>NC_133876.1:11789049-12435288 GCF_044706935.1 Curcuma longa
CTCACGAATATATTCGTTAACAGGCTCGTGAACGTGTGTGTATATTACATAAATTATAAATATATTATATATTAATAAGTCAAATTCAAACTAAGCTCGTTTAACTTTTAAACGAGTTATTTCTAAACCGAGTTCGAACTAAACTCGATTAACTTTAAAACAAACCATTTTTGAACCGAACTCGAGTCGTTTGCGAACTATTTAATTTCATTATGAGTCGAGTTCGAGCTTAAGAATTAAAGCTCGAATCGAACTCGAGCCGAACTAAGTTTAGGAAAACAAACCGAGCTCAACCTCAGGCCTTTTACTGTTTGACTTGGCTCGATTCGATTACACCCCTAAATTCTTTACCAATGTGTTTCGGTACTCGACTTACATTGGGAGCATCATGTGGACATTGCTGCAACAACACCAATTAAGTCAATCAAAAGAATACAGTTAGTGTCGAGAAATATATAACTTAATTACGCATAGATAGATAGATATAAAGTTTTACATTTGTCTCTTTGCATGACCACCAGTTTGTCCCTTGCCCGTCGAGCTCGCCGGATCCGGAGATGATTATGCCGTTGATTCGAATGAAAAGAAGCCAGCTGAAATAACCTTCTTGCCATATTTCATTTGTCCGTTTAAGGTTTCCATCAAGCTTTGCACAAGAATAACATATAAGTCTTCCTCAAACATATACGTATATGTATGTATGTATGTATGTATGTATACCGCTACGGAGATGAAATTGTTGCAAGGTCCTTCGAAATCGACATGCGACAACAAAAATGTCTTCCCTGCCGGAATGATCAAGGTGGATCGTGCCGTGCTGTTGTGACAAGCTGCACTCCATGCATTCACAAACGCCTGAAGCAACATCCAATAGCAGAGGAAGAAGAAGTAGTAGTTAAGGATTTAAAATAGAAATAAAATATCATGACTCTTTATAATTTTTTTTTAATAATTTAAATATTCAACTCTCAAATCAACTATTTATTAGGTACCAAAGTATCATTTGTGTTGCCATCTCCTGTGGCTCCGAAGTCCAAGACGTTGTAAGACTCATCAGCCAAAACCTCATGATCAGCAAGAAGGAGAACAAAGAGACTGATGATAAGGCTCTGAATCAAAATCAAAACACAAGAAAATCATAAAGAAAAGAATAATAAAAAATGGAGATACATTAGTTTTCTTACTTGTCCAACCATTGTTGATCGAGTACTGTGATTATTCTTGAACTATATATGAGTTATATATATAGATGAAGTATTAATTAATGTTTGGAAAGAGTTAAAGATTGGAGATTTATTTGGATCTTTGCATTTCGATTTGGTACAGATCTAATTAGTTGTTTTATGAGATAATCTAAAATAAAAACAAAGGAAAGCATGACAATTAATTCTTCATTAATGAATTGAGTTAAGAATGCATTTCAAGCAATTACGTTGCAATTATTGAAACTGTATATACTAAATTGTTTGAATATATAAATTTATGTCAGGTTCAGAAATACAACAAGAATAATTTTTGTGTAATTTTATTTTGATTTAATTTTAATTATAGCTGGTTCGATTGGATGAAAGTTGTCTGCATTGATGTAATTGATAATTAATGTATTCGTTTAGTTATAGCAAATTCAGTCACAGCATGTCTTTATTGTTTTTTAATGATTAATATGTTTCTAATTTGATTATTCGAATATTCCTAAATAAATTTGGTATTTAATTTTATAAAATTCATTTATATTCATTCAATAATAAAAAATAAATAAATTTGAACGCTGATAAATTTAGTTAGTTAATGCGTTGATGATTATTTAAAAATAAAAATTTTAATATTTGTAATTTATTTCATATAGAAAATAAGAACATAATATAAATTTTATTAATTAGATAAATATTTAAATAAGAACAACAATATTGCATGCAATTGGGCTTGATAAAATGCTAGATTAATATTTGAGATCGATAAAAATTTTAATAAATAAATTTAAAGAAGTTTGATAAATAAATAAATAAATTTGAATAATCATTTACACTCCTGATTACCAAATTCATTTTATTATTTTACATTCAACGAGTTTTAACCATAAATTATAATTATAATTTAGTTGAGTGCTAACTAACACATTATATAATTCTTAAAAATTATATTAAAGGTACTAAATAATCATATTTATTTAACTAAAATTAATTAAATGATAAAATATTATATATATAGTATAAATAATTTTTTGGTTTTTCTATTATTTCTAATAAAAATATATATGAAATAAGGAAGAAAATTGGAGAAAGATGGTTTAAACCGATGGTTAATTAGGCCTGTGAACTCGGGCGAACCAGGTTCTTGTCCCAATTGCCTACTTCCATTAGCAGCTCAGCCATCTGCAGCTTGTGAGCTCTGATCAGAGATGGCGAAATCCATGGGACCAGAAGACTTCAGCCGGAGACTCGAGATATATCAGCGAAAGAGTTAAAAAGTGGCATGGAAATTAAGGAAAGAGATGGAGAATGATGGATTCGTCTTTAATTGTGTGAGAAACTTCAAACCAGGTCGTGTTCATTTGCCTACCTTCATCAGCACCTCTCTTGCAATTAGGGTGGTAAACGAGTCACGCTGGTTTGATAAGGTAATCGAGTCAAATCAAGCTGAGTTTAAAATGAATCAAATCGTTGAAATTATTATTCAAACGGTTTCTTTTTTATGAGCTTGATTCAAACTTGATTCATTTAAATGTTATCAAGTCTCTCAATTCAAACTTGTTTGATTTGTTTATTTATTGCTTATTGAGTTGATATAAATTTATTTACTCATTTTAATTTTTTTTATTTAGTATATTGATAAAAAATTTGTTGATGAATATAGTTCATGAATATTGTTTATGAACGTTGTTCACGAATATTAATAAATTGAACACATATGTATTCAAACATATTCGTTTAATTTAACAAAATTTATTTGTTTAATTTAACGAAGCTTATTCATTTAATTGATCTTATATATATTGAACGAAGTTCTTACCAAATCGAACACCAAATTTATTTACAAATGTTTGATTCACTTACAACCCTATCTACAACTTGTCAAGTAATCTTTAATCTAAACTGTTTTCTGAATTGGACGTGATCAGCTCGATCAATTGCAAATTAGTGGAGAGTTGATTATTGAGACAAAAAAAAAGATAATGATTATGTGGCCAAACTCGTTGATAATGTTTCCTCGCCAATTTATTTTTGCTTCATGAAAAGCTCAAAAGATCAGACAGACTATTCAATATAATTGTTCTTGATCTTTTGAAGGAAAGAAAAAGAAGAAGAGAATGTAACACAAAGATGCAGTTAAAGCTGGTGAAGTAAAATTGTCAAGATGAAAACCAGAAAAAAGGTCAAGCCGTCGATTAAATCCGGTCAATTTAATTAAAATCTAAAAGAAAGAAAGTAAAAAAGAAATGTCTTTTCTAAGAAGAAGATCTATGAAAAATAAGAGCGTTCATCATCATCATCATCCAAGATAAAGTAAAGATGTAAGAAGACTTTTTAAGAATACTGTTTCGGTCAAATATCACAGTAGTCAAGTCGTCAGTCAACAAACAATCCGACATGGACAACCTCCTGGATGAACTAGCTAGGACGTGGGATTTTATCAGGAATTGAAACACATTTCAAGAAGAGGTTAGACTGCTACCGGAGAGTCACAACAGACCACTCCGACGTTCAAGTTAGGATTCTACGAAAGACGATAATATGTGGACAGGAAAGAAGATAATACTGACAGAGTTTTTAGAGTTGAACCTGAAATAAGATTGTGTGTTAAGCCTTTTATAGTCTGCTCAAGGCATTTCCATGTCGGATGGGATAGCGCTCTTATAGCAACCTACAAAGGGGATCAGATCGGACAATTGTTTCCTTTTGACCTTATGTGTAAAAAAAGGGATATTCGAGGGGACCGGGTCTGACAACCTCATAACTGCCTGTTCATTCTTGGATTGCCGCGTGCCCATGAGAATATTCGTGTTCCTTTTTAGTAGGTCATGTAAGATAATGGTTCACAAAAGACGTGAAGGTGGAGCCCAGGAGTGGAGTTAGTCGAGACGGAGTGGCCGAGACGAGACTTGAAGCTGAAATGGCTTAGATGAAAAGATCAAGACGCTGAGATGAGACTTACCAAGACGAGACGATCGGGATGCCGAGATGAGGCTGGTCGAGAAGAGACGATAGAGATGGTCAAGGCGAGGTTGGCCGAGACGAGACGATTGAGACACCGAGATGAGGCTGGCCAAGACGAGACGACCAGGACGCCGAGACGAGACTGGCCGAGAAGAGATGACCAGGACGCTGAGACGAGGTTGACCGAGAAGAGACTACCAGGACACCGAGACGATGCTGGTCGAGAAGAGACGACCAAATCACTGAAACGAGGCGGGCCGAGAAGAGACGACTGAGATGGTCGAGATGAGATAGCTTTAGGGGCCCAAGTGGGGGCCTGGACTGAACCTATGCTGAGTCCGAACTACTGTATGAGCCCAAGGTGACAAATATCACTCGGACCTTGACCTTCATTTGACTCTTAATCTTTACTCCTCCGAAGGAAGCCACATCCTCTACAACACCTGCAAACACTAAGACAAGATATATGAGAAAGAGAGAAAAAAGACAAGAAGAGTGAAGTTTTTTAGGTGTCACAAGGAAGAACATCAAAAGAGTGTCCAAATTTAAGGAGGTAAAAAAGGACACAAAGGGCTAGAGAAAGAAAGAAAACACCATCTAAGGTTAAAAATTAAAGCATCATATATTGACAGTTAGGCTAAAAAGCACACTATATTGACAGTTAGGTTAAAAAGCATCATATATTGACAGTTAGGCTAAAAAGCTCATGTTCATTCTCAGGGACTCCATTGGAGGTCACCCCTTGTGGTGTTACAGAGAAAATCAGATTCTTTGGGGCCATTTTTGTGATATATTAAGGCTTTAGATCGATAGTTCCATCAATATTATTACTCGTATGGATTGTGAACATGGGCTACCAGAAGACTGAAGAGTGAGATTGCAGAGAGATAGGCCTGCACTCAAATTCCACATTAAGGAGAAGAAGGCGGCGGATAAGAGACGATGGCGGCTCGAGATGGATTGCCGTGCGGGGTGGGTGGCGAAGAGGATAGTCGATCGCTGCTGCTGACTAATTCGCCATGGCTGTTCATGTCCATCTTCTCTCTGCTTCCTACACTCATTTTAAACTGATTAAAATAAATTCAAATTCATCTAAATTTTACTCAATTCTATTCTATCACCACGAATTAAGAGACAAGATAAAAAGAGAGGATACCGAGAGCTTCTGTGCCAAATAGCACGAGGAAGACGAGCAGCAGCAGAATGGCCTTGGCAGAAGCCATCATGGGACGAGAAGACGATAGGCAGAGACTCGAAAATTATCACGAATAGAGTTGAAATTTATATGCAAAAAAGGAGAGAGATGGAGAAAAACTCCTCACGTCTTGTTCTTTGCCTACCTCCATTCGTCAAATTCATTGACAATGTACAAGTGTCTAAAAGTTTTACAGTAAAAGAAATGACTGGAGCAAGCAGGAACAAATTAACAAGATGAGCATGAAAAGCCTTGAGAAATTAGGCAAGAGGGATTCATTCTTGCCGCCGCCCTCGCATCGAAATTTGCCTCGCTCTACTCCTCAAGCTCCTTCTCGTCTTCCTCCTCAGCTGCCACCTTCTTTGCCGCAATTCTCGGAGCTTTGCCCTTATGCAAGAAAGCCTGAACAAATCAAATATATGGCTACAGTTTGGCTAAAAGACAACATGCATGGGTTAGGCATCACTGCTGTGATGCCTAACCCGTGCATGTTGTCTTTTATACTATACAAGATGGGTTAGGCATCACAACACTATACAAAATTGACCGACATTGACTAAGATTATTATTATTATATAAATTAATTTAGTCCTTGGCAGGATTGAATTGGTTACTGTGAATAGATATTATTAGATCAAATTTGGACGAAGTTAAAAAAATATCCTTCTCAAACTAGCCAACTACAACTTCTCTATTTACCTCTTTAATATATATATATATATATATATATGATATACTGCGCGACGGTATCCTGCCCGACTCGTGCGCGACGCATCCCAGCCGTCCACTGTCGAATCGAGTGATTCACAGCCGTCCGTTTATCGCGATTGCACAGTATTTCTCCTCGGACCTTCGCCGATTCCCGCCGTCCGTTCATCGCCGTCCGACCACCGATTGCCGCCGGACCGGGCCCGTAGGAACCGCAACTCGCCGGCGGTCCGGCGGGTGCCGGTTTCCTGCCCCGATTCGGCCGGAATCCGGCCGAATTCTGGCCGAAACCGGAAAACAGCCACTGTTTGCCGGTTTCGGCCGGAATTCGGCCGGATTCCGGCGAAAACCGTCCGCCAGTGTCTGGCGGCGATTTCGGCCGGACTCCGGCCCCAGTCGACGCGCCGGCGCCGGGCGCGTCGACCACGGCCGGAGTCCGGCCCCGATTCGGTCGGATTCCGGCAAAATCGCCGCTGGATGAATCTGCTCTGTTTCAGCCGGAATTCCGGCCGAATTCCGGCCCAATCCGACCGGAATCTGATGCCGATGTGTGCGCCGTCGAGTTGCGGTTCCAACGGACCCGGGATGGCGGCCGGCGGTGACCGGACGGCGATGAACGCGAAGAGGTCCGGCGGTCGCGTACGGGGGTCGGGTTTTTTCGTCGGACAGGATATCAGACCTGTTCCGGCTATACTATAGACAGTCAACGAGCAACTCTACGTAGGACCTTTTGGGTGAGCTAGGGTGCGAGAGATGATCTGAATTTGAAATACACTTCAAAGAAGAGGTTAGACTTATGTCGGAGAGTTCCGGCAAGCGACTCTGATGGTAAACCACTCCGATGCTCAAGTTAGAATCCCGAAAAAGATGATAAAATATAGACAGGAAAGAAAATAAGGTTAGTAGAGTTTTTGGAATCCAGACATGAATATTGCGGTGGGCTGAACCTTTTATAGCTTGCCCTTCCTCGCTCCCATGGCAATCTGCCAAGTGGACCGGATCCGACAACTATTTCCTTTTAGCCTTATGTGCAGAAAAAAGAATATATGAGGGGACCATGTCTAGCAAATTTGTATTCCCTTTGTCCTTATATGCAAAAAAAAGGGTATCTAAGGGGACCGAATCTGACAACCTTGTAACCGCTTGTACGTCCTCAGACTGCTGCCTGTCTATAAGAATATTCACGTCCTCCTCTAGCAGGCTATGTAGGATATTCGTTCGCCACAAACATGAGGACGGAATCGAGGATGAGGCACAGCGAGGTGGAGTGGTCAAGATGAGGTGGTTGAGGCTGGCCGAGCAAGACGACTGAAATGGCCAAGACGAGGCTGACCGAGACGAAACTACTGAGATGATCGAGACAAGATGATTGAGGCGGAGCGAGGTGGAGTGGTCGAGATGAGATGGTTGAGGCTGGCCGAGACGAGATAACTGAGATGGCCAAGACGAGGCTGGCCGAGACAAAACGATTGAGATGGTCGACACGAGATGATTGTGGCAGAGCGAGGTGGAGTGGTCGAAATGAGGTGGTTGAGGCTGGCCGAGATGAGACGACTGAGATGGCTAAGATGAGGCTGGCTGAGGCGAGATGACTGAGATGGCTGAGATAAGGCTGGCCAAGACGAGGCTAGCTGAGACGAGATGTCTGAGATGGTCGAGACGAGACTGACCCAGATGAGATGACTGAGATGGTCGAGACGAGGCTGACCCAGATGATATGATTGAGATGGCCGAAACGAAGTTGGCCGAGACGAGACGCCTAAGATGGCCGAGATGGCTTTGGGAGTCCAACTCGAATCCTGGACTGAACCCAGGATACGCTCGAGATACAATCTGAATCCGAGGTACCTAATATCCCCCTCTGGTGGGATTGGGTCTGTGTCACTCGTCTTGCCACATCGGCCTGAATCTTGACCTTCATATGACTCTTGATTTGGGTCCGCGTTGACCCATCTTGCCACATCGGCCTAGATCTTGACCTTCACATGACTCTTGACTTTTATTCCAGAAAGAGCCACGTCACCCCATGAGAAACTTTTTTAATTTGTTTTGATTTTTTTGTGTGTTTAATACTATAAACTAACTCTTAAATCCTAAAAGACAAATCTTAAATGGTTTAACCGTCAAAAAAATAAATAAATAATAATTTGGGCGTATGGAATCTTCTGTCACAAACGAGTTGCGCAAGATATACGCGCAAGGTATCATAACCTCCTATCAATTGTGGCCTCCTAGCCACTCGTCATAACGTCATGGCTATGAAATTGCACATGAAAGTAGAGATCGAATCCCCAAGAGAACAATTGCTTAAATCAATAAAATCTCTCCCACCTGAAGAGACTGCTCATTCACCATGATTTACCTCTTTTGAAATCGTTGTAAGATCGACATTGAAAGACATTTAGGGTGAACATTATCACATTTTGCCGCATTGGCTATGAAATTACAATAAAATCTAAGCCACAATTGACTACAATAGGAGATCCCTCCCAATGTGATCATCAATTGTGACTTAAACTTATCGTGATTAGTTGCAAGGAGGCTACTTCGTTGTGACTTGATCGTGATTTTGCAGCCAAAAAGATAAATCTTAGTTAGCCTCATTGACTATCTCTGGGGTGACCGGTCCGATCTCACGGAAGTTTTCCACCAACCACCAAGGTACATCGAGAAGTGCACGCAATGATTTTGCAGCCAAGAGATTACGACTTGTGGCTGTGATTTTGTAGCTATCAATTGCACTTACCACTATCGCTAGGTTAAGGAACTTTTTTTAATTATTATTTTATATTTTTTAAGGAGAAATGTATTTTAAAAATTAAAAATGCCTTTTGATAAATAAAAAAGTTGGCCTGAGTTAACAAGAGATATAAGAAAATCAGATTAGTTGGGGGCATTTCTATGATCGTCATTTCTTATGCATGCACACAAGGGTTGATAATGATATCTGATAAATTTATAGTCATCACACTTCGTATTATTATTTGTATATGGATTGGGATCATAGAGCTCCCGGAGCATAATTAAGTTGATTACGACGGAGTAAAGTTATTGACGTAGATAAGGATTGAATCTCGATGAAGTCGAGACAATGCTCTCCTCTGTCGTAGTCAACTGTAACTTTTCGATTTACCTATTTACAGATGGTCATGAGTGCGATCGTGTGGGACCGCTGGGATGGCGGATTCCACCTTGTGCTGAAGGAATCACAATGAATAAAATTAACTCCAATATGATTGAGAGAATAATCTCACGTTGAAAGTTTCTTAGCAACCAGACTGATTTATATTGAAATACGACATGATTGGACGACAGACTCTCTCTTGATCTTGCTTTTGCTTTTGCAAAGGGGCTACAAAACCAAGACCTGAATTGTATTAAATCTAATCTTCTGTTTGGATGGGGGTAAGAGAATATTCATTAACTAAAGGGCCAATGATACTTAGCATGAAAAATCCCAACATGAATGAAGCATGACACTCACATTGGCAGTGGATCCCACTGGATACTAGTGGGACCCACTGCATACAGTTGTGAATGTCATGCTTCATTCATGTTGAATTTTCATACTAAATATCATTTCTCTAACTAAAGAGGAAAGGAGAGGAAGAGAGGAAAAGAAGAGAAAGAGTATTTATATTTTTCTTGTTTCGGAGGAGGAAGGGAAATTCATTAACGTAATATGTGTTATCTTATTTGGGAGGAAATGAAAAGAAATGAATTTTAAATATATAAAATTATAAAAATACCCCTACTTCTTATAATAAATCTACATGTAAAAAAAAATATGTATAGTTCATTAAACCTATGGATATGAGATTTTTCTTATAAAAATCACTTTGCGAGACCAACTAAAATTAATATTTACGACTTAAATAAATAAAAAATTAAAAAAAAATAATGAGTAGACATAAAATAAGCATGCGAAATATAAAATCTGTACATTTTGGTACGACAAAAGATAAATCAGTATTTTTACATATATTTCTATAAAAATTTAATGATATAAGAAAGGAGCGAAAAGATTATACTCAGCTAGAGAAATTTAAAAAATTTAGATTAAATAAATTAAATAAGTTATTTGAAAATTAATATTTTAAAATATGGATAATATTGGAATAAATAATATTTAGAATTGTCTTTCCTAGTGTAAGAAAATCTTCCTTTTCATGGATAAGGAAAGTTAAAACTTACTTTTCCCTTCTCTTCCCTCACTTCTTTCCAAACAAGGTTCAAAATTATTTTCCCCTTATTTACCCTTCCTTCCCCTTCCCTCATCTCCTCCCAAACAAAGCATAATTAACTTGTATACGAGTATGACTTATATGTAATTCTTTAAAGTATTCTGACTTGCTGAGTTGGTTAGTGCGGAGCAAACTTGCTAAAGTGAATAAGAGTCGAATTTTGATGAAGTTGAGGCAATGTCCTCTCTCGTAGTGGTCAACTGCGCGTAGTTTTCTGATTTATCTTCTCACAAATAGTCATGGAGTTGACCGTGTAAGTCGTTGGATGACGAATTCCACCTTTTTACTGAAGTATTCTGACTCGGCCTTAACTCGGCTAGGTCTTCCGACGTAAAGAGAAGCGCAGGTGGAGATGGTAAAGGTCTTCGATCCACTTTTGTTTCACTATCAAGCAGCTCTAGATCTTTCTCGCAATCTTGAGCTTTCTTTCCGTTCCCCATGGATTCTTGCGTTCTTGACCGCCACATAATGCACATGTGGAAAGGTAGATCAATCCATGAAGAATATATAAGATACCTTATCTGTTATCCTTTTAAAATATTCCTTTCAGCACTTTAAAGTTGCAGGTGGGAGAAAAAAGATGGCAGGAAATTAAAAGCCAATCCTAAACTAATTATTTATATAATTAAAAAGATATTTTCCTTTTTAAAATTATTAAAATATTATTTATTTAGTTAATCGCCTTGGGTACAACTAGTCCTAAAAGTGAGAAATCTTCCTATTAGATTCGTTTATCGGGTAAATTTGAAAGTGTAAGCAGCTCTTTATCCAGCAGCCAACGTTTTAAATTTTTCATTCCAGTGCTGAAAAAAATATCCTACAGTGCACTGTAGTTGAGATTCAAAATGCCTAGGCATTTGACTGTTCGCCTTGTCATTGTACCATACTCAAGGGACGGGATGACATTGTATAGTAGTAGCTTTGATACATACTTAAACAAATAAATAAAAAGATCAAAGTCTAAATTTCAATAGAAATAAATATTCTAGAAGTCGATCTCTAAGTGTGTGTTTCAAATTTATGTGATATATAAACTAAGAGCATGACCGTCTATTTCTAGGATTAATCGGGTGAAGTTCGACATCAAAATTATATAAAAAATAAAATAATTTTTGTCAAAATTGTATCGTTATAAAGTAATTATAACCATATTGAATCAATTTTGATCAAAGATGCACTATTTTAAAGTAGTTTTGATTAAAATTGCATCATATTAGAGCAACTTAGATTAAAATTAGACTATCTTAGACCAATAATTTTGTCAAAATTACATCATCTTGGAGCAACTTTGACTAAACTGTTATAAATGGAGTACAAAGAGTTATTTCGGATATCAAATTACTGATGAAAGATAATTTTAATGATTTTTAAAAGAAGCATGCTCTTTTGATAATATAGATAATGGAGAGCATCCTTTTAATTTTTTGCCAAAACACACCTCCATAGTCATACTGTTAGAGCTGATGGAATCCATGTGTATTTTTAAAATGATATAATATTATTTATTTTGGATCCAAATACACATGATTTTATTTTTGGACTACCAAAAGGTCTTGTACCAATAAAATATCTTCTATCTTATAACACTAGAATCTTTTTTATGTATTTATAATGTAGGTTTTGATTGTATCCTAACAATCTACCCCTCAAATAAAGGACTATTGTGAGCCTCATACCAATGAGATATATATCTTCTATCTTATAACATCAAAATCTTTTCTATATATTTCTAATGTAGAACTTTGATTGTATCTCAACACATACTTCTACCATTTGAGTAAAGGGGTTCAATATTCTAGGGGAAATGGAGTTAGGATCATAGTAAAGAATAAGAGATCTTATCCCATGGCAAGAAGTGGTGAGCAAAGTAAGATTCCAAAAGTGTGCCCAACAATGCATGTTTTCTTGTCTCTGATGTCACTTAAAGCAGTAATGAAAGATCCTCAACGACCTACCTTTATCGATATCTTTGTCTTCTTCAACAATAAGCAATTGTTCATCGATCGTTTCTACCCCAATTCACTCTCTATAAATACGTGCCACTTTGCTCCATGTTACATTACCACTAAGCAATAATGGAGAAGTTGCCCAAGTCTCAAGTAGCAAAGGGACTTGTTTTCCTTGTCCTAGTCTTGCTCATCCCTTTCGTATCGTCGGGTTTCAGATCCTCCTATCTCTACATCCTCCTCAACATCCTCATCGTTGCCCTTGGCGCGGAGGCTGGCTTCCTCGAGGCCATCTCTAGGCCTCATGACGGCAAGAAAACATCAAACATCGCGGCCGCTCCGACTAGTGAGTTTATAGGTAAGGAAGTGATTGGCATTCCTAAACAGACTTGTGAGGAGGAGATTGAGAAAGTTGCACCGAGATCGCGAAGATTGAAGCGGTGCCACTCGAAGCCGAGCCTCTTCTTCATCAGCAGTGGAGATGAGGAGGGTGGTGGAGAGCTAAGCAAGGAAGAGCTGTTTGCCAAGACTGAAGCATTCATTGGGAACTTCTATATGCAGCTGAAGATGCAGAAGGAGGAATCAAGGAAGATGCTTCATGGATTAATTTAATTACAGGAAAATAAAAGCAAGGACATATTCAGAAATTAGAGGTGGATTAAGCACCAAAATAAATTAAATAAAGAGAAAAAGTAATACATCAATTCTCTTTAATGTCAAATTATAGATTATAAAATACCTATATTAGTTTTTTCTCAACAGGATTAAAGTCTAGAACATTACTATCTTAGATCTGAACAAAAGGAAGGGAAGTAGCACTAGTTTTCTTTTGGTATTTCCCATTCTCTGTTGGATATATGCTTAGAATCTATTTGCATATATATGTTGTTGGCTGTTGTGTCAGTGAGGCCTATAAAAAAAATGATAATCCCAGTTAGTCGCATTGACTCAAGTCCTGAGGTGACCTGTCCGGTTTTACGGAAGTTTCCCACCGACCACCAGGGTAAATCGGTCAGTGAGGCCTATAATAGCTAGATTTTGTTAACTACGTAGATAATTAATCAGACCTGTAAATTGTAATTAGAGGATTAAATTTTAAATTGAACAAATATTTTAGAGATTGACTTTTGAGTATATGCTAGATCATGAAATAATTAAAAAGGCTAAGTTATACATTTTAAAATTTGTTAGACCTTTATGCAAAAAGACAAATAAAGGATAAGCGTTTCTTTCCTCGTGACTTTTTCCTTTTTTTTTTCTTTCCTTTAAAACCTCTCTACCCCTAATCTCCCAAAAACGATCTCACCCTCAAACTCCTCACACCATGTATCGCCGTCTCCGTCCTTGCTCTCTATTGTCGTCGCAATCGCCACTACCGTCCTTGCTCCTTGTATTGTCGTCGCCGTCGCACATCGTTGCAGCCGTTGCACGCCATCGCAGCATTGCCAACATTTCACAGCATCAAGCTACCGCGAGTGAATATTTAATTGAGGTAGAGGTTCTTGCTTGATCTCTTTTGATTTCCTTTCGTGCATGATTAAATCGTTGGATCCCTTTTTACTTGATTTTTTGTTGATTCAAACTCAACCATATCCAAAAATTTCTTAGCTCTATTCGATTGCTAGTTTCGTTCAAAGTATATGATATAAATCAAGTATATGGAATGTATAAAATACTATCAATTTTATTTGAATTTCCATACACTTGAAGTAATTAAAATTCATTTAGTTTTAGTTGTTCTTATTAAAAGGTTATTTCATTTACAAGTTATTATATTAAGTCACTGTAAGGATACTTCCTTATCCTTATGATAATAAATAAATAAAAAATAAATTCATTCTCTTAACAAATATTAATAGATGACATATTTTTTGTTATACGTATGGTTGATTATATTTTTATCATACATATTGCTTGCCTTTTTTATGGTATCTATGATTTTTTCTAAGAATTAATAAAGAAAAAAAGGGCTAATCGGAGTCATGATGAAAAAAATAAGAGGAGATGAATATATTCCTGTAGTTCATATAACTGAAACAAGTAGTATAATTATATGAGATAATTTCGGCTCAATGCTCATAAGCAGTATATGGCTTTTCAACCAAATTAATTGAGAAGTAAATATACCTCTTGTGTTATGGAACTCAGTTCTACTTGTTATAAAAGATATGAGATTAATTATATCAGAGGAATGAGGGAAATAACTTTATAAATATAGAACTCCTTGCTCCGCAATCGAAAGAGCTTTTGAATCTTTTGTGTGTGCCTAAATTTTAAAAAATTGAGATAAAATTTTTCTCATAGGGTGGATTGCAGGTCGTTCACCCTATTCTTATGTAAAACATCTCACGGAATGGATTGTAGGTCGTCCATCTGATTTTCATGTGAGATATTTTTCGGGTGGATTGCTGGTCGTTTACATGAGCTATGTATATATAGATGCATACTTACGATGCAATTTTGTTGCAGATCGTTCACTCTATTATACAATGCATCTCTTTTAAGTTGGTTACAGGTCGCTCACTTTGATATTTTTTTCATTTATACCTGATGTGTTTATAATAAGTGGAATGTAGGTCATTCTCTTTTTCCTAAATGACACATTTTAGACGAGTAAATTGTATGTCATTTACCCACTCAATTTTTAGCAAAAGGTGGAATTTGTCACCCCAGCGACCCCACACGGTCGGCTCCACGACCATCTGTGATGAGGTAAATCGAGAAGCTACATTTGACCACGACGAAGGAGGGTATTGTCTCGGTTCATCAAGATTTGAACCATTGCCCTCTTCTGCAACTCTGCTTCGTCGTAACCAACTCAGCTATGTCCTGAGAGCAAAATTGAAATGCCGAATCTTTATACTGTTCTTCTAATTCTTCCAAGTACTTTACTGGTCCACAATATATCTCTCAATGATAAATACCAGTTAGCCTCATTGACTATATATCCCTGGGGGTGATCAGTCCGACTCCACGGAAGTTTCCCATCGGCCACCAAAATAAATCGGGAACTACACGCAGCGGCTAATCCATACGCCCAGCATCCTTTGATTGCGCTCCCCATCACAATATCTCTTAATAATTGTATGATAATGTGTTCCTTAACACTCGATAAGTTTAATTTTATTTCTTCGGAATTAATAAATGGTGAATTGCGAATTAATAAATGGTGAATTGCCATGAAACTCACTCAAATTAAGAAGTAGTCTCAGCCCAAACTTAATTCTCGAGTCAGTCTTCAAACTGAACAAGTTACGCGGAAATAAATGGTGAATTGACAAGCAACCCTTCTTAAGCAGCAAAAGAGAAATTCAACCCTTATGGAACCTGAAGTTTCTGAGAACATTAGTTGATTATTTTGCCCCCGGACATTATTTAGTTGGTTATGACAGAACAAAATTATAGAAGAAGATAAGAGTTTAAATCTCGGCATACTCTTTTTTATCGCGATCAATTGTAGTTTCTTGATTTACTTTTTTATAGATGATCGTGAAACTGACCATATAAGACCGCTAAGGTGACGCGGGATTCCACCTTTTATCCAAAAAGTTTCCGAGAACAACAAAATAAGACGAACGGCCGAACTGACTTGACTTCTTCCTGCCGAAGATCGTTTCTACGAACATTCAGATATCTTTATTTAACAAGACAGATCATCTGAGCATTAATACTGATTCACAAAACCTTCACAGAGCCTCGTGCAGCCAGCAATCATGGCGGAATATGGGCCCCAGACGGGGAGAGATGTTGCGCCTGCCGTGGTGGTGGTCGGCCGGCAGTTCTCCGTTCGGAACGCCGTCAATTTCACGGTCACCCGTACTGCCAGTTTATTCTCCGCCCCGAACGACCGTTACAAGGTGATGGACATCAACGGCGACGTGGTGTTCAAGGCGAAGGGTTTCTTCTTCAGCTTCGGCTGCCTCCTCCTCGACGCCGCCGGCATCCCTCTCCTCACCATCGAACCAAAGGTATAGTATATATATATATATATATGCAACAGCAGGTTTAATTTAATTCATCGTCAAAAAATTATACGTACTCAGGATCGGTTCTTGTTGATTTTAGGTATTTAGTTGGCACCAAACATGGAGAGTGTTCAGAGGAGAGAGCTCCAGCCCGAACGATTTGCTGTTCAGCGTGCGAAAGCCCCAGATATTCCAGTGGAAGGACAACTTTGATGTGATCTTGGCCACCAACGCCGCCGACCAAGCTGTAGCTTCCCCCTGTGCTTTTAAGATCATTTCACGATGCACGAAATGCACAATTTGCATTGGCGAATCCGACGAAATCATAGCCCAAGTGAGCATAGAGTTAAGTTTCTGTTCTTTTTATAGATATATATAATTAATGTCGTTGTTGTAGATGCATCGCAAGACTGCATTTTTTGCAAGGGACAAACTGGAGGTGACAGTGAATCCGAACGTCGATTACGTCTTCATCCTGTCGTTGATAATCGTCCTTGAAGAGATCAAAGAGAGTCGTCGTCGATCATATGCAGCGTCAGCGCGTAGAAGAAGACGACGTGCAACTTAATGTCAAGTGCATCTTTTATATATATAACAAATTAAAGGAAAATTAGTGAATTGTATTTGAAGTTTTATCCTACCATTCTCCTTGTCTATTGTAATATGTTTTCATAAAACTCAATAAATTTTATTTTTTTCTGAATTAATAATTTTGATTACATAAATCGAAGGAGGAGATCATATTCTGTTCAACTATAATAAATGTTGAAGTTTCTTCTCTATTTACGTATAAATAATGCACTATGTTAAAGGTATTATGACCCGATCCCTATAGATCAGACTAAGTCCGAGACATGGCGGATAAAAGATTGACTTGACTTTACATTTGGTGCACGAAGCCTGACTCGGCTACTCGCCCCCCACTTGGAAGCCTAACTTAGCCACTTACCCACCACTCAGGAGCCCTACTCGGCCACTCACCCAGCTCGCTTGGGAGCTCGACTCCCAATTCGAACCGCAATTCGACTGACACAACCATGTCCCCCGAATACAGTACCAAGAGTAAGAGCCCTAGCTAGCTCCCGACTCATCGAGAGCACTACATTTATATTGAGGTCGAGCTTAGACTCCACTCGACCGTGCCAAGACTCCACTCGGTCGTGCCCAGACTCCACTCGATCGTGCCCGATCCCTGCTCAACCCTATTCAAAGTCAATTTCTCCACCGGGTAGTCTCGCTTGACCCCACAATATCAGACCGATTCCCCCTTCTGTCTTTATCAGTCAGTCAAATTACCATTGATGTGGTAAGTCTTGCCTGACCTGACGTGGCGCGATTGGTCAATAGAATGCCCATCCTGGCCGGTTCTGGGGCCCACGGTCAAGGAAGTCTTGCCCGATCATATGCGGCCCCAAAGGTCCACAAATTGGCTGACGTGGCAAACTCTGGGACCCATGGCCCCGATGTGGGTACCCTCAGTTAGGGGAATCCGAGGGGTATAATGGATCAGCTCCCGGGAAACACACCCCTGAACCCCGGATTCAGCTAAGGATCCCTTGCTCGGCCATTCCTACACAAGGCCCGGTTCACCCGGCCATCACCGTTTACACCTTTTCCCGAGCATCGACTACACTGCCAAACCATCTCCCGGGAGACACACTCCCAGTTCCTCATATTATGTCTCGGTCATCACTCCCAATCACTGGGACTGCTCGACTACATTGAGTACCACCATGCCCGAGCATCCATTGCCTCCTAGTCTCGCTTCCCGGGACATGCACTGGGTAACCTGCTCACTGTATCCATATTGCTTGTTTGCCCGGCCATCCCTCCGATGCGCATGGCTCGCCCGACTATTACTAAGCCTAATCAGTTCCGAGCCTAATTTACCTTCTGAATGGAATTCCCGGGAAGTATCCCGCACAATCAACCTAAACTGCGTGTATCGGCTCACTGTAACACAGCTTGTCAGGTAGCCCGGCCATTCACCCACGGTGTCTGGTTCACTCGGGCAACGCACCCCATACTTGGTCCTGGGTAAACCCGATTGCTGTCGGTCACAGATGATTTCCCACTCCGATAAGTAATCCCAGCTCAAGTTCAATTTACACTACAAACAAAGGAGCATGTAAACTGGTGCGCAGGGAACAGGTTGCGCTCATGTCTTCATGATCGTTCCTCCCCGTGGCAATCATCTTCCCCTTTTTTGGCTAAACGACAGAAGCCAGGTATATCGCCACGCTGGAAGACGGTTACAGACAGCTTGCCCTTGTCCCTCAGATGCCATCCCCCTGGCGCAGGTGTCAGACAGTATCAGAGGTTGTCCCCCCGGATACCCTCAAAGCCTGCTTCGCTGACAGGTGGAAGGTTCTCTTCATAGGTATATAAGTCCTCTCACAGGTATGAAGAGGGCATCGCATCTTTTGCACACTCACTACTATCTTCTTCATTCTCACTACTATTTTCTCCACCTGAAACCTAACTTGAGCGTCGGAATGGCTTGCCGGGACTTCCCGGCGCCAGCTAATCCGTTCGTTCTTCGGTGATCTTGCAGGTCTTCTTCTTCGCTAGGCCCCTGACGGTTGAGGTGGCATATTGTTGACCAGTGGGTTGACTGTCGTCGGTTTTTTGCCGGAACAACCATCAAGAATTTATGAATAATTATGTGACATGATCACCTACCCCCCTATTATCACAGTATGATGCTGAATGATGCGACTTCATACTATTATGATAATGACAAGATATTTTTTATACCATGATGGGACATATCTTCTAACAAAATCTCTGAACGTGAATATTCTTCTTAATTAACGACAAGACATGATTGTATGATTCTCTTACTACTCTTGTCTATATACTGTACAGATACATGTACGCATACATACGCCTTCATCATGCTCCTTCAATTAAACTCTTCTTCTTCCAGTGACTGACTTGAGCGTCAGAGGGTCGAGCCAGGGCAACCCCTGACCTTCTCACGGTGTTAGTGCTTCCATGCCCCAGAGCTCATCGTCTTCTTCCTCCTCCTTGCGCAGTCAACATCGATGCTGAGTGGCCGGGTCCCGGAGCTCGTTGCCTCCTTCCTCCTCGCAAAGCCAATCTCGATGTTGAGTGGTCGGTGACGTATCCATAGAGCGATCTCAACAAGAACACACTAGTTAAAATTATATGTTGGAAGCTTGTACATGTCATTCCTTTGCTAACTTGATGCCCTTGAACTCCTGGGTTGAAGAAAAGCCCCAAAAAATATTATACATTAATTAGATTTTTTTTAAAAAAAATTAATTTTTTAATCTTAGATAATTTAATTATCCAAGTATATAGAAAGTCCCAAAAAAATTTTAAGCCCCTTTTAAATACAAGTCGTAAAAAAAATTACAGTGGAGATACATTGTGATGATGTGTTAATCGATGATACAATCTTTTTTTTTTGACAATTTAAGCCTCCTTTATTTGATGAAAAGTCGAAACTCAAATAGTTGTTGTTATTAATTATTATATTTCATCTAACTATTTTATTTTGATTTTGATATGTATGCTTCCACAATTAATTAAGACGAACGCGTACAAGAAGATTAAGACGAACGCAGTACGCAAACAAGAAGATTAAGACGAACGCGTCGTTGACGTTTCAAACAAAACCACGCTGACTTGACTTCTTCCTGCCCGAGGATCGTGTCTGCCTTCACATTCACGTAATCACGTTGACATATTTATTTAACAAGCATGGACGGCACGACGTACAGATCTCTCTCCATTAATACTGAATCACAAAACCTTCACAGAGCTAGGTTTGTGCAGCAGCTAGCAGCCATGGCGGAATATGGGCAGACGGCGAGATATGTTGCGCCTCCCGAGCTGGTGGCCGCCCGGCAGTTCACCGTTCCTTACGCCGTCAATTTAACGCTCACCAGCACCGGCGGTTTGTTCACCCCGAACGACCTTTACAAGGCCAAAGACACCAACGGCGACTTGGTGTTCAAGGTGAAGGGTGTCTCCTTCAGCAGCCGCCGCCTCCTCCTCGACGCCGCCGGCACCCCTCTCCTCACCATGAAACCGAAGGTACGACGCACAATTAGGTTTCATCGATCATCAAAACTTTGCCTCGCCCTTCAAATTATCAATTATACTCACGCTTGGTTACGTTCTTGTTAACTCCAGGCCTTTAGCAATCGCGGAACACGGAGAGTATTCAGAGGAGAGAGCACCAGCCCGGAAGATTTGCTGTTCAGCGTGCGAAAGTCCAAGATATTCCAGCGGAAGGACAACTTTGATGTGGTCTTGGCCACCAACACCGACGAAACTGCTCCCTGTGATTTTAAGATAATTGCACGAAGAAAGAAATGCTCCATTTGTATTGGCGAAACTGATGAAATCATAGCCCAAGTAAGCATATATGCATGCATAAACACATATATAGAATAAAGTTTTTAATTTCTTTTCTTTCTCAAATCTTCAATTAATGCTGCAGATGCATCGCAAGACTGCATTTTTTGCAAGGGACGAACTGGAAATAACGGTAAATCCCAACGAAGATTTCGCCTTCATCGTCTCGTTGATAGTCATCCTTGAAGAGATCATGGCAAGTCGTCGTCGAGCAAATACAGCTGCTACAACGAGTGCAGGAGGCGGTGCAGCTTTCTCAGGGGGTGCAACTTTCTCAGGAGGTGCAACTTTCTGAACGAGTGCAGCAGCTATGTAATCAGGATGTTAAGTGCATACATGAACGTCGTCTAGATCTTGTCTAGTATTGCTAATGGCTATGCTTAGAGTATTGTATTTGTCTATAATTTTATGATAATTCTCATATATTGTTGCCTATTATAATATAATATATGTTATCTAAAATACAATAGGTTTTTGATGCTGTGAATTTTTGAAAGTCATAATTTTTTATTTGAGCATCAGAATGAGATTATTTTTTCATACACGAAGTTTTTTTTAGAGATCTACCTTCGTTTTCGTTATAGGATAAAATCTATAATCATCCACTTTCGGATTCATCAAATATTATTTAATTAGTATCTTTTCAAAGACTCTAATTATTTTATTTATTATTTTTAATAATTTTTTATTTTAAGATTTAAGGATATTTTTGTCTTTTATAAATTAAGGTTTGGAGTTTATTTAAGTATATGTTTAAGGATTTTGAGATCTTTTTATTAGGTTCTTTTCCTAGCTAATTTATGTTATTTTTCGATAGAATCAATAGGTTTTAGAAGATTAATTCTGATACTCATGTATGAATCAACGAATTTAATAATTTTCGCTACATCAATTTTATTTCTTCTAAATTATTAAATTTTAATTATATTAATCAACAGGTGATACACCCCAGGGGAGTCAACTAGGTCCAAGAAGGACAATAAGATAGCCAGGATAGAGTAGGTAAAATGGATCAATTAGACCAAACATCCCCTATCACTACTAGAAAAATGTTAATAGACAACGCCCCAAAGACAACGTTTTTTAGCAAAAGCGTTGTGGTATTTCAATTTACAACGTTTTTAGTCAAAAGCGTTGTCTTTTGAAATCAAAAGACAACGTTTGTACAGAAAGCGTTGTCTATTAGGGGTCAACCACAACACTTTACAAAAGCGTTGTCGAAAACGTTGTCTTTTAGCGGATTTTTTGCCAAAGACAACGCTTTTAAAAAGTATTGTCGTTGACCGTTGTCGTTGAGGGTTTAGAGGGTTTATATCCAGGTTTTTTATCGGGCGAGTCTACGATTTTCGTCCCTCTCCCGCTTTCACCTCTAGCTCGTCTTCTTCCGCGCGCTCCATTTTCGTGCCTCTCCCCGCCCCCTCTCGCATCTCTAGCTATAGGGAGGATGCTGCATCTGATGAGCAATATGGAGAAGGAAGCCATGGGAAGGATAGGGTGTCTGAGAGAGACAGATATGGTGCTCCAGAAAAAATATTATTTTTATTTGGAAGTAATATGTTATATATATATATATATATATATATAATTTTCTAATTATTTTTTTGTAAAAAGAATTTTAAATTGCTTTTTACTTTTATTGATTATTATTAGTTAAGTTGAATCAAGATTGATTAAGAAAGTTTAAAAATTGAATCTGGTAAAAAAAAAGGGGGTGTAATTGAATAATATGATTTATTTTGTTTCAAGGATTTATTTAAATTCAGATTTTCTGTCTTCTCTCCTCGCATCTCGCGACCTTATTTCCTCTTTCTCGCGACGCAGGAGAAGCCACCGGATCCTTTCTCAGCTCTCCTCTCTACGAGGCCGGAGACATCAGCTCTCCTCTCTCTACGAGGCCGGATCCTATCTCACTTTGAGTGGATCTCGCTCTTTCTCCCTCCTTTTCTCCTTCTTCAGTGCGTACCGTTCCGCTGAGTGTGAACTCGAGCATGGGTGACCGTCGGCAGAGATCGGACGACGACGATGAATTCGAGACTCGGAGATCTTCCCGGCGCCATGACCGAGAGAGGACTAAGGGGAGTAAGCGAAGAGATCGAAGCAGCCGCCGCTCCGATGAAAGTGAGTACTCAGACTCCGAGGAAGACCGCCGTAAGGGTAAGAGGGCTAAGCGGGATATCAAGGAGGAAGAGATCATGGACTACATGGTGAAGAAGGCGCAGAAGAAGGTATTGACTTTATATCTTTTGTGGACTAGGGTTTGTGGACGTTTATTAGGGTTTGTGGACGTTTTCAGTTGGGTAAATTGTTGGTTGCTTCTTTTAGGCTTTGAAGGTCGCGAAGAAACTCAAAGCAAACGAGGTTGGATATTCTAACGATTCTAATCCGTTTGGAGACTCCAATCTGGCTGAAAAGTAATATTCTTTTTTTAATATCATTTTCCCCCAAATAAATTATGTTTAGATATCTTTTTTTAATGTTGATTGTTTTTTCTCACTTTGCTTTACTCAATCCCAAGAAAAAAAAATTAATCATTTACTTGATGATTGTAACTATGATATTGCACGAAAGATATAGAAGAGTATTTGTAATTTGCAAGGAATTATACTACTAATCATCTGAATGTAGCAAATATCCGGACATAGTTGTATAGTTGAGACCAGCATAACATACTCTATTAGTAGAAGCTACCCTGTGAAAAAACTGCTGAAGCTATATCATATATATATATATATATATATATATATATATACTTAGTACTCTATTCATTTACATATTGGTAGGTTTGTATGGAGGAAAAAGATAGAACATGATATTATGCAAGGTGTACCTCTTGATATATCAGTGAAGGCTGAAAAGAAGAGGCAAAGGGAAAAATGGTATGTAATTATCATAGATTCATAGATAGTGGTATAATTTGTATTAGTTAGGTTTTTTATCGTAATTCAGTTTAATCTTCTATGTTCGCTTTTTGATAAAGAACTGATTAAAATTTTACAGGAGTTAGAATTTTGTCTAATTTACTTAGTTTTTTTATTTGCTACATCTCCAAAGTTTGTCTGTAGGTATTTATTGTTGCATACTAATATAGTTTTGATGTAGGCTGAGATTGAAAAGGTCAAGAAAAGAAGGGAAGAAAGGGCAATTGAAAAGGCACAACGTGAGGAAGAAATGGTTTGTTCACATTCTCAATTTTTTGTGAATACACTTTTTCCGAATCTTTGGAGATGTTTTCCTTAGGATACTTCAGTTAAGCCTTCTCATACTTTCTTTGATAAAATGTTGCAGGCAATGTTGGCAAGAGAGAGAGCTCGCGCTGAGTTTTTAGATTGGGAGAAGAAAGAAGAAGAGGTGATTATATTCTCAACTTGCTGCATTTTTTTCCTCCTGATTTTGAAGTCTTTCATGATATCCTTTTTATTTGTTATTAATATTTTTCCACTGTGCAGTTTCACTTTGATCAAAGCAAAGTTAGATCTGAGATTAGACTGCGAGAAGGGCGTGCAAGACCCATTGACATGCTTACCAAGACCCTTAACAGTTCAGAAGAATTTGACTTCGATCTAAATGAACCATACATTGTATTTAAGGTAATCTCAACCCCTTCTTGATAAAACTCAAACTTAAAATAGCCAATGCTAGTGTTTACATTTAGAATAGGGTTCTTGAGTGCTCTCTATCATTGAAGTCTATATTACAGGTATGTGTAATTATGTTTGATATGGTCTTGATGTGTGTATTTGTCTTTTAACTGATAGTGGAGTCCAATTACCACAGGCACCTCGACAACCAGATGGGAAACAATGTGGTTATTATGTGATGAGATTTATGAGACAGATTATTGTAGAAATTGAAACTATTGAAAGAGATGGACTACGATCAATAGTACTTGTTCAAATCACTTCAAATAAACCATTTATCATTTTGCAAAGTCAGTGTTGATTGTTTTTCCAATTAACTTAATCTATATGTGTGTTCATAGTTTAAGGCAGCTGATTACACTCGGGCAGAAATTAATGAGGTGCGTTCAGAGGTGGCACACTGTATACAATATCATATTTATGAGTAGGTATGGAATGCTGATCTCCATAATTCCATATTATCTTTTGGCAGGCTCGTATTTGGCAGATGGACCTGTTCTATTTCTGCTGCTGATACTTGGTGATGCTAATGTTGTGCCCATACTCTGGTGATATGCACTTAACTTGGTGCTGCTAATGTTGTGATGATATTCTGTTGCTGTTGGAGGATATTCTGTTGTAATGATATTTCTGCTGCTGTTGGAGGAAAGTCTGTTGTGTTGAAACCTTTGTTATGGACCTGCTGCTATTATGGAGCTTCTATGTTGGAAGTTGTAACTTGAATTTGTGTTATGAACTTGTATAAGTTGTATGTTATCGACTGCTGTATGTTATGAATTTGTGTTATGAACCTGCTGTAAGAATGTTTTTTGTGTAAATATAAGTTGTATGTTTTGTATGTGATTTAGTAAATTTTGTAGCCAATGGTTTTGTATTTACAAAATATATTATTTTTTATTTACTGCTAAAAAAAATCAAAAGACAACGCTTTTAAAAACGTTGCAAATCCCAAGCAATAAAATAACCAAACGGTTGAATTATGTGTTTTTTTTAGTTCAGCCGAAGTTTCTCTTCCTTTTGAAGTATTTATCAGACTAAGTCAATGGTTTTTGCTGAAAGTAAACCATTCTGGTGTTAGTTCTCAGCATTCTATTAACATCACTATGTTGGGATAAAAGACTTTCCCTTCACACTAATCATGTTTTTGTATCATTAATCTGTTAATATGATAAAAGAGATTGTAGTTTGACAACTTTAGAGTCAACAGCACAGGTACCTGATAATTTTTCCTTTCTATCTCTATTTCTCTTTTGCCAATGCTTCATTCTTGTTTGGATTTTGAGTTTTTTTTTCAGTTTAGATTGTGTTGTCTTAGATTTTGAGTTATTAAACATGGTGATGATATGCATGAATGCGCCCATGAACTGAACAAGCTAGGCGGAAATAAATAGTGCATGGACAAGCATCTTTTACATGGAATGATCAAATTGTTTTACGAGGAGCAATAATAAAAGAAATCAAAGTTTGAATTTCAAACGATACAAATATTTTAGAGGTTGACTTCTAAGTATGTATAGATTAAAGGTTAACTTCTAAGTATGTATAGATTATACTCTGAATTTACTTAATAAGTGAACCAAGGGAGAAGACCGTGTACATTCAGGATTAGTCGAGCAAAATTCATACACTTAGATTATGACGTAGCAACGGAGTAGCAATTAAGATTTCCAACATCAACACAAATTGACCATGTTCCCTGATACGACAATGTCTCTTGTGGCCACCTAATGAAGAGAAGTCTAAAATCGAACACGGTCTAATCGTATTCCTTGACACGGCCATGTTTAGTCAAACGCAGACATCTAGCGACCACCATGGCCGTGGCAAGGTGACGACGCTCCAAACCTATAAGGCTTTGGGATGCAGGAGGACTTGAGTTTTGAGAAGTCATAACTTTTGATTCGAATTGAATCACGAGACCTTTAAGATATCAAATCGAAATTACCTGATGTAACCCATAATGACCCAGTCTTAGACTCAAAAAATATCGTTTAAAACTTTTTCGAAGGCTCTGAACAATCTTTGTCATTATATTAAGATTATTTTCATCTTTTATATCATTTAGGATTTGAGACTATTTACATTTTTATTTAGTTCCTAGCGCTGCTAGGGTATTATCTTTTGTTTGAATCAATTTTATTTGGTTAAACCTAAAGACGACTTATCTTTTGTTGGCGATTTTTGATATCTTCCCTGAAATTTGGCTATAAAAATGAACTTTTAAAATAATTGTTATTATGTTCGACGTCATATTATAAAAAATAAATTATCTTATTTTATCTAACTTATATTTTAACAAGATTAAATATCACTTAACAATCAAAATGTAGATAAATAAAATAAATTAGCTAAGCAAATTTATTGAAATAATGGTCAAGTTGGCCTACCAAAGCGAATCTTGAGTTGAGTGGATGGGGCAATCTAATCTAATTAGTTAAGTCTACTACGTCTAAGAATGACAAGAAAATAGTTCCCGAAGCATAGTTGAGTTGGTTACTACGGGATAGATCTACTGAAGTGGACAAAAGTCGAATCTCGATGACGTCGATGTAATGCCTTCCTCGTAGTGGCCAGCTGTAACTTTTCGATTTATCTCTTCACACATGATCGTGGATCTGATCGTGTGGGGCTGCTGGGGTGGCGGATTCCATCTTTTTACTGAAGAATGACAAGAAGATAGCTCAGGATAGATGTGGTAAGACGGATTGATTAGACCAAACATATTTACCCGTGCCCAATTAGCCTATTTATGTAACATATTGAGTTGGCCCAACATGAACCATCATAGAATGTGTCCAACATGGCTCCATGAAGGTTAGGTCAGCGCCCAAATTGATTAGGTGATAACTAGAGCAGCATTACTTATGTTTTATGAACTTAATGGTGTCCCTTTCGCTTACTTAGGCTCCTCCTTTACTAAAGCTACATCTGCCTCTTGTAAATCCTAAAATTCGGTAGCCTGAGAATGCAAAGAATATTAGGGTTGGTCGATTCTATCGGTACGACCACTCTGACACTCAAGTCAGTGTTCAATAGGAGAAAATGAATGTGTTGCAGAGATGCGTGACAAAGAGAAGAAGAAGAACTAGAAAAAGAATGAGAGCTTAGCGGAAATGAGTTGCCTTTGCTTATAAGAAGAAAATCATCCCTATTATACTTACCTCCATCAATCTTTATATAGAACGGAAAGGAATCTTCATGTAGTGCCTGACATTGTCGAGTTGTTGGAGGGTCAAAGGCGACAACCATTAGACAATACAATTAGATTGTCGGCCTATTAATAGACAGATTGTTAGGTCGTTGGGAGTTGTCGGAGTTTGAGGCTGAATTTCTGAGTTTTGGGGGTTCAAATGGAAAATCACTGGATGAATACCAAGTGCTCAGGAGAACAAACTTTGAATGACTTTTTTGAGCATTGTAACTCCACTTGTACTGTAGTATCCCAAGTACTGTAACTTCATTGGTACTATAGCATCCACAGTATTATAGCTTGCGGATACTGCAGTATCCTGAGAACTGTAACTCCTGAGTCCAAGTGGAAAGTCGTAGGATGAAAGCAAAATACTTAGGTGAACATATTAGCAAGTCGGAGTGCTCAGGAAAGTAGTTGGTCGATCAAGAAATGAAACCAGGTGTTTGAAAGTAACTCCGGATACCATCTGAACCCATTTAGATAACTAGTCGAGCCAGGCCAACTACACGAACCTATGGCCATGCCCGACATGACTTGTGACGATCAAGTTAGGACCCAAGCTGGGCCTGGGCATCGGCCCAATTAGCCCGTACCTAGCCCAACCAAGCTTTATTTATCAATTGAAAATAATTTGAAATATGTATTTTTGTTTCTTCTTTCCTAGAAGCTACGGCCTTCTTCTCTCGCTCTCCTACTGCAGTACGGAAACAAGAAGCCAAGACGAACTCGCCGTTGAATTTTCAAAAAAAAAAAACACTCTGACTTGACTTCCTGCCCAAGGATCGTGTCTACATTCACATTCAAGTTGAGATATTTATTTAACAAGCTCTGGACACCACACACACACAGCACAACACAACAGAATTAATCCTGAATCACAAAATCTTCAGGGAGGCTTGTGCAGTAGCTAGCAGCTAGCAGCCATGGCGGACGGGAAGGCGGCGAGACATGTTGTTCCTGCCGAGCTGGTGGGCGACCGGCGGCAGTTCACCGTTCCGTACGCCGTCAATTTAACGCTCACCAGAACTGACACTTCGAAAGACCTTTACAAGGTCGAGGACACCAACGGCGACGTGGTGTTCAAGGTGAAGGGTTCCTCCTTGAGCAGCCGCCTCCTCCTCCTCGACGCCGCCGGCACCCCTCTCCTCACCATGAAACCGAAGGTACGTACGCACGAGGTTTCATCATCAAAACTTTAATTACCTCGCCCTTCAAATTATACTCACGCTCGATCGGTTCTTGTTAATTCCAGGCACTTACTTTGCACGATACGTGGAGTGTGTTCAGAGGAAAGAGCACCAGCCCGAACGATTTGCTGTTCAGCGTGCGAAGGACCAAGGTATTCCAGTGGAAGGACAAGTTTGATGTGTTCTTGGCCACCAACACCGACGAAGCTGCCCCCTGTGACTTTAAGATAATCTCACGAAGCAAGAAGTGCACCATTTGTATTGGCGAAACTGATGAAATCATAGCCCAAGTAAGAATATATATATATGCATGCATAAACACATGCATATATAAATAGAATAAAGTTTTTCTTTTCTTTCTCAAATTTTCAATTAATACTGCTGCAGATGCATCGCAAGGACAAACTAGAAATAACAGTGAATCCCAACGAGGATTTCGCCTTCATCGTCTCGTTGACAGTCATCCTTGAAGAGATCGAGAAGAGTAGTTCAGATGCTGCAAGTGCAAGTGCAAGTAGTGCAAGTGAGGCAATTGCAAGTGCAAGTGCAAGTAGTGCAGGTGAGGCAATTGCAAGTGCAGTACTTGCCAGTTTTACTGGCTAATGGCTATTGTAAGAGGGGAAAATTAGTGCATATGAATTATTGAAGATGGTAAAGTTTGAGTTTTATAAAGAGAAATAAATAAATGTACTTATAAATTATTTACTAGTTTACTAGTTATTCTCTTCTTGTATGTCTTGCTAATATAATTAATTAGTTGATTAATTAATGGGGATGTAGATGTATAATGAAATGGAATTTAAATCAATTGGTTCTAGTATTGTTGATGATGGTCCTTCTCAGTTGAAAAATCAAATTGTGTCTATTTTCAACTTGATTCATGGATGGTTGCCATGAATCCGAGACGGCAATCTGATCTTTTTCTTCAAAAGTAATTTTCACTCTACATGACTTCTTCTAGTGTCTCTCATCTCAATGTCTTAACTCGTAGTTCTCACAGATGATGTCAAAATGATCCAGTTGAGATCCGTGTTGGTTATTTTGACTCCATTGGTCATGGAGCAACCAAGTGGTCCATGTATTGGAAGTTTCAAAATTACCCACCACCCATGACTCCATGTCACCACCCATGATTCCATATCTCTCCAAAATACTTGACAATGGAAAGAGATAATTTTGGAGAGAGATATATATATGTGATTAATTTGGTCCCTGACCCCTGCTTCATAAGGCTTCTTCGAGAGCAAATTGCACCATGACTTTTGTGGAACAAAGGGCCAGAAGTATCAAATTTCCGCAGCCTTGTAATCGTCTACGGACTCGATGGCAGGAGGTAAAACTTGATCTTTTTCCGCTGCATTTGCTTTACAATTAGATGCCTCATGTTGTTTCAGATTCTAACAATCCGTTCATGAGGCAAACTTCATGAGGACTCTAGGCAGACCGCTATAAACAAGTCAGACAAAGGTTGGGTCACCTCTGATCATATGCTTCTTCTTTATTGGGTTAGCTCGTATCGATCAATAGCCAACTAGGTCAACAAGTGACTAGACCGCCTTTAGGTTTTGGTTGAGCAACAAGAACCCAAGGATGTCCACCATTGACCTAGGGCGGAGAGGGATGACCGTGAAAAAGTATGCCCGACTCCAATGAAGATCGTTAAGAACGGCGATTAACCAGCGACTAAGCATAGAACTTTCCTCTTGATGGACGACCAAAAGGGTAGGATGCAACCGCCAAGAAGAGTTAGAAGGGAAGCCAATACTGTCCTCGACAAAACCTGTCTGACGTTCAAGCCAGAGACAGGGAAGAATTCAAAGAAGAGAAACTCAATAAGAAAATGAAACCCTTATCTAGTAGAGAATAGTCTTACATACTTGTGTCGATTCATACGAGCACTTTTTTGTATCAACCTAAGAGAGTGGGAGAAGTCTTTATAAAAGTGGAATTAGTCACTCCAGCAACTCTACATAATCGATTCTACGATCATTTGTGAGAAGATAAATCATAAAATTACAATTAACTACTACGTAGAGGACATTACATCAGCTTCGTAGAGATTCGACCCTCGTCCATCTATGAGAAGGGACGACCATCATTAACAATAATAGAACCAATTTATTTAAATTCCATTTCATTATACATCTCCATCCTCATTTAATTAATTAATTATTTCAACCACACACTAAGATTTTTTTTCTTTTCTTTTATTTTTATTAATCGATTCTTCTAGGAAGGCATCATTAATCGTCCTAAACATTAATGATTAATTGGAGCCACAGACAGATAGAATTGTCTTAGGTTTTGGTACAATTCAAAAATATTTATATAGAATTTTTTTATTTATTATAAAAAAATTACTTGCTAGAATTCTTATATTTGTCAAGTCTACTAACGTCTTGACCCGATACTTCATCAACTGTTATTCACTAGCTTAAGACTGCTCTAATAATGTGACTCGATTACTCAATTTTTGATTTTCTTACTCGAACGTTTCCACTCAAGTAAATGATGAACTAAGGTGACCTTTAAGCCTGAGAGTCAAGGCCGTAGAAGTTCTTTTTCTTTCCATTGACAATATCATAATATATATCATTTAGTACATCGTATCGTAACTCCTCTCCTTCTATAGCAGATTGAGACACCTGGGCAACTCGATCAGTGATTTCATCCTATATAAAATAATATGAAGCCTTTGAACTATAATATTATTTGCAAGTGATACTCTTATTGTAATAATCAAACACTAACAATAATACATGAGAAATAATAAACTTATCTTTGGATCGATTTATTAAATTCATGAAAAAATCTTATAAATATTACGTGTTTATTATCACAAGTAAATATATAATTTTATAAATATAAATATGGGCCGACTAATACTTACATAAATATATACATTTATATTTTATTTAATACCTTAATAATATCTCAATATGTCAAATAAAATTAAATTTAAATATCAAAAAGGTCACTTAGTGACATATAATTCAAATTTAATTTAATTTAAAATAATAGATATTAATAAAACCCATATAATTCAATTAAAAACTTAAAGATATGTTTTTTAATTGACAGAGCAAAACACTTTGGATCTCTTGTAAGATATCCAAAGTTCTTTATCCTCGGATTATAATAAACTATTTTGAAATTTGATTTTGGGCCCATAATACTTGACCCTCTTATTGCCGCCCACAATGTATAGGAGGCTGAGAGACGTGGTTTGTTTTTGTTTTTGTTTTTTTTGTTTTTTAAATGAATGGACGTGGTTTTGAATGAACGTGGTTTTATTATGCATGAATATTGGACGTGGGGTTTTTTTTATATGCCAAAATTGTAAACCAACGTGCCTTCCAAAATCAATGTCCTTTCAAAACCGTTCATTCTAAAACCAACGTAACTATCCAAAATACTAATTCATCAAAACACGAAAGGCAATTTCTTGAAGTGGCATAATTAGCGATTCCCGACAACGAGATTTTCGATGATCACGCATCTCAACATGATCATTCGTTGTGGATCACTTATGCCATCGATTTATTTGGCCGAATTCCGACTGCCAAATCCCAAAATCAAATTTCACCATGTTCGGTGATGAACAAGCGGATGAAAAACAGAACAAAATAATAGGTGTATGAACAACCAAAATAGAATAATTTCTTGAGAATTTGAAAAAATCTTGCTCTGATACCATTGTAAGGAAAATCGATAGGGAAATCTTAACACAAAACCCTAAATACTCAATTCTCAAAAAATCACAAGCATAATAATCAGAATTGCGGAAGCATACCAGAACTCATGGGTTTGCAGTAGATCTAAAGCAATGATCTTTAATTTACAAATTTTCCTAAGAATCCAGAGAATTTATTGATGGGGAACAAAACTGAAACGTTTGTAAACTAGGACCATAACCCCTTTTATAATTATCCAAATTTATTTATTTCTAATTTGACCCCTCAACAAATTAGAAATTACATATGTAGTATCCACACTATTATATTCATGACAATTAAGTTCTCAAGTCAAAATTTTTAATTATAATTTTAACCAAATTAATTTTTAACTTATTTAATTGATGACATTAGACATTTATAATTACAATTATGATTTTAAAATTTTAATAAAAGATGCACGAAACTTCGTAGAAGCCACCAACCTTCATCAATATTAATTATTAAGTGGAGCACACCACAAGAGCTTTATATAGAGAGAAAGAAGAGAGAAAGAATTGTTTGAGCAGCGAGCTAAGCAATCTAATTATGGCAGATGAGGGGACGAGTAGTACAGAGATTGCGGCTGCTGCGGCGGCGGATGAGGCGGAGGCGGAGCCTGCGGTGGTGGTGGTCGGGGAGCAGTTCGCCGCCACGGAAGCCGTGGATCTCACTGTCATCCGCTACGATGTGTTGACCTTCATGGACGTCGACCTCTACAGGGTGCTGGACGCCGACGGAAACGTGCTGTTCAAGGTGAACCGCGTCATCTTCAACAGCCGCCTCGTCCTCCTCGACGCCGCCGGCAAGACTCTCCTCACCATGAAAAAAGACCAGTCCGGCGGTCTTCGTGTAAGATTTTATTTATTCATTTTGCACCCTTGATATCTTTCCTTATTTTTGAGAACGCCCTTGAATTTCATATATTACAATATCTTCCAATCAAAATATTTAGGTAAAAAATAAAAAGATGTACCTAATTATCTATATAATTGGAAAAACATCAATCTTTCAAAAAATATCAAAACATAAATTATCCACCCATAAATTGATATTCGAAATACCCATCTATGCCCTAACTTAGGGCCATAGGGTTTAGTTTAAAGAAAGTGAAAATAAAAATTTACACTTGATGCTCACAGATGATATCTAGCATAACATTCTTATATATATACACGATTTTGATATACTATGTGTCGTCTTATTGTGACTGAGTGTAGTGTTCAGAAGTGTTGTGAAATTATAATTTATTGCTCAAAGTAGAAGAGAAAAACTTAAACCTTTTTCACCATTATTATTATTATTATTATTTAAATCTTCCATCTTTAACTAAAAACTCCTTAATTAAATTTTAGGGAATGGATTTGAATTTCTACAAACAATGGAATGTATTTAGAGGAAAGGGTAAGAATCCTAGTGACTTGTTATTCAGTATAAGAAAGTGTAGCTTGTTAGAGTCCGACAAGTTCAAAGTGAGGTTAGCCGCCAACACCGACCGAGCTGCCACGTGTGATTTTATGATAAATGGAAATGGAAGGAGCACCAAATGCACCATTTCTATTGGCCAATCCGATACAATCATCGCCCAAGTAAGCATATATATTGTTATAGTTATACATACACACATACATATAACATGGTTGATTTGATCACAGATGCATTGCAAAAGGGCATTTTTGCAACCGAGCAAACTACTGGTGACCGTGAATCCCAACATCGACTGCGTCTTCATTGTCTCGCTATTGACCATCCTTGAAGAGTTGCGTCGTTCGAGTCAAGGGATAACTAGTAGTGTACTTAACTTAGGCTTAGATTTGGCGAATGATTTGAGTTGAACTCATCATGTGGTTGTAACTAAGACTTAAGACACACAATTATTACCACTATTATTATTTATGTGGTTTTGTAAGTTTAAGAATTTTCTTGTGCTTTCAAATTTGTGCATTTTGATAGTATTTATTTATATATAGATTAGGATGGTTTATGTGTTTATTTTTTTTATATATTTGAATGTCTAAAAATTAGGATGTTTTATACTAACAATTATGTTTATGTGGTTGTATGTTGAATTTTTAGAACAGTAGATGGATTCATAACAATCTAATTTTGAAGAATATATTGTTATAAATGATCATTTTCTAAGACCGATAAATTCTTTTAAATTCATCAATTTTATAAGTTGAACTCCAAGATCCAAGGATCTCGTGTATTCTCCAATCTGCAAAGGTTGAAAGTGACTAGGTGGCTCCTCTACTAGGATGTCTTTGAAGAAAGAAGTATCTCACTGAGTCCGTACATCCTTCTTCTCCCTCAAAACATAGGATTGCTCCCCCATGTACCTCTATAGGTGGACGATTCGATAGGAATTATCGTCACAAGATCTCTTCCACCGTACTAGCTACACTATTCGATCGACTCAGACATCACTCACAATCATCCCCAAGTTATGTGAAAAAATGTAAATCACGATGTCAACTTATATAGCCGACCGTCAATTAAGTGATTAGGATGTGAAAGAGATTTTTTTTTTAAAATTTTTTGAAGATATATATATATCCGTCGAAAATTGATCCCATAACCGGTGTAGCAAGTCTTTCACTTTCTGTCATAGATGATCATGGGGTCAATCGTATGAAACTGTTGGGATGACAAATTCCATCTTTTTTTACCAAAGAAAAAGAAAAATCTTCCACCCTCGGACTAAATTGGAGCACTGCACAGTTCTAAGAGAGAAGAGAGAGAGGGTTGATCAACCAACTATAAGCTATAAGTAAACTAATCATGGCAGATGAGGGGACGAACACGGAGATTTTGCCTGCGGCGGCGGCGGCGGAGGCGGTGGTCTGTGGTCGGACAGCCGTTGGATCCTCCTCAATGCCGCCGGCAACGTTCTCACCATCAAACCAGACCACTCTAGCTAACTTTTTTTTTTGATTTACAAGGGGTATCTGGGCATTTGGCACCAACTAATCCCCTTGGCTGACCGGCCCTGCCCCACGGCCTTCAACTAGAGTCCCCACCGGTCAACGAGGGTAAATCAGGAGGATTCACTGGCACTTACATTCCAGTCCATTACCAAATTGGGATCCACGTGCCCGACCAGCACAGTCGACTGCCACGCCTCAGGCATTAAACCCAGTGAGACGCACCCCGGAGGAATCGAACCGTGGAAGTGGCCTATGGAGAGGGAATGCGGTTACCAAGTGCGCCACTCCCCTGGGGGCAAACCAGACCACTCTAACGGATTTCGGGTAAGATTACGTTTATTCATTTTGCACCCTCATAAATTTCATTTTTAAAATCTCCCTAAATTTAATAGCTATGAATATTTATCTCGTTTCTTCTGCAATACGTCATAATATGCCTCGGGGGCTATGAATATTTATCTCGCACTTCAATTTTGAGTGGAGTAATTTTCAAAATAAACCCCCAATATTTTATTCATCTCAAAACATCTTTAATATTAATATTCCAAAACGTTTTTGTTTTTCATAAAAGCAATTAATGTTAATATTTATTCCAAAAATATATATTGAATTTGTTTTTTTATAAAATTTTTTTTATCATATTCAATTAGTTTACCTCCTTACTATAAGAATTTAAATCCTCAATCTTTAACTAAAAACTCTTAAAATTTTAGGGATTCGAATTTCGCGACCCATGTAATGTATACAAAGCATACAGCAGCAGTCCCAGTGATGTCTGTTCAACTTAAGAGTGACTTCACATTACTACTACTATTATTATTATTATTATTATTATTTATGTGAGATTTTATATTTTATGCTTTAAAATATTTTTGGGGTTTTCAAATTTGTCCATTTTGTTAGTAATTATAGATTAGTATGGTTTGCTTGTTTATCTTTTTATATTAAAATGTTTATAAATTTGTGGATGTGTTCTATTAGTAATTATGTTTTGCTTTTTGGAGATGTTTTAGCAAAGGAAAGTTTATTTTCAAACATATCCCCTTAATTTTTTTAGTTGACATCAATTATCTAGCTCTTCGGACTGATTAATTCTGAGAGTGATCAATTCAGCTCTACAAAAAATAATTTTCATATATCATCCAGATAAATTGAAAAATAAAGATAATAATCCAACCTAACAATCAGCGTTTTTGAATTTGCTACCCATTTGAAAGAAAATCTTCTCAAATTTACTGCAACAATAGATGGATTCATAACAATCTAATTTGGTGAGGGATATATCGTTATAAATGATCATTTTTAAAGAAGGATAAATCCTTTTAAATATTTAGTTTAGGAAACATGATAGTAGGTTGGTTCATATATAAATTTTATAAATTGGGCCAATGCATAAAGTGGACCTAAGTTCATGAATCTCTTTTTTTTTAATTTATTTTTAATTTTTTGGCCGAATAACCCACATAAACTTGCTGTGATGTTTCACAAATTAAACGAATGTATGCACATGAATCTCATCTTGTTTTTGTTATAATTTTTTTGAACGATAATCCATATATGTTTACAAAAGAGTGTTGATTTTTCAACCGATCGAGAAGAGCTATCATTGACAATGACATAGAAGACTTTGGCCATCCCTACTTTCAACTAAGCCAGATGATATAGAAGACTTTGGCCACCCTACTTTCACCTAAGCCAGTTATTAATTAGTGTAGTCGTCAATTTGGATTGAATCCGTCGAATTAAAATTAATTCACCCCATCAAATAAGTTAAATAGGTTGAGTTGAAATTTTATGTCTCCGGGGCATGACTGAATTAGTTACGATGGAGCAGAGTTGCAGAAAAGGACAAGAGTTTGAATCTCAATGAAGCTGAGACAATACACTCCTTTATCATGGTCAACTATAGCTTCTCGATTTACCTCCTCATATATAGTTGTGAGGCCGACCGTGTGGAGCCGTTGGGGTGGCGGAGTCTAAATTTTGCAGAAGAGTTGAAATTTTATTAATTCATTTTAAGGTGAGTTTAGATGAGACTGCTTGACTAAGCCCACGATCCACGTAGGTCGACCCCTGGCGGACTTGAATTTCTCCGTGCGCTAAGAAATTTTATTTTTTTTTTAAAGTTTAAAATTAAAGTAAAAAACTCAATGTACTAATGGACTTGACTCGTTTAAATCATAATCCAAATTTAAAATTTTCAATTCGATCCATTTAAACTATAATCCAAACTTAAAATTTTTAATATTTTTAATATTTTTTATTTTTTATAGGTCGTAAGTTGATCACTCCTCTAATCTACAACCTACCTTGAATTAGATTGGGTTATAAATTTTCTGATCCGTTAAGTTGGTGTGCCCGCCCGTCCCACCTTACTCCATTATATGATGGATTTATGACGGATTGACCCATCTCACCATTGGTTGGCCTGATTAACAACTCTATTTAAGGATCAGATCTCAACTTCGACAAATTAACAGATGAATTTTCTTTGATGCACGATTGACCTAAAAATGCTGGACTAAGGGGTTGTCCACGATGATCATTTTTTTAATTTATCATGATAATCAATGAGAACTAATGTGGAATTAGGCAGATCATTTCAAAATTAATCGACGTAAATTGGATATTTAGTGTCTAACTAAAAAAACATTATCCTATTGGTGCTTTAGTCAAAGATTCATTTTATTTTTTTATCTATATAATTTACTCTTCAACAAAGGTAAAATTCGCTACCCCAGTGGTCCTATACGATCGGCCCCATGACTATCTGTGAGGAGGTAAATCAAGAAACTGCAATTGACCACGATAGAGGAGGCCATTGCTTCGGCTTAGATTCAACCATTGTCTACTTCAGTAATTCTAATCCGTCGTAACCAACTCAACTATACCCCATAATATCCTATATAATCACTTGCTAAATAGTCGAAAAAAAATTCATCTTCTTAACTACCTGCTAGAGCTGTCAAACAGGCCAATCTATGGCGGGGCGGGCTAACTCATAGCGGGTCCATCATATTGCGGGCTGGGGCGGGCCAACCCACCAATTTGGTGGGTTAAGAAATCTCCAACCCAACCCAATTCAAGGCGGGCCGCGGGTTAGGCGGGCCAACTCGCGGGTCTGTTAAAAAATAAAAAAATATATTAAAAATTTTAAATTTGAATTATAATTTATATTGATTAAGTTGAAAATTTTAAGTTTGAATTATAATTTTTAAACTTAAATTATGTTTTAAATAGATGAAACCCACTAATTCATTAAATTTTTTACTTTAATTTTAAATTTTAAAATAAATAAATAAACTTTCTCAAACCGCAAACCAACCTAAGTCTGCCACGTGCCTAGGCGGGTCAACACATCTCAACCCATCTTAAAATGGATTAATAAAATTTCAATCTAATCCATCTAAATTACTTGGCGGGACGGCCTACCAATCCAAGCGGGCCAATCCAATCCGACGGACCTAACTCAACTTGACGGCTATACCACCTGCAGCCGCTTGTTGAAAAAAAAAATCCTTCTCTGTAGACACAAAAATACTAAAAAGAATCAGCTCTGACAGTTTTACATTGCTCTCGTTAGATATTAAAAATACATCTGGCGGATATGTTTTGTGGTTATTAAAAGAGAAGGAAATTTAGTTTGTTTACCAGAAGTTGTTTGAGTTTGCAAGAGGCTTCAATCAACTCCGGCTCTCCCACTGCAGTACGCAAACAAGATGATTAAGACGAACGCGCCGTTGACTTTTCAAACAAAACCACGCTGAGTTGACTTCTTCCTGCCCGAGGATCGTGTCTGCCTTCGCATTCACGTTGAGATATTTATTTAACAAGCCTGGACGTAACAAAATCTCTATCTCTCCATTGATATTGAATCACAAAACCTTCACAGAGCTAGGCTTGTGCAGCAGCAAACAACCATGGCGGAATATGGGCAGACGGCGAGATATGTTGCGCCTGCCGAGCTGGTGGCCGCCCTGCAGTTCACCGTTCCTTACGCCGTCAATTTAACGCTCACCAGCACCGGCGGTTTGTTCACCACGAACGACCTTTACAAGGTCAAAGACACCAACGGCGACTTGGTGTTCAAGGTGAAGGGTGTCTCCTTCAGCAGCCGCCGCCTCCTCCTCGACGCCGCCGGCACCCCTCTCCTCACCATGAAGCCGAAGGTACGTACGCAGAATTAAGGTTTCATCATCAAAATGATCAATACTCACGCTCGATCGGTTCTTGTTAATTTTAGGCATCTAGTTGGCATGAAGCGTGGAGAGTGTTCAGAGGAGAGAGCACCAGCCCGAACGATTTGCTGTTCAGCATGCGAAAGCCCAAGATATTCCAGTGGAAGGACAACTTTGATGTGTTCTTGGCCACCAACACCCACGAAGCTGCTCCCTGTGATTTTAAGATATTTTCACGAAGCAAGAAATGCACCATTTGTATTGGCGAAACTGATGAAATCATAGCCCAAGTAAGAATATATGCATAATTAAACACATATATAAATAGAATAAAGTTTTTCTTTTCTTTCTCAATTTTTCTTTAATTAATACTGCAGATGCATCGCAAGACTGCATTTTTTGCAAGGGACAAACTAGAAATAACAGTGAATCCCAACGAGGATTTCGCCTTCATCGTCTCGTTGATAGTCATCCTTGAAGAGATCATGGCAAGTCGTCGAGCAAGTGCAAGTGGTGGAGGTGGAAGCTAAGTGCCAGTGCTGGATGCTGATGGAGGAAGCGATCGATGCAAGTGCTTCAGGATGTTAAGTAGTGCATATATGAATATCTATATTTTGTATAGTATTTGCTAATGGCTATTGTAAGAAGGTCCTTCTCAGTTGGTTCTATTATTGTTAATGATCTCAGTTGGAAAATCAAATTGTGTCTATTTTCAACTTGATTTCGTAGATTCTTTTGGGAAGTGTCACGGTTTCGATAGCCTAAGAATGTAGAGAATGTTAGCGTGACTACTCTGACACTTAAGTCAGTATTCAGTAGGAGAAAATGAAAGTGTCGCAGAGATGTGTGACAAAGAGTAGAAGAAGAACTAGAAAAAGAATGAGAGCTTAGTGGAAAAGAGTCGTCTTTTGCTCGTGAGTAGAAAATCATTCCTATTATATTTACCTCCATCAATCCTTATATAGCATGGAAAGGAATCTTCATGTAGTACCTGGCATTGTCAAACTATTGGAGGGCCAAAGGTGATAACCGTTAGACAATACACTTAGATTGTCGGGCCATTAATAGGCAGATCGTTGGGTCATTTGGGAGTTGTTGGAGATTGAGACTGAATTTTTGAGTTTTTTGGGGTCCAAATAAAAAATCATTGGATGAATGTCAAGTGCTCAAGAGAACAAACTCCGAATGACTTTCCTGAGCATTGTAGCTCCGCGAGTAGTGTAGCATCTTGAGTATTGTAACTTTGTTGAAGCATCAGAGTATTATATTATAGCTTGTGAATACTATAGCATCCTGAGAACTGTAACTCCTAAATCCAAGTGGAAAGTCGTAGGACAAAAGCGAAATACTCGAGTGAACATATATATTAACAAGTCGGGATGCTTCGGAAAGTAGTTGGTGCTCAAAAGAAGAAACTCCGAATGACTTTCCTAAGCATTGTTGCTCCGCGGGTAGTGTAGCATGAGGTGACTCTCGTCTCGACAGTAGTTTCTCTCTGCTCGGCCAACTCTGTCTCAGCCAGCAGCCAACTCCGTCTCAGCTATCTGAACCCATTTGGCCGACTTCGTCTCGGACAGCTAGTCTCGTCTCGGCTGTCTTCGTCTCAGCCAACCTCACTTCTGCATACCGTCTCAGCCACTCCACCTCACTTAGGCTAGTTCCCAGCCTTAGCTATGTGTTTCTGACACCCTAGCCCTGGGCACCATTGCTCGAAGAAGGACTTGTCTGCAGATAACACAAGTTTGGTTCCTTCTGACACCCCTCCTTTCTGCGCCACCGCACAAGAGGCGTATCAGACCATTATATACGTGGCCTCTCCCACTAACCTCGTGGCCTGTACATACTGCCGAAAGGAAGATATTGATGTCAAACCCGATCTTCGCCTATGCGCTTTCCCTATGCATACGGCCAAAAGCGGAGGGGACAGAAGAAAGTTGCTTTGGATAGCGTGTGGCAGCCCGAGACATACGTCAGCCGACCCTACAGGCGAAACCCTAATGCAGGTTATAAAAAGAGTAACCCACTATCATGCAAAAGATCCGCTCTCGAAACTCTTACTACTCTCACTACCTGCTCTTTGTTCCTCATCTTCATCAGAACCCTAACTTGAACTCGGAGTGGCTTGCCGGGACTCTCCGGCGCCAGTCTAACTCTCTCTCTTCGAGTGTGTCTCAGGTGTAGCTCCAGTTCGACACTCTCGCTCACCCTCTCTTGGACGTCGGGTCTTAGAATCATCTTCGTCAGGCAGTTCATTGACTGATGGTGGTTTAACCATCCGCGGTATTTAGCCGAACAGCTATGCTTAGAGTATTGTATTTGTTTATAATTTTATGATAATTCTCGTTGTTGCCTATTATAATATAATATATGTTATGTAAAACTCAATAGGTTTTATTAATGCTACACATTCCAATTTCATTACTGGCTCATGTGTCTATATTTCTTAAATGGGATTTAAAGTATTTGAAATAATTATTTAATTAATAGAAAATTTAATAATTTATGTGTTTTAATATATTTTAAATTTTTGTTAGATATTAAAAATACATCTGGAGTATATGTTTTGTGGTTAATAAAAGAGAAGGAAATTAAGTTTGTTTACCAGAAGTTTTTTGAGTTTGCACGAAGCTTCAATCAACTCCGGCTCTTCCACTGCAGTACGCAAACAAGAAGATTAAGACGAACGCGTCGTTGACTTTTCAAACAAAACCACGCTGAGTTGACTTATTCCTGCCCGAGGATCGTGTCTGCATTCACATTCACGTTAAGATATTTTATATTTATTTAACAAGCCTGGACGACACAACAGATCTCTCTCCATTAATACTGAATCACAAAACCTTCACAGAGCTAGGCTTGTGCAGCAGCAAACAACCATGGCGGAATATGGGCAGACGGCCGGATATGTTGCGCCTCCCGAGCTGGTGGCCGCCCGGCAGTTCACCGTTCCTTACGCCGTCAATTTAACGCTCACCAGCACCGGCGGTTTGTTCACCCCGAACGACCTTTACAAGGTCAAAGACACCAACGGCGACTTGGTGTTCAAGGTGAAGGGTGTCACCTTCGGCAGCCGCCGCCTCCTCCTCGACGCCGCCGGCACCCGTCTCCTCACCATGAAACCGAAGGTACGCAGAATTAAGCTAAGGTTTCATCATCAAAATGATACTCACGCTCGATCGGTTCTTGTTAATTTTAGGCATCTAGTTGGCATGAAGAGTGGAGAGTGTTCAGAGGAGAGAGCACCAGCCCGAACGATTTGCTGTTCAGAATGCGAAAGCCCAAGATATTCCAGTGGAAGGACAACTTTGATGTGTTCTTGGCCACCAACACCCACGAAGCTGCTCCCTGTGATTTTAAGATATTTTCACGAAGCAAGAAATGCACCATTTGTATTGGCGAAACTGATGAAATCATAGCCCAAGTAAGAATATATATATATATGCATGCATAAACACATATAAATAGAATAAAGTTTTTCTTTTCTTTCTCAAATTTTCAATTATATTAATACTGCTGCAGATGCATCGCAAGACTGCATTTTTTGCGAGGGACAAACTAGAAATAACAGTGAATCCCAACGAGGATTTCGCCTTCATCGTCTCGTTGATAGTCATCCTTGAAGAGATCGAGGAAAGTAGTCAAGCAAGTTCAAGATCAAGTGCAAGTCGTGCAGCTGCAAGTGCCAGTGCTGGATGCTGATGGAGGAAGCGATCGATGCAAGTGCTTCAGGATGTTAAGTAGTGCATATATGAATATGTATATTTTGTATAGTATTTGCTAATGGCTATTGTAAGAGGGTCCTTCTCAGTTGGTTCTATTATTGTTAATGATGGCCCTTCTCAGTTGGAAAATCAAATTGTGTCTATTTTCAACTTGATTTCGTAGATTCTTTTGGGAAGTGTCACGGTTTCGATAGCCTAAGAATGTTAGGGTTGGCCGATTCTACTGGCGCGACTACTCTGACGTTTAAGTCAGTGTTTAGTAGGAGAAAAAGTGTCGCAAAGATGTGTGACAAAGAGAAGAAGAAGAACTAGAAAAAGAATGAGAGCTTAGTGGAAAAGAGTTGTCTTTTGCTCGTGAGAAGAAAATCATCCCTATTATATTTACCTCCATCAATCCTTATATAGAACGGAAAGGAATCTTCATGTAGTACTTGACATTGTCAAGCTGTTAGGGGGCCAAAGGCGATAACCGTTAGACAATACACTTAGTTTGTCGGGTCATTAATAGGCAGGTTGTTGGGTCATTTGGGAGTTGTTGGAGATTGAGATTGAATTTTTGAGTTTTTGGGGTTCAAATGAAAAATCATTGGATGAATGTCAAGTGCTCAAGAGAACAAACTCCGAATGACTTTCCTGAGCATTGTAGCTCCGCGGGTAGTGTAGCATCATGAGTACTGTAATTTCGTTGAAGCATCCAGAGTATTATAGCTAGCGAATACTATAACTGTAACTTCTGAATCCAAGTGGAAAGTCGTAGGACAAAAGCGAAATACTCGGTTGAACATATTAACAAGTCGAGATGCTTCGGAAAGTAGTTGGTTGGTCAAGAAATGAAGCTAGATGTTCAGGAGTAACTCCGGATACCATCACATGTTTTAAAAAGTAACTGACCGGTCCAGAAATGAAGCTAGGTGTTTGAAAGTAACTTCAGATACTATCTGAACCCATTTAGATAACTAGTCAAGAAATGAACCTATGGCCCTGCCCGACATGACCTGTCACAATCAAGTTAGAACCCAAGCTGGGCCTGGGCATAGGCGCAATTGACTCGTACCTAGCCCAACCAAGCTTTATTTATCAATTGAAAATAATTTGAAATATGTATTTTTGTTTTTTCCTTCCAAGAAGCTGCGTACGGCTTCTCCGCTCTCCTACCGCAGTACGCCAACAAGAAGCCAAGACGAACTCGCCATTGACTTTCAACACCAAAAAAAAAAAAACACGCTGACTAGAAGAACTCGCCATTGACTTTCAACAAAAAAAAAATACACGCTGACTTGACTTCCTGCCCAAGGATCGTGTCTACATTTATTCACATTCACGTTGAGATATTTATTTAACAAGCTCTGGACACCACAACGCAGCACAACGCAACAGAATTAATACTGAATCACAAAATCTTCAGGGAGGCTTGTGCAGCAGCTAGCAGCTAGCAGCCATGGCGGACGGGAAGACGGCGAGACATGTTGTTCCTGCAGAGCTGGTGGGCGACCGGCGGCAGTTCACCGTTCCGTACGCCGTCAATTTAACGCTCACCAGCACTGACACTTTGTTCTCCCTGAAAGACCTTTACAAGGTCGAGGACACCAACGGCGACGTGGTGTTCAAGGTGAAGGGTGTCTCCTTCAGCAGCCGCCGCCTCCTCCTCGACGCCGCCGGCACCCCTCTCCTCACCATGAAGCCCAAGGTACGACGCACAAGGTTTCATAATCAAAATTTTAATTACCTCACGCTCGATCGGTTCTTGTTCATGAATTCAGGCACTTAGTTGGCACGAAACGTGGAGAGTGTTCAGAGGAGAGAGCACCAGCCCGAACGATTTGCTGTTCAGCGTGCGAAGGCCCAAGGCATTCCAGTGGAAGGACAACTTTGACGTGGTCTTGGCCACCAACACCGACGAAGCTTCTCCCTGTGATTTTAAGATAATTTCACGAAGCAAGAAGTGCACCATTTGTATTGGCGAAACTGATGAAATCATAGCCCAAGTAAGAATATATGCATAATTAAACACATATATAGAATCAAGTTTTTCTTTTCTTTCTCAATTTTTCTTTAATTAATACTGCAGATGCATCGCAAGACTGCATTTTTTGCAAGGGACAAACTAGAAATAACAGTGAATCCCAACGAGGATTTCGCCTTCATCGTCTCGTTGATGGTCATCCTTGAAGAGATCGAGAAGAGTCGTCGAGCAGGTGCAAGTGCAAGTGGAAGTGGTGCAAGTGCAGGTGCAGTTGCCAGTGTTGTATAGTATTGCTAATGGCTGTTGTAAGAGGGGAAAATTAGTGCATATGAATTATTGAAGATGGTAAAGTTTTAGTTTTATAAAGAGAAATAAATAAATGTACTTATAAATTATTTACTAGTTTACTAGTTATTCTCTTCTTTTCTTGCTAATATAATTAATTAATTGATTAATTAATGTGGATGTAGATGTATAATGAAATGGAATTTAAATCAATTGGTTCTATTATTGTTAATGATGGTCCTTCTCAGTTGAAAAATCAAATTGTGTCTATTTTCATTTTGGGAAGTATCACGGTTTCGATATGGTTAATGGTGGAAAAAATTAAAGAACAAGACGAGACTCATGATGAGCTGGACGACTCATGATGAGCTGGACTAATTAAAAAGACCCTCTTTATATGGCTAAATGAACTAATCATTTGATTCAAGTAGTCATCTTTGTCATTCGATATAGGAGGATCCGAAGATTTTTATTATTATTTTTGATAATAATATGTCCTTGTACTTGACATATTGAATCAAACAAGAAAATTAAGAAACAAATGTTATTGAGTTCTCTTCTATTTTCTTCCTCTCTATAAAAATCCTCATCTTCTTTCCCTCCAACAAAATGATATCATAGCGAGGTTAGAGTGCTCAAGTGATGGCCAGTGATAGAGCTTCTTCTTTTAAATTTCCTCGTCTCACAAAAGAGAATTATGAGATATGTTGTCTAAGGATGAAATCCTACCTTGGTTCTCAAGATGTATGGGAGATCATAGAGAAAGACTATGAGAAGCCTCAAAATGAAAATAATATCTCAAGTAGAGAAAGATTCTATCAAAGACAAAAAAGAAGGATCAACACGCCCTCACCCTTATACATCAATGTTTGGATGATTCCATGTTTAAGAATGTGGCTAATGCTACTACTTCAAAAGAAGCTTTGGAGATATTGGCAAAGGCTTTCCAAGGTGTTGACAAAGTAAAGCAAGCAAAACTTCATTCACTAAGACATGATTTTAAAGCATTGCAGATGAAAGAGTCTGAATCTATCATGAATTATTGTTCACGGGTGACCACAATTGTCAATCAATTGAAGAGATATTGATGTAAGGTGGCTGTTGTCCTGATCGAGAAACTTCTGTATCTTGGTGGATGGAGTTTCTGCTTAGTACCTCTATTTTTTAGCATATTTTCATCTGTCTTTCTACTCGAGGTTGTAGCCTCCTTATATAGGAGCTCCGACCTTTGATAATAGTAAATCACATTTAAATCACTGAATAAATGTCATTTATTGTCTTTACCCCTGACTAGAAATGCCAACCGTACGTTGACCATCAATGGTCAGTCATTTCACTTGGACGGTTACAAATTTGCCATTAACGTCGACCATTTCAAATCCGACCATTAATGTGTATGTTACGCACTTGAGCCGATATCAAAAAGAATTCAGGTGGCAAATTTATAGATTGATATGCTTGCATAAATTTTATCCCGATCAGTTAGTGTAATCCAGGCCTTAGAATTTACAACTCTTCTTATACATATTCACAACTTTAATGGTTGCGATTCATTATAAATCAACCTTGTAACCACAAACTTCTAACGTCCCATGGAGTCTCATTCCATCAGCTTTTTTTTTCAGTCACATTTCCAACAAGACCCCCTATGAATGGACAATCTAACTGTCCAACTATAAATGTTGGTTAAATTTCTTGCAGCTGGTATTGTACATTTATCATTTGATTCATTAGGAAAAGGGAAGGGAACAAGCTAAGGAACTAATTTATCATTTGATTTGATCTCCAAGCGTTCTCCAGCTGTGTTGTCTGTTCTTGAATTCTTGGGAGATTTCTTTTCTTGAAGTTACTGAACAAGTTGTTGATATTGATTGTCGGCCTATTAACAGACAGATTGTTAGGTCCGGCCAGGAAAATCACTGGATAACCGGCCAAGAAATGAAGCCAAGTGTTTGAAAGTAACTCCGGATACCATCTGAACCCATTTAGATAACTAGTCGAGCCAGGCCAACTACATGAACCTATGGCCATGCCTGATATGACTCGTGACAAACAAGTTAGGACCCAAGCTGAGCCAGGAATAGGCCCAATTGCCCGTACCTAGCCAACAACCAAGCTTTATTTATCAATTGAAAATAATTTGAAATATGTATTTTTGTTTCTTTTTTCCAAGAAGCTGCGGCCTCTCCTACTGCAGTACGGAAAAAGAAGCCAAGACAAACTCGCCGTTGAATTTTTCAAAGAAAAAACACGCTGACTTGACTACTTCCTGCCCAAGGATCGTGTCTACATTGATTTACATTCACGTTGACATATTTATTTAACAAGCTCTGGACACCACAACGCAGCACAACACAACAGAATTAATTCTGAATCACAAAATCTTCAGGGAGGCTTGTGTAGCAGCTAGCAGCCATGGCGGACGGGAAGGCGGCGAGACATGTTGTTCCTGCCGAACTGGTGGCCGACCGGCGGCAGTTCACCGTTCCGTACGCCGTCAATTTAACGCTCACCAGCACTGAGACTTTGTTCTCCCGGAAAGACCTTTACAAGGTCGAGGACACCAATGGTGACGTGGTGTTCAAGGTGAAGGGTTCCTCCTTGAGCAGCCGCCTCCTCCTCCTCGACGCCGCCGGCACCCCTCTCCTCACCATGAAACCGAAGGTACGACGCACAAGGTTTCATAATCAAAATTTTAATTATCTCTGTTGGGATGTAATTAAAATTTTACATTGAAAATATATGAAAAAGATCATAAATTTATAAGGTAGAAAATATCTCTATTGATATGAGACCTTTTGGGTAGAGTTCAAGAACAAAATCATGAGAAACAAAATCATACTATTATGGAGATATTTTGATTCCATCGATACAAACAATTAGTATCAGAGTCATAGTCTATATAGAATCGTGTGGGAACTCTCAGAAAAAACGAAGAAGGTAGTGGAGGCCCGGACCATGAGGAACATGGTAGTTGGAGCATAAGAAAAAGAATAGTAAGAGAGCTTCCAGTAGTCCTTTTTTGAGGAGAGGGATTGTTGGGAACATTAAAAATACATGAAAAAAATCATGAGTTTATAAGATGAAAGATATCTTATAAAACTTTTTGAGTAAAACACAAGAACAAAATCATGAAGACTTAGACTTAAAATGTAGAATATCATACTAGTGTGGAGATATTTTAATTTCATCTGTACTAACAATCTCTCCATTTTATTAATTCCAGGCAGTTAGTTTGCACGATACGTGGAGTGTGTTCAGAGGAGAGAGCACCAGCCCGAACGATTTGCTGTTCAGCGTGCGAAAGGCCAAGGTATTCCAGAGGAAGGACAACTTTGATGTGGTCTTGGCCACCAACACCGACGAAGCTGCCCCCGTGACTTTAAGATAATCTCACGAAGCAAGAAGTGCACCATTTGTATTGGCGAAACTGATGAAATCATAGCCCAAGTAAGAATATATGGATGCATAAACACATATATAAATAGAATAAAGTTTTTCTTTTCTTTCTCAAATTTTCAATTAATACTGCTGCAGATGCATCGCGAGACCAAGGACAAACTAGAAATAACAGTGAATCCCAACGAGGATTTCGCCTTCATCGTCTCGTTGATGGTCATCCTTGAAGAGATCAAGGCGAGTAGTCGTCCAGACGCTGCAAGTGCAAGTACAAGTGGTGCAAGTGATGTAATTGCAAGTGCAGTGTTTGATTTAATTTCTTAATTATGGACTTAATTGTAATTTGTATATGCGGATGCAAACCGAACTCATTTAAGTGATTTAATTAAAGTTTATCAGGTTTCGGATTATTGATGTGGATTAAAATATATAGAATCCGTTAATCCGTTTCGATATTATTATAGATTAAATTTATTGAATTTATTAATCCATTTTGATATTATCGGATAGGGATTAAATATATAGAATAAGTCAATCTGTTCCGTTATTATCTATGGGCTGATAACGGTTGGATCTCTATATAAGGATTTGATCCCGAGAGTTTAGGACATCATGTGACATCGCCTTCGTTCCCCATTGACGAAGGTTTTACGGCGCCGTCACCCTAATTCCCTTGGAAGACCTTCCTTTCGCTTCCGCTTTCTTTTCTTCTACAGGGATCAAATAGACGGCGTTACAGGACAAGGACAATGGTTCTCCAAACATGTTCCTTGTCATTATGTTTTATATTTTACATACTAAACCATGAAATTGATAGAAACTAGATCCTTATTCTTGTATTTCCTATTTAAAGTTCTAATTCAGTTTATAGAACTTATGCGACTTAGGATTTACAAATTCCATCAATTGGTATCAGAGCCATAGGTTTACATTTCTTCATATTTCATGATTTGTAAAATCGTATTTTTATGCAATTGAAAGCAAACTTATTCTAAAAACTAATTATGAATAGGTTGAATTGGAATCACGTCCAATTTATTATACGATTCATATATACGGTTACTTATATATACATATAAGTAAATATATGTTATTTACTTATAAAATTAACGTGAAATTCACGTTATGTTTTTTTTTCTACTAGCCCTAGTGATTTGCTATTCAGTGTGGGAAAGTCCAAGCTGCTTCAGTTCGACAAGTTCAAAGCGATCTTAGCCACCAACGCCAACCAACCTGCCACGTGTGACTTTTAGATCGACGGGTCAGGGAGGAGCGTCAAATGCACCATTTCAATCGGCCAATCCGATACGAGCATTGCCCAAGTAAGCATATTGGTATAGTTATATATGCGTATAAATGTCTCTTAAAATTTTCTTCAATCGTATCAGATGAGTTCTAAGAAGGCATTTTTGCAACCGGAGAAACTTCTAGTCACCGTGAGTCCCAACATCGATTGCGCCTTCATCGTCTCGCTAATAGTCATCATTGAAGAGTTTCGTCGCGAGAGTGGGGTAAGTGATCACAGTCTATTGTGGTGAGCACTGCTCTTATTCATAAGAAGATCGTGTTAGTGATCGAATAACCGAGATTGAACCAATCATAGATTGGGTTCTTTTTCATGGGTGTGTATAGGATTTGCATTGCGGGTTTCATCTCGATTAGTATTTGGAGTTGAACTAATTAGTATTAGAATGAATCAAGCATTTTAAGTTCCCTTGTTCGACGATGATGACCTATCGGTAATTTTTGACCAATAAATGAGTATCACTAAATCGATTCGAAAGGCTCGACTCCATCTTAAACGATGCCTCCGAGAACTTGACTTTCAATCTCTCGATAGAATACCGCATTAGTAGACTCCTCACATACCTATCTCAAAGAGTACTTTGCCTCTCTAAAGGATCAACCATTGAGGTATATATCCAACTAAAACTAATTGCCACCAATTCTCCAAATCAAAATGCTTCATAAATCAATTATTTTTTTAACAAAAAATAGACAATAAAATTTGAGTAAGAAATATAAAATTCGTTTCATTTTTTTGATTAAAAAAAAGATTTTGAATCTAAACTACATCTATAAAGGTTTTCATCAACTAAGCTAATTGGCATTTTAACCCTAAAGCGAACTCATTCAACATGGTGATGTAATAACCAACTAACATCATATTAATTAACTTATTTTGAAATTTGGAACCTAAGAATTAATGTGTGAGACCTAACTTGTGACTAAAAAGTGTGAAATGTCCATCAAAAACCATTTTGAATCTCAAATAGGACGATAAATTGTGCTTCAAATTTACCTGATAGACGAACTAGGACAGAAGACCGTCACTTCCAGGATTAGTCGGCAAAACCTGAATACCTAGATTATCAAAAATAAAAATAAAAAATAAAACACTTTAATCTACCAAAACAATTATCTTCCTAATGTGTTCTGTGTGAGAAATAAGAGGGTGCATTCTTCAGGCAAAATTAAAATATAAATGTCTTATGCTGAAAATTTCCCCCTTAAAAAAAAAATTGAAATCAATGTTCGTTCTCTTATCCTCCCTAGTAAGAAACATTTAACAATGCAATAATGTGGATCTACAAAACTGGGCAGGCAATTAAATTAAACAGTGTAGAAGTAAGCCATGTTCTTACTGTCTCATCTGAATCATGTCTCACATGAGGCCACACCAAACTGCAATAATTGCACAGTTCACTTTTTCTCCAACCACAGGAAGGGGCCACCATCTGCAACATTAATGGAGTGCCTTTAAAACCTTAGCTGTGTTCATGATCAATGCCTGGCTTGTAGTAAATAAGACACTGTTTCGATACCATTACCGAACACAGTGGCATCGGTTCGACGGCAATATGATCAGGATGGAAAGGAAAGCTAAGAGCCAGTAATGCCTCAAATATGTAAAAGAGAAGTTTGGCCTAAGAGTGTATACTGTCAAGGTTAATCTGTTATGAATTCGACAAAATACATGCTGGCATTTGCAGTATCATGCTAACCTGGAACAGGTGACTCGTCGGCAGGTTTCTTTCTGCTTCAGATTTGATCATGCTGTGAGATCCAACTCGTCGGCAGCATTATGAGTCAAAGGGTCGACCCGCAATGAATGGCTGAAAAACGAGTGGAATGATGAAGGTTAGATGGTGAGAACCATGATGACAGATCCAATAGCAACATTAGCAGGGAAAGAAAAGGAATCGATTGACCAGAAAACTGGGCCATATAAATGTGCTGTTGAGGAAAAAAAAACATTTTTTTTCACTATCTTGTGGAAAGGGAATTCTTACCAAGGACGAGTCTGACATGGACTGAAATAATCATCTTCCCTCACTTTTCAGGCACACTTTTCTTCTCCTTTCTCAAAGCTTTCCTAAATCTCGCAGCTGAAGCTTCCTCACCGGCTGCAATTCTTCCTCCAGGAACAGAGAACCAAAAATGCTTCCCTACAAATCCAGGTAAGTGTATTAGAAACTAAATAGATCTTGATCATTTGTGATTAATCTTGAAGCTCAATTCTGAGTGGATGATTTGGTTGAACCTGTTTCTTTCTTTGATATTCATGCTTGTTGATCTGGATTTGTTTAGAAACATATTCTCTGTTACAAGTGTTTGATCTGTATCTACTTGGTCATGTAATCAGTCTTGTAATGTAGCAAATGTAAACCAAGAGTCTTATATTACCATTTGGAGCAGATCTGGTATATTTGAAGCTTCAGATTATAAGAATTTGCAAGGTTCCAATAGGATCACCAAACCAACGAGAACTGGATCTACCAAGTTAGATATTGGATTGACTTCTCCGAAGGCGAAACAAAGTTCTCCCTTTGCAAAGCAAACTTCTCCGATTCCAAAACCACGGATTCCGTCTGATAGATCACCAAAAACAGTTGACGCGAAGAGTGCAATCAAGAGAAACAGCAATACTAGTGTAAGGATGATTTCGTTTCAAGTAGTTGGTACAATTAATCTCCTTCCACTCTGAATTGATATTTTGTATCAGAAACCACCGCAAGCTAATGGGATGAACTTGGAGCTACATGAAAATTTAAATGCGCTAGAGAAGGAGCTGAAGAAAGCAAAAGAGCAATTGGCTTTGGCTGAGCAAGAGAAGAGTAGAGCTTTTGAGGAATTAAATGATGTGAAGAAGTTCGCTTACGAATCCAATGAGAAACTGCAGGTAGCTACAGATGCTCAGAAGAGAGCTGAGGAGAGCTTAGAGAAAGAGCTCCACGATAAGTTGGAAAATGCTAGAAAAGAAGGTGCACAAGAAAGGGAGGAGAAATTACAGCAGGAAATCAACAGCCTAAAGAGTCAACACTCTCTGGGCATGTCGAAATTAAATTCCATATCTCAGGAGCTTGAAGGGATCAAGTTAGAGCTCAAAGGAGCCTTGAGTGCAAAAGAAATTGCTCTTAAGCAAGCAGATGAAGAAAGGGAAATAGCAGAAACATACAGAGAGAGGGTGGAGCTCTTGTCCAAGGAAGCAAATTGGTCAAAAGCCCTACACAACCGCAAGCTAGATAGTATGAACAAAGAGGCAAGTGAGATGATTAAGAAGTTGGAAGCTGAAGTAAGTACTTTGAAACTCGAACTTGAGCAATCAAAGGCAGAGAAAAATAAGTTGGCTAAGATGGAACAATTGGTTGATGAGCTTCAGGTAGAGGTGATCAATGCGAGAAAGGTTGAATCAGATGCATCTGAGTTGGTCGGTGACTGGCAAAAAAGGATAGAAAAGTTAAAGGTTGATCTGGACGAAGCACATCAGTCTGAGAAATCAGCATCTGACTCTCTAGCAGCAATGATGGTGCAGTTGGAAGAGAGTAAATCGCTGCTTGAAGATGCTGAATCCGAGATATCAACTCTTCAAGGGAAGATAAGGTCATTGGAGATTGAGGTTGAGAAGCAAAGAGAAGATCTTGAAGAATCAGATAGGCAGGTTGATGCGGCACGACAAGATGCAGTTAACATAGGCAAGACAGTTGACCTACTGAAGTTGGAGATTCAGAATCTTGAGGAGGAAAAGCTGCAAGCAGTTAACAGGGAAAGAAGTCACATTACAAAAGCTGAGAGCTTGATGGAGGAGCACAACAAACTGATGGAGGAGCTCAGGATTAGCAGAGACCAGGAGGAGAAGAATCAAAAGGCAATGGAAGGTTTAGCTATGACATTGCAAAGTGTTTCTAAAGATGCCAGAGAAAAAGACGAAAGACTCTTGCGAACACAAGCTGAGCTTGAAGAATCACAAGCGGAGATTGAGCAATTAAATATAGCATTAAGAAACACTGAGGATAGGTATGAGGTGATGCTTGATGAGGCAAGATATGAGATCGTTTGCCTCAAGAATATAATTGAAAGAGTTGAAACTGAAGCGAGTAACTCAAAAAGTGAGTGGGACAAAAAGGAGCTTGTTTTTGTTAACACTATAAGGAAGTTGGAAGAAATTGCTTCAATGAAAGTTGAAATGACAAAAATGGTTGAGTTGGAGGAAGTTGAGAAAAAAGAAACAAAGCAAGCAAATGCAGATTCTTCTTGTGAAGCAGCAGAAGAACTGAAACATGGAAGTTTCAGGCTGAAGGAAATATTTTCAAATAGACAGGATGAGCTTCAAGAACATAATAAAGAAGACTATAAAGCAAAAGAAGAGAGCACCAACAGAAACAAAAACCATGAAGAGGATCATGAAGAAACCATAGACAGTGATTTATCATCAGAAAGCGAGCATGAAGATTATTCAATTGATGAAGATCTAGAATCAGATGTGGATATCAGCATGGATGATGGAATTACCTCACCTGACAAGCAGCCCCTGAATCAAAGGAAGAAGAACGCGTTACTGCACAAGTTTGGGAGCCTTCTGAAGAAGGGAAATCATTAATAGGATACATATTGCTATCAATGAACTAGGGAAGTCAATGTGTTCTACAGCTTCGGATGATTGTATTATCTTATTAAATGTCTTGATTCTATTGAAACAGCATATACATCAATATCTAGATCCTTCATTTTGTTATTAATTCACAATACAATCATAAAATAAATCTGAGATTTCTCTCTTTGTTCAGACACTATAAATATCAAAAGTCCTAACTAATTTTTACCCTTGTTTTGGATCAACAAATCCTCAGATGTCAAAAAAAAATGTAAATTGAAGAACGAGAAAGCTATCTACCTGGTAGATTATGTTATGATACTGCAGCTTATTCTACTTTTATATAGTATGATGAATCTGGACTATGACTTAAGTCAATACCTACTGTTTAAATGCATTGCACTTGTTAGTCCCATTAAAGATTCATTGGCTTTGTAGGTGCATATCCTAGTTCGATTATCAAATGGTAACCCAAATGAGCTCGCCAATCGCTAGGATAATGACTCTATATATTTTGTTTCTGCTTTAGACCTTGCTACCATTGTCTACTTCTTGCACTTTTAGAAAATAATATTACCTCCTAAGCGAACACTATAGTCAGATAGGTCGACTATTGTAGGATAACTTGCCCAATCTATATCAGAGTATCTCACAATCTAACGTGATCATGAATACCTTTTCCTAGAGAACTTTTGTACCTTTTAAGTACATAGAATTCTCATGGCTGCTGCCCAGTGTTCATGACAAATTTTCTAGAAACTGATTAATTACAGTAATAAAAAATGAGATATCAAGTATGCTGACTCTGAAATAATTTAATTTTTCAAGCAACCTCCTGTATATCCCAGGATAATCAGTAGCTCCCTTTGTCCTAATACTAATCTAACACTATGATTCATAGGAGTATCTATTGGTTTAATCCATGACATATTAGCCTCCTCAAGCAAATTGAAATAACTTTCATACCAAGGTGATGTCGTACTATAAACAAGTTGAACTGAATTTCTCAAACTATACTCTCGAAGAAAGAAATTTCTTTAGCTTACACGACAGAGTAATCTTCACCTGAACAATAAACCATGAAGGTTGCTTTATACAAGTGAAGGAGTCAATGAAAGACAACAACTAGTGAGAGAAAGAGTCAAACTAAAGCAAACTTGGTCATTGGACCACGAAGGTTGCTTCATACAAGTGAAGGAGTCAATGAAAGACAACAACTAGTGAGAGAAAGAATCAAACTAAGCAAACTTGGTCATTGGAGAAAATGTATCAAGACAGTCAACGATATAAGTCTGATACCCCTTTTGCACCGAACAAGCTATAAGTCGATCAACAATATAGTCTGGTGGACACTTAATAAAGAAAACTCGTTTGCAACCAAATAGTGAACTTCCCTAAAGAAAGAGGAACAAGCTCCCAAGTGTCATTAGTGCAGAAAGAGCATTCATTGCATGAACCATAGTCTGCCAACGAAGAGTTGCAATGCAGAGGATCAATGGTGGCAAAATGATTGGCTTTTGATCTTCAACTAAAGTACACAATGCAGAGACAATCCAACAGGACGGTTAAGTGAAGCAATCAAACACTCTCACTCCTCATTGCTCGCTTAAATCCTGATCGTTTATTGTCGCACTTGCAAAACAAGAGAATGAGGTTCCACCTCTGTTGTCGACTCTCTCGATGGAGGGATCAAATTGCTTAATCACTGCGTGGAGTTTGGAGAGGGTGTGGAACAAAGAGAGTAGTTCCTGAATGATGCTCATGTGGAGTCAAGCAGACCAAACTTTCAATGAATAATGAGCGCACAAAGTGAAAATCTGGGGAAAAAATAAGAAATACAGAAAAAAAAAAAAAGGATCCTTTGCCTCCCTTTTATATATGTATTATTGATGAACGAGAAATGTTACAAGAAACCCCTTATTCTTTACATATTTACACGCATTTCCCAAACAATCATGAATTTTTTCTTTAGAGTTTTTCTAAAAGTTTTAATAGGGATAGCAAATTCAATTCACAAAAGTAGATGGCATTAGGTGATAATGTCTCTGTGATTGATCGGTAAAGTCGAGATTGAGGTCATGGCCGAAGAGAGTCGGTGGATGAGCAACAATTCACAAATATGATTTCTATGGAAGGCCTCTCTACAATCTAGCTCAAATCAATCTCAGTCGTAATTAAAGTCGTAGAGGGACCCCCCACAAAATCGCATTCCAAAGTATACTCCAAATGGTATTAAAAACACATAAACATAGCATTAATCATGCATAATCACTTATAATTAAGATCATCAATCCAATCATAAATGGATGCTTACAATGATTAAGAATCACATATTGCAAGCATAAGTAGTTTCCAACAATCCAAGAATTTGTATCGAATTACGCCACCAAATTAAGCATGATATCATCAATCTATTCAAAACTTACTTCAAGTCAAGATGATGCCGCAAGCCGCTGCCTCCTCGAGTCAGTCCTCGCCGAAACCCTAGCACGTCTCTGATTGCGGCGGCGGTATCGGCGGAACCTCAAATGGCCGGACTCGTTGAACCGCCTCTTCTCGGACTCGATGGCGTCGCACTCGGGGAACGGCTCCGGGTATCGGATGCGGTCGTGACAGACGGAGTAGGCCATGTAGCGCTCGCGGAAGGTGCGCATTGCCCGGCGCTGGTCGGGGGTGAGGTCGGCGAGGCCGGTGGCGGCGAGCTGGGCGTCGTCGTCGGCGCATCCGGAGGAGACGGATTGCTGAAGGGGTCCGACGCGGCAGCCGAGGAGGGCGAGGTCGGAGAACTGGGAGACGAAGGGAGCGTACTTGTAGTTGACCTTGTAGCGGCCGCCGGAGGTGGCCCAGCTGGAGGCGTCCCAGATGGTGGCGTACAGCGACATGGGTTTCGACGGGTAGTCGCCGCCCATCGCGGCGGACCGCCGCACTTCGCGGATTGGGACGTCATCGATGTAGAAACTTCCAAAAAAATCAAAATTAATTTTTAATAGCGATTTTTTTTAATATTTTTTAAATAGGATAAAGCCTCTAATTCATCCATCAATAATCAAAAAATACATTTAAAAAAAAATCAATACTAGAATAAGCCTAAACAAAGTTTCCTTTTGATTTTTAACCCCTTTTTTAATTATTAAAATGATATTTACTGTGATAATTTGATATTCAAAATATTTCAAATATCAACTTAAGGATGAGAAGCTATTTCGGTAAAATTCAAATGGATATATTTTTTTTATTAGAATCATCAAAGACGCGTCTCATCCTATTTCTATATTTTTTTAAAAAAATTATTCTTATTTTTAATACTATTATAGTAATTATAAGATCATAATTATAATAATTATGAAATCATAACGGTTATATAATTATAATAGTTATGATTTCATAATTATTAAATTTATACCATTATAATAATTATGATTTCGTAGTAGTCAACTGTAGTTTTTTGATTTACCTCCTCATAAATGATCGTGAGACCGACTATATAAGACTGCTGGGATAACGGATTCTATCTTTTTGAAGAAATGATCTTGTAGCGGTAATAGAACCGACCATATAGGGCTGCTGGGGTGACGAATTCTATTTTTTTGCATAAATGATCTTATAGCCGCAATATAATGTTGACTATTTGATTAATATTGATCAGAGATAAAATATCTATATTATAAGAGTTATAACTGTAGCTACTACTTCAATATTTCAGTAAAAGTGGAATTCATCATCTCAACGATCTCACATAGTCGATCCCACGATCATATATGAGGAAGTAAATCGGGAAGTTGCAATTGATCACTATAGAGGAGGGCATTGCCTTGGTTTCATCCAGATTCGATTTTTATCTACTTCAATAAGTCATCTTCGTAATAATCAATTTAATCATGTCCTAGAGGCAACTGTAACTACTACGATGCAGTATTATTATTATTGATCAAAATTGAAATATACTATAACATAATATAATTGATTAATATTAATCACAGATGAAATAGTATTGTTATAATATAATTTATTAATATTAATTAAAGTGGAAGTATCTGTGGTATAATAATTATAGTTCATATTTGTTATAATATAATTTTTTTATCAGAATTGAAGTGATTATATGGCAGTAATTATAAATAAGTAACTACTGCTATAACAAAATTAAAAATAAAAATAGATTCGAACAAAAAAAAGTATATAGAGGTAGAATGAGACGTCTTTTTTTTTAATTTTTGTCTGTCTTAGTTGTTTTGATAATTTTATTAATGATAAAAATAATAAAGGATGTTTTTAAAAAAATTTCTGTCAAATAAATAAATATGTTTAAAATATTGAGAGATAAGAATCTTACATTGTATTTTGGGCGGTCCAAAGGATGGAATAGTTGTGAAAATCAACGGTCGGATCGAAGGGGAGGTAGTATCGCTCCTCGCGGCCACGATCGGTGCTCCCATTGCCGTACACATTGGTTTGCACACGCCACTCTTTGCCTTGAATGTTGCCCAAGAACTCGAAGTCTAACTCGTCGTGGTTCTTCACGAACACATCTCCATTGGATGTCTATGAAAATAAATACATAAATAAATTTAAAATATAAATTTTTATTTTTATTTTTCTCATTATGAGTTAAAATAATGATATCTATCAAATTTCAATAAAATGTAGGGGGGCAAGTGAAAATGGTCGTCACTCACGTAGAATGCCACCACGATGCCCGCCGTGTAGTCCGCCGGCAGCTTGATGGAGGCGCTGAAGAAACCGTACTGGTACATCTCCGACGATATGAATCCAGCTCCTATCAATCAATTCATATTCATTAATTAAAAAAACAAATTAACTCGATGAATATGATTTATTAATGACCTAGGTTACTTTGGGAGGACCAATTTAAAAATTAATAAAAATTTTAATCCTTTATAAAATGATATAAATATCCTCCTATATATTGAAATAAAATCGTATTGTAATATGGTTTGCTTAACTATTATAATAATAAATTAATTTATATTACAGTAATTATAAAATCATAATTATAATAATATAAAAATTATATGAGAAATATAAACAACATATAATAATATATAACAGTATGAAAGGACATTTAGATAAATATGCATAATATAATAGTGAGATAAGGGTGTCCTTTCATGATTTAAAAATAAAAGGATATTATTTTGATTGTTTATTATTTATTTGATAAAAAAATAGAAAAATAATATGCTCATGAAAAATGTAGCATGAAATTCAACATAATACATTGCATAGATATGGATGCCACTGCATGAATATGAGATCCACTGGAGTGTGTCATATTGAGTTTCATATTATATTTTTCATGTAGTGTATCATTATTAAAAAAAATAATGAATTACTCTTTTTTTTTTTTTTTACCTTTTACTTATTGTAAATTATAAATGGATGATTTTATGAATTCATCTACGGATTTATTTTTAAGTATTTTTTTTACTCGTCCAAATTGAACGAACTCGAGTCCTGAGCGACTACAGATGGCACTGCATCGCCAATAGTACATGACCACCTTAAATAGAGAGGCATTGTACAATCACTGAATGGAGGGCATGGAGGGTATGGAAGGATTTTTTAATCTGATTAAATAATTAAGTAATCAAGTATGAAAATTTTTGAATTATAGAGATGGGTCTGATAAATAAAATTCTAACATCTCGACTTGAATATATATATATATATATATATATATATATATATATATATATATATATATATATTTATTTATTGTGCACACCTTGTATGTACCTAGTATAATTTTGTTAACTTTAAATTTTATTTCATTTGCCATAAATATTATATCATAAACGCTATATCCTAAACCTAAAAAAAGTTTAAAAAATTATATTAAGTGCTCCCAATATGTGTAGCATAAGGTGTATTATCAAATCTTTTTTTATATATAAACCACTGACTTTTTTTTTTCATTTCACCGAAGATTAATTAAAGAAAAAATAAAAAAATAAATGTAGTAGTTTTCTTCTCAACTTCTCTTTTCATAACTTATATATTTATTCTATTTTAATTGAATTGTATTTTTTAAAATATGATGATAATTTTAATATATTTTTAGTTAATGATAGTAATTAAATGAAATGAAAAAAATTATTAATATAAATGAGTATGAAAATAAATATCGTATATAAAAATGAGAGATGAAAGTTGAATATCGATGAGAGAAGATGTATATAATAAATGGGATGAAAACCTAGTGCCTGACTCGAGTCCCGATAGCTTTACAGTTTGTTTTCCTTTTTTTTTTTTTTAATTCTTTTCACTTCCTCGCATTTTCTGTTTCTTTTCTTCCTTTTTTTTCTTACAGTTTTTTTTTTATCAAAAATTCCTTTTCTTTCTTAATCCGCACCTCGGATTAACAGAGCCAGAGCCTAAATAATTTTAATCATACATGCACACTCACCGGAGAGGCGATCGAGAAGGAGGCTGACCATCCGCCCGTCGCCGGACCTCACGAGATTCCCAACCTCGTCGCCGAACAGCGGCGCGTACCCTTCGTCGAACGGCATCGTCGTCACGTTGAACCCCGCCGCCGCCGTCGCCGCCACCGCCACCACGGAGGCGAACGCCAGAACGACGACGTCTCCTCGCCGTCGTCCCATATCTAATTTTATTTTTACAAAATTTCTCCTTTCTCGATCAAATATTTATACCATTCAGGGAAGAAATATTATGTCTTAATTAGAATTAATGACTTAACGAGGGAGGGAGGGAGGTTGACCGGGTCGACCGCCGGTTGGCCGTGTTTGACTCGCCGGTGATTATATTGTCTTTTATTGGCATTTAGCAACAGCGGAGGGTTGCTAATTATGGAATGTCGGGTTAATTTTAATTGCCAATTTAATTTTGGGGCAATTATTGCAAAATTAGGTTTTGAAAGATTGGAAATTTAAGATTTTAATTTTTTTTAAAAAAAATCAAAAGAACACCCTTTTAGTACTTAATAGTTCTCGCCTTTTATTTTTTTATCAAAAGAACATCCTATAATTCATTGTAAGATCATATAATTATCCTCAATATATATTGTTTAGCATTGTTATCTCTTATCACACATATTAAATTTTAAATCGATCGATCAATTTATTATAACAGTTATGATTTTATAATTTCTAGAATGTGAATATTGTCAAATAATATAAGTTTATGCTACAGTAGTTATGAAACTATAACTATTATAATTATGATAATAACTATTAAATCATAATTACTATAATATTATAACATGTTTTGTAACAGATGTAGTTTGTAACTGTTATAATTTGAACTGTCCTATTTATAAGATTGATCGATTGGTTCATAATTTAATACTTGTGATATGAAATAATAATGTTGAACAATATATTTAAGAATGTCGTTTTATATTAGATTAATGAAGTGTGGTGTTCTTTTGATTAAAAATTAAAAAGAAATACCCATGATTCAGTATCTCTTATCACACATATTCGATCAATTATAAAATTATAATTGTTATAATTACAATAGCAACTACCAAACTATAATTATTATAAAAAAATGATAAATTCCAGTCAGTCTCATGGACTCAATCCTTGAGGGTGGTCGATCAACGGAAGTTTCCCACCGACCACCAGGGTAAATCGGGAAGCGCATACGGCGGCCAATCCAGATGCCCAACATCCTTTGGTTGCGTTCGCCATTTGGAAGAAAATTCTTACAAATACGATATAGCTGGGGATCAAACCGTGGATCTCTGAGTCACAATCCGGATGTCCTACCGTTGCACCATTACCTCGGAGACTATAATTACTATAATATTATAATATATGGTGTAGCAAATTTAATTCATTAACGGTTATAACGTGAATTTATCTTATTCATACAATTAATCAACCAATTCAAATTTTAATATATGAAATAATAATATCGAATAACATATTTGAGAATGATTATATCATTTTATATATTAATGAGGTATGGTATTCTTTTCATTAAAAATAAAAAAATGCTCATGATCAGACAAATTTTTGCCTTTTTTAATAAAAAAATTAAAATTAAATGTTATTTTTTATTGTGCATTAATATTAACAAATATAGCGTGTTTATCAACAAACAAAAAAACAAACAAAAAAACAAAAAAAAACCGGTTGGCTGTTTGTTTCCTGTCCCCGCCGATATCTCCCAAACGAGCTCTAACACTCTGTTTGGATCGGGTGAGGGACGGTTCATTAATGGAAGGGGAAGGAAGGGGAAGGGAGGGAAAGGGAAGGGAAGGGAGGAGAAGATCAGTAACCTTGTTTGGGAGGAAAGGAAGGTTAAAAGGAAAGGATTTGAAAGTTAAAAAAATAAAAAGTCAAAAATATCCTTTCTCTTCTTCCCCGACATCTCGCCAGATTCGACGAGCAGGCGGAGAGGGGGCAGCCGAGCCCCCGCCCGGGCGGCCCCTCCCAACGCCTGCAGAGGCGGCGATCGGCACGCGACCACCGGGCGCAGTGGCCGGCCGGTGGAGAGAAGAAGAGGGAGGAAGGGGGCGCTTCACGTTCCCACGCCCAGCTCCGCCACATCTCCGAGGCGGGTGCTACTTCGCCGGAGCCGATGGGATCGGAGGGCGGAGAGGGGGGCGGAGTGGGCGGCGGACGACGCCGGTCGCCGACGATGTGGCTGATGGCAGCGAAGTAGGCGTCCTTCTGGAGGACCGGCGCCAGGCAGCAGCGGCGGAGGAGCGACGCAGCGGGTGAGCGGAGCATCGGCGAGAGCGGCAGTGGACACGTCCCCTTCCTTCGCAGTGGGTAAAATTGGAAATAATATGAGTTCCCCTTCCTTACACCCCGATTTGGGGTGTAAGAAATTCGGGCTATTCACGAGCATGGAAGGGGAACACTTCCCCTTCTTTCCCCTTCCCCTCCTTACCTCACCTCATCCCAAACAGGGGTAAAATTTTTTTTTCCCCTTCCTTACCTTTCCCTCCCTTTCCCTCACCTCCTCCCAAACAGAGTGTAAATACCGGTCGAGTCAAAACCCCAAAAGCCGGGCGGTCCGGGGACGAGCGAGCCGAAGCCGCCACTCCATGAATGGCCCGCAACGGCGATCCCTCGCCGCCGCCGTCCTCTGCCCCAACGCGAACCCCTTCTCCCCTCCGCCGCCATCCTCCTCCCCCCGTCGCCTCTCCCTCTACCACCCTTCCCTCCGCCCGCTCTTCTTCTGCCGCTCCTTCCGCTCCCTCCTCCAGGCCCACGCCCACCTCCTCGTCTCCGGCCTCATCCGCGACCCCTTCGCCGCCTCCCGCCTCCTCAAGGCTGCCGCCTTCTCCGCCGCAGCTCCGCTCTCCTACACCCTCCTCCTCTTCCGCACTCTCCCCGCCCCAGACGCCTTCTGCGCCAACGTCGTCCTCAAGGCCCTTTCACTCTCCTCCCATTCCCTCCTCTCCCTCCCCTTCTTCTCCGCCAACCTCCGCTCCGGGTTCCTCCCCAACACCTTCACCTTCTCCATCCTCCTCTCCTCCTGCTCCCGAGCGCCGTGCCTCGACGCCGGCGAGGCTTGTCACGGCCAGGCCGTCAGGCGCGGCCTCGATGCCGTACTCCACGTTCGTAATTCTCTCGTGCACATGTACTCGACCTGCGGTTTAGTGAGCTGCGCTCGCATGTTGTTCGACGAAATGGCAGTCCGGGATACCTCATCATGGAATTCCATGATCAATGGCTACGCCACCGCCGGCGATTTGGAGTCTGCAAGGCAGCTGTTTGATCAAATGCCAGAGAGAAATGAAGTATCTTGGAATGTCATGATCGGTGGCTACCTTAAAGGGCGGAGCCCTGAAACAGGATTGGAACTTTTCATAGACATGGGCAAGAAGGGGATGAAGGGGGATGACAAAACGATGGTCAATGTGGTCACAGCATGTGGGAGGCTGGGCAATATCAATGGAGGCAAATCGGTTCATGCATATTTCACCAGGAATTTTGTGGATGCTAATGTGATATTTGGGACAGCATTGGTCGATATGTATTGTAGGTGTGGGAAAGTAGAGGTTGCAAGGAGAGTGTTTGAAAAAATGCCAAGTCGAAATTTGGTTTGCTGGAATGCAATGATTGTTGGACACTGTGTTCATGGAGATCCTCTAGATGGCATGGCATTGTTTGATAAGATGGTAACAAAAGGTGAGATATTCTATTCCATGATATTGCTCAGTGAATATGCATATTGGCAAATTGTTTGTTAACTAAGATTATTGAGATAATTCTTTCAAATAAACTCATTGCATATTGCAATTTGGTTTGGTTTTGGTAGTTGATTTTCTTTTCCTCGTGTATAGGTTGTGATATGGATGATGAAGAAACTCGTAATGATGCCCATGCAGAAACAATGAGAATCATGCCAGATGAAGTTACCTTTATTGGAGTTTTGTGTGCTTGTGCCCGTGAAGGTCTACTGACAAAGGGGAAGGAGTACTTTGAGCTAATGACCACCACATATAATCTTAGACCTACATTTGCTCATTATTGGTGCATGGCAAATCTCTATGGAAAGCTTAACCTTGTTGATGAAACAGAAGAAATATTAAGGGCGATTCCTGATGATGAAGAATCACTTGCAATAGGAGTTTTGCTTGGACTGTGCCGATTCCGTGGAGAATTAGAAATGGCTGAGAAAATTGCAAAGCGATTGATTGAGCTTGAACCTTCAAACGGTACCCGCTATGCTTTATTACAAAATATCTATGTAGCAGCGGGAAAATGGGAAGATGCTTGGAAGTTGAAAGAAATGATGAAGGACAAAAAAATAAAATTAATACCTGGTCATAGATTAGTAGATCTAAATGAGGTCGTCTACAACCTTAAGATTGGAGATAGGTCGAACCCAGAGATCAAGAGGATCTACTTGATGCTTGATAATGTTTTTTCTAAATGCAAAGCCGTAGAACTAGTCCCACAGCTTGTACATTTCAAGGAAGATAGATTTTAAGCAGCGACTCTACATACAGTACCAGGGCAGTTGCATTCCATCCATTGTGATTGCCATGCACTTTGAACAGAACAAAACAATGCCCACTGAGAGATGCCTAGCATAAAGAAATGCTTGATAATGTGGGTTCCATATTTCGACAAAAAGATGCTGCTATGGACCTGACAGAAAATTCTGAAATCGCGGACTAACAGATGTTCCACAGATGTTCATTTGATTCTTTGTTATAATAGCCCAAGCATCGATAGATAAACTCTTAAGCCAAAAGCTTACTGCTAAGATTGATATCTAGCTTTGTGCTTGGTTGCAGCAGCCATCCCAGGTACCTGGCTGATTGAAAATTAATCTCAAAACATCCACTTAACTATTTATCCATTGAATTCTACAGGATCAGTTCAAATAATATCTTAACAGCATCGAGTTTGAGCAGTATATGTTCATCAGGAATGACTTTGGCTTCGTTCATACTGTAGAACAAACCTGAGAGGAAAATATTTGTCACTGAACCAAAGAAATGTAAAATTTCCAGAATCAGATGGCTTCCTCAAATGTAAGATCTGGCGCTGAAAATTTCAGTTAGATAACCGTGGGGAATGATCTAAGAGCAGTATCTAAAAGCACTGCTCTTAGCTTGGAACTTTAACTTAGTGGGTAAAACAAATGTCTGAATCATCAATCTATCTCAGATTTCTGGTTGTTGAGATTGCAGGCAAGCACAATTTTTATTCGGAAAGAGAGAGCCTTTTGCTATGTTTGAGTTACATATTCTTTATCGGTAGCCTGAGCTTGAGATTCTAGCATGTTTGTGATTAAGCCCTTGAAATGCAGAGTTTTTCTGAACGATGGATACCACCAATTGAATGTTCACTCACTTCAGTGTCATCATCTTCATTGGCTTGAATGAAGTTTTTGTGCAAGTGGGGATTAGAAGCACCTTCTTCCACTGTATTGAGAGAAATTTTTTTAGGACAAGTACATATGCAGCTGAGTTAGAATGAAGTTCTTGGCTCGTATCATTTGTCATCATCTTATAGGGCTCGGGAAAAAATCGTTGTTTAACGATGTTATAGTTATCATCAAGTATTCGAGCACATAACTTGTAAGGAATCTCTTGTTCATGGGCTTCATTGATTATGAATTTTATGAGAAGCTTTTCTCTATTTGGGAGATGACAGTTTTTATGGATACTTATGTGGAAAAGGGAGGAAAAGAACTATATCTAAACATTTTGTGTGGCAATGTGAATGGCTTTACAGTGGATTTGGTATGAATGCAAGTCTAATTACTTGGTAGGAAAATCATGCTTATTCATTGTATTAATCATTAAAAGTCATTTTTTGTCATATAAACAAGATTGTTAGGGTTCTATTAAATTATATTTTTATATTTCTACTATTAGACCAAATAAATAATTATAATAATATATTATTTTATAAAAAAGATTAGTAATGCCAATAATAATTTCAAATTGAATTGGATTGTGTTGTGTCATAAATTATTTAGGCTAAACAAGTGAAAATATTTGTTCCTGCTCCAGATTGTCTCTGGATGAATCATCGGACACTTGGCTTGTATGTTGACGGAGTCATGCAGTACCCACGATCGGCTACGAGGAGAAAGACATCAGGATCTGACGCGTCATCAAGCTGCAAGGAGAAAGAAGAAGGTGAGAACGGAGGTCAAGGATATCTTGGCTAATCGCTCCGATGCTCATGTCAGTTTCGTAGAGGGAGATGCGGAAGAAGATGGAATGCGGAGAAGAAGACTAGTGTATGTCTAAGTCTGCCCACTTGTGCCTGCGAGAGGTGGGATGATTAGAAGAGTTGTCCCATCAGAGAAGATGTTCCATCTTTAGTAAGAAGAATATCCCATCGTCGCTTATCCATCATCGTCGAAGTAACACAGGGTCTCATCACCCATATCTGGTAAGGGTCAGATCCTGTCATGATGAATCCTGTTGTATTAATGAGGTAAGTAAGCTACCCGTACTTTCTGGTTCCACGTGTCCTCCTGGTGGTCTGACAAGTTGAGTGACGAAATGAAGGGAGTAGGATTCGGAGGGACCGAGTTGATGGAACCACCGAGCAAGGTAGTGGAGCCCTAAGTAGAGCGCTGAGTGGATGGACCAAGGGGTCGAGTTGTAGCTTGGAGTCGGATACTGAGCGGGAGTTGTGTTGGGATTTATAACAGAATCCTAGTTGTGTAAATAAACATTCAAGACTTTCCCATCAAGTTGAACATAGAGAGGGGTTGAGTGTTGGATCCTGAACTGAGCTAGTTACAGAGTTGGACGTTGTGTTCACCATGGAGTTAGTCGGGTAAGGAGCCGAGTCAGAGCTCGACTCCTTGGCTAGGGTAGGGAGCTTGAGCATGGAATTCTGACGTGGAGGTAGGACGTAGGACCAAGCTAGTCAACCATAGGGTCAAGTCTTATATCTGATATGTCGTCTTCAATTGGATCTTGACTTTGACTTGATGATGACGAACCCATAACAATATTGATTTGAAGAATAAAACTAATACATTTTTTTTTAAAGGAAGCATGAAAATGGAAACAATAAATAGTTATCATTTTAACAAAATATAATTTTGATACATTCCATTTAATAAAATATAAAATATTACATGCGAGCTTTAGCATAATTAGTTCATGGAATTTAATTGAAGGGAGCTTTCCTAAAACTCTCTTTTTATCATTATTTTTTTTTTTCAAATTATTAAAAATTATATTTCCTTCTTTAAGGAAAATCCAAATTACAAATTGGCCCTCTAAATTATCGACGTCTGCACCGCGTGAACTAAAACCACCTGGCCGCTACCTTCCCAACTCAACGCGTACGAACACCGCGTATACAAAAGAAGTACATGATTGTGCTGTGTCCAGTTGTCCTTTCTCAGACGACTTAGAAATGGTGTTTCGTGTTTTAATATGACAGCGGATCCTCATTGGGTTTCCTTCCTCGTTTCTTTTCGGCGACTTAATATTTTCTTTTTATATCTATTTTTTTTTTATCATTTGTTTCCTTAAAAGGGCGGTCCTTTGTTTAAATACGATCTCCTTCTCCACTATCCATCAAGCACCGCCAAACCCCAATCGGAGTTCTCTCCGGCGATCGCCGATTCGGCCACCAATCTCCGGCGAGCTGCACTCCCTTGGTGACTGCGCAGCGTCCATCCAGTTCGTGAACGAGCACTTTTCCGAGAAAAGACAGAGCTGAACAGTGCGAATGTGATCGGGGGCTTGCTGCGACGAGGCTGGTGTAAGTGCCCGATCGAGTCCCTCCTGCGCGCTGAAGAACCGTTATGTGCTTCTCCGTGGACGTCGAGCTCTGAGGTAGGCGATCTGAATGGCGGTACTCGTCTTTGCAGTGTTTTGTTTTTCTGATGGAGTCCGATCGGTTTCCGGATGGATCTTGTTCTTTCGTTTTCTTCCTTCGATCTCATTTCAAATTCTAATGATTTGGTTTCTCAGTTGATCCTAGATTCTTAAGCTTCCAGTTGTTATCGATCAATCTGCCCCCCTTTCTTTGCTCTGTATAATGGCGATCCCCTGCCATTTCAGGTCTTCATCTCTAATTCCTGTAGTTCGATCTGCACAAGTGTAAAGAGATGGCTTCCAACAGCGTTCTTACGGATCGACAGGGGAGTAGGCCGCCGATTTTACCATCTACCATCACATTAGATCGTCGACCTTCATCGAGCCGCTTCGTAAGGGACTCCCGAGAAGACGATGATTATGGAAGCAGTGACATCGACAAGGAAAGCATCGACTATCTTGTACAAAGTCCACCAATTCCTGACGACCAACCATTGGATCCGGCCATCTCTGCAAAGGTCGAAGAGCACTATGTCTCGAATGCATTGTTTACTGGTGGGCGCAACAGCGTCACTCGTGCTCATCTCATGGACAAGGTGATTGAGTCTGAGGCCGATCGTCCTCAGATGGCTGGTGCCAAGGGGCCTTCTTGCGCTATGCCTGGATGCGATTCAAAGGCCTTGGGCGATCTCCTTCCTTGTGCGTGCGATTTCAAAATATGCTCCGAGTGCTTCACAGATGCAGTGAAGATTGGTGGTGGAATCTGTCCAGGCTGCAAAGAGCCATATAAACCTACTGACCTTGAGGAGGCGGCCAATGGACAACCACTTCCGCTGCCAGCACCTCCGGCGATGTCGAAAGGGGACAGGAGGCTTTCGATAATGAAATCGTTGACGAGGAGCCAAACAGGCGATTGGGATCACAACCGCTGGCTCTTCGAGACGAAGGGCACCTATGGCTATGGCAACGCTATTTGGCCTGAAGAAGGCACAGGGGAAGGAGGAAATGGGCAGCAAACAGTGCTGTCCAACAAACCATGGAGGCCTCTCACTCGCAAACTGAAGATCCCTGCTGCAATATTAAGCCCTTACCGGTAATCTCGATTCTCATTCTCCAAGATAAATATGAATCTCTATAAATCCTCCATGTTTCTTGATTTCAGTCTCCTCATCATCATCCGCATGGCTTTTCTTGCTCTGTTTCTTACATGGAGAATCAATCACAAAAATGAGGATGCAATTTGGTTGTGGGCGATGTCTGTTGTCTGCGAGATCTGGTTTGCATTCTCCTGGTTGTTGGATCAGCTACCAAAGTTGTGTCCAGTTCGACGCGCCACCGACCTCGCTGTGTTGAAGGAAAAGTTTGAGACTCCGACAGCCAAAAATCCCACCGGGATATCTGATCTTCCGGGCATCGATGTGTTCGTCTCCACCGCTGATCCTGAGAAAGAGCCACCGCTCGTAACTGCCAACACAATACTCTCTATCCTTGCCGCCGACTACCCCGTCGAAAAGCTAGCTTGTTATGTTTCCGACGATGGTGGTGCTCTCTTGACCTTCGAAGCAATGGCTGAGGCCGCTAGCTTTGCCAATCTCTGGGTACCTTTCTGCCGAAAGCATGGCGTCGAGCCTAGAAATCCGGAAAGCTACTTCAGTTTGAAGAAGGATCCCTACAAGAACAAGGTGCGACCTGACTTCGTCAAGGACCGGAGGCGAGTGAAGCGAGAGTACGATGAATACAAGGTTCGTATCAATGGCTTACCTGATTCAATCAGACAGCGATCTGATGCGTTCCATGCACGCGAGGAGATCAGGGCGATGAAACAGCAACGAGAGCTTCGAGGTGATGATCCAGTACTCGAACCCATTAAGATTCCCAAAGCTACATGGATGGCTGATCACACACACTGGCCTGGAACGTGGGTTAACCCCTCGCCGGAGCATGCTAGGGGCGATCATGCTGGAATCATTCAGGTAATGTTGAAGCCTCCTGGTCAAGAGCCATTAATGGGCAAGGAAGAAGAAGGTAAGCCTCTGGATTTTACAGAGACAGACATTCGACTCCCCATGCTGGTCTATCTCTCGCGGGAGAAACGCCCAGGCTACGACCACAACAAGAAGGCGGGAGCCATGAATGCGCTCGTCCGAGCCTCTGCGATCATGTCCAACGGCCCGTTCATCCTCAACCTCGACTGCGATCACTACGTCTACAACTCGCAGGCCTTCCGAGAAGGTATGTGCTTCATGATGGACCGCGGCGGCGATCGACTTTGCTACGTCCAGTTTCCTCAGCGCTTCGAGGGCATCGATCCCTCTGATAGGTACGCAAACAACAATACAGTCTTCTTCGACGTCAACATGAGGGCGCTTGACGGCCTTCAGGGCCCGTTCTACGTCGGAACCGGCTGCCTCTTCCGGCGAATTGCTATCTACGGCTTCAGTCCTCCTCGAGCCAAAATTCGCCATGGGGACTGCTGCAGCTGCTGCTTCCCCCAAAAGCGCAGGAGACGACGACGACCAGTTCTGGCATCTGATGCACAGGCTCTTCGCATGGGCGATGATGATGACAATGGCGACGATGATATATCCATGTCCACCTTCACTACCAAATTCGGCAACTCATCCTTTCTAGTGGATTCCATTCCAGTCGCTGAGCTCCAAGGCCGACCTCTGGCTGATCATCCGGTAGTGAAGTACGGCCGTGAGCCAGGTATTCTCACTGCTCCTCGCCAGCTTCTCGACGCGCCGACGGTGGCGGAAGCGATCAGTGTCATCTCATGCTGGTACGAAGACAAAACCGAATGGGGGCAGCGCGTCGGATGGATCTATGGATCTGTAACTGAGGATGTTCTTACTGGATATAGAATGCACAACAGAGGGTGGAAGTCCGTGTACTGCGTCACCAAGCCAGACGCATTCCGTGGAACAGCTCCGATCAACTTGACCGATCGGCTTCACCAGGTGCTCCGATGGGCTACAGGCTCCGTCGAGATCTTCTTCTCCCGAAACAATGCATTCCTCGCGAGTCCGAAGATAAAGATTCTTCAGAGGATTGCGTACCTCAACGTCGGGATCTACCCATTCACCTCCATTTTCCTCATCGTCTACTGCTTTCTGCCGGCGCTCTCTCTGTTCACAGGTCAGTTCATCGTCCAGACCCTCAACGTGACCTTCCTCACGTACCTTCTCATCATCACCTCCACGCTCTGCATGCTTGCGATTCTGGAGATCAAGTGGTCGGGCATCAACCTCGAGGAATGGTGGAGGAATGAGCAGTTCTGGATGATCGGAGGAACCAGTGCGCATTTTGCCGCAGTGCTGCAGGGGCTGCTGAAGGTGGTCGCCGGGATAGAGATCTCGTTCACTCTCACTTCGAAGTCAGCAGGCGACGAGGAGGAGGACGAGTTTGCCGATCTCTACCTGGTGAAGTGGACCTCGCTGATGATACTGCCGATAACCATCATGATGGTGAACCTGGTAGCGATCGCCGTCGGAGTTAGCCGGACGATGTACAGCACGATACCGCAGTGGAGCAAGCTGCTGGGCGGCGTCTTCTTCAGCTTCTGGGTGCTGGCGCATCTCTACCCCTTCGCCAAGGGCCTGATGGGGCGGAGAGGAAGAACCCCGACGATCGTTTTCTTGTGGTCCGGCCTCCTTGCCATCGTCATTTCACTGCTCTGGATTGCAGTCGATCCGCCGTCGGGTGATGGCGGCTCACAAATCGGAGGTTCCTTCACTTTCCCTTGATCGTCACGAAGGTGAGTTCTCGTTGTTGTCTTCATTTATATGAATTTTGTAGTGCAAAGAGGCGGCTCAATGGAGAGATTCTCATCCATGATTCATATAATTATTTTTTTCAAAAATCATTCTGAACTGAAAATTAAAATATAATTTGTGATATTTCATAGTTTAACTAATACATATCATTTTTTAAAATTGTAATTGAACTACATGATAAAAAATAAAGCTTCTTGTCACAACAAATTCCTGTCACAAATTTGTGACGGGAATCTGCACCGCTCGATTTTAAAGTTAAGATTAAATCCAGGTCGTAAATTGAATGGGTGATTGTGATGACTTGGATTTAATCTTCTATTTTAAAATCTTACGACCCAGATTCCTGTCACAAATTTGTGACAGGAATTTGTTGTGACAAGAATCCCAACTGAATGATAAATTTTAGCGGTTGAATTTCTCTATAACTGGGTATGACTAGCTTCAATAATGATACACTAATTGTTCTTCATTTCTAATAATTAGGCATTTAAGCCTTAATTACAAGCATAATTTTTATAGTGTTAACACGATAAAAGATTTTCATAAATATTTCATCGACTAGATTCTATATTTAAATATCTGTTAAAACAATTAGTAGCTTGTTCCTGTTGAGATCTCCTCTTGGACGAGCAGCCGATCACCTAGTTGGGAAGTTGACGGTCAAGGTGGTACCTAGTACCCACGAACAAGGAAGAAAGATGTTGGAGGATTTTAAGGCACTGCTCAGACTTGCACAATAAGAGAGAAGAAGGTGAGAATGGAGGCCGGGGATATCCTGACTCAACCGTTCCGACGATCAAGTCAGCTGTTTCGTCGAGGAAGAGTGAGTCTAAGAGCGAGCATGTGAGGATCTGCGTACCTCTTTCTGTGAGATAGAGAGGAGCTATGTAGTTGTATGTAAGAGAATAATGAAAAACTGTTTCATCCTCATTGAATGTCTATTAAAGAGAATATCTCTAAGTAGAGATTTTGCCAGAGGAGATGTCCTATCAGTAAGGAGAACATTCCATCACCACTGCAACAATGGGAAGTCTTATCACCGGAAGAGATAGACGGTGTCATCATGCCGCCTTAAGGGGATTAGAAGTTACTCATGATATTACGTGATCATAATTGCTTGTGCCCTTCTGGTGTCGATCGACTTGATTGAATGGAGAACTGCATAGAGAGGAGTGAGTTGAGCCTTGAGTAGGGAATTGAAGGAATGGAGCAGGATTGGCAAAGGGAGTCCGAGTCAAGGTCGACTGGGGCCGAGAATGCATATGACCAAGCAAAACTTGGGTGGAGTAGGCTCGGAGGAGAGGCTGACAGTCGGAGCTCAGAGTCGAGTGCCAAGTAGGAGTTGAGCCATATAGGAGGTTGGGTGTGGGATCCAAACCCGAATTGAAGGCTGAGTCGAGTCAAGGTGGCCGAATCAGGGTGCGGGGTCAAATCAATCTTCTGTCTGACATGTCCTCCATTTGGATCGGATCTTGACTGTCTGGACTAGGTTAGACCGACCCATAACACAGCCATATTCAATAATTACCCAAACTATTTATCAACAAAACACATATAAGAAAGTAATAAAAAATTGTGCTTGTATTCATTAACTAGTTGAGTTTATAGAGTTTCAATGGAGTAAGAGTTACAGTGATTGTGTTTATAAGTAATACATCCACAAAAGATAATCAGGAAATAGACACAAGAACATCTTAGATCTAAATAACCGAGAGATCGAGAGATCGAAAATGAGCATGGAAATGTATCAGAATGGAGGAAGAGATTACTTGCTGATATAGAATCCATTTAAACTTGATCATCCTCCAAAGGATGTCTTCTCTTTTAGATAAGATATGTGGAAGTCCTAAAGCCCTTATTTGGTGATCATCCTCCGAAGATGTGTCTGATACCGGCACGCTGCTCGGCCGTCAACTTTGAAGGAAACTTCACATCAAATTTGATCATTAAGTTACCCTTCTTGCCGGGCTCCCTTGCAATTGGCATTCCTTCATTTTGGATCACCAATTCATAGCTAGGCTTAACTACATCTGTAATATCAATCACCAAGTCGCGTCCATCAAGGGTTGTGAGGTTTATTGTTGTCCCTGCAAGTGCATCGACCAAGGAGATTTTTTGATGCACAACAAGATTGTTGCTGTCTCTCTTGTAAACTTCATGCGGCTTCTCGTCGATGACAAACACCAGGTCTGCAGGAATTTGGTTCACCTGTTCGTTCCCTTTCTCAGGAAATGTTATTTTTGTACCCTTTTTCCACCCTGGCTTCACTTCGATCGTCAAGATTTCATTCTCTGCCATTGTCTCTCTTTGTTGTACCAACAGGAAAGGAAAAGGATTAGTAAAGCAAAATTGTAACATAAATATGCACTACATTGTTCACATAAATACTTATCAAGGTTCTTATATAAATTGTCAAATTGCAGGAGAAAATGTTGCAGAAAAGATGGTAAGAAAATTGATAACAGGATTAGTATCTAAATAACGAATTGTATCGTAATATAGGCACAAGACTATGTATGACTTCGGCTAAGTTTCCTGTGTTATCTAACATGAGAAAATAACCTAGAAAAGTGTTCAGTTTGTGCCAATTTATCAAAGAAACTAGAAATGGAAAATGGAGAAGTTTTATACCCATTAGGTTGTCTGACATTTCTTAAGATCTTCATCTTTCTCTTTGTCCCAGTATAGAGCTCCTCAAGGGTGCATGCTAGCTTTCGCTCCACTGCAGGTGCTTTATGTACCTTAGGTGCTTTATGTGAACGAGTACTAGGAGTAGCTCTATCCGTCTTGGACTTGAATGTGCTTCCGGAACCACCAAAAGTGCCGCCGCCACCTGTCTGAAACCTTGTAGACTTTGCATGATTAGTGTACTCAAAATCAAAAGGACTATTGCTCCCAAAGAAATCAGCGAAAATGTTCTCGGCATTAGAACCACTTGACCCATTAGAGGCTCCATTTTGTGAGTCAGGAGTGGCCTTCAAGCCCTCTTCTCCATATTGATCATATATTGCTCGTTTTTTAGAATCACTCAGTACCTGGATAAACAATTCTGAGAGGTAAGAACATTCACCTGATGATCACTGCTTCCCTAAATACGACTTCGATTGGCAGATAATGATGTTAAAAATTCAATTTTAAGTTGATATTGACAATTTGTCTACTAAATGCTATTTATTACAATCCAACAACAATAACAGCCCACCTACTTCATATTATTAGAGCCAATCATTCAAGAAAATTCTTCATGAACACCACCAAAAGTAAAAAACACCAGGGGAATCAAGTGATACTAGAAGAAACATCCGTAAGACTAATGATGAAAATCTTAATTCTTAAAGAATGCCTTCCAAGGGCAAAGCTAGTTGGTGGCCGTGAATAGCACTTGCGCTTGAGTTTAAACTGTTCTTTTGAATTTGAAAATAAGGCCAATGAACTACCTATATATCAAGTTGGAACCTACATGAATCAGTGTTAGTTACATACAAGGGTCTCTAGATTGTCAATTTGCTCATTTTAGGTGCCATTAAATGAAAATTTGTCGAAGTTATGATTGACTAGCTGCTCTACAATTTCTTTAAGAATCTAAGGACTATTCCATAGTCTAAGACTGAGTTAAGGTCAACCAGTTAGGCATGTGCTCATCAGTGGAAGGTTGATGGTCTTCAATTTCCTAAAGACTAATAACTTTATCTGTCCAGTAGACAGGCCTGTTTGTTGGTGCAAATTTTGTAAAAACCTAAGAAGGATGAAAGTAAAGAGTCTCCATATCCACCTGCCTATCTAAATTTTATCTTGTCGCCAATTCCCTGTTTTCGGGTGATGATTTTTTTGTCTAGGTCGTCGATATAAGCAGCTGCAGCGTAGACCAGGCCACCATTATATATCACTAAAGCCGTGTTGTGAGATCTAATATGATGCCAGCAACTCACCTTCTTTTGTTTTCAGGATGGAAGATAAAACACTCTCTACTATTGTCAGTTGTCCCTCTTTCTGTGCTACAAATTGGTCATGCAACTTTGTTTATTATCGACAACCATCCAAGAACAACACAGTTGACTAGTGTGACTATTCCAGAATCTAGCTTTCCATGGCACAAACTAATCATTCTCCTTGTTTATCTTCATCCACTATGGTGTAGGAGGTTTTTTTGGGTTGAAAATGGAAGGCCTAGGTATTTTGTGAGATTTTCTCAGTGGTACAGTGAAATTCCATTGTTCTTGACACAAACAAGAACTCAATTTAGATTAGTGATCTGTGTCTTATCATCATGGTAGAAGAGAAGGGCATGATATGCACACTGGATCATTTGGATGCCTCCTTTGGTGTAATTGTCGCAATACCAAAAATAAGATCATGAAGTTGGCATCGTTTTAGGATGCGCATGGAGTTCTTTTAAGATATGCAGGTCAAACAAGTTCGAAATTACACGATTGGAAAGAGAAAATGTGGAAATTTCTGAAAGATTCATCATCGAGAACGAAAAGATAAACACTGGAAATCAAATCTTAATTCAACTGACGAACAAAAGACCGAAAACCTGAATCCAATGTATAAGAGTAGAAGAGTAGATAAACTTACATAATATGCTTCAGCGATCTCTTTGAACTTGGCCTCGGCCTCCTCCTCGTTGTTAGGGTTCTTGTCCGGGTGCCACCGGATCGCCAGCTTCCGGTAAGACTTCCTGAGTTCCTCATCCGTGGCACCCTTAGTTACCTCCAAGATGCTGTAGTAGTCGACTCCCATGTCGGCACAAGCACCAAATAAGCTCACCAAGAACTCAAATCTTCACTAGATCAAATAAGCTCGCCATTGACCACGGAAAGCGAGCTTGCATCAACGATCCCCAAAATCTCGTACAAAATCAACCACAGAAAATCTCGGAAAAAAAGAAAATCCCAGAACAAACAACGCGTCTTTCAACATCACCACTCGCTGGAGAATTGGAATCGCATTGCAGATATCAATTCCAAATAGGGAAGATTTGGGGGCGCCGCGAGGAAGACGAAACGCGAGGAAGAGGAAACGGGAGAAAGAGGCTTGAGCTCGCCATGAAACGAAGTCACCCGTCGCGAGTTTTGTATCATGTGAAACGAAACTAATCGAACAAACGCCTTTTTTTTATTTTCTGCGGTCATGGAATATTCACCGTCCGATCGCGCAGTGGTGCGTGATTTTGCTGATCGTGGCTAGATCCAACGATCAGAGAGAGAATCGCATATGCTCTTTATGCGGTCGGAATGCCTTTATGTTTTGCAGAAAAAAGAGAAGGTTACGCATAAGAAATGGTTGTGCGAACCACCAACGAGGAGAGTAGAAATTAAGCAATGTAGATAAAGGTACTGAGTCAACAAGCACCCACCGCCATACCCACAAATTAGACGAGGACACATGGATTTAGAGCGCACGCGTCGGCTATCGATTCGGATAGGCACGTTTATCTTCTACGTCGACGTCGGTGCCGTACCAATTATGCGACCGCTGTTGCTCGCAAACCACTGCGACGATCGGCGGAGCTGCCTGTGGCGATCCGGAGGAGCGGTATTTTCCGACTACGGCCGGCGAGGAGCGAGGAGGAACGGAGAACTAGTAGGTTCGTCGCCTTCACGAAATGCCCGATTTATGTTTTCGATCATGTTGGCTGCAGATTGATGGGATCATTGTGAAGCTCGTCTTCCTCCTTGGGCCCAGAAGACGCACGATCCTTTCCTTCACGGCGCCTCCGCCTTTGCTTGCAACAGGCGCAACCCACGACCTCCCTCGTCGCCTGCTACTGCAAGCCGGAGCTCCGAACAAACCTCGCCCTGGACGCGAACTGCCGAATCTGGCCGGATCGATTTCAAATCAAATTGCAAAATTATGGAAGACCATGTCTTTGTTATATTTATGCAATTATCTATTAATTTGTTATGTGCTGTTGAATTTAACCATGTATTCTAGTGAAGCCGATTTTAGGGTTCCTTATTTGACAGCAATTTCACACGGTAGAGTGATGCGTGATGCAACCTTAATTAAGGTTTGATGACCTGTTGCGATTTGTAGGATCATCCATTTGGGAACTTGTTTTGATCATCCACGTAGGACTCAATGTTCAAGTTCGATTTTTTTCTCCAAATGTTTTGCCCAAACCATAGGCTAAGGCCAAGCAGGAGTTAAATGTAGGCTAAGGTCAACCAGGAGTTAAATCTCTGTCTTTATGCCAAATGCTGTTATGCTTATTGTTGTTTTATCTTTCTATTTGTGAACTGTAAAAATTGCCTATCCCAAAATCTTGTTGATATTGCAAGTTATTATGTTTGTTTAGCTTTTTATCAAGACTGTTGTTTGAATTCCTCACTGTCAATCATTTTTTGTTTCCCTTTCCCATCATTTTGGTGAAATGTTGTCTTATTATTGTTATTATTGTTGCAGTTTCTGAAAAATGATGAGGCTCCAAACATATGCTGGATTTAGTTTCTTAGCAACCATGAGTGCTATCTACTATGCATTTAGCAGCAGAGGGCAGTTCTACCCTGCCATGGTGTACCTTTCTACATCAAAGATATGTTTTGTCCTCCTCCTGAACATGGGTCTAGTCATCATGTGTATAATGTGGCAGTTAGTGAAGCGATTATTTCTGGGTTCACTCAGAGAAGCAGAAGTTGAAAGGCTTAATGAACAATCATGGAGGGAGGTCATGGATATTCTTTTTGCGATTACCATATTTCGGCAAGACTTCTCAGTTACTTTTCTAGCTATGGTTACTGCTCTTCTGTTGATCAAGGCATTGCATTGGTTGGCCCAAAAGAGAGTTGAATATATAGAGACCACTCCATCTGTTTCCATGCTATCACACATACGGATAGTTTCATTTATGTTTTTCCTCCTCCTCATTGACTGTCTTTTCTTGCACAATTCTTTGAGGTCTCTGATACAAACTCGGCAAGCATCGGTTGCACTATTTTTTACATTTGAGTAAGTTAATTGAATATTACAATTTGCACAAGTATCTTCATCTTATTTTTTCTTAGCTATATTTTGTGCGTTAGTTTAATGAGTTTTTCCCCTTATGATGCCTTGATGGATCTAAAATACTAATCAAGGAGAACAAACTCCTACTGTTTTGTTGGGGCAAGTTTTATCATAGCCAGCTGATTGAATACCTCTATCCTATGTGTTAACTGAATGTACCATACAACATTAACAAATAAATTTATTTTTGTTACTAGAAGTTGTCATTTTCTTCACATTTTTTTTGCTAAAAGCTTGAGTTAGGGAGTTTAATAAGTCAAATATTTAAGTTCTCCCTTGCCATTCATAAGTGTTAGTGGAGTTCGAACTCTGAACTTGTGAACATCTGACGAGAAGAATGTTTTCTTAGATTATACTCACTTTCTTTTTATGATCTCAAGGGTGTCTTAAACTCAGCTACGACTGGGATGACTTCATCAATATCCTTTATGTGTCTGTAAAGGATATTTGTTCATGAAATCTGCAAGGGAATTCAAAACTAAGTCATGTAAAAATTTGCTTTAAATTTGGATATCAGTCAGATGTTACCCTTTACTTCAACTTCTATGTATATGCAGTGTTTTTACTATCTTGCTGTTCTTAAAAATCCATAGGCTCATCCATTTGCAGTTATGTGTTTACACCAACCTGGTTTGGTGCGTATCTTGCTGGTTGCATATGCTGAGTGATTGCACAAGAAAAACTACTGATGAGAGTTTTATCTAATGGAACACTTTAGGAAGATCAACGTTTGCACTGATATCCTCTAATAGGCAAAGAGCTTTTAGGATCTGATAATCTGTAATCAAAGTTATTGGTATTTGATTCTTTATTCCCTCAAAATGATACAGAAAGTTTGATCTTTTTCTGAGTATATGCACTCACATTTGTGTTCAATATGATTTTTCCATAATATCAATCTGCATTTCCATATTTCTCCATGAATTACTATCTGGTAACTTTTGCATATTTTTCTCTTGACACTGTTCCTAATTAAGATTTTATATGTGTAATGTAAAGCATATACTGTCTTTGTTGTAATCCAATGATTGTCTTTCTTTGTTGGTGACTTGAAACTAACAGTAATTGAGTTGTTGTAACTGCAAGATTTTGCTTGATGTTGGTTTTGTATGTCCTTTTGATTATTCTTATGGTGCCTCAGATATACCATCTTAGCAACGACAACTGTGTCAACATTTGTGAAGTATGTATTCTATGTAAGTGACATGCTCATGGAAGGACAGTGGGAGAGGAAGGCTGTTTATACATTTTACCTTGAGCTTGTTCGGGACCTTCTTCACCTGTCTTTGTACATAATATTTTTCCTAATCATCTTTGTGTAAGTACTTCTTAAACTTGATCTTACTTCGTTAGCATTTTTCTTGATCCTTTATGCTCAATCACAATGTCTAAGTTACCAAATAAAGTTTATCTTTACTAACAGGAGTTACGGTATCCCACTGCACCTGATACGTGAGCTATATGAGACATTCCGCAGTTTTAGAATGCGTATAGCAGATTATGTTCGATACCGCAAAATTACCTCAAATATGAATGAGCGTTTCCCTGATGCAACACAAGATGAACTTAATGCGTAAGCAATTTACCCCAAATACAATTATAGTTCTTACTCTTGTTATCTACTATTTTAGTCACTAGCTATTCTTAAATGCAGGACTGATGCTATATGCATTATATGTCGAGAAGAGATGATTACAGCTAAGAAATTGATATGCGGACACCTCTTTCATGTTCATTGCCTAAGGTCATGGTTAGAGAGACAGCATACTTGCCCCACCTGTAGAGCTTTGGTTGCACCTCCTGAAAATGGGCAAGCAGGACCATCTAGGCAACATGGAGTTCCACAAGTTCCAAGTCAACCTGGTACAGTTTCTATTAATGCTGGCACCAAATGTTCCTTTTCCTTTCTTCTTTTTGTACATCCTGAAGCTATGGTCTTTCACTTAAATATGCCAATCTCTTAGAAGGGCAGGAAAAATGAATGTTGTCAAGATTTAAGCTTGGTAATCATGCATGGAAAACTAGGAAGGAAAAGGGAAAAGAAAAGAGATGCAGTGTTATGCATGATTCATGACCCAATTATGTATATTTTGTGCTCCTTTTCTTCCCTATCTATTCTCTATCATGTTCCAAATAGACCTTTTCCAATGGATGGGACTGAATTCACTTAGCAATTTTCATTGTGACAACCCCATCGAGAGCTGTTATAGTGGCTCTTGGGCTATGTAGCTTATGAGTTAAGTAATACGTACCACATATCACAACATAAACACCAATTTCCAGCATAGAAATAAAGGTAAAGAAAAGACATGATAACTTTCTAAAGTTGATGTATAAAAACTGTCTTTGAGTACATACAAAGCAGCATGACTTGGGCAATGCTCAACATGATCCCACATGAATCAGGCCGTGCCATGCTTGACCTTGTAATGGGCCTAGATTCGTGCTAGCCCAGAGCTTCCCTTGCCATCATTACATGGCCTATATGTTTGCTTTTTTTAAAAATAAATATTACCATTTTAATTTAAAAATCTACCAAGTCTTAAGAGTTTTTTTGGAAAATATTAACAAAGTTTAATGTAATATTTATTTATTAATGTTATTTTTATTAGTTTATAATTATTTTGTTACAAAATTTAGGCCTAGCTCATACAATGACCAAGCATGGCTTGAGTGGAGTCTGCTTGTCTCTGGCTCAGCATGCATGATTCATTAACATAAATGCCACAATGGTGCAAAATGCATAAATAAAAGTAATAAATAGAATGAGCAAAGTAGAAACCCGATAAGTTTGAAAAATTCAGAAAGCCATATCAACAAAGACATCTTAGAGCAAAGGAAAAAGAGGCATCAATTTGGAAAAGTTAAGTGTATTAATTATGTTAATGCTTCCATTAGATTTTAATTTATGTGCATGTTTGTAACTTTTACTATTTGTGGATATGTTAAACATGTTATATGAATTAAGCTTTTGCAGCAAAAAGGTTAATTGATAATTCAATTGTGTTTTGTAATAGTTGTGAACACAATAACAGTGTAGAACTGTGATAATAATTTTTATGGACTTATTAGCTTGTTGACATTAACTTACTTTTTCGATCATTGGTGGGCGCACATATTTGGGCTTCTAAGTATATGATACCCATACGCGTGTTGAGTGTACACAATTTACCTCTTCATGGTGAAGAGTTTGAGTGGAAGGGGAAACCCATACGCTGTGTGCTCAAACTTTGTAATAGAATGTGACATGGATATAGCTAAAAGATAGAAGTGTTAACTTGTATCATACTTAGGTGATCTGATTGTGATATATATATAGGTATATAGTATATCAAATTTACCCTTTTTTCTTCATGTAACATATATATATATATATATGCGAGTGCCAGCTGTCACCAGATGCTGCTCTTAGGTGTCTCTGCTGCAAGGCTTTTGGCACTTTTTGGAATTGTGGAGCATCTTCTGCTCGTTTTATTTTACTGTTTTTATTAGTACTAATGTATTTAACACTTTGCAGGCCTTTCTAGTTTTTTTCATTATCGTTACTCTTAGTTGCTTACTTGTCCACTTAATTTATACTTGAAGACAATTTTATATTTATCATGTCAACTTTAAAAAGTTATGTCATTCACTTCATTGTGCTCTATGCTGGAAATCAGTGTTATATGGTGACATATTGCATGTGTTACCTAAATACACATGCTACATAACCAAATGACTGGCACAGTGTGACTACCAATGGGGTTGCCGTGACAGTAAACAAATTCAGACATACATGGGAAAGGGTTCAATTAGGTCATGACATTCCATCTCTTTGTTATTCATCCAACCATACCAAGTCTCGGTAATGTCCCAATATAGTTTTAGTTCTGCATTGAATTTGTTGCAAATCATCATGTAGTACCATTTTGAAAGTGTGGAAATTCTTGAATCTGGTTTGTATTTACAAATACAGTGGTGTTTGTGTCTTCTCTATATTGGTTGAGATATTTCACTGTTCTATCCATTGAAGTCCTTCCTTTGATGATTTTTTAACTATTTTTCATATGTATGCCACTTCTTTCGTATTACTTTGTAGTTAACATATATCATTTCCTTTGTGTAGTTGGATCAGTGGCCACTTCATCTTCACAGAGTCCCAGTGGTGGTACAGACACTGCTAAATTAAGCCGCCATCAGGCCATGCTTCAAGCAGCTGCAATGGCTGCATCCTTATATGAAACTTCATTCACGTACTCTCCACCAAGTTCCTTCTGGTATGCATCATCCAACTTAAAGCAAGTGAAATAATGGGCAATGGGCTTGCCTTTTATATGATATGTTCAATGATATTAAGTATACTAATGATCCAGAAGCATAGATTTGCATTTATATTGAATATGTTCTAAAACTTTCTTGTTTTCTTCTTATAGAATAGATTGTACTACTTGTGTCTATTGCGAATCGACGTTCTGAACCAATATAGTGCTCAACTATGAATCCAGTTTCTTACTGAGCTCAACTACAGAAAACATTTCCCTTATAATTTAGTTAAAGTATTCATTTAATAAATAAAACTTTTTTTTTCAATTGTACATATTATGGATAATTTGGAGCTATAAAGTTTGTATGACAAAGATATTAGACACAAATACTATCATAAATATATTGTATATATGTATTATATGTTTTATATATTTGAATAAAAAATTTAAGATACAAGATCATAGTTGGCCTTAGATAAGTTTGCAAATAAGTTTATTCATGCACCATTCAAGATCTTTGTTCTTAGAAGTTCACTAGTGTTCAAGTGTGTCTGATTAACATATTTATTTAGATTAACCAAACATAAACAAGCTCTAATTGAGTCAAGCTTATTCAAGAAATCCCCATCTATATATTCTTTTCCAGTATTTACTAGAATCCCCACCCTTACCCTCTCTGATAGGAACACTGCTATAAAGTTCATAACGAATACTAGTGATAAATTTCCATGATATTTGTGAAGTATATAGTGTCATTAACAAAGTGGTTCCTGGCTTGCAGATTGATCATCAAAACAGGATAGTAAAAGAATTGTATTTTTGAATTACACTTTACCTCTAATCAGTCTTTTAAGTTAATTAAGTAAATGTTAGTTTAGCACTGGTATTCCCAGGGATTCATATTTTGTTTCGGAAATTTAGCGCAGGTACCTCACTAGAAATTCATGTGTCTGTTTTCAGGCCTCCAGGCTATGGATCAAATTACAATGACAATGCACATTCAGAGGCATTCAGCGGAAGGACAATGCCGCCGACTGGAGAAGCAGCTGCTTCTGAACAATCCACCTGCAGTGAGAGATCATCCGGCAATCTAAATCTTCAGGGGTCATTATTGAAGGCGCAACAAGATGTTATCCGAAGCCAGATTCAGGTAGATTCTGGAATTCGCTGCAGCCGAAAATAGTAGTCTTACATTATGCCATTATATGTTCAAAATGGCCTTTTAGATTGTCGTCGAAGAACAACATAATATTGTTGTTTGCATCTTAATAGGATTGCAATGTGCAAAAATCTGCAATAAACATGTCTTCTATTCTCTTCACTCAACCTCATTTTATCTTTAACAGCTTCTACAGACGCAATTGCAAGCTCTTCAACAGCAGGCACATCAATCCAAACCCGACGATCCCGATCCCAAGGGAAAATCTATCATCACATTCGATCCTACGACATCCAAACCAGACGGTGCTCGCCAACAAGATAGCTGAAATAGTTGTTGCTAACTTTACAGGAGGGGCAGAAGTTGGGATCTTTCCAAGTTCCGACACTCATTCACTCCTATGCGAGGTTTAACTCTCTTCAGATAAGGAAATACATCTCAATAAGATGATGATTGACTATCTGTTATTTCACTCTCTGACTAGTACCATCCTCAAATTTCAAGGGCCTCAAAACCCTATTGTCACTTTTGCAAAATATTTTGTAATGAGTTCTTGTGTTCTTGATTTGAGATAGAAGTTGTAGCTGTGATATTTACTTTAGATTTATTTAGAATGATTATAATGGATTTAGAATATCATATACTAGAACATAATAAGAACAAAATTACACATGCAGCAGTTTCTAGAAGGGAAACAGATATATTTATCCTGGTGGCCGATTTACCCTGATAGTCGGTGGGAAATTTTCATGGAGCCAGACAGGTCACCTTCAGGGATAGTCAATGAGGCTAACTGGGATTTATCATTTCATTTAGAAGGGCAACAGAGATAGAGAATGGTTCTTAGTTTTAGTTTTTTTGCTTTGCTTTGTATCTCTTTTCATAAATTACCTAAAGTTCCTTATTTCCTAAAATATATCCAAATTAAATTTTGACTAATGCTTTAAGTCCTTGACAAATTATTCTTGATTTAATTGTTAATGCTTGGAGTCTTTTAACACATGAAATAAAATTAATTAATGATCTAATTATTATAATTCTATATTTATAAGTAAATTATTATAGAAATATTGCTTATATACATTGAACTTGGCTTTAGTTGCTGATTTTATTGTATAGTTTTTATCTTAAAAGGTTATTTATATCAAAATCAACCTTTAATCTTTACATTTAATAAAAATCACAATGTCCTCAAACCTTTATATAATTAGTTCATTTTTGTTATCGTCTAATTAATAGAACTCTACGTTGAATAAAAGGATATAAAAAAGTTCAAATGAGCATTCATCATTTATAAAATAGTCCGATGGATATTGTATTTTCAATTAAAATTAAATGAATGTCCTTTCAATAATTTTATTTCAAAAATATCACTTAATCTAGCGTAATTGTAGTATGTTTTCGTAACTGTTACAATGTGTAGAAGTTATCCAATAGTTATTACAATATATTTAAGATGAGTTTAGAGTTTAATATTTAGGATTCACACCGTGTATACGCTATCTAATAATTGTTATAATATATAGAAGTCATATAGTAGCTGTAATAATTTATTTAGAATGAATTTAAGATTTAGGATGTAGTCTCTCAATAATATTATATTAAAATATTATTTAACAATTTGATCAAAATTATTTTAAAATAATTATATATATAAGGTGCGTTTTTGAAGATAATTAAAATAAGGGTGTTTTTTTAATATAATTATATAAGGTGCGTTTTAATATATTTTCCTTTTTTTATTAAAATATTGTACGCGGTCAGACTTGGGTAGCGGACACGGTTGCTTTCCTGACCCGTACTCCACAACTAAGAATCATAGCCGTCAATTTCTAGAAGATGGATCCCAGCCAGCCGTTGGATGCAAACTACTTGCGAACGCAGGCACTTCCGCTCATCTTAGTAGACGTCACCCTTACAATACAAATCCCATCGTCTCTCTCCCTTTTCCTCTTCCCGTCGCTTCCTCTGTCGATTCCAGCGATTTCTCTACTTCGTCTCCGTTTTGCATCCCCATTCTCGCCCGATCCGCGCCCAATCGAGGCTTTCCTGGACGCGCAAGGAGAAGGAAGGCGAGGGGACGAGTTGCCAGTGGTGTGCCATGGGACAAGCCTTCCGCAAGCTCTTCGACAGATTCTTCGGTCCCGTCGAAATGAGGGTCTCTGTCCCTCACCCTCTCATTTAACTTTATTTTCCCCTATAAAGATCGGATTTTGCATGGTGCAGAGCATGAGCCTGTAGTCTACTTTGTCGCTCTTTGATCGGAAAAGGAACTAAGATCTGGGTTTTGGTTAGGTAACTAGAAACTGCGATTGAGGAACGATGAAGGATAAGATATTGATATGAGAACACGAAGGACCACGAGTCAATTTCAGGAAGCGTGTTTTGAACTTTTGGTATCATGTAAACATTGTTGACGTATGTTGGCTTTGAATCTAGTTTAAGAGGAAACAAAAGGTCGCATAGATTAGTCTAATCAATAATTCCCATCCATCAAGAGAAAGTTTTGTCGTAAGATGTACTCATACATAGATTGAACAGTTCAATTTTTTCGAATGCTTTTGAAACATTAGGAGTTGGAACTTGATCGAGCTTGCACAGATAGATAAGTAATAACAATTGCATTTTCTTTGTTCCCATTTTGTGTGGGTTTATGTTGTTGGTTCTGTTTTCATAAAGAGTCTGGAATCTTACTCGTGCCTTTCATCTGAAATTAGTCATTTTGATGAACTAGTCCTGATATTTGAACTGTTTTAGGTTGCAATGCTTGGACTGGATGCAGCTGGTAAGACAACTATTTTGTACAAGTTGCATATTGGAGAAGTTTTGTCGACAGTTCCAACTATTGGTAAGTTATCTTTACCATTACATATGATAGGCATCCTGCAGAGACTCCTGGTGTATCATTATTAACTTGGAATGGATCAGTAAAAGATCTATATTGCTTTCATTTCATTATGACTAGTATTGCCTTGGTTGGTATAACCTCTGTTGAGGTTGTTGGTTTCAGATTCAATACCTCATATTAGCACATAGTGCACTGGTTTTTTGCATGGCTGTTTCTGTCTTAGAGATCATTATACATGATCAAGTTGCAAGAATGCACACTTTGTAGATTTATACCTCATAGTAGCATATGCCTGCATAAAATTAGGTAGCCCTACATTTCCTTGAAAAATTAAAGTTGCAAGAATGCAAACATAACAATAGTAATTAAGAAAAGAATATGCATTGGACTTCGGGAGAAAAAAATTTATATGTGTACCTTTTTCTCATGTATAGCTATTGCAAATTCATAATTTCTAGCAATGTACATTATCCTTATAAATCCTCTAAATTGCCAAGAATTCGATGATGCATTGAACATTATCTTTTTGCAAGATATATTAACTTGAAGTGCAACATGGTCCTTTTTCCTTTTATCAACCGTATGCTAGAATTGACTTGTGGACAACAATAATTTACAATAAAATATAACTCTAAATTACAAGAGGAACAATATTACTTTTCTATAGTTGTAGATGTATGATAATTAATTGAGCATTTGAAAATAACCATTAGCTTAATTCAAATTTCAAAAGTCCTATGGTTTGGAACCATTAAGATAGGGATCATTATTTTATTGTCATTTATGACAATATTCTTATGTTGACCCCTCACATACTATGTTATGCAAGCATGGGTCATATTGTAGTACAATTGTCATAAAAAGAAAAATTAGAGAATCTACACAATTTCCTCGTAGTATCTACTTATTTATCATGACCAGTGATTCTATCAATGCAAATGCACTATTTATCTTGAATAATTTTTATGAAAAAATATTTCAACTTGGTGTACATATAACACTTACAATTTTAAACAAGAATGAGATAATATACTTTATACCTCTGAAATTCTAATAAAGAATTAACTTTAAATAACCCTAGCATTATCTTCACATATAGTAATGTAAAGTTTGCCAATATATTCTCAAGGTCAATTTTCTAACTTACCAATTAGTAAAATTTATTCTTGATGCTTATTATTCTTCAATAATTGCAAAGCAATAAGATGTATAATCATCTACGACATCATACAATTGATCTAGTTTTTCTTATTCAAAATTTTTATAATATATAACCATAATCCATGCATGAATTCAATATAATCAAACATAAACTTCTTTTTATTACATTAAAACCACTTTAGTATGCTGGATTATACAAATGTCTACAAGTAAACTTTCTAGTAAATCATTAGCCGTCATCATGCCAATGTTAAAATTTACTAACAAAAAGGTCTTCCACATCTGTACATGAGTATTCATGAAACAATGTGTATAACCATAAGCTGGGAATCAAATAAATATAAGTTCCAGTTACTTGGCATAGCTTTGTGAAGAAGCCAATCAAATATTGTTTAGTACATAGAAAAAGAAAATATGAAATAGTTGCAGTCATGTAGTCCCTAAGTACAACATCCAGCATTTAGTCCCAACTATTTTGGGGCCAGCTACATGAATTTTATCTCTTGCCACTTACATTATATTGGATCAGTTTTGTTAGGTTGATATCAATATTATACTGGTAACTAAAGCAAATAAGTTTGCAACTTGTATCTTTGCTATATCTTTGGCTCTTGATATAAAAAATCTTATTGCCTAGGCCTCTTTTCACTTGATTAATTAATTGATATTTGAGTCTTAAGAGTTTTTTTTTTTTGATTCAATGTATACTGACGATATCTGATATGTTTGTTGTTTTGTTATTTAGAACATAAAGTTTGAGAGAATTTCCAACATCTAGTGCATTATAGGCAATATAATGCCTTTTGTCTATTCTTTAGGCTTCAATGTGGAGAAGGTCCAGTATAAAAATGTGGTATTTACAGTCTGGGATGTTGGTGGACAAGAAAAATTAAGGCCCTTATGGAGGCATTACTTTAGCAACACTGATGCACTGGTAATTTGTCATTACTTTAGCAATGTAATATTGCTTCTTTTCAATTTGAAAAATGACGGCAACATAATATTGAATGTGTCTTTTCTCTTATAATTCAATGTTGAAATTGGTTTAATTTTTACTTGTTTTGAGCAATGATTTCTGGATGACTAACCATTCTATTATTACCCATTTTTTGTTGCTTACTATTTAGAGATCCTTCAGTCAGTTGTTAAGTTGCTGATACTCTCAGCTGTACTTCTGCTGTTGGGATCAAACTTGTATGTTGCAAATTTACGAACTGTAGAAAAAAATGAGATGATGAATGAAACACAATAGAAATTAGGACATTCAAGGCCTTCTCTATGGCTCTGCTTATACCATGACCATCAATATCTTTGAGAAAGATACATGTGATCATAAATTATCGCAACATTAAAGTTGCAGTAGATTAGATTCCCACATTCAGTGCAAGGAAGGTTCTTTATATGCAATCTTGCCCTTGAAAGTAGCCTGGCTATTTAGTGATTGATGTTCTGGGTACTAATAATCAATCTCACAGGACATCAAGATTCTCTCCAATTTCAAATAGTTATCACTATGGTACTTTTAGTTTCATTCATTTATTGGTTAACATAATTTTAGCTTACATTGTCACAGACTTACTCGTCATTTGACTAATCATTAATTATTTTCAATGTTTTTTTTATGCATTGCTTTTAGATCTATGTTGTGGATTCGTTGGATAGGGAAAGGATCGGAAAGGCTAGAGAAGAATTTCAGGTATAGAGTATGATGATTTAGGATGTAGTTGTAATTTGGCTCGTTTTCTTCTTAAAACTAATAATTGCTTCATAATACTTCTTTCAGACTATTATCCGCGATCCATTCATGTTGAACAGTGTCATATTGGTATTTGCCAATAAGCAGGACTTGGTATGTTTGCATCCTAATTTTCATGATGTCATCCTTAATTTAATAGCTTATTTATACTGCAAGCATAAGCTTTTAGTTTTGTTATCTTTTGCTGTTTATCTATTGTTTAAAGGGGAACAGAGAGGCGAATTCTACCTGTTTAGGAAAAACATACCTCATAGATATTATGGTTATTCTAACAGTTTGTTTTTGAGTCTCAATTGTACTATTTCTAAAAGCTTCATGCAAATCTCACAATAATTGTTGAAATTCTCTGGCCAATTCTTCCCTTGTACGTCTGTTGTTCTTTGGATCAAGCTTGTGTCCGTGCCAAAATTTTCTTTTCTTGAGTTATTCTTTTGTAATTTCTTTTTCTGTCATCTAATGTTCTAGAAAGCAGTCTACACAGTTGCTTTATGTATTAAACAAGAGACCACATTCCACATCGCATATGTGTTATTCTACCCCTTTAGGAGGTTATTTTCTATGCGTTAGGCAGGCCATCTTCCAGTGCGAAGGGGAAAAACTAGTTCAGTTCATTTGCCAATCTAGAACATAATAAGCATTTGTGATGATTTTTCTCCTCTAAAGAAAATTAATTCTTGAGATTGAAAAATATTAAACCTAGTCTTTGATGTTGTAGCACAGAACTTCTAAGCGTTAAATTTAAACTTTTATTTTACGGGCATAAACACTTTAGATTTTAATTACACATGCTATCAATAAACATGACATTCTACATTTTGTATCATGTGTTTTGTAGATAGTTTTTATGTGGATTTATAATTGGACGAATTTATTAATATACTTTGATGAATATATTTCAGTCTTTTTTGTCGATATAAATTTATAATTATGTTGCCAACCACATCACATAATTCATATATGCCCCCTCACACATCACATAATTCGCTATGCAGCGATTGTCTTACACCTTGATATTAAAATGTACAACTGATACTGAACTAACCTACCTATTTTTTCTGTGCATCCCTTTTGCAAATGCATGCCAATTGCACTCACCTATTTAGCCGACGATCTATGGTGCTCACTCACATAGAGGACTAGAGTGCTTTGCTTAAAGTTTCAAATAGGTAGAAGAATGGCATCCAATTATCTCAATGAGTATAATACTGTCCTTATAAATTTCTCAGGATATAAAGGATATCACAATGAATTGTCGGTTGGCAAAAGCTATGATCAATGTTTTTCGGCCAACCTTGGTTTTGTTGGCAATTTCCCCAGGAATGAAATAGTGCATAATCTGTAAAGAACCAACTTTTGAACATCCACATTCTTATAGTTTCTATTCCCTAGAGTTCAAGGATCATGCCAAAAAGAAAAGAATGCAGTTGCGGGAATAATAATGTCCCGTGAGAACTTGTAATTATTGACGAACAATTGCTTCTTATGTGTTGGGACACCAAATATTTTGATCCACCTTGGGCTAACCAAGGTATGAAGATAGTGTAGGACAGGAAAACCACAGTTGTAGATCCACTTGCTCCATGAGTACAATACAAATTGACAATCTTCCAAAAGCAAGCTCAGGACCACAGTAGGAAACCTATGACTCTATGCTCACATTAGAATGTTCAAATACCAAATGATTGAAGTCCAACCAAATGCTTCATATGAAGATTACCAAGCTCCTAATAAGTGGAATTTTTCATTTCATATGTCTTGTATTATTATGTATGTTGAATCATGACTTTACGATTGTCACTTCTTTGAGAAACAAACCATCTCTCTTGATAGATTCATAATGCTATAACTGCCTTATCTCATTCAGAAAGGTGCAATGACTCCCATGGAGGTATCGGAAGGGTTGGGTCTTTATGATCTGAGGACCCGAACATGGCACATCCAGGGAACCTGCGCCCTCACCGGGGATGGTCTCTACGAAGGACTCGACTGGTTAGTCACAGCTTTGAAGGAGTTGCAAGTCCCAGGGCGACATTTAACTTGATCTATCTCGACTCCTCAGTTACCTTACGAAATGAGTGTATATGTTCTCCTTTCTTTTCCCCCTTCAATGTCTTTGGCTTGTAGGTGATGTAGACTGATTCATAAGTCATGGATTCATGTGATGCTGTAAGTTGTGATTTTATTTCCCTTTTTTCACATGTTAAAAGAATTAATCATAATCCATTTCATTTCTTATGGTGCTTCTGCACAGATCATCCTTCTTTCCCAGGCATCTTGTAGATCTATACTGCAATCTGATGTAAGATTTTGTTAGATTATTTGAATATCTTTTTGTCCTCAGGATGTAATATAGACGGTAGGTGCATGGTATTACTGACGTAATGGTCAGGAGTCTATTCCAAGAGGTGATGATCTAAGGTCGATTTTGTTATGCGTCTAACGTCTGTGTATTTGTATGAATCTTCTTCTATATCAGTGGGATCAGCTCAAAGGGAGCTGTTGAGGTAACGGATGCAATTTATTTTTTTGTTAGATTATTTGAAAGATAAATCTTTAGAACATTTATTGCATTTTTTTATTTTTATTTTATTTTTTGTTCTTTATCTAATTGATATTATTGAAAATATAATCAACCGATGTGAACATATAGTTTTTTTTTCTTTTAATTGATTTATTTATTATAACAAATATTAAATAGCTCATTTTCTATCCCTTGTCATTCCATTCTAAATACATTAGCTATGATCTTCAAATAATAAGTTTAAGTGTCTCAATACATATTTAACTAAAATATTAATATTTTCAATGGTAAAATTAGAAAAAAAATATTTTGCCCACTTATTTTTATTAATATTATTCACATATAATATTTTGAGGTTATTTTATTTTTTTATCAAAAGGACATCCTATTATATTGTTCAGTTGTGTATAATTATTCAACTATTCTTTTCTTCTGCAAAAAAAAAAAAAGAATAGTTGAAAAAAAAGAATAGTTGAATTATTCAACTATTCTTAGTACTATTTAGTATTGTTATCTTTTGTTTAAATTTTAAATCGATTTAGTATGTTGCAGTAGTTATGATTTTATAATTGTTACAATATAAATTCTTAATTATATTGTAGTAGTTACGATTTCATAAAATAAAATCGTAGTTGTATAGCATGAATTTTTATCATTCATATTTACATTGTACGATTTTGATGATTAAAAAAAATATCTTCTTAATTTTTGCCCTAATATTTTTTACTACAGTATCAAGAAAATATAAATATCACATGATTATTTATAAAATATATTAGTTACCATAATTATTTAGTAATCTAGAACTAATAAGTATTATTATTATATATTATTTTGAAATTTTACTAAATTCCTTGTATGCTATTTATTTATTTTTCAAAATCATTGAACCTAAATAGATTTTTAATTAATAACTAAAATCTATCGCCTTTAATTTTATCCAGATTTCATATTAATTTTGAGAATTCATTTTATATTTATTAAACAAACAAAATAAATTCCTACTAAAATTTGCAATCGATCTAAATTAATTCTATTTTGAAAATTAATTGGGCTTCTTGCCGAAGCTTCTAGATTCGCAGCCCAAGCCCTTCTTATTTATTCTCAATCCTTCCGCGGACGTTTGGGCACCGCATCGACCGGGGAGCGATCGCGAAGGAGCAGGAGAGGTAAGCCTCGCGATCCGCTTTTGTCTCAACATTTTTTTCTACTTTGATTCTTGTTTTTGGCACCTCGACTGTTCGATCTAGGGTTTGGGTTACATTAGCTTCCCGATCTGTTGTTATCGGTGTAGGATTCTTTTCTCAACGCTTTCTGCCCTATTTTTTACTGGACAATTGGGAATTTAGGGTTCTTAAAGCCCATGGGGGCTCAATTTTACAATTAGGATGGTATCTTCCTTTTTTTACTGGACAATTGGGCATTTAGGGTTCGTAAAGCCCTTGGGCTCTCAATTTGACAATTAGGATGGTTTTCTCATATCGACTTGTGGATGAAATATTGTAAGACTTTCCTTTTTTACATCTCTATATTACGTAATTTTTAGAGCGTCGACCGTGAATTGATGTTCTAAGCCCCGCAACTGGGTCAGAGAAGACCTCAAACTGGATCGTGAATGTTCTATTGCTAAACATCTTCTTAGATTACTTTCTAGTCCAAATACATATTTAGCTCGAGCATGAGCATTGTAAAATTACACATCTTTCTCAAATACAATTTGTTTGAGTTCTTATTTTTATCTCCTTAATTTTACTTTTTGTTTTATTTTTTATATCTCCACATAAAATGTCATTATGAGATATATTTGTTATTTTAAAACATTAAATAAATCTAATATATTAAAAAATAGTCAGAATATTAACAAAATGAACAAATTCAAGGCACTTTAAATGTGTTTAAAAATTAAAGGTCATATTGTCGGTTTTTTATTTTATATTATCTTAATTCAGAAGCAACTTTGAATGGCATTTGTAAAAATCAAATTTAAAGAGGAAATATACCTTTCTAGTCATTGTGTGACAAAACTCCCGTTGATTTAAGTTTGATAGTTTATAACAGTTGGCAGTAAATTGTTATCCATGAGGAACAAACAACTAGTAAAGAAGACCTGACTAGGGTTTGGAACCACTGGATTGACGGTTCAGAAAATCGTAACCCCTAACTTAGAGTCAGTTATAGTTCACGGTTTGGAACCACTGGTTATGGTTCGAGTCATGGTTTATTGCCGGTTCGATAGTTCATATTAAGAAAAAAGGAGTCCGGTGCACAAATCAATGTGAGGTCATGGAAAAGGGTCTATTGTACGCAGTTTTGCATTGCAAGAGGTTGTTTTCACGATTCGAATTTGTGACTATCAAGTCACACGACAACAACTTTACTGTTGTGCTAAGGCTCCCCTTCTTCGATAGTTCATATTATTATTTATATATATATTTTAAAAAATATTAATTCTAATGGAAGGGTAAATGGGTTGTTTAGAAATGTAAAATTAATTCCAATAGAAAGGTGGAATTGTTCCACATTAAAAAATTCAAGGAAAATTGATTGGATTATATTGAATCGCACTATTCACTATTAAAATCTTATAAATTTTATTGAATAAAACAAATTTGTTTTTAGGGAAAGTCTCGTTCTTGACAAAGTTGCTTCTATCAACATTCGAGAGCTTGCATTTTTAATTTTATATTTAAGTTTATTTATATGTTTTTTCCATACAAAGGAGAGATCAACGAATTCATTCTTTATTCTTTTCTCTCCATCTCTCTTCCTAGGCTTTTTCTCTACTTTGAATTTTCATCCTCCATATTGTCACACCCTCCCCTTGAATACCATTGTTTTATAATTATCTTCACTCTTACTATAATAATACTCTTTCTTGCTATAATAATGTATCATATAACACTGACTTACACTTGATGTCAATGATTTTTTAATCTAACATTAACATTGTTATATTTTAAGTGTATATATTTGTAAACTTAATAAATTAGATGTTGGATGGTTACTCAGATCAAAGAGTGACCTAATAAGAAAGTTAAATGAGAAACAAATTGAATAAGTTAAAAGTGGAATAGTCCCACATTGGAAAATTCAAGAGGGTTGCAAAATTGGCTCCGATGGAAAGGTGAAATAGTCCCACATTGCAAAATTCAATGCAAATGAGATGGTTTATATTGAATCACACTATTAAGACTATTAAAATATTATGAATATTAAAATGTTTCTCTCTTTATTGATTGAAAAAAACTAGGCCATAAAAATTTTAAAAAGTCCATTTGAGGTTAATTTCTATAATTCTAGCCTGTTGAACTGGGTGAGCAGTTAAGTGGTCCTTGCTCTTGTTCACATGCAAGCACAATACAAATTGTCACAAGAGCGGCACCTACTACATCATTATGATATAATATTCATAATGATATTCAAGAGGATTATGTTTTCACAAACAAATGAGACATGAATCGATGAAAGATAGCTAAATCAACAAAAGATATTTATGTTTCACAACATACACCAAAATAATATTGTTGACCCTGGTAAGACAAGCTATTCCATACATTTTTCTTTGAAGAGGATTGTACCTCTGGGCATTTCTGAATTGCACTTCTTGCCTATATTATCCATTTATTCAGAAAGATTCTTAATGTTCTATACAATGTTTTAGGTGTTGTTACTAATTATAGTTCCACTTTCTGTATTCTTGCTTTTTATATTGTTTTGCTAAATTACTTGTAAGTTAAAATCTTGGAACCGGTGCTGCAGTTCAAGCATGACGGCAGCAAAAATTATCGGAGCTGTCGCAGGATCTGTAGTCATTTCTTATGTATGCGATACCTTAATTTCTGATAAAAAGATATTTGGAGGTCAGTTACATTACCCAGTATCTGGAGCAGCAGTATTTCCAATTTGTCATAGTGAGCTAACTGCTGCATTTGTTTCAAATCAGGTACGACTCCAAAAACAGTTGCCGACAAGGAATGGTGGGAGGCAACTGATAAAAAGTTCCAGGCCTGGCCTCGCACCGCTGGACCGCCCGTCGTCATGAACCCAATTAGCCGGCAAAATTTCATTGTTAAATCACCTGAATCGTGAAGCAAACTGTAGCAAGTTTATACTTCAGGTAGCAAGTTTATACTTGTTCTCTAAAGTAGTATGCTGTTTGTGTTCAAATTTCCCTGGTTGATGTTTACTTTTAACTTGAAGTGGATCGCTGGAGATGTGCTTTGGTTGTAATAATACTCCAGAATGGCTTCATTTCTTTGATGTATGGTTTGATTCTAGTGAGAAACTATTTTAACTGGAAGACTGGGTTTGAAGTTGTGTTTAGGAAATCAGACCTGCCCGTTCGACTGGCTGAAACAAAGGTAAGGTTGGATGCAGGTCGCGCGGAGTTGGTTTCTTATCGTACCAACTTAAACTAGAAAAATCTCGAGTTGGGGGGCTTGCAGGATCATCTTTCTCTGTTCTTAACAATCTGATTCCTATCTAGTTACACTGATCTAGTTCAGGTGTTCAAGTGCCTTTATACTAGTTACACTGCTTGAGTTGGCACAGACTTAGTTCATTAACACTTCTACATATGCTCATGTCTTTCCTTTTTCGCCGAACTTATCGTGTTGTGTTCCGTTTATGTTCATGTTCTTGGGCTTAGTTTTTGAAATATCGAATCAGTTGTTTGCTTGTGGACTAACCAAATGGGAGATAAGAGAGGGAAGACGTTATGAATTGTTAGATATGAATCGATCATTTCGGGGTCCTTCAATGGACAATCAGGTATCTTAAGTTTGAGTTTCAATTGCAGTGCATTGTAATGGATGTTTTTTTATAGGATTGGATCGGTATTAATTGGTTCTAAGAGTTTGATGTTCTCGAGGTATAATTGAGTTGGTTATGATGGAGCAGATTTATTAAAATGTGTAAGGATCGAATTGGTAAAGTTGAGATAATGTTCTTATCCATTGTTGTTAATTGTAGTTTTTTTATTTATTTTTTTATAGATGATCGTGAGACTAATTGTGTAGGGTTATAAAGGTGGTAGATTTTATTTTTATTTTTAAGAGTTAGATATTTGATGCTTTTATTGATCCATTTAAGCGAACATATCTATACCCTTACATTCCCCTATCATGTGAATTTGAATGTATTAAAAATTCATGAGATTTATTTGTATTTCTAATCAAATAATTTGATTTGGTGTTATGAAAGTTTTTCACCGATCACTTAGAATAAATTAAAAAATGCAAACAAATAATGCCTATTTACTTCATAGGAGGGAAACCAAAAAATAAGAAAGGAAATAATGGAATTATGGAAGGGAAAGATGATATTTTCTTGTCAAAAATTTCCAATGGAGGCAAAAACACATTATAAACTAATATTTATTGACTATTTAAATATGGTAAAATAAGAAACCCTTCAAAATATATTTATTTACATATAGAAAATTAACTAGCATTAATTAAAAGGGTACAATATTATTTGATACAAAAGCCCATTAGGAAAGACGAGTTTTGATAATTTGCTGTATAAAAATGGAATGGATCTATTTTCCTCCTTTATTTCCAAAAAGGTCCTAAATTTTCGGCCCAGTTATAGATCGTGGCCGCCGTCATTGCCAAATCCGGACGATCTCCGCCGTTGGATCTATCGGAGCACTCGTTCATCGGCCCAACGTCTTCGACTCGTTCTCCTCCCCCTTCCCCTTCGCCATGCTATTTCTTCTTCTTCCCTTCTCACAAGCTCCGCTCGTTGATCCTCTCCGCCTTCGATCCCTTCCGGCCATCCTCCTCTTCCGTGTCGTCGCGAATCCAAATCGGATCTGCTTTCGGCAGCCGCCGTCTTGTCGTCGGATTGACGCTGCGAGAGGAGTTTTCGACTACCAACGGCGAAGAAAAATCCGATCTTGGAGAGTTTCGGATTAGGGTTTTTGGTCCTCATCCGGTGGGAGATCGAGGGAGGAAGAGTATGGCCGGAGAGCGAGGTGAGGTAAGCAGCTACCTCATGGATCCGTGTCTTTATAACGGTCTTCCTTCCCTACCTCCACCGGAAAGCCGCGATCTTGGATCGCCGTGGTCGACCTCAGCCCACGCCCCCTACTCTCCGTCCAACGTGCTGTCGACGCCGGATGTGCTGCCTGCCGATCCCGTCCACGCCGCTGACAGCGTTTACCCTTCCTCCTCCGAGCTCCTCCTGTTGGCCGATGAGCATCATGTTACTTCTTCTACTTCAGAATCGCCGGCGGTCGTCGAGTCCTCAATTCCATCTACTGTCCATGGGAACGAACCCTTCGCTCGAGAGCCGCTGCGCCTGGTGCGCCGCGATGCTGATGCCCAAATCTCCATTCCATCGCCTTCTCAGCCTTCCCTAAGAGCTGGGCCTGATCGGGTCGAGACGGCCTACGCGCATGTTCGCCTGAGTGAGCTCACTGCTCGGGGCAACGCGCTCTCTGCTCAGCATCAGCTCCTCCAACACCCAGAGTACCGTTTCCAGAGGTTGCTAGAATCGCTGCGAATTCGTCGGTCGATCACCGGAGCCCCTGCGCAGGGGCTCGATCCCTTGACAAACCCGGAAAGGTTGATGCATGACATTATGCAATCTCATAGGGCAATGGAGGCTGCCAAGAAGGCTGCCGAAGACGAGAAGTCGGGAGATGTGGAGAACAAAGACGACAATGGCGCTGCAGCTAATTTTGAATGCAACATTTGTTATGAGCTTGCCAAGGCACCAGTGGTTACTCCTTGTGGTCATCTCTATTGTTGGTCTTGTTTGTATCAGTGGCTTCATGCTCATTCTGTTAATTCTGAATGCCCTGTCTGCAAAGGGCAGGTACTTGAAGTTAATGTAACTCCTATTTATGGCCGCGGAGGCGACGAAACGAAAGATATTAAGCAAGACGGCGATGAGGAGTCAGGTTTGAAGATTCCGCCTCGGCCCTCAGCTAATAGAATTGAGCATTTGAGGCCACAATTGCGGCAGAGACTGGAAGAAGGAATAGCAAACTCATGGAGGAATAATATGAATGAAGACACACATGATGAGCACAGAACAGGACATCGCTCATCTAGGGGACTAGAAAGGTCCAGTGCTGCACGAACTGCGGTGAGGAGAAGGCCGGTTCGTAGAATTCAGCGGGAGGAGGGGAGGGGTTCTAATTCTACAGGAGTTGGCTTGCGTGTGGATGAGTCATTGAGCTCACCCCTGGTCTTCCATGGTGGAGTTGTTCCATTTCAACAAGCTGGACTATCATCGTTGTCTAATAGTCTTGAGCCTCTACAGCAACATAGGGATAGTGCTGGGTCAGTAATTGCCGTAGACCAAGCATCAGTAATTTCCGCTGTAGGTGGTGGTCGTCGTACCCGTGCTAGAAGGATGCACCAAGTTCCCTTCAACTTATATGGTGAACAATTTTAGTGACCCTTTTCCCTCTTTTTTTGTTCTGAAATCGCTTGTCTTATTCTAAGAGTTACTTAAGTTACAGAATTATGATGGATACAGATGTGTTTTGGTAGAACAAAATCTTATTTGTTCATGTACAGGTGAAATTACTGAAAGGCTTGGGATAGACTGGCGATAAGAGACCGATATTGTCTGAACTTTATTTCTGAAACAGCTTTGAACTTTGTGTTACAGTTTGATAACCAATAACAGTCGAATGTGTACGATTGTGAATTGTTCAGTTAAATTTGCAACTTCATTCGAGGACATAAAGCTGAACATTTTGATGCATCTGCCCAATAATATGGAAATCACATGAGCTAAGCTCCATATACTACTAAGAGTTTGCCTAAGCTAAATCTTGAGTTTCTGGGTTAGATTCGATAACACTTGCCCAACTACGCGAGGAATGTGCTATTGATTATCAAGCAGTCGGTGGGGAGATATCTGAAAAATATGTGAAACCGCTAGTTACATGTTTCGTGTTGATGTCTAGTTGATACAAAGCTACTAAGGGAAGGAAAACATTCAAGTATTTATTGTTCCATTCATATCTTATTGAGTTTAGATCTATGACTCACTGTTTCTTTGTCATTGCAGGTTAAAACATGCTATTTTGTGTTAGATACTAAACGATCGAGGCATTTGTACTTTATCAAGTACCTGCATGATATACGGTATGTACAGGTCCAAGGATGGACCAAGGAAGGCACAAGATTGATATTCTGAACATCGATTAGTTGGAGTCATAGAAATTGAAGTTGGCAAGAAATGATAAAACTTCAAAAACTGAAACAACTCAGATTTAGAACGAACATTCTATTTGTGACTGCTAAGAAGAGTTATACAAGGAATATGACTGCATAAAGTTTTGGATCCCACCGTATCGTCATTCTTTTATCTACGATGTCAGATTATTATTTGCACAAACATTTTCAGTTTGACTAGTACATGAAGCTTTCCTTGATTGATTGTTCAGTGTGATTGCCGCTTATGAGAGTATTTCTTTGATTGATCATGCTTTGTGATGACTACATTCGACTGTAGAAATTTATCGTAGCACGGTTACCATGCTTCAAAGGTCTGAAAGGCGCAAACATCCAAACCTCAAATTGTTGGCTGAAACTGTATTGTTCTTTCAGGTACACATGAATGTCTTATGAGAGTATTTCTTTGATTGATCATGCTTTGTGATGACTACTTGTCGATTGTTGAAATTTATCGTAGCACAGTTACGATGCTTCAAAGGTCTGAAAGGCTCAAACAAGCTATATCCAAACCTCAAATTGTTGGCCGAAAACTGTATTGTTCTTTCAGGTACACACATGAATTTCTTATGAGAGTTTTTCTTTGATTGATCATGTTTTATGATGACTATTTTTCGATTGTTGAAACTTATCGTAGCACAGTTACGATGCTTCAAAGGTCTGAAAGGCTCAAACAAGCTATATCCAAACCTCAAATTGTTGGCCGAAAACTGTATTGTTCTTTCAGGTACACATGAATTTCTTATGAGAGTTTTTCTTTGATTGATCATGCTTTGCGATGACTACATTCGACTGTAGAAATTTATCGCAGCATGCATGGTTATCATGCTTCAAAGGTCGGTCTAAAAGGCTCGAACAAGCAATATCCAAACCTCAAATTGGCTGCAAACTGTGCTCAGGTTCATATGAGTTTCATACAAAATCATTGTTCTTTCAGGGAATTCTTCATTATATTTGGCACTTTTGAAGATCTAGTCTAAAGCATATGCTTATCCTTCAATTATCGAGTACTAAGTGTGTGCATCTCGTTCCAATTCGGTTCCGATATCGAGTAGTTGACTGAGACATATCGAGATGCTGTTGTAGCACCTGCAAGACGAGCCACCTCTACCCGACCCGACCTGACCCAGATCAGGTAATTCAAAGATCTAGTCTACAGCATATGCTTATCCTTCAATTGCCAAATCGATACTTGTAACCTTGTCTATATATTGAGTTCTAAGAGTGCCAATCATGTTTACTCGCAATGCCTTGCTTGTCGTTGTCGTATGGAAATGCTCTTGTAGCCCCCGGAAAAGCTGAGGTAATGTTCTTTCTATAGTGGTCAATTACAGTTTTCCAATTTACTTCTTTATAGATGGTCGTGGAACCGATCGTGTGGGACTGCTGAAATGATGGATTTCATCTTTTTGCTAAAATAGAGATGCTGTTATAGCACCTACAAGACGAGTCATCTCTGCCCGATCCAACCTGACCCAGATTAGGTCAGGTCTTACTTGGCACGCTCGATAAAGACCGAACTATATCAGGTATGGGTCAAATCGACCAGACCAGACCAGACCAGACCGTTGGCAGCTCGGTTCGACATCTCCAACTTTGAGAATAAAACGAATTTCGTGTCTGGTGGCGCGATCCAGCCAGGCGATTGAATAAGGCAATGCGAAAAAAACTCAGAACAGGCTTTCCGACTAATAATCTCGTTTTATTACCTGTCAGATCACTATTGGTTATCTTATGCCGACGACAAGTCTCTGTTGCCTGTCTCCGTAAATTCAGGGATCAGGAACCGACCGAGTTCCTCGTCCTTTTTATATCTTTCAGGTCGCGAATGCTCCGAGCTCTCTCCGCGCCATCGACGAACGGGAGGGGCGACGAGGAACGTGATCCAAACTCTCGCGATCAGATCCGATCGGCCATGAGTCTCTTCGGTCTCGGACGGTACCTTCTTCATCGATTTCGATCTAGTTCTTTGAATCGTTTCGCTTTCATCGATCCAATCTCGTCGATTTTGCGGGTGGATTCGTGAGCTGAGGTGTTCCCAAATGGATTGGAATCGCGGATGGGGATTTTGTGTTTTGAGGGTTTGTTTTCTTCTTTCGTTTTCATCGTTTCCTCGGTCCGTCTCGATAATTCTTCCGTCTGGAAGCCAGGCGATTCGTCTTTATGGATGGGATGTGTTGCAATTATCGGTTGATCCCTTATCAAGAGCTATCCATTGTCTGTCAAGTGTGTGTTGACAATTTGGTACGGGGATCGCGGTGATGTTTATGTTGCAGAATGAAAATTTCCCCCTTTTTTCCGTTTGAGGTGCATGGTATAACATTTTAGTAGCATATATGTCGCTTGGAATTAGATTGGTTGGTTGGTAGAACTAGGGATCAACTTCTTGGATTTTGTAAAAATTCGGCATAAAGTTCTCATGCAACTCAAAATTGGTTCAATTGGCTACGCTATCTTCTCTATATTTCAAACAGTGATCTAGACGTATATAGATCCATAGATTAAGGGCTATCTGTGTTCGAAGCACAAGGAACTTTTTCAGCGAATTCATCAAATGTTCTTCTGCTTACGTGAACATATTCTTCCAGGAACCAGCGGACTTTTCGACCAAAGAAGAGTGCGCCTTCTGGGAGTAAGGTAATGACTCGATATGCTTTCTTATTTATGCATAAATTAGTGACTACCAACATCGCATTTTTGTAGGAGTATATAAGATATTTAGGTTATTCTTATGGCATTTTTTCATTAAAATTAATTTTCTATTCTAACTTCAATTAGTGAAGGAAAAGCACATGGTACAGATCAGCAGTTCCATAGAAATGAAACTTTTATTTAACTAGGTAGTTCACTTGGTATTATTTCTGTAAATCATACTGGTTATGTGTTGGTTCAACCATAAGAGAGGCAAAAGTACTTAATCCGTTTTTTGTAAATATTTGAGGCAGTATCAATTGCCATGGATTATCTTCTTTCTAAAATGGCCTTGTTTATGAGGGAGAAGAGAAGGGGCTCATAGATATTTAAAATGAGTGCTGATTCATCTGATCCGTCTTTTGGTCAAAAGCTAGCTATGTCTCAACATGTTTTAAGATGGGCTCCATGTGCTTTATGCTATCCTGCTTTTTCTTGACAATTGATTCCATTTTGTTGTTTCAATTGTTGTTTCTTGTTTGGCTCACATGTGTTTTGTCCCTTCTCCTTTATCTTTTCTTGCTAGTTTTGTTTTGCCCTGTTTAGATGTCAAATTCATATCAAAGTGGCATTGCCTGACGGGGCGAGATTTCATTTCAATGCTGGCTCACATGTCTTTTGTCTTTTTTATGCAACATGAACTTTGTCTTTTTTTACTTGCCAGTTGTAGTTTCCATTGTTTAAATGTGAAATTCATATACCCAAGTGATATTGCCTGATGGAAATAAATTTCATCTTAATGCAAGATAGAAATCATTTAGATAAGCAAGAGAGGATGGAAATGGTTGTTTACACTAAGATGTTTGTTTTTCTTAGTAATTATGGTTGCCCATGGTAATATATCAGTGAGGATCCATGGGACCATTTCTTTTGCTAATATTTACTCTTCCCCTGGTACATACTCCTAGTTGCATATGCAATTTTATCTTCCGATATCTTGAATAAGTTCTCACTAATGCTATGTTATTAGACCTATAAATTAAAGAATGAGTATTCCTAAGTCTTTTTCTGTCCCTTTTATTTGTAGGGGGCCCAACTCAGGAAGCATATTGATGCAACATTAGGTAGTGGGAACCTAAGGGAAGCAGTGAAGCTTCCACCTGGTGAAGACTTAAACGAGTGGCTTGCTGTCAACAGTAATATTCTTCATATTTTTCAAATTCATATTTTACTTGATTAGCTTTTGTGATCTCTGATATTGTATGTTCATATTGTTTTATCATGTGATCCTAGAAAGTTGTTTCGGTATATCTCAGAAAATGTTTCTTCAGCTGGTGGGACATGAAACTAAATGCTCTCTTTTTGTTGTTTCAGCTGTCGATTTCTTCAATCAAGTGAATTTGCTTTATGGCACACTGACAGAATTCTGTACACCAGAGAATTGTCCTACAATGACTGCAGGGCCAAAGTACGCTAGATAAAAAACTTCATTCCCTTTCTCATTTTAGCTGCTGAAATTTGTGCATACGTTGATATTGAATAAAGAATACTACATGTGCAATTGGGTCAAGTGGCACGTTTAAGACGAAGATTGAATGTTTGAGTCGCTTGACCAAGTTGATTGTTCAATAGCCCAAATAGAATCATTTAATTAAGGGTTAATGTTTAACAACAAGGAAGGGGAAGTCCCCCAGAGGAAATACAACCACAAACGAACAAAAAAAGAAAAGGAAAATATCAGAGCAGGAATCAAGTAATAGATTGAAGGAGCCAATGACAAAATGAACAAATAAATAGTACATGATTTCTTGGAAAAGACATTTGATTTCTCAAAGATAGTGTGGTACCTGTCCTTCCAAATGCATCTTGTGGAAAGTGTCACAGGTTTGTATTCAATGGAAGGGTAAAGGTGGACAATCCATGGTGCGTATTATGTAATACTAATTATATAAACTTATGGCTCATTGGTTAGATCTGTTCCATATTACCCAACAGAAATATTAACCCAATAGAAATTTATTGGAGATAGGGCTTGTTATATACTAACTATATTACCTACAGGGAATTGAGTAGAGCTCACTGATGGGATAAGATTTAGGGTGCAGTTGATCTCAGGCAGTTTGTATGATGCTTTGTGGGTCTAGTTTTGCTTAAATTCAACTATTATTTTGTTCCAGATTTCTTTTATGGTTCTTTTAACATCATATTGAACCATGAAAGGTAAGACCTCTTTATAAACCATGGGTTGCATAATTTCATGATGCATATATGTTTTTGTATAAACTCCGTTGATGGGCCAATTACTGCAAGATACAAGTTTCCGTAAGTCTAATATTATAAATATTTCATTTTGTCATGAGGAGATTGAAAGCTGCCAATACTTGACCTCCATTAGGAATCAACACTAGCAGTGAGAAAACTGATACATTTGTACACTTGTTATGCCCAGTCAGAGACAGTGCATACCAGTTTTATTTCTTTGAACACTCCATTCCTTCAAGGAAACAAGGGAACTTCCCATGACATTCAATCTCTTGTTTTTTTTACTGAATAGATTGTGCATTCTATTTTTAAGCTGATAATTCACTTTGTGATCCGGAAATTAGTCTTGTTTGTGTAAATCATATGTTTATTTGCAGATTTGTATTTGTAGGTATGAATATCGATGGGCGGATGGTGTCCAAATAAAGAAACCTATTGAAGTCTCAGCGCCAAAGTATGTTGAATACCTGATGGAATGGATTGAAGTTCAGCTCGATGATGAATCTATTTTTCCTCAAAAGCTAGGTAGATTCTGTCGATCCAAATAGTAACTAAGGGAACTTAAATTGCTGTTGTTTATCGTCTGCTGTCTTTTTGTAGGAACACCTTTCCCTCCGAACTTTAAAGACGTCGTGAAGACAATATTCAAGCGGTTGTTCCGTGTTTATGCCCACATTTACCACTCACATTTTCAGAAGATCGTCAGCCTCAAGGAAGAGGCACATCTCAACACCTGCTTCAAGCATTTCATTCTCTTCACTTATGTAAGTGCCTAAGTTTATCGCAACCTTCGCTATGCTGGGCAATTTCTTGTCATCTACTTTGTGATAACTAAGATGTGTTACCACTGAATTCGGAGAAATTTGTTGGTTTCTTCTGTTTTTGTTTGTGCAAGCAAAGAATGTTGCGCGGGCTGATGTGTTTGTGTTATCGTGCCGCAGGAGTTCGGGCTGATCGACAAGAAGGAACTCGCCCCGCTGCAGGAGCTAATTGAGTCCATCATCGTTCCATATTAATTTGCTGCTAATCTTAAACGCCTACATGAATAAATCTTCTTGTAATCTTATTTCACTGCTAAGTTTTCCTTCAGTGAAGTTTGTTGATGGTATATTGTGAGCCTCTTACACACATTAATGAACACTAATATGATTTTGTAACACATTTGGCAGAGACAACCTCAATTTAGCTGAATCTTTTATCTTCCAAACAACATTTACCATGTGCAAATATTTAAATAACTACTATAAAAGAAATATTAATATTTATTTAAATACTTATCGTTTTTGTAAATTTGTATACAAGTAGTCAGATATTCTAGATCTGGTAATTGGTAGATTGATTTATTGGTGATGTAGAAGTATATTTTATCAAATTGTAAGCATACTACGAAACTCAAGGTCGACAAAGAATTCACTACTGTATTTGAAAATGTAGACATATGAACAACTTCTAGTGGAATTCGTCATTCTAACAGTTCTACATGATCGATTTCATAATCATCTGTGAGGAGATAAATCGAAAAATTATAATGAACCACGACGCAAGAAGAATATTCTCAGTTTTGTCGAGATTCAACTCTTGTCCACTTCAACAAATCTATTCCATCAGTAACTAACTCAACTATGCTTCAAGAGCTGAGACATATGAACTACTAAACCATTGGACCGTTCACGTTTTCAAATTTATCGGATGAGTGAATCAAAAGGAAGGCCATCCACGGCACCATGTTTAAAAATTGAAACATATGAACTACTAGACCACCAGGCCGATAGGACTCGTTGGACCCGTGGATATCTGAACTATCAAAAACAAAAAAAAGAAATCTAGGAACAAATATGAGACGATGCAAATCCCCTTCACTACATTGTTAGAACTTTCATCTAACTTCTGATTCTTCACTAGTAGATGTTCTCTGTCACACTAGGAATCAAAGCATGATTATCTAATTTTTTTCGTGATTTCTCAGGCAAACAAGTTGCAGTAAAACCAAACCAAAAATCCTATACAAACTTTTAAATTCCCAGCGAGATCGAAGAGAAAAAAAATCAGCTTTGGAAGAACAATTAACGATCGTTAACCTACCTAGTTGAACAAGATGAAGAGCAAAAGCACTAGAGGAAATCCGGGACTCGCGAATCTAGTTTCTCTTGCAATTCCTTGATCGTCGAGCACAGCTCCACCTTCTGTTCCTTGTAGCTCTTAAGCAAGAAATCTTTCCCTTCAATGACTTCCTTCAGCTCACTCGTCTCTTTCTTTAGCATCTCAACCATCTCCCCATCTCCTTTTCCCTTGTCCACTACCACAAAGTGTGATTCCAAGTCATCGATGCTATCGGGATAGGCACTTACCAGCCCATTCGCAGGCAGCGGAGACCACTTCCTTGTCTCTGCGATATGATGATCAGCAATCACCTTTCTTAGTCGCTGGACCTCTTGTTGGCTGCTGAACAACTCATTATTGGCAGCATCGATTTGGACCTGGAGATTCCCTGCTTCAGCCATTTGAATGCGCAGAGAATTCTGCATCTCTGTGATTTGGGATTGCATCTCCATTATCGTTTCGTCTCGTCTCTTGAGCTGCCGCCTTAGCTTCTGTATCACTTCTTTCTTGGTATAGATGTCAGATCCAGACTCCGAGAAGCATGAGTCGGAGCAGTTCGAGTGGTGGCATGGCTTCCAGGGCAGCTCAAGGAGCTCAGGTGGTTCACCTGTTTTGGTATCTGCACCTGAGACTTTTACCAGGGGAAGAGACAGATCAGCTCCTTCTGTTAATGAGCTTCTGGATTGCATGCCGCCACTTGAAATCTCTATATCGAATAACATACTTCTAACATTGATTAGATCACAATAACTGTCAAAACTTTTAGTTAACACTATTTAGATCAAAACTTGTTTAATAAGGGCTTCAATCTGATTCTTCTATCAGTTCAGTCTTGTGACCTTGTTATTGGCATATTTGTAACAAATGACAAAAATGAGCAAGCATAAAAAGGTCATAGCTATGGTCAACAAGATTTTACTAAGCATTGGAAAATACTTTCCATGATATTATTACAAGTATAAGCATGCATTTTAGCTCATGGTAAGCATACCTGAAAGAAATTGGGAACGATTTCCCTCGTCTTGAGCGAAAAGATAGATATCTGAATGCAATTGATGGGCACTTGATCTCCTGTTAGCTTTAGATTTCCAGGTTTCTGAGAGAAGTTGAACAGTTAGGGGGGTTGAACTACAAAATAAAATTATGCTAGAGTACAGAGTGGCAGGCACATCAGACCCTTGTTGCCTTTCTCTTGCTGTTTGTTATCGAGGATTCGTTTCAGCTGGCATCCAAGCTTGATCGAAAGTGTGCTCAGCAAGGCACCTCCTACAACAAGAACCCAATTTGGTCCATTACCTTGACCATGATTCATCTTATGAGTTGCTTGAATGGATCCAGTTCCATTTATCGTTGATTTCATCTGGCAAAGAAAAGAGTTGGACAAAACAATCAATAAATAAACAAAGAGGGGAAGTGTGCGACCCATTTGACTCTAAATTATTTGTTTGTATCCCAAGACATAGGTGAAAGTAGTGGATATATACATGATACTATGTTGAGATCAAGTAAGTGAGCAGGTATCGCCAAAACTCAAGGTATTTGTTGAAGCCCTCATTTAAACATTCCCATTCCCTCCAGTATGTCCGGACAGATTGATTGGTCGGTGATCAAAATAAAACAGACTAAACTTACTTTAGTCATAATCATTGTCAACATTATCAAGCTATGTTTGTCCCAACTATTTGAGGTCAGTTACATGAATTTTATCCCTCTGTTGAGCTTCATGCAAAACTAGATACATCATTTCAATATAACTAATGTTCTCTAAACACAGGGTCATAATAATTATGGAAAACAAATGTAAAAGGAACCACAATGTTGTGCTGCATTCAATGTCGCCAAGGTAAAGATTTCTTTGGAATGGTGGTCCTTACCAAATCAGGCAATTCAGACATTTACTGGTCAATTAGCATCCATGAATGTGAAGATTTGCACAACAATACAAAGAAGCTCCTCCATAGAATCATTAATTAACCAACTGAAGTTCACCAAGTTGCAAGGTTACCATTTTGATTGCTTGACTGAAAATAGCTGGCAAAGAAAACCTTATACAAAAAGTTCACTCTGCGAGCAGGAGAATCAGTGGAGATAAAGACTCATTCAAACTCTTTTTTCTGTTTTCAGTTATTCATATGATTATCATCTTAATTTATGTTGTTTCCCCTGTATGTTGCTCATCTCTTTCCCAATGTAAAATGAGTAACATTGACAACTTCCAACTACATCGAACCTCCTGACTCAGCATCAAAACAACACTCCTCATCCCACTCTTCCATTTATGCCTTCCATCACCATTCATCGGTATGAATTCACTCTTCGAACTTGCACAAAAGAAAAAACAATATCAGGCAATCCTATCAATAATAACTAATTCTTCCACATCTCTTTTCAGACCTCACACTCATCTAAAGAAAATCATCAATTAGGGTTTTGAAAAAAAGAAGATTATTCCACTATACTATATTTTCCATTCACACTCACCACAAAGAACATTTCAACCATTTTTGTTATGCAGGATCAGCAGAACGATACAAGAAACAAATAGTTTCAAATGGCCTACGGGATTCAAGAGATGCTACATATGTAGTGCCCTTTCCTGTACCAACATCTTCACTTCCTGAAACCTTACGTCCTCTTAAATCCATCATCACGCCCTTCTAAGCTAAGGAAGAAACACAAAGGAGGTTCAATTCAGCGAGGATCACCAGGAATCGAAGCGCACGATCCAGTTTCAATATCGAAATAGGTCCGAAGAGCAGACTCGCTAAGACAAAAAGCATAAGAAAAAGAAAAAGGAAGGGTAACGAAATCGCTCGATTGGGTCGACAATACCTCATTCATTCAGACAAGATCGACGAGCCACAACGAGGTCCCTCCGAGTTCCTCTCCGGCGAGCTTCTCTCCTCCTGTGCGCTGTTCCCTCCTCCGGTGAAGCTCTGATTCGCGTGCTGGGAGACAGCGAGCTCGGCGGCGGCGGCGGCGGCGGTAGGTCGAGCGAGGAAGATGGAGGCGGAGGAAGGACTGGTCTCGATCGAGGTGCTCTCTCTCTCTCTCTCTCTTCTCTCTCCTCTCTCTCTCTCCTCTCTCCGCCCTTTTACCTTGTCGAGTCGAAGCGTGGAGTGGCGATCGCGCGTCGCTCGCATGGCAACCGCCCTGCGGCCGTGTGCCCTAACCAGCACTCAACCTCAACGCCGTGCATCCGCATACACTAACGACTCTCCCTATGGAGACAGCGATGGGAACGCCCGCATAGAAAGAAGCTGCCCTCGGTGAAGGTTTTGACCGCTCGCGGACGTTTGTCGGTAACGGAATCCGTCTACCCCCGTCGTACCACTCACCGGGGCCCACCAGATTGGGTTCTCCGGATGCCAGCTCGGCTAGGTCCATCGGGACCTCGAACACGCATGGACCCCAGCAGTTGGTTCATTCGATGCCAGCTCGGCTAGGTCCATCGGGACCTCGAACACGCATGGACGCAGTTGGTTCATTCAATACGAGTGAAGGTACGATCAAATCTTGTTTAAATATTTGGACCAACTTTTTTTTTCATGTTCAATTTTAATTTTTTTATGAAAATGATATCATATTTTAGTGTTCAATTATATAATTATTCATTTATTTTTAAATATGATTCAATTTTTATATATTATAATAATTACGAAATCACATATTATAACACTGAATAATATTATAAAATAATTAAATAATTATATATAATTGAACAATAAAATATAATATTTTTTTGATAAAAAAATTAAAATCTCCTTTATGATTTGAGAAAAATATATTGTGCGACAAAACTGAGGTAATATACTCCTCCATCGTAGTCAACTGTAGACAAGATCATAATACAATAGATCTATAATAAGATTGTTTATTTACAACTACAACGAAATGGTATACAAAGTCAACAGATCTCAATCAATGATTAAATAAATATGATTTATGATTACATAAACCGTTGAGGATAGTTTTAAATCTGAGCTAAGGCGAACTACCATAGAAAATTTATTGAAATCACTAAATTTTTGATTTACCTCCTTATAGATAGTTGTGAGGTCGACCGTGTAGAGACCGTTGAAGATGACAGATTCCATCCTTTTTGTTAAAAAGAGAAAAATATATTATGGCCCCGAGACATGATTGAGTTGGTTAGTACAAAACAGACTTACTAAAGTGGGGAGTCGAATTTCGACGAAGATAAGACAATATTCTCTCCGTAGTGGTTAATTATAATTTCTCGATTTATCTCCTCATAGATGATCATGTGATCGATTATGTGAAACTGCTAAAATGACAGATTTTTTTTTTTTTTTTTTTTTTTTTGCTGAAGAGAAATGTGGAGTTTTTTAGAAATATGTTAAATGTGGGATTTTTTTTTTAAAAAAAATTACCCTAATTGTGTAATCTTTTAGCACAAGACACAACTATGGCCTTGGTTCCTGACAGGCGACAGCCAATTCTCCTCCAACTCTACTTCGATCTCTCCGACGGAAGAGGAGTGAACTGAGCAATTAGGGTTTCGGCAAGCACGCGAAGGCGATGATGTTTAGCGGCGGCGGCGGGGACGCGGAGTCCCTCAGCGAACGGATGGCGATGCTGGTCGAAATCCCGATCCAGATGAGCCTTGCGCCGGGGGAGGAGATGGCGGTCGCGAGCGGAGGCGGAGGCGGAGGGGCGTCGCTGCCGCGGAGGAGGAAGGAGGAGCGGTTTCCGCAGTGGGGACAGCAGGAGACGGGGGACCTCATCGCGATCAGGGCCGACCTGGAGCGCGACCCCTCGGCGGCGCGGCGGAACCGGACGCTGTGGGAGGCGGTGGCGGCCAGGATGAGGGACCTCGGCTACCACCGGACGCCCGACCAGTGCAAGAGCAAGTTGAAGAGCCTCGTCAATCGCTACAAGGTCCTGCCTCTCTTCGATTCTCCCCTTCCCCCAAATTCCCACTTCAATCTGCCAATAGTTCGTAGATCGATTTGCATCTTCTTTCCTCTGTAAATTTCAATTTTATCTATCAATTCATGAAAAGTTGCCCCTGAATCTTGTTCTTGTTAACATATGGATTTGATCCGTCAGGGTGAGGAGACAGTTGATCCTGGTGCAGCAGGCAGGCAATGGCCTTTCTCTGATGAGCTGAGTGTAGTGTTCAAGCAGCGCCGCCGCCTTGAATCAGAATCAGGTTCTTCCCAGAGGAAGAAGAAACCAAAGAGGCTAAGCATTCAGGAACTGCTGCAGGAATTCTTGCAGCAGCAGCAGCAGATGGAGCTGCAGCGGTGCGAGACGATGAGGCGGCGGGCGCAGGAGCGGCAGGTATTCGAGCTAGAGCGGCGGCAGTCGATGGAGAAGCTGGAGAGGGAGAAGCTGATGTTGGAACAGTCATGGAGGGAGGAGAAGGAGCAGAGGAGGAAGATGGAGGAGAGCCGAGCCGAGAACAGGGATGCACTGCTGACTACACTGCTGAACAAATTCATTCAAGATCTCTGATCTTGCCAATCGTAAGAGGAGTGAAATTGCTACGCAAGAGGATCAAAGTGGACTTATTCGCGGAAATAAACAAAGCAACGAATCTACAAATCTTCCCATGGCATCTGTTTTCGATCTATGGGGTGTTTTTTATCAACCATGATTATGGCAAAGAGTAGTGCAAGAGAATACTGCCCTTGCTCTTGCTTCAACTGGCAGCTTCACAAACTAGACGGATGAAGAACAATCGACGATCAAAAAGATGAGAGTGTGCTCGAAACATTCCTGGTTATCCTTTCATGTATCGGTTCCTGCGACGGGGAAGAACATTAATATGCCCTGAACCAACACAAGTGAAGCTCAAGTTTGTAGTAGGCTACCTCTGAAATGGGCAATTGAAATTTGGAATTTGTGATTGTTTCAAAGAGGAAGATGTACCTGAAAAAGCAAGAAAAGTAAGAAACAGAGAATTCATTTCAGCAAAAAAGTGGAATCCGCAGACTTTTAGTATATTGCTATGTTCTAAGCGGGACATCGCAGTTTTAGGGGATGTGAAATCAAGTCCATGTTTGGTGTAAAATCGAAAAAGATTTACCGCCACGCAAGTTCGCAAACAAGGTCCTTGGGGGCCTCAGGGAGAACCTACAAGTTTGAAGTGATGAGGAAACAAAGTTGACTAAAGAACAGTTCAAAGTACATCTACATCTACCTCATCTTCATATGGATTGCAATGTTCCTTGAACCACAACCTTAAGAACTCCTAAGAACATGTCAAATCACTTAGGAAGGTAGCAGAACAACAAAGAAAAACAGATAATGAGTAAAATGTCTTTTGAAATAATTGTGGATTACATAAAGACACATTAAAGAAATGGATTTAGATAAAACAAAAAGTCCTATACCTTATCGACATTTTCAGGTTCGATGCCAGAGTTGAATCGCTCCTCGTAAGAATTAGCAATCCAATATCTGCTTGAGTCAGGGGTGTGCACCTGAAAGATTTGATGTAACCTCAATATTGTCAAACAAAAATGATTCCAAAAAAATGGTACACTTCAAAGCCATGGTGAACCAACCTCATCAACTAGCATTATTGTCCCATCAGCTGCTTTTCCAAACTCATACTTTGTGTCAACTAGTATCAGGCCATTCTCCAATGCTACTTGCTGCGGTAATGCAGATGAAATTAGTACAACCATCAGCTTTTTGGTAGTTGCATGAACAGTAGGGCAACAAAATCTTACACACTAATTGAAGATCAGTATAGTAAATTTCAATCATAAGATATTCTAAAACTTCAACAAGCTTTTGTCATCAAGATTAACAGAAAAAGTTCACACTGAGGTTCACATCGAGTATACCTTCAAATAGATTAACAGAAATGGATGATTAGGAAGATGCCCACCTGTCCATAAGCAAATAACGCCAATGCTTTGTTGCTTACTTCATCTAATTCATCTTTTGTCATCAAGCCCAATTGAAGAATCTGAAAATAGTAATAAACTCATAAGCGCAGGAGAAACATCAGTTATAGTTCACTCAAGCAACATATTCGATGTCCAACAGAGGAATTTGCATAACCAACTTAAAATCCATTGTACTTTTGTGAAGCATCATTCAAACATTTTTCCTCAAAAATTGAAACACTAGTGCAACACAATTTAGTTATTTTATAACAGTAATATTTTTTTCTTCGAGTACAAAACCTTATCATGGTGACTAATATCAAGTATAATTGACTCAAGAAAACCATCAAATAACTACAACTAGAAAACACTTCCAGTGAATCATTTGATGGTGGTTCATAGAATCTTTCATTCACTTGAAGAAAAGTAGTGCCTGTTATTAAAAACAAAAATCATTAGGCTAAACCTCATCAGGTGACACAGGAACATCATGGTCTGCAGATTTAGTTGTTGGAGTAAGTATATTTGCAGATAACTTCTCATTCTTTACCAATCCTGAAATAAAGGGGCAAAAAATTTACTTGAATAGATACAAATCATAAATAAATAGCAGCAAAAAAAATTACCTTCAGGAAGTGAATTTCCACAATAGTTTCTAATCCCTTCAGCATAAACTGTCCACAGGGATGTATCAGTGCTACCAGTTATATAACCTCTTACTGCAAGGATACACCAGAACATTAGACAGAAATCACATAGCATGTGAAAAATACATGAAAAGTTTAAAGAAAAACTTAAGCAATAGAGGAAATTGAATGAATTAGAAGGCAAACATATTACCAACAAATTCAACTGGGAACACAGAGCACTTCTTTGCAATTGTCACATTTCTGTCTGGAGCAGAAACCAAAGCATTCGGAGTAATATGTTGAGTTTTATTAAACCACCATAGACTTGTCTCGTTAAGAACCTGAATATCAAGATGTCTGGTATTATGCTGTATGAATAATTACTAGGCTCAGTGCTAAGATAATTGCTAAATCCAGTAACCTTTTTTTGACAAAATTGCTGTTTATGAAAAAGTACTAATATCTTTCTTGATATCTATTAGTTAATATCTATTACTTATTTCTTCCATAAACATAATCAAGGGAAATCTCTATTATGAGAAAAAAGGCTTAGGAACCTATTTAGTATTTGTTTAAAGGTTTACTTATTTAACTCATTTATGCAATGTACACAATAAAATACAATGCATAAGTGTATACATATATAAGATTCTTATGTAGATGCATATCTATCTATCTATCCATCTATCTACACACACACACACACACACACATATGATATTCTTTGTGTAAATTTGTAAGAAACTTAAAGATGTTAACAAGCAAGCTTCAGAAGAAAATTTTGCACATAGTTAACAATGGGCTTAGTTAGATTACCAAAAGACAATCTTATAAATCAGAGAAAGTACCTAACTTGCTCCATCTTAAAAATAATAAATAATTCTTACAAATTTACAGCTAAATTAAGTAATTATATACCAGAGAACTAAGGGCCCAAGAATAATAAAACAACAAAAAGGAACACTAATTACATCTAGTAACTCAAAACTGTTGTAGAAAATAGGAATACCTGGCCTTTAAAGGGTATGGATGCAAGAACACGATCAAATGCACTCTGTCGATCAGTGGTAACCAGTACAAGATGATCTCCTGCATCATAAACATCCCTCACCTGCAAACTTAAACAAGCACTAAGGCTAGGCCATTGTAATGAAGAAAAAACATCAGAAATATACCAAACGTCACACTCATACCTTGCCTCTAGACTTGGAGTGAAGTCCAGGCACAGTTTGATCAAGGTGGGTTTCAGAGAGGCAATTTGAGAGCATAGAACTAGCAGCATGAAGAACATCATCACGGTGGCTATCATTCTCCGAAAGTAACGAGGCAGCAACCTTAGAAGAAGACTTCTTTTGCATGGAGGTGAGTGCAGAGATAGATAATGGACGAGGGAGAGAGGTCATGGATAGACGTTGAGATCGAGTTGAGGGAACAAGTAAGGTCTTTTTTGGAAGGATTTGTAGTGTGGATGGAGAGCCGATGAGAGCCGCCATGAATGCCCAATAACAGCAAATGATTTTCCCAAAATCTTAAAAGAAATACACAATGTTACCCAAATTTCAACAAGAACTTGATCCAACACCAAACCTCCATAGACAACAGTAGATATCCAGGAATTTTCAGGTATGGCATAAACACATATAATTGTAAGAAAATCAAACATACAATACTGGTTTCAAAGATCTTTCTATATCTATGTGAGCAGAAAATCAAAATTACAAAAGAATAACTATTTAAATCAAGCGGAAGTGGAGAGAAGATCAATTAATTATCTGAATACCCAGTAATCCTTACTAACCACAAACTGAATCCACCCGTTCATTTAAGTTGTAATTGTTGGGTATCCAAACCCATCAAATGATGAGTTGGATGAATTATGGATAAAAAATGGAACAAAACAGAACAGGGATTTTGCATTCGGTACTATCATAAGGATGATAAACCGACTATGATGATAAACCGAACAAAATTCAGTACTATCATAAGGATTTTGCATTCGGATCTCCATGCACCTAAATCAAGAAAGCTCTTGCTAAAAAAAAACAATCATAAACTGTTGGCTAAAACCAATAATCTGTACACATGCTCCAAGACAGAAATTAAATACAAAACACAAAAACATTTTATCACCTAATCGTAGAACTGAGTCGAAAAGAAGAACGACGTCGTCGGAGGGAAGAGGGCCGAAGTTGTAGCAGCCGGATTCTGGAAACGATAGTGTGGAGGAGAGAGGGGCTTGCGGGAGGAAGGGGAGGACTGACCTGCGTGATCGAAGGGCCAAGATAAACAGGAAAACTGGTCCGACGGAGCGGCGAACGGGAGGAAGACCCAGTCGGGCCACCGGCGGCGGGGCGGCGGCGAGATTGGGACGGTGATCGCGAGGGCAAGCGGAGCGTGCGGCGGCGGAAGTGGGCTTTTAAGGCGGAGGAACAAAATTATGCTCATGAATAAAAGTGGAAATGGGGCCCAGCACGAATCGAACCGTACATGATCTGCAACCCGACCGAATTTGGTCCGTCGGATCCACCCGGTCCTCTTTTATTAAATAAAGAAAATGACAGTTGCATGCTGCAAAATTAAATATAAAAAATTAAAATTTTGAAACAAATTATTTTAGAGAGAAAAAAAATATACAATATTTTAATGGTAACTAAAATATCTTGAGCCTTTAATTTTGTTTAATGCATCCTCAAAAATGATATCTAGGTTTTTAGTTACTTGAGGAAGTAATAAAGGAATGCTCCTTTTTCTCTGATAACCTATAATTTCCATCCCTTTTTACTTTATGTTTACCTTGAAGGATAGACAAGAGAAACAACGAATCAGGAAAAACACATCATTTAGTTTCAAGATTATCCGAATCCTAAAGATAAAGAGAGAGCAATTTGATAAGAACCCTATTCGACTAAATACCACGGATGGTCAAGCCACCAGTCAACAAACAATACGGCATGTGCGACTTCCTAACGGAGCTCAAGGGAGAGGATGATGAGGACCTGAAATGCACTTCAACAGGAGGTGAGAATTATGCGAGGAGTCCCGACAGACCACTCCGACGCTCAAGTCAGTATTCCGTAGAAGAAAAAAATGAAATTACTGAAGAAGAAGAAGAGTTTAAAAAATCAAATCAGCCCCATCAGCAGAAGCGGAAGAAGAAGAAGGAGAAGAAGCCCTCCCTTTCGGCAGAAGAGGAAAAGTCCCCTTTTTCTTTGCTAGAGTCCCCCATTATATATGAGGAGATCATCAGATCTGACATTATGTGCAGAAAAAAAGAAATTCAAGGATATCAGATTTGACAACTTCATAAATATTCTTTATGTTGCCATGTATCTTGGAATATGCACAGCTTGTTCATGCTTTATGTTGTCATGTGTCTTGGGAATATGCATAGTTTGTTTATGAATCCACAAAAGATAAATATTAACACTAGTCCATTTGACTAGCACTGTCAAGTCAACCATAAGCATGACTTTCGTTTGACTCTTGGCCTCCATCCGGAAAGGAACCACGCCATTCATGACCCCTGCATCAAACCCTATGACATGCTAATCACACACAGAAGCTTTGAGAATATACACTACTTGCCAAAATGATAGAGTCGATATTAATGTGATGATTCTTTTCCATTAAATTTATTGTAATTGTCAAGCTTCTTCTATTATTGTGTCTTACAGAGCCTTCTCTTTGAGGGCCTCTTTCAAATGATCAATGAAGCTGGTGACTTTCACCTTCACAACACACATATTTAATTGCTGTTGGAAATTGTTCTATCAGACTTATGGTTGTGTCTACTCTGATCGAAGACAACCCTGAACGTACCTTGGCTCCATCCCTGAAAGAGGCATTCACCATAATCCTCAACCAAAAAGTCATAGTTGATAACAATTTAACTGATTTGGGCAATTACCATGTAAAAAAGGAGGTTTTGAATAAACTTGAGCAGGGAATTGATCACAATGTAACTGTCCAAAATCGAAGAAACTAGTATCATCAGGAATTTCCATTTTATTGTGATCTGAAACTTCCCTTACCCTTTGGGCTTTTCCTTTCTTTCTAGAGGTGTGATTGCTCAATCTTTCTTGCAATTTGACTGTAAGGCCTAATATTAAGATAGACCGCAACTGCTTTCTTTAAGGGCTGACTGGCTTGTGTTTCTGAAACAGCTGAAGGAGATTTCTCAGGGGTACTCATTCTTCATCAGTGTTAGTATCTTGGGCTCAATGGTAGAACCAACTGATAGTTATTCCACAAAACAAGCTAATGCCATAGAGGAAGTGCTTTAGTAACCGATAAGGAATCTCATGACAAGGTTTGGGAGGTTTCAAAAAAGATCATGAATGGAAGAACTCCGAAGTGCCCTTCACTGATAAACTCTCCAAAGTGCCCTTCAGAGTCTTTGGATCAAAGAGATTTAGAGTAATTTGCACTTTGACCATACGACTTCGCAGGAGGACTCTGCAGAAATGTCTCTAAAGAGCCTCTTCATACAAGTTTGTTCATATGTTAGAATGCCCCTAGCTTAAGCGATAAAAGAGAACTGCAGCTTTAGGTATAATGGTCCACCACAAGTTGACAATCCTAATGAATTTTACATAAGCAACTAGAAATGTTTGAGCAAGCAAGAATCAAAGTTTATGCACTATAACTGGAAAATAAGCAAACAGAAGAAATTAAGGTGAAAAACTAAAAAGAAAATTATTTGCTCACTATGTGGATGTATGAAGTGGAATGATCCCCTATAGTTTTATTCTTACAACCTAGAAATCAGCTCATAAGTAAATTGCCATTCATCAATTTTGTTTACAAGTTTTTAGATTAAATTGTCATTCATCAATTTTTAGAATAATTATATCCCTAGATTTTTCTGATTGGAGCTTAAACACAGCTTGATAATATTCTTTGTAAAAGCTCTAACTATATACGAATAAAATTTAAGTGTGTATATAGAGAGAGATGGAGACTACTTAGAATCTCAAATAACACATCATGAAGGATGCAAAATCTTAATTATAATTCTAATTTAGAAACTTGCTCAAAACAATTTGTTATTCTGATTTGGATTTCAGGCAAACGCTACTTTAGATCAACTCTGGTTTCAACTATGAATACTGTAAAGAACAATCAAAAGAAGAAATAAGCACCAAAATATCCAAAGGAGTAACTTTACCGCATGAAAACCTAACTTTGAGAAGGAACAGGCAAAAGCCCTACCTCAGAGCAGAGCATGAGTACCGAGAAAGGATCCCTGCAAATCAGATTATATAATGAATAAAAAAGGTCGTAGAACCTTGGATTGCGCCGATCCGAAGAAGAAGGTCGCTGTCCGTCTCCGATTCAGTTGGTGCAAGGCGGGATCCGGCTCGTTCGTCCGCGCTGCAGGACTGAAGCGTTCCCGACCTGCACCAAGCGAACCAGAGGCGGCCGAGCGTCCGCCGAAGCCTGGCGGCGCCCAAGATCACGTCGGGGCAGCCCCGCCTCGCCTCTCCTCTTCCGATCGCGATTGGATAAGCACGGCGAGGACGTTGTGGCGAAGCACTCTTAAGACCACATTTATAGAGGTGAGGAACAAGGAAATCGTGACGCGTGGCACCGCCACTCCGGTCTGAGTCGATGCCGCAATGGAGGCCGTTGCTGGTTGGTCCGATCATGCAAACCGAACCAGTGGTCCCAGAAAAAAAAAAACAGAACCGGGATTCTGAACCGGAGTTGTCCAATCAAATTGGATATGTATTTGAACCCACGACAAAGGAATGAACCGGTTTAACTTTCATCGACCCTGAAAAACCAACCGGTTTTGTGAGAATCGGGCCAGCAGCTGAAAAGTTTCAGAAGGATCCGATTAATTTAACATTAAAAAACAATGAATAGCATTAGAAATATTAAAAACCTTAAATTTTTAATAATTCAAGTTATCCGGGCTTTGTCCAAATACTTGGACAAAAGATAAAATCTATCCCCAACGATCTCACATGATCGAATCTTATCACCACCTGTGAAAAAGTAAATCGAAAAGCTATAATTGATCTCAACTTCACCGATCTAAATATAATCAATATTGAATGTGTATCGAAGGGAAGAGAAGGAAAGTGACAATGTACCTAGTTCCTAACATTCTTGTGTCTCAATATAAAATTGTTATAGACAAAGAAGCGAAGACATGTCTAATGCCTAACACTTTTATGTGAGTGCTGAAATACAATTAAAATTTTACATTAAAAATACATAAAGAGCAATGATACACTACATGAAAAATGTAGCATAAAATTTAACATGACACACTCCATGCAGTGGGACCCACATCCATGCAGTTGAGTGTATCATGTTGAGTTTCATGTTATATTTTTCATATAACGTATCATTTTTCATACATAAAAAAGATTCTAGGGTAATAAGATAGAAATAACTATATTAGTATGAGACTTTTTGGATAAAGTCCAAAAACAAAATCATAAAGGCATGGATCCAAATGAATAACATCATACCGTTTTGAAAATATATGTAGATTCTATATAATCCAAAGATGCTAGAAAGTAGTCGAAAAACTTTCGAGAAAGTAGTCGATCTTCGTGAGTGTAAAACTCTCATATGTAGCTCTTTCATTTGCTAAGGTTGTTAGTAGGTACTTCAGCTCAATCCAACCAGACCAGGATTCAATTGAGATTTGACCGGTTCACTCGGAAACATTATGAGCCAAAAAGGTGTCTATCCAACACTCAATTCAACCGATCCGAGTTTGAAAGCAGCAACTATATGCGACAAACACCGAGGTAGGGAGCAGAGGCTGCAGAGAGGATGAGGCAGATACGAATTGTGTGGCTAGTTGAAGATGACAACTTCACATCAGAGCCTGGGAATAATTCTCACTGCGTGGTAGCCAGAGGCAGTAGCAGCTCCCTTGAATGGTAGCCATCAGCCAGCAACAATTTAACTTTGTTCTCTCTGCCTTTGCCAGATTCCCTGATCTCATTAAATTACATCAGGACATGTCTGTGGGGCCGGCCTCCGGCCATCCACAACCCGTACTCCGGTGGCTCATGGTCGATGCTGGGAAACCTGAACGAAATCAAACCCGACCGGACCGACATAGGACATCTGGTTCTTCCTGTCGCCAGACAAATGAAAAGTTAAGATGCTGCCAACCTGACTTTGTTGAAATAATGCAAGGCAAGGTTTTGGAACATCAGGATACTGCACTGAGATAATGTACAATGCACAAAGGATTCGAATATCACTGTGAAGAGGACAATGCTTATGAGTGTTATTGTTTCTGTCAGAGATTCTTTCCCATGTGTATCACACAAATTGGAGAGATTTACACAGAAGAATCTAAAATTTCAAGATTGCAAAATGTCTTGGGTTTTACTTTACAAACTCAAGTTTTCATCAACAATGTTGCCATGCAGCATGATCATGCCATCATAATGTAGTGAGTATAAGAAACACAGTCTAAGAGCCTTCTTTCTCAGGAATAGTTGTGGCATGAAGGCTTTGTTCATAGGTGATCGTGTGAAGGGGTGTCTCTTTATTTGCACATGAATTTTAAAGTGTGAATAAGCTTACATTTCATAGCATCTACAATATAATTATCATATGTGTTATGGGCGTAAGGGAGCGGGTCACGGTTCGTCGAGTCCAATAGTAACCTACCACCCCGACACCTCGGCCCCGAGCCGAATCCATCCATCCAGGCATAAGGCCCGTCATCCTTATCATTCTGCCTCGACACCTCGGCCCCGAGCCGAATCCATCCGTCCAGGCATAAGGCCCGCCATCCTTATCATTCTGCCTTGACACCTCGGCCCCGAGCCGAATCCATCCGTCCAGGCATAAGGCCTGCCATCCTTATCATTCTGCCTCGACACCTCGGCCCCGAGCCGAATCCATCCGTCCGGCATAAGGCCCGCCATCCTTATCATTCTGCCTCGACACCTCGGCCCCGAGCCGAATCCATCCGTCCAGGCATAAGGCCCGCCATCTTTATCATTCTGCCTCGACACCTCGGCCTCGAGCCGAATCCATCCGTCCGGGCATGAGGCCCGCCATCCTTATCATTCCGTCTCGGCACTTTGGCCCCGAGCTGAATCGATTCATCCGGTCATAAGGCCCGCTGGCCTTACCTGTTCAGGACGGTTCTATACGGACTTCTCCTTTTCCAAAGATCACTCCCCCATCACGCGGTTGTGAATGTCCTCCCGCCGCCCCTGCAACTCATCATGACAAGGCGCGTGCATGACATGACCCCCCTCTTTAATATAGAGTAGCGATGAGACATATACGCTGACTATACCATGCTCCCTGACACATTCATAACGGTGATGGGACCCCAATCGCATCCATGATGGGACATAACACCTTCAACTTGTATAAAATGTTAGCTTTATGCTGAGGGAAGGTAAGCGATCTCATACACTCTCTCTCCTTTTTGCTCCAAATCTCCTCCTCTTCCTCAGAAGCTAACTTAAGCATTGGAGTAGTCGCGCCGGGGGCAACCCCTGGCCTTCCAACTCACTTTCTTTGTGCTAGCAGGATCCAGAAGCTTTCTACCTTCGTCACCACTCAAATTAGCTCAAGTGAGGTGCTGAAGAAGAGGTTGCTTATCCAGAAACAGATCTCAACAGGAACAATTTGTAATATCGTTTTGTAGCAACTAAAGGTTATGAATATAAATAGTTCTTTAACTTCATGCACAAATCGAAAGACACTCCATGCAGTCATGTGATAAGGAGGCCTTCATGTAAGTCTTATCCCCTCCTTAATGCAGTTAGAGATGCTATTGTCACAGAGGCCGACAACATACCTTGATGCTAACCGAATTTGGCCGAAGAAGATCCACTTCAATGATTTCTTTGAACTTTTAGGAAAGCCGAGAAGAGCTGATTTACCTCAGGAATGTGACCTCTCTTTCTCTGTGATGGAAGAGCTTCTTAAGATAGCCTTTGAAGGGTGGCTTTTTGCTTTTGAAAAAGAATCATTCCAATCTAGCAACATAAAAGTATTACACAATACAACAATGGTTTTTCTTTTTGTTTTCCTTATTATGCAGAAAAATTTGAGCTAGAATTTTATTCATAATATGTGCACCTCTTGTTAGAGATTCATCACATGGTCCATAGGATACAAATAGATAATGCCTGATAATTTAACAGGGTCTTAACGCTCAACTATATATTGAATAGGTTAAGTGTGTCGATGTGACCCAATGGATGTTTCATGAAAAAGAAACAACAGTATACAACTCCTAATACAAAATTACTCATAAATTCAAGAGAAAAATTGTCGAGACAAACAAGATGTGAGGAAAAAACTACAGAGAAAATCCTCAGATGTATTTACTTGGAAGGAAGTGGACTTGGAAGAAATAGAGAGTAAAGAATTCAATAACTTCCAATTTTCTATTTTATTTTCGCATTGGAGTGGTCGAAAATGAAAAACATGGAATTAACATTTAATAAACACAAATTAGTATGTGATGTTTCTATTTGGTTGCATCCAACTACACAACAATTCTTTTCTTTTCTTTTCTCTTCACCTACACTGCAATTTTTCCCCCTACTTCGTCTCCTCTAAGAAAACACACACAAAGGGGCTAGGTTTATTTGCGAAGCGAGATGGAAATGGAGGCGAAACAAACCGCGGGGAAGTGACGCAAAATGGACACGAGTGGTTGATGCTCAATGTGAATTTTGTGAGACTTACCTCTCCTTCCCCTTCGTCTCCTATATCTCCACCCAAAACTCAGCAAATTATCACAAAACCGTTCTCGAAACCCTACCCAAACCAATAATCCGCGGATAAAAGTCACTCACAGCTTCTCCCGGAGATCGGCAGACCAAGCGCCCGAAGCTTCGATCGGAAGTAGTCATCTGGAACAGCCCGGCCGCCACCGCCTCCGTCGGATCCTGCCGCAGCCGCTCTCGAGGCGAGAACAGGAGAAGAGATTCAAATGGCGGAAAACGAATTGGGGGCGGGCGGAGTTTAAAAGACCGTTGTTACAGACACGTGGCGTATATCGCATTTACATTTTAACTTTACCAAGATAATTTTTTGTCGATTGTTTTTATTTATTTTAGAAAAATATAAATCAGTGTTGAAGGTTTTGTTTTTTTCTCTATTAATATACAATTTTTTTATTTTTAAAATGTGTTAAAATATAGGATTATTAAAATTCCATCGGATTATCCTTCAAAACAGAAGTTAATAACACATAAACATTCTCCACAAACAGCATGAAGATGAAGAACTGCTTTATTCGAAGGGTTGGATTACCTCATTGAAGGGAAACTAACAGACAACAGACAATATCAGTTCCTAGGTTTGTTGCGGTTTGACGAAATGAGGCGCGATCAGCTTTACGATGTCGAACATTCCGACCTTATCTTTACCGTCGAGTATCGTCTTCAGCTTCTCGTCGCAGCAAATCTCCTTCTTGTTCGAAGGATTCTGCAATGGCAAAAGAGAGATGTTGGAATGGAGCCGCAAAATATGCTAAGTGAGAGATATATCATGTAACAAACAAGCAACAAAGGACTGAAGCAGATATCGCAAACCTGTAAGTGTTCTAGTTGATAAGTAGAATCTCGATCAGAAGAGAATCCATAACAAACTATAATGTCTTTGAAACTATCTTTTTTTCTTTTGTTCTCATTCCTTTTAAGAATAAAGTAGACTTCACCAAACTTCATTGATATATTTAAACCTCGAATTCTATAGATCTTAAGGAGAAAGGAAGATCCAAGTTGCATAAAGACTGTCTGTGCAAAACAAATTTTTTGTTCTTAGGAAAAGTTCAGAGCAGAAAAGTTCTAAGAGTCCTCTGGCTGCCTTGTGCACTCGCGCATGATCAGCAATCGGGAGGAGAGTCGGTGACGAGGTGGAGGGGCTATCATGGATCTGAAGAGGGCCAAGGAGCGCAAGGCAAAAACGAAAGTAAGAACTACTAATCCTAACAATTCACAAGGGGTAACTTCGATTGCTCTAACTATCTGTTTTTCTTTTGTTCTCATTCCTTTTAAGAATAAAGTAGACTTCACCAAACTTCATTGATATATTTAAACCTCGAATTCTATAGATCTTAAGGAGAAAGGAAGATCCAAGTTGCATAAAACTGTCTGTGCAAAACAAATTTTCTGAGGAAAAGTTACATGAGAAAATCTATTTTCTGCATTTAGTGCACTAGAGCCAAAAGGTTCTAAGTGTCCTCTGGCTGCCTTGTGCACTCGGCACATGATAAGCAATCGCGAGGAAAGTCGGTGACAAGCTGGAGGGGCTATCATGGATCTGCAGAGGGCCGAGGAGCACATGGCAAACCCAAAGTAAGAACTACTAATCCAGCACATACTACACTAACAATTCACAAGAGGCAACTTCGATTGATCTAACTATCTTTTTTTCTTTTGTTCTCATTCCTTTTAAGAATAAAGTAGACTTTACCAAACTTCATCGATATATTTAAACCTCAAATTCTGTAGATCTTAAGGAGAAAGGAAGATCCAAGTTGCATAAAGACTGTCTGCAAAACAAATTTTCTGGAAAATTTAGAAAACCTATTTTCTGCATTTAGTGCAGAGCAGAAAAGAGTCCTATGGCTGGCTTGTGCACTCAGAACATGATCAGCAATTGCGAGGAGAGTCGGTGACGATGTGAAGGGGCTAGCACGGATCTGAAGAGGGCCGAGGAGCGCATGGCAAAAACGGCTTTCACACATTCTGAGTGGAAGTCATTTTCCCCATAAAACTCCCTTTTTTCTTGAATATCATTTTCGATCGTGCCAAGAGAATTTCACAGTTAGCAAAATGGCCCTAAACCTCCAAATCAATAAGAACTAGATGATAAAATTATACAGATTCAATCACTTCACCACAGATCACCAATCGAGTAAAATCAACTGGTGACAAAATTCGTATGTAGAACTAAAAGCACAAAGCAGAAATCACCAAAACCAGAGTGATCACTTCATAGCAACAACATTTAGCATACCCTAAAAATCCTGGAACAATAAGATTTATGAAAAAGGGAAAAAAGCACAAATGCATGACTATGATTTCCCATAACCCTAGATATATTGACGAAAGTATTAGCAAAGGAGGAAGCGGGGTTCGGACCTGGAGCTGGTTTGCTTTGATGTGCTCCCAGATCTTTTTGACGGCATCCACCCGTGCGATTTCTGGGACTCCGAGGAATTCGCTCATCGCTGGAGACAAAGGCAGCGGCCGATGAAAGGCCCCCTTGGGCTTCGCTGCTTTCGCCGCCCGCTTCGCCACCGCCTTCGCTGATGCTTCCTTCGCCCCGCCCTTGGCCGCCGCCATGAGCACCCTGCAACTCCCGAAAACCCTAGACATGGCTATTGGCTGCGGCTGCGTGTCTTCTTCGCAGGGTTTAAGAAAGAAAATATGCCTATATTTGTAAATTTAACAAATTTAATTATTATATTATTCGCTATATTACTTTATTGTTAAAAGCTTTAAGTAATTAATATTATATTCATGAACAAATTTAACATTTAATTTAATAAATATTTATTAATGTTCGCTATATTATTCACTATTGTTGGTATTTTGATTTAGTAATGTTGTATTTTAAAAAAATAATAAATCTCAGTTAGCCTTATTAACTATCCCTGGAGTGATCGGTTCGGCTCCACAGAAGTTTCCCACTGACCATCAGGATAAATCGGGAAGTGCACGCAGTGGCCAACCCAGACGCTCAGTATCCTTTGATTGTACTCCCCATTTGAAGAAAAATTCCTACAAATACGCTATAGCTGGGATGCCTGGGTGACAATGTTGTATTTTAAAAATCAATATCGATGTGGTATTGAATTTTAAAAATCAATACCAACTTGATATTGAATTTTAAAATTCAACTTAGTTTTCAAAAATTAATATCTATTTTCAAAAATTAATATCAAAGTGTTGTTTTTCAAGTATCATTATGATTTCTGATAATTTTTTATGAAAAAATTACTGTGATTTAGAATTAAAAGAGAAATAAATTTTTAAAAAATATTTAAGATTATTATGTTTATAATAAATTTTAAAATTATTTATATTATTTAATAATTTAGAATCAATTAATATTTTTATTTAATAAAAAATAATTATAACCTCATCTCTATTTTTTTATGAGTAATGATAGGTAGCATGAAAATTATAACATGAATGTAGCATGACACACTCAATACATTGGATGTGGATCCCATTGCATGTCAATATGACTCACTTGCATTGAGTGTGTTATGCTACATTCATGTTACAATTTTTTATACTATCAATGGGACTCACATTCCATTGCTATAAATGTCAATGGGACCCACTCTTTTTTTTATTTAAAATCATGTCCGAGAGCCAAGAATATGTAACACAAGCTTGAACACATTCAAGCTAAACTTAATACACTTGCACATTTATTTATTTGTACCATTAAAACTAACTAATCAATTGAATTTGTGAAAGGATATGTGAATGAATAAGCGATACTTTTAGCATGACAAAAGTGCAAATAGCATACCAGATTTTCATCTGAAAACACCAAAACATCTCTTGCTTCTTCAACCAGAAGAAGTCCCCAGTGACAACATAACTACATAGGCACTTTCATCATCCTGTTTCCAAACTCAGTCCACCGTCATCGGCTCCGACGTGCAACACCTGAAGCGTGCCTTCCGGACGGTGCTCACTATCTCCGTCTCCACGGCCTCCAGCATCTCCACCACCTCGGTGAAGGAGGGGCGCACGTCGGGGTTTGCATCCCAGCAGCGTGCCATTATTGCCCCGAGAGCGGGAAGGCAATCGTGGGGCACGACCGGACGAACGCCCTTGTTCACGACGGCGAAGGCAGCCTGCACGGCCGTCATGTTATGGAAAGGGAGCATACCGGTTATGAGCTCCCATAAGACAATGCCAAAGCTATAAACATCGACTTTATGATCGTATGGTCTGTGCTGGATCATTTCTCTGCAAGCCAAAAGGAAGAAATTAAAAGCTATTCATACTTCAAAGAAAGAAAAACTACATCATGGTTATATGTTTCAGTTCTTTGTATGTGATGCAATAGCAAGTGCGATTTGAATCTCTAATAGCTAAGAAGAAATTTTTAGATCCTCTTAACATAATACAATCGAAAGAAGGGGCAATGATTTTCAAATGCGCAGAGGATATATGACTAAATATGAACCTTTCTTCAACAACCAACCAGTCATCTCCTTGCAATGGATGCATACTTATGTGATAACAGAGATTAAAGTTCTTACTATGGTCTTTTCTAATAGATTCAGACAAGACCGAGACAAAATTGACATGAGCAGGTTGTATGTTCCAGTTCTTTGTATGTGATGCAATAGCAAGTGTGATTTGAATCTCTAATAGCTAAGAAGAAATTTTTAGATCATCTTAACATAATACAATCGAAAGAAGGGGCAATGATTTTCAAATGCACAGAGGATATATGACTAAATATGAACCTTTCTTCAACAATCAAGGAGTCATCTCCTTGCAATGGATGCCAGTAATCTAAAATATTTGAAATCTGCTGCAGAGGAATCCAACCCTTAAACCCTAAACCCTATAAACATACTTAATGGTCATATAATGGTCAAAGGTTGTATGAGCAGCTTGTATGTGTTCTTGGATTTTAATTGTTTAATCATCATATAATGGTCAAAGGTAATGAAACATTATCTCTTCAAAGATAAACAAGAAACACCACTTTTGCTTCTTTATGTGGGGTGAAAAAGGACTTGCAACCAACTGTGAGCAGCAAAACTTGATAGATTCAACTGCAAATTAGAGATTAACATCATTCGACCTGAGGCTGTCTAGGGTTTGCAGAATAATTGTCCTATCTGAAAGTATAAATTAAAACTATTGCAATTGTAAAAACATACATTGTGCAAAATTTTCCCATAAGAAGCATCTTGATCATAAGAACTTGCTCTTGCAAACATATTACCCATATCGTATATACTAAAATGGCATGTTGAGCGTTTTATTAATAACAACTAGGTATCCAGTTATAACCAGCATGATCAAAAGTTACGAAATCATTCTAGTCGATTTCGGGCAACTAGACAATAAGAACTATTTGACCAATTTCAAAGATGAAACGAGTAGATGCAATACTAGAGTTTGGAAGGATATCTCGTAAAATGTCTAAGGAAAGAGAACAAATACTAGATTTAATATGATGAATTTTACTTTAGCTCAAACTACAAATAAAAAAATGTAAACCTTACCCACACACAGTTGATAGATCACATATTGTTTTGCTAAATAAATTTATTACTTTATGAAAATCCACTGATCTCCCATAAACTGTAACACTTCTTGCATTATGTCATGAACAACCCAAATTAAGAACATGAACATGGAAAAGTGTGCTTGTAGTGTGTGATCATTTAGCTCAATTAACTAATCAATATGTTCCATATTTGTTGTCTTGTAAAAAACTCATTAATGGCAAAACCTATAAAGTCACTTCAAATCTCCCGAATGTTGGCCGCAAGGAAAGTTCAACAATTTTGAAGAAAGAGAAACCAATTTTCAAGATAATAACAATTTAATTTTCTGTCTAAATAACCAAAGCTTCATTTATACACATGATAAGCAACAAGTTAAACAGAACTATATCATGTAGCAATAAAAATTCCGAAAAGAATTGAAAAATAAGATTCCAAAGTAGTAAAGTTATTGACTTACGGAGCCATCCAACGGTATGTTCCAGTCTCCGGAGTCATTCCTTCAGTTTTCACCTCGATACGAGCCACTCCAAAATCAGCAATCTTTATGGATTTGTCTGTGAATATCAGAAGGTTATCCGACTTGAGATCCCTGTGTATAAATCCAAGCCCATGCACATAAGCCATACCCCTTGCAACGTCGAGAGCCTGTCTTACCGCCAACCTAAGAGGCACTGATCGATTCTGCCTCTTCATCAAGAACTGCCTGACAGAACCCCCTTTCGCATACTCAGTAACAATGCACCAAACAACAGGCTTTCTACATGCTCCAATTAGCCTCACAATATTTGGGTGCTTCAGAGTAGCCAACATCATGACTTCTTGCACAAACTGCTGTTCCATCAACTGTGCTCTCTCTAGATCGTTCTCCGGCTTCTCAAGCAGCTTAATTGCGACATCTTCTCCGTTGTAGGTTCCCTTGTAAAGCTTCCCGAAGGCACCCTGGGCAAATGGCATGCCCATGTTAAGCTTATTGAGATCAAGAGTCCATTCCTCATAACCCTGTAGAGTCTCGGTCGGGTGTCGAGGATCCATCAAGGCCTGCACCAATGCATCATCACTCAGCCCGGGATTCACCCTGCCAGGGCGCAGGACACTGCGGTCGACTGAGTAGTTCGGAGTGGCGATCTGGCGGAACCCAGGGTGGTTAAGCATGCCGGTGCGGGAGTCACTGGAGCCGACACTGCTGGCATCTCTCGACATGGCCACGGACCCGCCATTAACGCTGGTCTGCAAGCTGTTCATGCTGTCGACAGACATATTGGAGCCTTCCCCGAGCTTCCGGTAGTACGCCGTGTCGTAGAAGCTACTGCCGATGTCTATCCCACCGCCGCTCCCCATGATTCCAGGAAATCTGGGACCTTCCAACATCTCTGGTCCACAAACACCTCTCAGGCGCAGAAAGCCCTAAATCTTAGGCAAGTCGAAGAGAAACACCCAAGAACCCTAGAATCCAACTCAGTCCTGATAAAACGACGCTTCCCCCACCAATTTCTATCAAACCCTAAGCTTTCTGGAGAAGCCACACGCAAAACGATGAATCCCGATCTATAAACTAATCCGAAGTGCTCGGGAATCCACGGACCAAGTCCTAAACAAACTTCAGAAGAACAAGGAAACAAGATCAGAGTTGAGCTCGAATGCTAAAGCGAAAGAATTCGAGGGAAAAACATACGGATCTAAGAAAAGGACCAGAGATTTCGACGAGACCTACCTCGATCCGAAGGGCTTCCGCGCGAGAAAAAGCGACCAAAGCGGAACCCAGCACCGCCACGAGAAGGGGATCCGGGCGCGGGCAGCGAGCAGGCGACGACTCGGAGGTGCACGCGCCTTCCGCCATTTTTATCGTCTTCGGAGAAGCAGAATGCGACGACGACGACAACGACGAGCGGAAAGCGGAGGCGTCGACTAGTCGTTTCTTTGTTGCGGCCCCTTCCACAAAGCTATAATCACAACCACCCCCCTGCTCGAGGACCTTCTGGAGAAATTTTTACTATATTTGGAAGCTTGCTGAAACTTCAACCCCTCCTCCTCCTCCTCCTCCATGACGACGTTGAATATTCACGAGGAGATCGCTGTGGATTGGATTGCGATTCGATTTCTAGAAGATTCCGACTATTCCCGATGGAATCGATTTTGCTACAGACGAGAAGATTTCTAGAAGTCGTTGAAAGTCAACGACGCTTTCAAAGGCGTTGACTTTACCAAGATTTTTGGAAGAGAAGCATGCTTAGAAGAAGAAACAAAGGTCAAAGCTTGGATTCGAAATTTTCAAAGATCTTTCCTTTAACTACTTTTTGCTTTGACTCGATCTCGGGACTTGCTGAAACTTCAACCCCGCCGTCGCTTCTCCGGCGTGGTCTGATAAAAACAAAACTCTTCTTTTTCTTCTTCCTCCTCCTTGGCGACGTTGAATCTTCTCGAGGACGATTCGATGCGATTACTGTTCATGAAGTGAAGCAGATTTCGACTATTTTTCGGACGAAATCAACAATGTTGTTACAGTCTTACAGAGAATTGCTCCAAAGTCAATGAGACTTTGACAGACGTTGACTTTCTTAAGGAAAAAAAAAAAGAAAGAAAAAGCTCTGGATTTGAAAATTTTCAAAGATCTTTCCTTTGAATGCATTTTTGTTTTGAGTCGGCTAGCTAGATCAACCTACCTGCAAAGGTAGATTGTGGTACAGTCGTTCATAGTGTCGCAGTAGGACATCTAGGTTGTCACCCAACCCGCGGTTCGATCTCAACTACGGCGTATTTGTAGAAATTTTCCTTCAAATGGGGATCGCAATCAAAGGATACTGGACATCTGGGTTGGCCGCTACGTGCGCGTTTCCCGATTTACCCTGGTGGCCGGTGGGAAACTTCCGTAAAACCGAATCGGTCACCCCTAGGGATTGAGTCAATGCGACTAACTGGGATTATCATTTTTTTTAGATTGTGGTACAGTCAAGTCAACTCCGATGAATTAGTTAGACCCAATCGATTATGTGACATAGCCAGCTGGACTCGATAGATTGGGACATAGTGAATGAGTCTGATGGTTAGACCGGATTGAATCAAATGAGTCAGTTTTGTGATGAATTTGAATTCTTTTATTTTTAAAAAAAAATTATGGTAAAACAAGTAAGATCAATAATTAATAAATATCGTTTTACATGATGAATTTGAATCCTTTTATTTTTAAAAAGAAAAATTATGGTAAAAAAGTACGGATCAATAATTAATAAATATCATATACTGCGAGGTTTATATTTTAAACTTGTCAATTGGTATAGTGAAATTGATGACAGATTTCCGAAGACACAATGTAGGTTATTTTTTGGATGGTTAGGATCGTACGGGACCAAGCAGAAGGACTTGGTTTATATCCTAATCCTTGCAGATAAGTTACTAAACTTGATGAAAAGGTCAGTGTGTCGACCTATTGACATTTGCTCCGCAACCTGAGATCGGAAATAGGCGATTTATGTGAGTGGCAGGGATGTGCAGATATGTCGCGAGCCTGAGTGGATTGAGGATTTGAGCTAGGTGTGCCCCGAGCTCTTTATGTATGTCATAGCTGAAGGAAGTGAGGTCGGGACCACGTCATGAGGTCGGCATGTGATACCGGGACCAAGTCATGAGGTCGGTATGTGATACTGGGACCAGATCATGAGGTCGGTATATGATACCGGGATCAAGTCATGAAGTCGGCATACGAGATTAGCCTGATGCCACGGGGATCATAGGAAATAGGGTTATGTGCACCAAGGTCCAGAAGAGCTCGGTTCGCATCTTGTACCTTGCGTCGACCTCTCAGTGAGGTTGGCGAGAGATCATTGTAAAAGATCAAGCTTGGTAAAAGGAGATGAGGGAGGGCTTCGATCTAATATTGAGGTCGGACGATAGAGTGTGTACTCTATTATTGTGAGGGATTGCAATCTATAAACTTAAGTTACGAAGAGCTCATTTTTGATACCAAGGTATATGCCGACATCTTGATGAGGTTGGCGGTTTGCTAGGACGTTAGTTGGCTTAGGATGAGAGTATTGAGACTGATAGGAGAAGAAGTCGGTGTATTTCGGACGAAGGTTAGGAGATCTTCGGGTACGGAGGGGTGGACTCTCCTCTTAGGGAGGTCGATTTTTTTTACCTTTCTCATGACCTCGAGAGATCGAGATTTCTTTATCCTTGTCCCACGTCATTACCCCGTGTTTATCTCGGGTTTTACTCCTCCTCCATGTCACTATGTCACGTGCTTCCACGTCACTAGGAATTATCCTCGCCGGATAAAAAAAAATAAGGAAATGAAATAATACTATATTTATATAGTTTTTAAAAAATAATTGATGATATTTGACCACTCTCATTATTCTTAAATACAAAATTTATTGTTATGGTAAAAAATCTATTGGTTCTTTACATCTCGTTGACGAAACTTTCTACATAGGTAAACATGTGTTAGAGGACTCACTGAGAGTCTTCCTAACGAGATCCTTTCGATACCTAAGTCATAGTGAGAATGTAGAAGATGAAAAATATTGGGGTTAGGATTTACTTTTGTTTACCAATCTTGTGTAGAGAGAATTGGCAATATTTAGAGCATGTGCCTATTCCTATCAAGGAAAGTAATACGGAAATAACAAAGTAAATTTCTTGAAGTTATAACTTTTGACTCGAATATTAGAACGAGGTACCATCTATGGTAAATCAAAGCTCTTTCATAGATTTATATTTGTTGTTGGGTTTAATCGTAACGGGCCGATTTCGAGTCCATCAGATATCGTTTAGTACCTTTTTGGAAGCTCTAAATATTTTTATTACTATTTTTAGTCATTTTTTATTTTTAGGATTCAAAGGTATTTGTCTTTTACAAGTTAGAGTTTTTTATTTTGAGTTTATTTAGACGCCTATTTAGTGGTTTTAAGACGGTTTTGTTGATTAATAATATTTTCGTTATTTTTTTCTTTGGCTTAATCTTTGATAGTCTTCAATAAAATCAATAGGTTTTAAAAAAGTTACTTTTGATATCTATGCGTGAATCAACGAATTCAATAATTTTTGCTAGTCAGAAAGCTAGGAGGAACCTAGTGCAAAAGGTCAATGTTTTTTTACGAGCATACATCTCACTCGCGATCAAAACTTGATGTCGAAGAAGTTGAAGATGGAAATGCTAGTGACTGAGGCTCTTGTTGAACAATGTTGCATTGACAATTCCAAAAGATGGTGGCCACACCCTTTAAACATGTAACGTTCAAAGTCATGCAAGAGAGGCCTAGGGATCATGTGAAAATGGCCTCCAAGTCACAAAGTCACACAAAGAGGCCTAGGGTTCATGTGAAAATGGCCTCCATGCTTCAAGGTGGCTTCGATGTGAGTCGATATGAAAAATATTATATTAGGATTGAAAGTTTTAAGATTTAGTCAAATTGGATTGGACTCGAATTCTGACTCCAAAATTTTTTTACGGTTGGGTTCGGATTGAAAATTTAGATGTATTATGTAAAATAGCAGTTTCTTTTACATTAAAAAAATTGAAATATTCCATGCTCATCTTCTTTGTCAATAATTTAAATTATATATATATTTTTGACATTTCTACATTTAGCAAAATTCATTTTTATTTTTAATTTTTTTCACACCATATCTAATTCTTTTTAATTTATTATTATTATTATTATTTATTTCTGCACGTTTAATCGTTTAAATCTCCGCCTTATAGGAAGCATTTTTCACGTGAAGCAGAATTTTCCTCAAACCCCGGACCGGGCCACCACCTGTAGCGCCACGTAGGACGACTGCCGATTCCAACTTCGGGGCGGCCGAACAGACTCCCACGCCCCACGCACGAACCTGGACTGGATCCCGGCCAGGGGGGCCCACGCGGGTTCTTGTTCAACTAACTTTCCGTTGCTTTCGAACGAATTCCACACTTTTTCGCACCTTCGCCAGCACAAACGATGCCAGGCCCACAAATCCCGTCCAGGTTCATCGTCTCTCTTTCAGCCACTTGAAAGTACAATAATGCCCTTCTATACGGCAGCGGGGATTAAGGCTGCGAGAGGGCGATATCGTAATTTACAAAGTAGGGAGACGGCCTATATAAAGGTCTCCAGTTCATCGCCGGCTCCGAATCGACTACGCGAACTCCGGCGAAGCTCTCGATCGGTAGCTCGATCCTTCCTGCGTTGGTTCAGTGGTCTCGGGTGGGTCTTCCCTTAGCTCGCCCGTTCAAGGAGGAGCATCCGCTTCGAATCTCTCCTCGAATCGCTTCCCCTTCAGGTGAGTGTGCTCTCGCCCCTTTTGGAGTTTTCTCGATCGGGATCTGTAATCGAAATGGTTTTCGATCGCAATGCCGTTTTCGAAAAGGGGGCGAGATTGTTGAAAAGTAACTTCGATTTCTGCTGAATGGAGTGCAGGGTTTCGGAATCATGGTGCTCTGGGTTTTCGGCTATGGATCTCTGGTTTGGAACCCTGGATTCGAATTCGATGAGAAGATCATAGGGTTTATCAAGGACTACAGGCGTGTTTTCGATCTCGGTAGGGAGAAGATATTCATTTGTTTTCCTTCTATGTTTTCGATCGAGGCTAAGATTTGACTTCGGTACTCCTTCTACCAGCCTGCATAGATCACAGAGGCACACCGGAGAATCCTGCCAGAACCTGCACCTTGGAACCTAAAGAAGGAGCAATCTGCGTAAGTAGACTCAGTTTCTAAGATCATTCATCGTGTCGAATCAATTCAATACAAATCGATTCCATTACAGTGGGGTGCTGCATATTGCGTCAGAGGAGACCTCGAAAGGGAACGAGCTGCAATAGAGGTAGATCCATCACCATGTTTTTTGGTTCAATCCCTGAGTCTGATCCTTTGTCTTACTTTTCAGTATTTGAGGAGACGAGAATGCGAGTACGATGTCGAAAGCCATTTGGACTTTTACAGGGTAAGCTTCTTTCTGACTCTCGATCTTCAGATGCTTCTTCCTTCAACACTTTCCGATTCTTCCCTGACAAATGAATTGTTCTTCAGGAAGGAGAGACTTCTGAGCCAACTGTAACAGGAGTCCTAATGTATGATACTTACATTTGCCACACCTAAAAATCTTTACAAAATTGTCAAATTGCATTAAATTGTTAATTTTTTTTTTTCAGATTTCTATCAACCATGAACAAAGAGGCCAACAAGTATTACTTGGGACCTGCTCCCATGGTCGAAATGGCAAGGTGACATAAAATAAGCTTCCTATCTTTTCCTTGTTAATTATTTTGTATGTTCTATTAAATCCGATAAAATTTAGGGTATATCTTCAAAATAGTATGATATTATTCACTTTGAACTCACACCCTCATGATTTTATTTTTAGACTTTATCGAAAAGGTTTCGTACTAATATAGATATCTTTATCTTATAATCCCAAAATCTTTTTCATATATTTTTAATGTGAAAAACAATCTACCCCTCCTTAACAGCCCACCCCAGGATCTTTTCCTTATATTTCCAATGTGAGATTTTGATTGTATTCCAATAATTTACGCTCCTCCTTAACGGTCCCAACGGACCCGTCCCCTTATTAGAAGCCCTCAAATGGCATCATATAGATCTGAATGTATCCCCCTCCTTAACGGTTTCAATGGACTCGTCCCCTTAACGGTCTCAATAGACCCCTTATTATTGGTCCGGATCTCAACGGATCTGCCCCTTTAACGGTCCCAACGGACCACTTATTAGGAGCCCCAAATGGTACCATATAGATCTGCTCTGATACCACTGTTAGATTCGATGGAATTTACATATATCTTTAAAACGGTATGATATTGTCTATTTTAAACTTACACCTTCGTAATTTTATTTTTGAGTTTTATCCAAAAAATCTCGTACCAATATAGATATCTCCATCTTATAATTTCAAGATCTTTTTCATGTCTTTCTAATGTGAGATTTTGATTGTATCCCAACATGTTCTTGTTGTTTGATCCAATCTCCTCTAATTTTTATCAGCCAAATAGCTACAGCCAATGGTCCAAGTGGAAACAACAGAGATTATCTCTTCAAGCTGGAGAAAGGAATGGCAAATATAGGTAAAAGCATGATGATATCGAATAATTAAACTTCAATGTTTTTGTAGATTAAATTAAAAGTAAAAGTTGGTATGTGTTTGTTGAAATGGCAGGACATGAAGATGATTATGTTGTTGAGCTAGCAAATGAAGTGAGAAATGTACTCGAAAGTATGAAACAACAAAAGTCACCAAATGTTCCTTTGTCTCTTCGATCGCATGCACCGTTTCTTCCCATCGAGTCATTCCTGGAGAACCCTCTCATTGTCGATTCATGATCCTTTTTATCTTGAAAACTCATGTATTTTTTCTGTTCTTTGTTTAACACCTGTTATATCATCTTATTAATCAGCTAATGATTCTCTTCTTTGTTTCTCCATTCCATTCATGAGAAGGATTTGGAGAATGATTGTGATCGACCAACTGTATTACTAATTGAATTATTAATGGTATGACTTGAAATAGTTTAATGCTACAATAACGTGTATTAAGGTGTTAATGACTTTTAGTGAAGGTTAACTAAGACTTAGTCACTTTGAGCATGATAGACTTTCTCTACAATCAGTACTCGGTCGGTTCGGGAACTCGACAAGTTAGCTCACTTAACACTAAGGTGGTTTGAGTACTCAACACTCGAATAACTTAGTCACTGACACTCAGATTGCTCGGGAACTAATCAATTCAATTTTTTCAAATAGTTCATCCTTTCTTATTTTAGGGTTTGAGATTATCAACTGGGACTATCTGATCCAATAAGATAAAATCTTTGTTTTTAGTTATTTTAATTTTATAATTTTAAATATATAATATCTTTGACATTATTAATGGTGACATACAAAATATATGGATTGATAATTCATCTATTATTTAAGAACAGTAGTAAAATCTCAAATAGTACATAGCTATACGGTCTCATATTAACTTTTTAATCTGCTTATTTATTAGATTTGATTCATTGAAAATTGTAAGATGGTACAATAATTTTGTAGATAAAGGTCATTCTCTCAAAAGTGGGTCTAAATTAATTTTTATATAATTTAGATATTTAAACTTTTGAACTGATTAATTTTGAAAAAAAAATTTCTTCGATCAATAAATTAAATTAAGAAGGATAAATGACATGTCACTTTGTAGTTATTATTTTAAGATTATTTCATATTGAAAGAAATTAGCAAAGAGCCTTGAGCTCGAGCTAGGTTCATTTTCTCTAAGTTCAAACTCGACGACTTGAATTTAATTCGAGTTTTAATTTTTAAATTTGAATTCATATGGTAATGAAATTAGATAATTTGTGAACAGCTTGAGCAAGTTTAGTTTAAAAATGACTCATTTAAAAATTAAACGAGCTTAGTTAAAACTCAACTCGTTATATAACAAATGTATGTGAGTCTCTAAATGAACACATTCACAATCAATAAACGAACATATTCACGAACTAAAAATTATTAAACTCGAGTTCAGTTCGATAATATTTTCGAATCGAAATCAAGCTTGAGCGAGCTTGTTAATCTAATCAAACGAACTTTTTTTCAAACTGAAATTCAAACAGCTCACGAACGACTTGACTCATTTACACCCTATCATACCGTAGTTAGAAAGAATGTAATTAACCGCGAAAATATATTACCGTTGCACGAGCTAAATTAAGGCCTTTGGGCCGAAATGGAGCTGCTCACTCACATCCAATAACGGTGTATGGCCCAGCTGCCGTGTTCCCTTGTCTAGGGTTAGGGTTACGGTTCCGCCTCAAATCTATAAGACGCCTCCTCTTTGTTGTTCCTTATCGTCCTTCTCGATGGCGCCGTCGCTGTCGCCGCCGCCGCCGACTCTGCTAAGGCCACTGATCCGGCTCGCCGTCTACCAATTTATGTCGACTTCCTCCACACTTTGAATCGTGCTGCTCTTCTTCCTCTAATTTCTACGCCGACAAGCGGAAGAGGGAACCGCGCTGATGCAGGGTGATGAATCCTGCAGCTATTTTGATAGGTCAGTGTCTCTCGCTCATAAAAATCTCATCTCTCGATGCTTCCTTCGCCGTCGGTTCATCTGGTAACTCGATTTCTATGCGAAATTAACAGTTGCATTAAATTTCTCGGCATTTGATGGATTTTTCTTTTGATGGATTACGCTCTCTTTTCATCGTCCTAATTCTTGGTGGGTCGCTTAAGTTGCGCTCTTGCTGTAAATATGGACGGAGAACAATCGGTGGAAATTTAGATGGATCTTCCTTGAGATTTTGGAGGTCCATAAAGGGCCACCTTACATGCTAAAGAAATCCATGAAATCCTGTTTTCTTCATATTTTGCCCTAATTTTTTTTCTGAACACCATTTCGATTCGAGGGTAAAAATGATCTTTGTCGTGGTGGTGCAGGCGTCGGGATCAGTGTCGATGTCGCCGTCGCCGGCGATCTTCTTAATTAATTAAGAAAGAAATTTTTATTTTTTTTCGGTCTCAAATTAAAATTTTAATTCATATAAACAACCTGTTTGAGTGTAGAAGTGTTAGAGCATCCGCAACGCTCGTGTCATTATAACGTCTTTAATCAGTGATCGATTGGGTCCACTAACATGTGGTTGAGTGGTGGTTGTCACCATATGATTCGACCACGTGATCGACCACCACTCACATTATGCAGTCTCTACGAATGTATTAATATTAAAAAAATAAAAATAAAAAGCACGGACCCACCTATTAACGTGTTCAGAACTCTGAACGCGTTCAATACCTCACTCCTCTCTCACTCCTCCCTCACTCTCCCACATCTTTCCTTCGCTCTTTCACGTCTGTTATTAATGCCCGACTAACACTGGTCGACTACCACTCAACCACGTGTTAGTGGACCCAATCGATCACTGATTAAAGGCGTTAGAACGCCACAAGCATTGCGGATGCTCTTACATGTGATCACTATTGAGCCATTCTTCTAATTTTGGAAAAATATTCAAATAATATTTAAATTTTAGTTGACCAGAAGAGCACATTGAAATTACTTGGAAGGGTCGAGTAGTGCGGTCAAATTAGTCAATTCATGACCGGTGAGCTTAGGTAATTCATTGAAAGGATGGATTACGAGTTCGACAGGATATAATTAAAATTTTTATATTTAGGTTACAGATTAAATAAGTTAAGTTCATAAAAAAATAAAAAATATATATATAAAATATTAAAAATTTTAAAATAGATTGTGAATTAGGTAAATTAAATTTATTAATTTATTAAAAAAATTATTTTTATTTTAAAATTTTAAATATAATAAAATTTTCAATTCACGAATCAATCCAAGACCACTATAGGTTAACTTACGTAAGTTGCGAATTTAGATGGAATCAATCCAAGACCACTATAGGTTAACTTACGTAAGTTGTGAATTTAGATGGATGAATTTATTTGGATCCGTCTTACAATAAAATGATAAAATACCAATTCAATTTACTTGAGTGAGCTCTCAAAAGTCACATGTTTGTTATAAATCATAATTTCCTTTTATTTGAAAGGTAGAGTTGGATCTGTCGAATTATCGGATTAATACGCCCGTGTTGATGGCATATCTAGATGGACTAGCCCATGACAAATTTGAATTGATTTGTGAATTGAAAAAATAAAATAAAATTTTATTTTAAAATTTTAAAAATAATATATTTTTTAATTTACGAATCAATTCAAGATTACTGTAGATTAACTTACACAGGTCGCGGATCTAGATAGATCAATCTATTTAGACCCTTCTTACAATGAATTGATAAAATACCAATTCAATAGTGTGCTCTCAAAAGTCACATGTTTGTTATAAATCATAATTTCCTTTTACTTGAAAGATAGAGTTGAATCCGTCGGATTGATTAGCCCATTGATTCGCCCATGTTGATGGCATATCTAGATGGACAAGCCCATGATAAGTTTGAATTGGTCTGTGAATTAAAAAAATAAAATTAATTTAAAATTTAAAAAATTTAATGAACTTACGAACTGATCTATCTAATATACCATTTAAATTTAAAAATAATAATTTTTTTATATTTTTATGGACTCGTGGACTAATTCATTTAATTCATAAAGTAGATTGAGTTGAAGATTTAGGTAAATATTTTTTTAAAAAATAGAAAGGTAAAATTATTTAATGTCACCCATCAAATTGTTGTCTTTTAAGATCATAAAATTGCCCTCCGATAAGGGAACAAATTAGTTATTACGAAATAAGTTTATTTAAGTGAATAATAAGCAAATCTCAATAAAATTAAAATAATATTCTCCCTATAATAACCGACCATATGAGACCAAATGACAGACTTTTACTGAAATAAAATAATAAAGTTTTAAAAAGTTATTTAAAAAAATAACTAGCCACCAAATAAATCGGGTTAGGGTTTAGTTACTTCACCAGATAACTTAAAAATAAAGACGAGAAAACCAAAAAAAAAATTGAAATTAACAAAATAATATTAGTTTTAAGGAAAAGTCAACAGATAATTATGTTACAAATTTATTTAATTTTACTTTTTTTAAAAAAAAATATTTTTGTCAAGCGGTTTCACTAGATAATTTAATTCTAGATCCCATACAACGATATGAAGCCTCCTAGACTATTTTTCTCTTAAATATACCAACCCTGTTTATTAAGGACGGAAATAAAAATAATAGAACATTTATTTCATAAAAAAATAAATCATTCATCTATTCCGTTATTTACCTATTACAAAATAATAAATAAAAATATTTTTTTATCCATTCAAATTGGATGAAACAAACTTTCCTTCTTCGTATATATATATTTTTGATTTTTCTTGCACTACGACCATGACTAGACAACCCTATGTGGCCTTGCACAACAAGGTCTTGGACAATGAGAGGTGTAATCAAATCAAACCAGAGGCTCAAGCTCGACTCAATTCATTTTTCCCTAAGCTCGAACTTAATTCATAATGAAATTAAATAATTTACGAAATTGATTCGAACTTGAACAAAAATAGTTCATTTAAAAATTTATCAAGCTTAATTTAGCTCAACTCGTTAACATATAATTTTTAGATCGTTAAACAAGCTCGAGTTCGAGTTCGTTATGCACACACACAAACATAAATGAGTCTTTTAACGAACATATTCGTGAGTCCCTTAACGAACACATTCGCAAACTCACGAACAAAAATACTATTAAACTCAAGTTTGGCTCGATAATATTTTCAAGTTTGAAATCAAGCTCAAACTCAACTCATTAACTTAACCAAACAAGCTCGAACGAATTTTTTTCGAATCAAGACCTAAATAGCTTGTAAGCAGTTTGACTCGCTTACACGGCTACCTCATGCTACCCCTCACACGACCCTATGCAACTATGAATTTTTATCTCATATTTTCTTCTTCCCACCCTTTTTCTTTTCTTCTCTTCTCTTCTCTTCTCTTATCCTTTTCCCTAGAGATTTTTCCCCTCCTAAGATTCCTTTCCTTCCTAGTAAACAAAGCATTAAATATACATAAAAGGGTAGCAATAAAACCAGCATTTGAAATAAATCAAACCAACTAAACACTTTCTTGAATTATTTCATTGGTTCTCATAAATTTTGTGGCTGCACAATTCACATTTATAAGATGTCTATGATGTTAAAAATTGTAGTAAACAAATACAATAGGAATGCTTTGTAGACAAACTCATATCCTAATATACACTTAAGATCTTGATCATGTACACCAAATCAACATTGAGCTCTTGTTCAAATTGAATCAGTTAAACCAAGTGAGGCTCGATCGAGTTAGAATCGAGTTAACTTACTTCTCGACTGTGAGCGAACTTAGGATTCAATTAGGTTTTTCAATCGCAAGACAAATCATCTTTAAAGTCATCAAATTTTAAGCCAGAATTCAAAAAAAATTCTCAAATGGATATGAAACAAACTGATCAACTAGGAGCTTAAACTACTCAAGAAGATATATTTGTAACAGGCATGTATAGAGCCAAATCAGCATAATACTATCAAGCGAGGCTACGAAGAACAGAAGCCGTATGTACGATCAATATACACCTTCAGATACGCTAAGCTAGACGCCTATAAATAGTTTAAATACATGAAATACCAAATTTAGGTCATAAAATAGATGCGATATGCGATATACGATATACACCTAAAGTATGAATCTACTTGTAGTAAGCCTGACCTGTGACCTGTGCATTGCAAAAGGCATGATAGAAGCCACCTTGAGGAGTTTCTTGGAATTCTCCTTCATTAGGGTTACCGAGGCAGGCGGCTTCTCTTCTTGTTTTAGGGTTCAAGAACATCTGGAAGAACAAACTTATAAACTAAAGAGATCCAGTGGAAGTAGTTACTTGACAGATTATAAATCAAAGGGTAAGCGTGAGACAACACCTTCACCATATATTTGTTCGATCCTAGAGACTATATGTTTCCCGTAAGTGTATTTCTTCAAAGCTGGCAGATGAATTTTGATGCGGTTGAGCAGGATTTCCCGATGCTTATCGGTGCATGTTTCAAGAATCTTTTGGATCACATAATTTGCAAATTGATCCTTCATCATCACCTGAAAAAGGAAATGAACTCAGATGCAGAGGCATAACAGAAGTAAAAAAGAAATCCACAATGTACTTACGCGCATCGTCTATATTTGCGAAATACAAGATATTCAGCCTAACAAATGGAGATGTAACGTAAACCATAATTCACAGGTTCAGGATCTACTTGGAGCATTTAAGAGGAATTCCAGATTTGATACATTTTAAGATTTACTTATACATGGGAGCATTTGCTTCCTCAGGAAGGAAAAATACATCAAACTTGCTTATTAGCTAGTAGACAAAAAAATCAAAGTTTTAACGAGCAAACGAAGAAATAAGATTACGATACGAAACTAGTAAGCTGGTCATTCATTGTTCAAATGGGTAATGCTTAACTCAACCGAAAGAAAAAGTGCAGGTACGAGTAAGACTGCAACCAAGGAAGGGAAAGCACCATGTTCCTAACTTTCAAAAAGGGCATGCCTCCATCATAACAAGATGTCTAAGAAATCTTGGACATGCCTATAAGAGCAAGATTTGAAAACCATTTCGAGCTAGGTGGCAAGTGTGAAACTTAGTGTTCCACCTACAAATATAAAGGGACGGGCGAGCTACAAGGACTTCTGCAAGCAGCCGTGAGTGTGAGAGCTAAAGTTTCCATCCAAAGGTAAGTCGATTCCCTCCTCATCTCCCCTTTCCTCTAGGTCTTCTTCCTCTTCTCTGCAATTCATTCCACAGTGCCAAGAAAAATGCATGTCATCGCGCCCAAACATCGTATAATTCCAACCAGGATACAAAAATCCCAACTCTGAATGATATTTCAAACCTTGCCTATAAGGTCTTCTAGATCCAACTATTAGCATATATAATGAAACAAACTAAGATTTTAGCCCCAACAATGTAAATAAGAACACAATTACCAGAAGATGCAGAAGCTGTTTGATATCTTTGCTGGTTAGAAAAAGTGGCAATCTACTAATTCTTCATCCCAATTGTATTATTGTATTCTAAGTTACATGAACAACTAGTTATGAACAAAAACTTCAAAAAAATTATCACATAGCTTACCTGGAAAAGAAGACTAATTGATCAGGATACTAAAATACATATTTAATAATTTGCAAAAGCTTTGAACATACCAATAAATTGTCATTTTCTTCAGTTTGTCCAACTATTTCCTTAATCAAGAGATCCCTCTCTTCGGTACTACCATATGCTAAACATTTTTCAATAACATTTGAAGCAAACTTGTTCTGACTCATCTGTACAATCTGCCCAAATAATTTGCTGATAATCTGACTCCTTTCGTGTGTTTTTCCCCTCTCCAAAACATGCTGAAATGATATAATCATGTAAGGATTGAGATGTGACAATAGACAATAAATCAGATAAAAAAGAACTGTTATATATATTCAAAAATATAATCTAGAAATTATTCACAGCAAAATTACCTTATCGTGGGATGTCACTCATGCACAATTGATAGCATACATTCAGTAAAGATTGACTAAGCTCTATGGTACACTCTTGACATGACTTGTACAGACATACATAGTCCACTGACGAATGAGAAGGAATGAGGAGAAATGAGAGTGGGACATTCTATTATGCTATAAACTATCTAAACAGGTCGGTTTACACACAGCAAGAATGTGAAATAAAGGGTTCGATAATAAACAATAATATGTTTATTCATGTCTAGTTTAAACCCTTTATGACTTTCATAATTGCGGTTTAAGCCCTTTTATTACATTCATAATTGCACACTACATTTCGCAAAGCATAATGGAGAATGACCAAATCCAGGTTAGCTATGGTTTATGGACAACCAAAATGGAAGGTATCATGTGTTTCTGCATACTTATCAAATGAAGAAAGCAGACCAAGATGACCTCATTTTTAACTTCAGGTACAACCCAATTAATTTGCTCTACAACATATCACAATTTGAAGGGCAACATAAAGATCATTCATGAAAAAAAAAACAACTGTGCTAAAAATAGACTTGTCAATGCCATACTGCTGACAGAGTGCATGTTTTGAATTGCCACTAACCAATGGATGACGAATACATGAAATACTTCATTTATTACAGAAATGAGACAACAGAGTGGAAATGTTAAAGCGCTCACCTGTGTGACATAATTGCCATACTGATCTTGTGCAAGCTGGCAAGCTGACTGCAAAATCTCATCCACAATGAATTGGCTTTGAGATTCATCGCTACAATGCTCCAGGACTCTCTACAAACAGAAAATAATGTTTCCGGATCAGAATCTCAGGATCAGAATACTATCTGGATAATAGAAACTTCCTTAACCTGAATCACACGGCAACCATAAGGATGTGTAGAAAGTGTTGCAACTTGCCCATGAAATGCAGATATAATGAAGCCAATTTTTTCTGCTGGTATACACTCAATGCACTTCTGAATTACATGATTCCCATTCTGATCACGAACACATCTCATGACATTTCCATCGAGTTCTTGCACTAGCTGTGTTTTCTGACCAAGATCAATAACCTCCAGAGCCTGCAACCATAAGACAAGGGTGAGAAGACTTCAATAAAATCTAGCTGGAGTTGGATAGAAGGCTTAGGAAATCTCCCAGTGCAACTGAAAGTGTCACTTTAGACTTTTCCCCCTTAAAATAAAAAAACTTTCAAGTTCTAGTATAACCTCAAGCATATGATCTAAAGAAAAGAAGAATCTAGCTTCCTGCAAAAAATAAAAATAAAAATAAAAACTCCTTTTATTTTTAACATAATCATTCTCTAGCTAGGATGCTCTTTGTAAAAATTTCTCTCTCTCTAAAGCTCACATTTTTAGCTCCAGTTGATTAAATGGCTAATTCAAACTATACCTTATCAATATCAAGCCCACATCTTCACCAGCTGGCACACATTTTACAATCTATTATGATTTGAATTACACCCAACAGTTTGAGTCACGTCTAAATACCAAAAATATTTTTTTTATTTTCTCTTCTAATAATCCATCACCTAATCCTCAACTTTTCTACAATTCTACATGTTTCTCAAAAGCCCATCACTCTAATCTATTAAGCATGGTAGGTTGGACAACTTATAAATTTTATTCTTTTAGCCAAAGGGGCATACTATGATCACATTAGCACAGTTTAAAATCTCATACCATGCCGGTGCACAATCAAAATATATTGTGCTAGTAAATTATTGGGCCTTGATAGTAATATGCACAGTAATTTGTCGTGTTGCCCTTGTCAATCGTGCAGCGTGTCATGTTGACACTCGATACACATAGTACGATCTCGATACATGACGACGTTTAAGTAATGTTTGTTAATTTTATTAACTTGTGTCTGCACAACACAATACTAAAACTAATACCATTCTAGTTAAGGACAAAAACTACAACATGGAATGATAATTCAAACCTTGCAACTAAAGGTAATTGTTCTCTCTTCTTTTTTTATTATACTTCTTTTTCTTCATCCCTCCATCTCCAATTTGCCACCGACTCTGTATTATTAATACACAAGCACAATACCAAATTTGAACCATTATAATCAAAGATCGAAACTCTATGGCTCGAGATTTTGAATCTCGCATAGAACTCTAGAACTCCTCCATATTGACCATATGATTTTCGCACAAATTCACCTTAGGCAATCTGATAATCAACACCATAAACTTGAGTGTAACTTTTAGACACCAAATGAGTATGTAGCTAGTCCAAAGTACACACCATAGAGTGATGTCTTCACAGTAAACACCCATATTGCATAGAACTCTAGAACTCCTCCATATTGACCATATAGTTTTCGCACAAATTCACCTTAGAGTAAGCTCGAGATTTTGAATCTTGCATAGAACTCTAGAACTCCTCCATATTGACCATATGATTTTTGCACAAATTCACCTAGGCAATCTTATAATCAATGCCATAGACTTGAGTGTAACTTTTAGACACAAAATGAGTTTGTAGCTAGTCCAAAGTGCACCATAGAGTGATGATGTTTTCACGTAAACACCCAATTAGAATCAACTGTGAATTTGTTAGGGAAAGGAGAACCAAATCCAACTATCATTAGAATGTAAAACCGCCATCTAAATTGTCATAGCATGCCTCCATATCGAACAGAGATTGCCTATGAATTAGTCTCAGTAGAAATACAGCTGAAATCGAGGAAGAATACTACTAGATCTCAAGCGTATGTGCAAAACCTCACAATGGAACTCTAAGCAGGGAACTGAAGAGAAGACTAGATTGGTCCTAATTGAAGAAATCAATCAGTAAGACCAGATTGGTCTTCAAGAGCGGGCAAAGAAATCAACCAACAAAGGAATCAATCAGCAAAGAAATCCCGAGCAGAATAACCATATAATGAAGAATAATTTTAAAGGCAAGATTGGTGAAGAATAGTAATGGGAAACATAACTCCTGTATGTGGCGAAGAAGGTTCACACAGTCCAACTTGGTGATGATGCTAGGAAGCAAAATCACCTAGAAGAAGAATCCCAAGCCAACGAGGTTGAAGAACGCTTGGACAGTGTTTGGTGATGAATCATGCAAAGTGCGTGTGGTGGCAGACAAAGCCGAATAAGGTAACAATTTCACTAGCTCTGGTACCATGTTAATTGGGGAAAATTATTAGGGCATATAGGCAGTAGGTACTCCCTCTGCCTAAGTATATAAGCTTATCATTGTTTTAGTACATCTTTATCATTCATATATTCACAAATAAACCCCTAACTATTTACAATTTGGTTCTTAAAACTGTGCTTTTTAGAAGTGATGATCATGCAGAATCAATAATGGTAATAGAGATAAGTGCTAGATAATCTGTAAAACTTGATATTAATCTGAATAAAGCATGGTTCATTCAGTACAAGTCATGGCAAAATTGGATGTGGACTACTCTTTTTTCTGTTCTATGACAAAAAAAGTGAATGAATATTCTACCATTCATAAGGTAGCTTAGATGGACTAAGCCATTAGATCATTCTTCTTCTATTGCCTTAGTTTGCTTTCCCTATGAGGACATCCAGCTTTGGCAGAACCATGCCAAGTTACAGAAGAATCCAACACATTTTACTTGATAGGGTAATGCGAAGAGGCATGGTAGGGATAGTTTCACTTGAAATGGAAAACAAAAAGAAAGAAAATGATAAGAATGAGAAATATTGGTTCCTCAGGAACTATATCTGCTTCTACACATATATTCATTAAGTTCCTTGCCTGAAATCATTTTAAAAAGGATAAAATGTAATAGCAAATACACTGCTTTGTCAGCAAATTCAGTATAACAAATATAGTTAGCATATTTCAAAGCTACCAATGTAAGATGAACATCATGGAATATTAAGCAGGTGTTAAATTTTGTGAATTCCAGTTTTGAAACAAATGGCGTACATATCATGGTGCAAAATGGACAAGGTTAGCTAAAAGAAAGAGAACCTTTTGAATAACACGGCAACCATACATTTGAAGACTCAATGGTAAGATATTGCCAACAAGCTTATTAGCAAGCTCTTTCCTCTGTTCAGGGCTCCCATGTTCAAAAAACTGCAAGAACAGAGGAGTGAATACGAAAGATTGTCAAACCAGTGAAATTCTCAAGAGTACTTATACATGAAGAAGTATCAGAGAAGTAGTCAGAGACAAGTTTGGAAGATGTACCTTTTGAATAACATAATTCCCAAATACATCAATCATTAACGAAGAAGCATATGGAAGTACTTCACCGAAAACTGAAGCCTTCTCATTAACACTACAAGTCTCTAACTTTTGCTGGATAAATCGACTACCATGTTGGTCAGCACTGATACAAGAAAAGATACATCAACCAAAACAATATACAACACAATAAGATCCAACATTAAAGAGGCCAAATTTAGAAAACAAAATGAAGAATAAAACTTGCCTAAATTCAACAACACGTCCAACAATGTCAGACAACTCATATCTATGAGCTTTGTTGGACTTGAGCTCTTCAAGGAAAGAGAAAGGCTTTGGATCATCAAACTTCTCATGCCCCCTTTGGCTTTGCCACCCTGATAAAGAACCAGTATGTCTCTCAGAGCTGAATGGAAACTTAATGTTGTCATTTTTCCTTCCCGAAAAGCTTGTTCCAGCCACTGGAGGTCCTTGAAAAACAGGGCTGCCCATTGGAGAATTTGAAAATGGCATCATCACACCAATACTTGTGGGACTCCCATAGTAAGTAGGGCTGACAGTGCCCCCTCTTGCAGTATTCAGGGTACTGACACTGCTACCTCTAGTGACTTGGAATGTTTGATCAGGTAGATATGTAGAACCCTGCGCTTGTTGTGGATCATAGAGGCCTGGTAAGCTTCCTACAGCATTTCCCCTGGATATCATTGGCTCATATTGAACAGCAGCTGCAGTACTATAAGCATCAACTGAATGATGCTGATAGAAAGGCATATATAAAGAGTCAGTAAAGGGAGGCTGCATAGGTAAACTCAACTGCCCATACATCTTATATAACTGCTGAATGTCAACACCAGAAAAATCATTTCCTCCTGATGTAACTCCTGGAACTCTAGTATTGAAGTTTGCTCCAACTGCGTTCTCAAAAGGCACTGGAACAACATTCTGATGATGAGGATAAGCAGTGACCAATGATGGCACTAGTGAAGGATTTAATGTGTATCCGCTTATGCCAAACTGAGAAGGAAGTAGGCTAGTAGATTGCAGAGTTTGGTAATATGGAGCTCCATATGCCATTGCTGTGATGTACAATGGAGAAATACTGGAAGATTGTGATAGTGGCTGCACCTCAACTGCAGATAATTTTGGTTGGCCATGAGAAGAAAGACTCCCAGGACTTTGAGAATGTTGTATTCCTGGAGAAATCATCTGAGACTGACCAAGCTGAGCACGAGCAAATGAGCTTTGTGAATGCAAATTACCTGGCTGGGTATGCCGCCTTTGGTTGGTTGTGTAGCCATCAGAAGATAACCTTAGCTTCTTTATTTCATCTTTGATATTACCGATCCCTAACCCAACCATACCACCAGGTGAAACACCATTCTCAAAATTGGTGCTGCCACTGCTAGTTTCAGTTTGAACAAGTGTCTTCTCAGTGGATGCTGCACATGAAATTGGCATGCCACCAAGATCACCACTCGATATGGATCCAACTGAATGTGAACCTCTGTGAGAAGAATGAGCATGTACACTGTTTTTTCTTCGCTGTAGCATAGTTATGCCAACAGAAGAATCACGTACAGCATTCGAAAACAAATCCTGGTTGGATTCTTGTTCTAGCAATGTTTGTCTTGAAGTATGAGAATGGTCATGATATAAAGGATATGAAGTCTGAGGAAAATCTTCCTGAAACATCAAAAACTCAAGCTTCAAAAGAACTGTAAAAAAAATAATCAGTATCTTCAAATAATGTCTAAAATATAGTAGTAATCTATTCTAAGCCAGTCATAAATTTCAGAATACTTTAAAGGAACTATGTTTAATCTATCTGGCTACTTAGTCTGGACAATTACTACGAAATCATTAAGAAATGCTCATGCAAACTACAGGCAACATTCATAGAGCAGACTCAGGCAATTAGGGAATTTATTAGAAGTTAAAACAGTATTATGAGAAAATGCTTACAGCATATGTGGACTCTCTGGCCCAGGTACATGGCAATACTGTACAAGTGGCACATCCGTGCAACAAAAAGCATACTAGAATCAGTAGGAATGAGTACCCAGAACAACAAATCTCAATGTATTATAATGAATTCCCAAAGCAAGGCCTCCATCATCTTAAAGAACTTCCCGAAGTAGTACAGCATGAAACATTGTATTGGCTGATGCATTAGGTACTTAATCATCTAGATCAGAGTATAACTAAAGTTATAAATTTACATGCACGAAGAAAGAGGTTTGTAGTCACATCTAAGCTTAGACCCATGAGGGGTAAGATGCGCTAGGTAACCAAGGGTCTTGCCTGGCACAAGTTGGACTGTGCCTAGCATGATGCAACCCCAACTAGACAAGCCACACGTACATGACCAGCAGGCTGGTCCAGGCATGAACACAAATTCAGCCCACCTCAAGTCCAGGCCAATTAAATTTTTGTAATAATATTTAATGAAGATATTGCTATTAAATATCACCATATTAACAATATTTTATTATACAAATATTTAATAATAAAAATAATTTTAAGGAAAATAAAAACCAGCCAGGCCTATGCTAGGAATCTCAGCCTACCTGTGCCAGCACACAGATACAGCTGGACCAACACAGATATTAGCAGGGTGGGTGGCTGAGTCTGGGCCTAGCCCATTGCCACCCGTGCTTAGGCCATAAAACCATTGAACAGTAGCAGTTTACTCAATGCACTAGGAAAAAAATGTTCTGAAGGAAAGGGGCTATCAGAAATTTAGAACAGTGAATAAATTACCTCCACTGAATCTACCATACTGTTAAGCCGTCCTTCAGAAAGAGAAAAATTAAAAGGAAGAACATCAGCCTTCTTATCCACCGAGTTGCTGGGTTCAGTTCTAGGTGACCTATCATCCTCAGATTCCTCGTTATGAGTAGATAGGACAGGTCGAGAGCCAAAGAAAGATGTTTTGTTGTTGTCATCAAATGAAAGCAATCTCCTACTCTGACCAATTCCGCCAATCTGTTGCATCATATGTCGATTCTCCCGAGAGATAAGAGGCTGAGGAAGCCTTGGTTGCAAGTTTACGTTAGCACAGTAGTATGCTAAATAAGCTGGATGAGCACGTAGTTCCTCTTCAGAGTTACAATTTTGTGCTGCATTGTTTAGGTTCTCCAAACTACCATCCACGTCAGCAATCTGGCCTTTCAAGATATCAAAAGCTGCACGAGAACCTTCAATACTCGGAGGTGCACTTCCACTTCGACTGAGACCATTAACACCAGTGTTTCCATGATACCTTTGCCCCTCTAAAAGTGGGCCCAAATCTTCTGAAATTAAATTACCTGAAGATGTAAATTCTGATGGATCCTTATCAAGGGCCCAATTCCCAGCTCCAGCATTCCCTATGAACCTCAATGGATTCTCTGTAGCCATTTATCTGAAGCTGTTTTTTTCCAGATAATTCATTTATGAAAGGCCAAAGATTTATGGTTGTACTAGGAGTGATTTCTAGGTGAAATTTTGGCGGTCAGCAATTCACAGACAAAGTACCTTCTTCAAAGAAGCCAAGATCAACTCACAAACCTACAAAGCAGTCAGTTCCTGCTAAAATCAAAAAGGTAATGTTCAAATTAAGACAAATACTGAAGAAGCAATTAATAAGGTCCAAAACCAAAAGATACAACTGCTCCAAATTCAACTACAATAATAGAATTAGAAAACCATAGTCCAGAAACTACAAGCAGGAAGGCAAACATATGTGAAGCATCAGGGAGATAGGGGCCACTACAGACATGATGTATTTAGAACACAAGATTGAATAATGGCTACTTCAAAAGCACCATCAATTCAAAGATTTTAAAGATCAAGCAGATGCGTCACTGAAGAATGCAAAAGGTTCCAAAATCCATTGATAAATCAATGGAGGAAAATCACTAACTTCAGGTATCAATTCATCAATGTTGCTAATGTAAAATTATGGCCTGAAAACAATCACCACACATCTAAATAAACAGATAATACAGAAATAGATAATCCGTAAGAGCTCAACATCTATCAGATACTGGAAGATTGACTGCTAGGCAGACATTTTGCTGTAGGCCAACCACGCTCCTCCTTTATGACAGATTGGACCAAAGCTGTTTGGCAAGGATCACTAAAACATTCGGACTCCAGTTGATAGAGTTTGGCAATCTGAAAACACCAAGCTCGGGGATAGATCTCCCTTAGATTTTCACTATTAGGCGTTTAGTCTGACCAATCCAATAAAGGGCTAAAACATACTTCATAATTGCAGTAATTAAGTGTCATTTGTACTTGTGGCACATTAAATGGAATGGCCAACAAACTTGAACTAACAGTCATGCATTGCAAGACTTTACATTGGTCAGCCACTCCGGTGATAATTTCATCGTTCTAATCTCTTCCTTTCATAAATAGGAAATCAATCACCCTATTTCTTACTTCTTTCTTGGAAGTGTATCTGGCTTGATCATTAAGTCACCCATGCACATTTCTGCAACCTTTCCTTTTTCAGGAACACTCCACGCTCTGAACGCCAACTCTGTTTCCTTCCATCTGAATCTCTGATCTACCCTGAAAGCCCGAACAGGCGCATCAACACCAACACACTTCTTCGATAAGTACCTGTGTTGCATATTGCACTAGCCATACAAAGCATCATGATCTCGTACCCAACCTTTACATCCAAAAATCCAAAATTTTCACAGCTAAATCTGTGGTCAAACGGAGATTTGCAAAATCCAAAACTAAACCCTTTAAACCAATACGAAACTTCGGGCACCCAACAAAAAAAATGCAATTTTACAACGACGTTAACCGAGACAGGGCAAGCCTAACACAATCACAAGCTAGTTATCAAAATCTTACCGCCTGAAGGAGAAGAAGACCCGATAAGACCCTCGCCTTTACCCAGATCACGAGACATTGACTTCCAGAGCCCCCAATCCAATGGTCAAACAGCAATCCGCCTGGTTCATTACGGAGGAGAAATCGAACAAGGCTGGCCGATGACGAACCTGGTCCCTCGCTCACTATCTTCCCTCGCCCGCCCTCTCTCTCTCTCTCTCTCTCTCTCGCCGCTCGAAGCTCGAGGCGCCGCTTCTAAAACCCTCGATCGCCGGGCTTTTGGAGATTTCCCTTGGCCGAGAATAAGTTGAAATGACCGAAATAGCCTTCACCGTGTTAAGTTGCACCTCGGTAACAGCCAGAGACACCTTGATGACGCGGCCGTTGCAGGACACGTCATCGATCTGCTGACTAGTTACGCAGTTCAGGTTATAAGAGATTAGATATTCTTTGTGACCTGCGCTGCGCGACTCTGTCAGCGACACAGTTGATCCATCGTCGTTGTCACCGCCCTCGCTGCGCCGTCTGGCCACCGTTGGCCCAGGCATGATCGACGCGCCGCTCACTATCGATGTCGGATTCCGATCGAATTGTAGTCGGAATCCGACGCAATTTGGCCGGAACACGGCCGACAGTGGCACGCGTCGGATTCCGATCCAAATCGCGATCGGAAACCAGCCGAGGAAGGACCGACGTGCCCTTGATTGATCTCCAGAGCACGATTTGGTCGAAAATCGACGCGCGCCATTGCCGACTGCATTTCCGACCAAATTATGTTGGATTCCGACCACAATTCAATCGGAATTCGATGTCGCCCGACGCGCAGCGAGCGGTGCGTCGATCGCGCCCGAGCTAGGGGCCGGCGGTGGCTGGATGGTGCGGCGAGGGCGGCGACGGCGGTGGAGGTCGGGGGCGGAACACTGTACATTCCCACATTTGGAAGGTCAGATCTGACGTGCAATCGCGTGATGAACGATGGATCATGTGGCGCTCACGGACGCGCACAAGAGAGTCGCATAGAATATCAAACTCGCAGGTTACAAACTGTTCGGACTCGAAGTTACATGTCATGAAGGGCACATTATTTTAATAATTAATAAATTAGTCCCTGAAAACATTAAGGAATATATATAAAAAATAGTGTTTCCCCGATATTACTTTTTTTTATTTTTTATTTTTTAATTTTTTTAGAAAAAGGTGAAGTTAGAAATTAAGGACAGGCTGGGGTTCCACCGACCCAGTAGACTTTTGGGCTTGGGTGAGGGCCCACGAGACGCATCATCAAAGACTAAGGAAGCGTCGAGGGGTGATTTCGTAATTACATATAGCGTGGGCCCTGACCGCTATCCCAGTGAGATGATGACGTGGCACAATCCTAACCGCACACAGGTGAGGTCCCACGGGACAAGTGTGGAGGGGTGACTTCGTAATTACGCATAGCGTGGGGTCTGACCGCCGATCTCACGGAGACGATGACGTGGCACGATCGTAACCGCACACAGTGCGGTCAGGCCGCCGCTCTTTTTTTTAAAAAAAACTTTTCCCATTTTTAGTTGCTGCGTCCTGTGAGGGCACGTGGACATCGCCCGGGGCCCACGTATACGTGGAAGGTCGATAGGCGTCCGTGCCGGCCGTCACTGGCCCTTCACCACTAAGCCAGTGGAGCACGTGTCGCGGATCAGGTGCTGAGACACGTGATGCTGCAAATGCGGCAGAGATTTTAATAGTTCCTCACTTTTTTTTGTCATCGACCGACCTTTTTAATAATTAAATAAAGTATTTGATTATTAGTTAATAAAATTGGAATGTAATGTAGGCTATTTATTTAACATCCTTTAAAATAATTTTAAAAAAGACACAAATTTACCATGCATATAAGTGAACTATTTTGAGTGATATGATGAGACAATAGTTTACTCTTCTAAATTTAACTAAATCACTCATTTCAATATCAAATATTTCAATTAGAAGCAATGTATAATCAAATAAAAATCAAATAAAACTTAATTAATAATAATATAATAAAATAAAATTTTTAAATAGTGAACAAAATATAAAGCAAATAACATAAGCAACGTAAGATAGTCAGACATGCCCTTGAAACATGATTGAATTGATTACTACATGACAGGCTTATTGAAGTGGACAAATATCAAATCTTGACAAAACAAGATAATATCCTCTTCATAGTAACAACTGTAACTTCTTGATTTATCATCCTTACAGATGATCGTAAGATCGACATATGATCGACTGTATGAAACCGTTGGGATGACGAATTTCACTTTTTACTGAAGTCAAGATGGCCAAACACAGAATCAATCATCATATGAACTCAAAACAACATACATTTCTAAATTTCTTTCCAAGTAGCAGCATGGTAAGGAGGATTTTTTTCCCCCTTTAGAATCCTTTCTTTATCGGCTTCAAAATTTACGATACCATAAGCCTATGTTTATGCACAGATATACAGGATGTCACCAATCTTTGAGAAGATGGCCAGCAACTTCCTTGTAACTTACCTTCTTCTTCTTCACTGGATTTGCATCATTATCTATCTGTGGTATCTTACCTTCTACGGCGGAACTCTCGCCTTCAACTTTCCTCTGACTGAGACTCGGAATCATATCTAGTAACATGGCATGTAAAGGATCTGCCATTTGTTCTAACTTCTCGTGTTGTCCCGAATTGGCATCCGTGGTTCGTGTGTTCTTTACCCTTTCTTCGGGTTTGTCTTCTGCACAATCTTGCTTGTTGATCAATTCGAGTGGATATTCGTCTGGCAATCCAACCTGACCTTCAGCAACAAGTAGACTACCGAAAGAGTCGCATGCTTCGGTGCTTTCGACTCCTGTATGCTTGGTCTCATTCAACTCTGTGGCTTCTTGCTTACTTTCTTCCGAGCCACTGCTAAGGGATTCATCCTTGTCTATTTTAGCAGCCCCGCGTCCAACTCTGGTTCGCCGTCGTTTACTCGGTCTTGGTTTTGCTTTTCCTGTGGTTCTATGTGGAGCCCTTGCTCTTTTCCGGGCTTCAGTTCTACCAACCAGATTTGCGGCATTGTAGTTCTTGGTATTACTCGTAGAAGCAGGAAGTTGAATGTCGTTCGCGCTGAGAAGAAGATGAAAACATTTCAAACTGGTGCAGAAGTACAAAATGCTGAACAGATTATGTAAAACCCTTTCCATTTATTCTAGCAACAAAAAATTATCGAACAGAACTACATTGTTACAATTCCATTTGTTTTCAGAATTTGCTTCAGATACAAATGACACAAGAGCAGAATTTTGTTTTCTTTTTTCTTAGATTCCAAATTCTCAAAACCATTAGTTCTACACGAACAACATTAACAAGATCCACTCGCCACAATCATGTGCATTCAAACAAGATCCACTCACCATTAGTCATGAACAAAGTTAAATCTTCTAAACTACTAAGTTCAGGTGATTCTCAAGATGGCATTTAGATTCTTTAGAGAAGCTTTTAGGGTTTCGACATTATATATGTGATAACGGTCCCTACTCTATATAAAGGCCATGGTTCGATCAAGTTGTGGCATGAAGCTCCTTTACAACATAGATTAGAAGACCCCTATGCCTAATGAGATTGTTTGTCTTCACAACTTGATATTGGACAACCATTAGTTGGAGGTATGAGATTTAGTTCATGGTTTTATCGCCATTATAAGTTTTACACATGGAGCCGTCATAAACCGATTTCACATTTAGTGGGAGCATCACATACAGAACATGTAATCAGTGAACTAGGGAGAATCACAGATCTAGTCATCTCTATCAACAACAAAAAAAATACAAATTCTAGAAATTTTTATACTTACCTGTCGTCAATTTCTATACTTTCTAGGGATTCTGGTTTCAAACTATAGGCATCTTCATTCAGCTTCTTGCTTTCCTTCACGGAATCCTCCAGCCATCGGTGCCTCACTACGTGTAACTTCTTCTGATGTAAAAAGCGTCTCTGGCTAACAAGAGGAAAGCTGATGAAAAGGCAAAGTTAGCTAGCACAAATACCAAATAATCTGACAAAAGAAGCTGGGAATGACGATAAATCATGACCGACAAACAGGTATGGGGAACGACAGCATGTGGTTTTAATCACCAGAAAACAATCCATATTTCCCGTAAAATTTTGTGTGACTGCATAAGTTCTTGGCAACATAAACATGCCATCAGCAGTCTTTGTGGAATATGTTTCTCATAAGCAGAGCAAATGGCAGAGAAAAGGATTTATACGAGAAAAGGTCGATCATGGAGTATCAGCTCTTTACCTGTTGTACAAGTCATCGAAGTTATACCTCTCGTTCGGTGAATAGACTATCAAATGAGTAGCACGTATAAGACTATCACAAACTTCTCCAGCATGCATGGTTATTTCCAGTTTCAACCTTCTCAATGCAAGCTCCGATGTTACCTTGCAGTCTAAATCTCTTTTAACAGGACAAACAGAGAAAATCTCAGCATGTTACTAGAAGTCTGGAAATAGTGTTGTCTTGACCATCATTTTTCAGATTGTCAAATTGTCCCGAAAACAGTAGAAGACACAGAACTTACATGCTAGGCATCGATTCAACGACGTAAATGCAACAACCTCGAAAGAAGCACAAATTTTGCAGTGGACAGTATTTCTTTTTGTAATGCTCTACCTTGTTTGATTCCTCTGTGCCAACCATGTTGTTGAATATCTGGAAAAAAAAAAGATAAGAAAAAACATATAAAGGGTTTGAATCAAAGGGCTAGCCTGAATGAAGAGAGAGAACTCAGATACCCAATATAACACTAGCAGCAGATAAACCATAAATCAAATTCCAACAGATTAGTCGCTATTTGTATGCAACAGTATGATGTACATTTTAAAGAGAGAGAGTGTATATCACTGCATGTTGATTTACTAGGACAATGACTTCTCCATCCAAGTCACCGGAGACTGAAATTTAGTAATGCATATATAGGAAGAGACGATAAACTTAACGCTGCCATAGAACAGTAGCCTACAGCCTCTTTCTTCACAACCCCTCGCTACTTTACCTTGCAATGAGTTGGCTTGGCTATTTGTGATAGCAAAATGTTTTCAAATAAAACTGCACTTTTGCCCTCATTTTGCCATTCTCCTGCTGGCTCTCTATCGACTAACAGTGATAAAGTTGAAAAAATGGTAGCAATCATATAAGAGAGACAACCCATGCCAATCTTGGAGTTAAACTAGTACTCAGCTTCTAATTTGTTGGTTTACTGAGAAACTCAGCATCATCATCTTCAACAAAGCTAAATCATACGCTTTGCTTTTTGGACACTTTTGTGATCCATATCAATATATCATGCAGCAATATTGCAAAGGCATGGTGCATCTTAAGAACCCCAAGTTTTACTACTACCCTCTTGAATTAAATTTACTTTGTTAGGTCAATGAATCCCCGAACATGAAATTTTCCTCAGAATATGGATTCTGGAAATTTCACGAGCAATGTAAGGCTGTAAATTCCATCTGTTGCCAGTCAGCATGGGAAAAACTTATTGTTCAGTCCATCAACCGGCATCCAAGGAGCTTCAATACTCTCAGTATGCAAGCATAGGTCAAAGGGCTGATTTGTGAGTAACACTATGGTTCCAACCATGAAAGGAGGGGGTGGTTTGAATCACAGGCTGTGCAATTGGTTAATTTCCCAAGCATGGTCACTTTGGGTCTTCTGCGGGTTGCAACCACAAGCTAGGGCGGCAAATTCAGCAACGTAAGGTTCATGTCAACGTGTCAACCATACCGCTCATCATCCTCAATTCATTGCGGCTCCTTCCTATTCCCTGTTGGTGCCACCAGCACCATGTGTCAGTACTGTTTTATTCTGGCAAGGGACAGAAACCTGGCTCATAACAAAATTTCAAACCTTGCTGCAACCTAACCTTTTGTTTATATACACATGAAAAATTGTTCATTGCACTATATTTGTTCTTAGCGATAAAATGAAATGTCAGAAAATGTCTCTATGTTTGATTATGTGAATTCTTCACCAAGGAGGGGGTGAAAAAGGCTCCAATAAAATTTCTCACTTGCTTAATGTCTGTGACATCTATATCGATGTGATAATAGTCTGAAAAGGCATCAATCTCGCCAATGAGCTTTCCCCTTGAAGAACCAGAAAAATGCAGGAAGTACCTATCAGAAATCTCTAATCAGACATGTGAGCAAAAACAAGTAACACATTACTAAGAAACCATACTAACTTTGGTTGCAGATGTAGAAGGCACTTTTGCTGGCAACAATCCAAGACCCAAGAATAGTGAATGACATCTCCATGCTGAACTGCTGCCTGATATCTAAACCCTTTCAAATTAAGAATCAAAATCTCAGTCATAAGACCATGTCAGCGGTTCTTCTCAAAATGAAAAACAAAGGCAGACCTTTCTTGTCAGCAGCGATGCAATGAGTAACTGAATCATTAAGATTCATCGAGAATGATCCTCCATTTTCAACCACAACCTTGTGAAAATAGTCCATTGAAAGGGCTTGAGGAGCATTGATAAAGTCTAACAAGGTTAAGGAAGTGATTGCTACAGAAATACCAGAAAACATGTTGGGGAAGTAGATAAGTCACTCAAGCACAAAATTACAAGTGCAAGGTTTCAACTGGTGGATTTGTATGAAATATATTCTGGAAAAGAAAAAGCAATTTAATCTGCAGGCAAACATCCATGTGAATGAAAGGATACAGAAAACCATGTTAGCAAATATGAAGGTTTCTTCTTGAATATTTGAGATGCCAGTTTGGGTAAAATGAGCAGAGATCACAGAAACATTCTTCCTCGCTCTTCTCTTCGTGGTTTTTGTACGTTTTGGATTTTGACTTTGAGAACCTGGATGATTGGTTCTCCATGTATTCCCATTGCTTGATTGGACCAATTCTACGAAGGCTGGATTAGTTGAGAGTAACCAAGGACAGGTATCAGAATATTGATGGATTATTATATACTGAGTACATTCATGAAATAATTGGGAAGCAATATTATGTAAGTAAAAAATTAACCAGAGCAGCGCCATCCCCTTCCCATAATTTTTTTATACATTTATATCTTTCTACCAAAAAAGGGCTAGAGTGTTGCTCACTAGTTACAACTAGAACAAGACAAATCTCGTGAACAACAGAAAAAAAAATTAAATCCATGCAAGTACATGTATTATTTCAGGTGCCTTTTCTGGATTATTTAGTAAATTCATAGAATGCTGGTCTATCATTAAGACAAGTTCTTCCATTAGAACATTTAGTCGGTTAGAGTATGCCACTCACTAAATGCAACTACTAAGCAGTGAAATAAAGGCAAGGAGCACTTGGATCAGATCATGTGTACAAGGATTTCTTCCATAGAAAAAAATTCAAATTCTTATTCAAAAAGTTCAAGCTAACATGATGCATTAACAAATTGACAATATTTTCACCAGCATCAAGTTGGATTATATTTATAAGAAGTCAAAGAAATATGTAGTTCTGGATTAGGAGACACAATATTATGAAGCCAGTTCAGGTACCATGTTGATGTGATAATATTATTAGGGTTCAACACCAAACCTACTCTCTACCATTTTACTTTTGCATCCCTTGTATGTTTGTTTACTTACACACAAGTCCTTGATATAACCATCATAACATTTTTGGTTTGAATCGGATTTGGTTAAATTCTAAACCAAACTGAAACCAAATTTATTTTCCTAAATAAAAAGTATATATTTGTCATTGAGTTATTTAGAGTAATTCAACATTTATAAAGGATATGTCAATAATTCAAAATATGACATTAATTAACATATTCTTTTTTAACAATTTTTAGACCTCAAAAAATCACATTTGATATTATTTTATTTAAAAATATGATGTTTGAATGCACACTCGGTCCCCCAAACCAAAGTGATAAATTCAATTCATATTAAATTCCCTTTACATGAAATTTGGTTTGATTTCCAAGAAATAGATTTGATTTAAACCTGTATGATTGAAACCAAAATTTCTGAGTACCCCAAATCTCATTTTAAAGAATCATATAGGCACAATAAGCTACAGTTTTGACTTTTAAGGCAGACACATTAACAACATGCAGAATTCCTTCAGATATGTCTCCCTCTAAGTTAAAAAACCGGGAAAAAAAAGCATCTACTGCTAGGATTGAACATACAGCCACACTTCACAATGTAAACAAAATGGATAACATATGTAAGAAGAAAGTAAAAAAAAAAATGTAATTCTAGATTAGCTGATCCACGATGATATGAAGCATTGCAATGCACCAACCAGTTCGAACGAACCGCATATAGACATAATAAGCCACAGTTTATTCTTTTTAGTTTTTATTAATCTTATGAAGACCAACATAACTTGCATGTAAAATTCCTCCAGATATGTCTCCCACATTAGTCTTAAAGGAAAAAAAAAACAGCTACTGCTACAACTGAACATACTATTCTGATGCAAAAGGCACAACCATGGACAAGGATCAAGGAGCTTACATTGCAAATCTAGACAGTCATGCCATGGTTTGTCGTATCTCACCCGAGTAATTCGGGGAACCTTAGACCATATGGCGCCATAAACACCTGAAGGATTGAAACAATTGTTGCAAAGTTAAAATAGATATTGACATGATAAAGGCAAACCAAGTAGTATAGTAATTAAGATGACACTGCAGTGCATATACATGCAAGATTCAGTTTGAAATAATGGGGCAATTAGATATCTGGATGTTCCTACAACAAGTAGCATAACTGCACTCGCAAAGAAATCAGATAGCAAGAGTACCTCTGATTTTACTGTCCGGATATCACTATTTATAGATAGAATGACAGATCTGCATTCAGAAGAGGAACTCTTAAGGCAATTACTAGTTAAATCAATGAGAATAAGAGAGAACGGCCTACTAACTTATCAAGGCTCTCTATCCACACATCTGGCCTCTCCTTCGAATTATTTGTAACTACATAACAATGTGGAGCACTTTTGGGGTACTCATTTTTCCTTAAAAATGCCAGGCAGAAATTAGATTACAACCATGTTCAAATACAAAATAAGATAAATATATGTCATGTAAAGTGAATAGTTAATGAAAATAGTACATAGGTTGGTTAATGAGATGGAATAGGCCAAAAGGCAAATATCCTAATGCACAAGAATATAATTGATCCACTATGCAAAATATACCTGACGGCTCATGCAATCATGGTCTGGAATCTAGTGAAGCATCTGATCAGAAAAACTGATTGATTTACTTATGTGGAAGTGCAAGTTCTTGTTGAAAACTAAACAGAGTAATTGAAATTGGGAAAGTTCTTTTAAACCAACATCTTTCTTGTTGCACATCCAGCTAAAAATAATATCAAAGTGAGAAAAAAAACTAAGAAAGCTGATCCATTATCTCATTCAAATACAGCAGTGGGCTTTGTTGGTTAAAGAGTTAATACGAAAGAGCATTTAATAAATTGAAATGGGGTAATGAACCTTTGGAAGGAAGTGTAGGTCATCTTTAATGAGCCCTTCTTTTAATCTGTTTGGCTTCTTGAAACAATAGGAGAAGCTAATGACCTATAGCTACCAGAGTAAGAGAAACACATAGGATGAGGAAAAAGTGTTGGAGATGGAAAAGCAGCAAAAAGTGTGACGAAAAGGATAGTGTGGTCAAATTTAAAGGAACGATCAATCTATTAAATATTAAGCTATTGGATTGTTTTATTTTATTAATTCTAAGTTAGTCAGGGGTCAATGGCGCTCCATTGCCTGGCAACAAAGTTCGCACAAAAAAAAAAAAGAAATGAAGCATATAACCTTATCAGCAAAGTTCGATAGCGATGAAATATGGACATTGAGCTACCAATATCCTATGGTAAGATTATGATGCTGATAATCAGATTAAGATCCACCAAACATTTACAGAAGTAAAAGAGGAGAAAAGAGGAAAATCATCTATTGCCCTGCTTTATTTTATCTCATCTTCTTCTTTGGCAATTAAGTAGTAAAGTGGTTATCTATGACAATACCATTAATACATTGGACAAGAATTGGTTTGAGAAAAAAAAAATCCTTATCTGCCAAAATAATGAATTATGAACGAAATGGAAATGAAAATATATATCACATTAAAAAATCGTACATAAACCCTATAACAATATCAGCAAATGTAAGATACCTGAAATAAGGCTTCAGCTTAGCAACTAGAGAATTTAACTCCTCATCAGCAAGACCACTGCCAACTCGACAAAATGATATAAATCTGCATATCAATGTCAATATCAAAAAGTCATGTTAGTCCCAACTCCCAACAATATAGAGTCAGGAATATGAATCATTCCTGCATGCCTGGTTCCTTCAAGCAAAAAAGGCTACAAAGTATCCAGACACTTAAGATATATCATATATTATATCTAATCATTATCTGCAACATAAAAAATAATCTTATATACAACCTACAAACAAGTGATCTTAATCAACTGCCACAGTCAGGTGAAATATGTGCTCACACGGAAAGAATGATCAAGGAGATATTCCAGAAAAAGTTCCAAAGTAATAATCGCTTTCTGAGCAACAGCAGCATGATAAATTTAAATAATCTATTAGGTTCTATAAAAGAAACTAGCTCAAGATCATCCACCTCTTTGGGTAGCCCGCCGTATCTGAAAGCTCAGCAAGACCCACTAGAAACTGAGACACCTGTAAAATAAACAAGGACAAGAATTCATCTATACAAGTTGATGTGATAACACAAAACCATTTGGAAAGTAGAATTTTTTGGAGTCAGTATCCCTATATTTGCTATGTCACTTAATTAGTCAGCAACAGTAAGAAAGAAAAACATGGAACTATTAAAAGGCAGCAATTAGCATAACCCAACACATTTCTGCTGTTAGAACTGGCAAATTTGGTCCAACACTATAGTATTATTAGGCTTGAAGGTCATACATAAAATATTATCACCAACTGATAAAAATATATATAAATAAACCCTCTCACGTGACTAGGACAATGGCCTGTCAAAAGAAGGTGGCAAATTGTGCATCACTCCCCCATGCAACCCTGTTTGGCTCAAGGATATCTGCAGAAATTTTTGTTAAACATTCCGCATATCTTTGACCTATAAACCACATCTTAACTGCAGTGACCTGAAAAGCATACTTTTTACCATTTAACTGCTGCAACAATAGCCAAGGGGAAATCACACAAGTATGGCGAATAAACTGTAGTTGGGAGACTGGTGCACACTACAGCTTGAGAAGGTGATCGCCCAGGGAAATTGTGGTTCACTGTGTGGTCCACTATATTATTCGCAATTTTCATTTTAATAATCAATATTTAGTATTTACTTAAACATCTAATTAGGAGTGTAATCGAACCAAACTCAACCGAACAATAAGAGGTTCGAGCTTGGATCGATTGATTTTTCCCTAAGCTCGAGCTCGGCTCGAGTTCGATTCAAGCTTTAATTCTTAAGCTCGAGCTCGATTCGTAATGAAATTAAATAGTTCGCGAATGACTCGAGCTCGATTCAAAAATAACTCATTTAAAAGTTAAACGAGCTTAGTTCCAGTTCGGCTTGTTAACATATAATATTTATAATTCATGTGATATATATATATATATATAAGTCACTTAACAAACATGTTCGTGAGCTTTTTAATGAACACGTTCGCAAGCCTCTAAACGAACATATTCACGAGCTCATGAACTAAATATTGTTAAGCTCGAGCTCGGCTTGATAATGTTTTCGAATTCGAAATCAGGTTTGAGCTCAGTTCGTTAACTTAATCAAACGAACTCGAATGACCTTTTTTTTGAATTGAGATCCAAATAGCTCGCGAGCTATTAGAGAATTTTAAAGTTGTCTTGTACTTTAAAATCATTGTAGGTGGACCTATCTGTGGAATTTTAGAATTGTGTTGGATTCAAAAATTAGGATTTTTGAGTCAGCTTGTTTAAGATTCAAGTTTGACTCAATTTAGAATTCATTTGGTCAGTTATGGTGAACCAAGATCCAACCAACACCGATTTTGGTTCGGTTCAAGGCGGAAGTAGGGTAAACCTCGTCTGCCCATGCTCACGCTCAGCCCTCCATGATCGAACACCTCTTCTTCTTCTCTATCTTTCTACTAAATTCCAATAGAAACCCAAGATTTTTCCTCCTTAAACCTTCCTCCTCCTTCACTAAGGCCAGCCACCTTCTCCTCCTTCCTTTCTAGAGCAGGCAACACTTCCCTGGGCATTAGACAAAGCAAGGGCAGCAGCTATCAACTGCTCTACAATTTAGTGAGTGCTCCCTCTTCTTCTTCTAATTAGAAGTATCTTTTAGTGCTTCAGGGGAATCAATGGAGGTTCCCTAAGCCATGATTAAAAAATGGGTTTGATCCCTATACTTTGAGGCTAAGTTTTAATGTTGGATGTTCTAGAGCAGCAACTTGGAGAGGGATTTTGAGATTTCCATTGTCAAGGAAAAGATTTACTACTTGTGGCAAGTATCCCTTTGGTCTAAAGCTCCTCTTTGAATAATTAGAGATGTCCAAGCCTTAATTTGACTTCTTTTGTGTAGGGACCCTAAAGTTGGACTCTAGACCAATTCAAAAACATCCTTTCACAACATCTTATGAGTGAGCGACCTATAGTCTAAAGAAACATATAGGGAGTTGCAAAATCAAAGAGTGCATACCCTTGTTGTTGAGGCTCATTTGGGAAGTGGAGTTGTCCCAATTTGTAATTTTGACAATTGGGAGCGCTCAAATGGGAACATGAAATTAACACGTGGTTCTGGGATGGGAGAGTGACTCTTGAATCGTGGAGTAAGAAGGGATTTTGTCTCTAGTTTGAGAGGCATGATGTGCAAGTCTCACATAGGAGAACATCAAGGGCACTATATCTAGCATCTCACACTTAGAATACCATCACGAGCATGATGTTCAAGATCTCTTGTGTAAAGTCGCAATGAGGGCATAATGTACAAGAGCTCTCGTGCAAGGTAGTGCCAAGAGCATGATGTGCAAGATCTTAAGCTTGCCATATAATGAGCGCACAAGGTGTAGGATCTCGCATCTTACAATTAGCACCCTACATAATATATTTAATTCATGTAATTACTTATATACTATTAATTTAATTAATATTACAAAAGTAAATTTATTATTCTATTAAAGTCATAATTATTTAATATTACATACGAATTGTATGTACAATGACCTTTTACTATTTTATTATATTAAAAACTTTACAATCATGCTATTTATTCATTATTTAATTAATATTCCATTATATTATTTTGAATAAACTAACAAAAATTTTAGATATTAAATTTTATTTTAATTACAGATTGTTTTGTCTTATCCTTATGACTAGTTCTAGAAGTATATAAAACAGAATTGGAAGAAAATGTGAAAGATTGAATGTACCTCGCCTCCACGACGTCCAGAACCAAAATAACCACCTACAATAAATCAATCAGTATACTTGACATAGGTATGAATTTAGGTCTGACATATGATGACTAGAATAAGAAAGAAACAAACCAATAATAAGAACATCAAGGTCAGAACCAGCATGTATATAATCAGGTTTCAGCTTTAACCATTTTCCACTACGATCACCAGGTTCCCATTTGGATCCAAGGTCCTTCAGCACAATTCCTTCATCTCTGAAAATGATTTTAGATAGTACATCATAGGAAGACTATAGAAACAAGGTACAAATATGACAGGAAATCAACTATCATAATAGCTCAATGTAGGAGACTAAAGCCAGCTTTGCATGGAAAAACCTATCAAAAAAATTTAACTGAACTTAATCCCTTCAGAAATCCTTTTTCCTAATATATTATTTACGAAAGTTTGTCTTCCTACTGCAAGCATCATACATCATGATAATAACTTCCAGTGTTCATCTTTTAGTATAATCTTAATTTGTATGACAAACTGGAAGTATTAGGGGAAAAAAATGCCAAATTAATGAACATAAGTTATTTACCCAAGTTATTGGAACTTCAATAGAGATTGTAAAACAACCTGACATTTGAGTTCTGCAATTCGGCTATTTTGACACAATCTAGATTGCTATGATGCTATCTCAAACATACAAACACTAAAAACACATTAGATAAACCAAATAACAACTCAAGAATTAAAGGCTTAAACCTGTAAAAGGTGCAATCTAAGGGATAAATGTTGCAGTCATTTTTTAAGATTATGGAGGTGTGTTTAAGTCATTGAAAGCAAAAACATATCATAATATGAGCAGACAGACATCTAATCCATGAATAACAGAATAGATGTAAAAATAAAAATAAAAAAGCAGACTGATCCCAGAAAGTATGTTAAAAAATTAAATTAGCACCATAACTTGAAGCTCTTAATCACTCTTCATATAAGAAAAAGTAAAAGAAATTCAAAGGGGAAAAGGTGACAACATATGGATCATCAGAACCTATTCTCAACAATGCCTTTAAAGAACCTCTCCACTTCTTCCACACTGTTAGCACGAGCAGACCAACATGGTTCACCTGAAAAGTATCATAGGTTCCAAACTTTTATAAGTATCATAGCATGAATTATTTCATTAAGCATGACATCAAGGGGAAAATTGAACAGACAGATCGATGAAAATCACCATTAGGTACCAATATCTCTAGGCGTCCCTTCAAGGGTCTCACAAATTTCTGCATAAGACTATGTCGTTCCATCAAACTCTGATGAATCACACTAGTGTCTCCAACATAGAGAATATCAAATGCTACATCTGGATCTGTTAAGCTAGAAAGCAGTAGCTATGAACAAAATGTTAACCAAGTTAAATTCATTCAAATTCAAGAGCCTAAGTCATGGGAAAATGGCATGAAAATGTGCATAAGACCTGAAGCGACTTAAAAGGAGTGGAGAGGCAGCTACATCTTAAACAGCACTTAGTAGAGTACAAGGTCAATTTAGTTTAACAGTGGCATTCACACAGCATCAACTGCCAACCATTAAGTCGGTATTTAAGATGTAACGAACTTCACACGTTGTCCACATAAATGATGACAGAAGTGAAAAGTGAAACAGAATTCAAGGCACAAAAGTGTGCTAGCTGCTAGGTACAACATTAAAACACTACAAAAAGAAAATAGCAAACATAAAAATAACCTCATGTGAACTATATTATATAATCCAATAATCGTATCTCACCAGCATGAAACTCGTATTACAAAAATTCAGAAAGTCAAAGGATACAACATAACTGCATCCAAAATAAGATAGAATTAGATCAAGTTAGCTACACTTTGCATGTATACTGTGAAGATGGAGGTATATCATGAAAATGAAAATCCTCACTTTACCTGACGATAACTCTCCAGCCCTTCCCTAGCTGCCTTTGCTGCAATGGTAAAAGGTATTTTACAGATTAGCTAATAAAAACATGTTAAAAATGACAAGCAACAGATGGAGATAGGTATCCAAAGACCTATTTCTTGATTTGAACCAAATTCTGCAAAACGCTGAGCAGAGGTGTCCCAAACCAGCATTTCACCATCCAGTATACACCTATATATAGCATCAACACAAATGCATATTACAATCACTGTTTTAAATTTTTATTAACCTTTTGGAAATAGGCATATGCCAAATAAAACATTGCCAACCAAAGACATTTAAAAGAAAATTAATTTTCTTTTAATTTTGCAAACAAGTTAAATATCTGACAGGAGCATATGATAGAGCATAGAACATTTGACACGAGAAGTTCCACTATGAGACGAAATTGTGGAAATATGAATAGAAGTATAACTGTATATGAGGATATTTACATGTGACAGATCTCGTGAGATTCTATTTCTGATTTATGCTACCAATTGATTCTATTCACAAATAGAACATCGAAAATAAGGGTTAATGAAGCATACTAAAAGAGGTAAAACAAGATGGTTACCTGTCCACCAGCACGTTTTGTATAATAGTATTTGACATGCCATGTGCATATTCAGTATGATCGAGAAAGTTTCTGATTCATTGAAGAATAACAAAGTTAGCAACGCAAATTCTTGGTTTCTCTATCAGTTCTAAGTGATGAGATATTAATCCATTTAAGTTAGACAGCAATAACAAAGGTTCATATAGATATATAGTAAAATCCCATAACTGAATCTATTTAAACACAAGCAATACTTATACAAATTTCTAAGACCTGGCAGCATCTACCTTGAGAAATAGTGGATTTCCTCTCCATTTTTGTGAATCTGAATGCGATCGCCATCAAACTTACACTCAACGACAACATTCTTTCCATGAAGCTAAATAAAGAAACAAAAGATATCTAGATTGGAACACAAAAACAGAGAATTTTTGCATAATTAATTTCTTGGAAAGAATAAATAAAATAACAGTTTTGAGATGAAGAAAAATAAGAAATTGAAATGTGCTTCAGAATTGAACATCCAAAAGGTAAAAGACTAGGAATCCACAGCAAGTAATAGAGATGTCATGTCAATGTATCTCCGAGTTAGAAAACTGATATGATTCCATTCAAGAAAATATAAAAAAGTGAATGTCACTATTTATAAGAATATAAGGAGAGCATTGACGCAACGGTAAAGTTGTTGTCATGTGACCTGGTGGTCACCCGTTCTAGTTGCGGAATCGACCTCTTGCAATGCAGGGTAAGATTGCATATAATAGACTCAATAAGGTCCGATCCTTCCCCGGAACCAATTCCGCATTGACGGGAGCTTCGTGCACTGGACTACCCTTTTTGTTAAACTATTTATAGAAATATTACACCACTCGTTATTGAGGCAAGGATGAAGGTTTAAGTTCCTTGAATTTAAGAAAGGAGTTAAAGAAAATCATAGACGCAAGGAAATAGATAGAAATCATGCATCCAACAAACAACAAGCCAGATGATAAAATCCATACATCCTAGTAAGCATAAGAGCATTAATACACAGAACATATGCAATCATGCAGAGGTGGAATTCATGTGCTGAAGGTCAGTATATTGGCAAGAGAATAGTCTACAAGCTGAAGAATATTTTCAAATGCCACAATGATCAATCTAGATGCCAAAACTTTAGTATTGTAAAATGCATGTCAATGCGCTCAAGGTAAACCAAGATAGAAAAAAAGACTTGTACAGATTCATAAATGACTAGAACACAAGAAAATCACAAGATTAGAAGAGGAAGGATCCCATGATGTATTACAAAAGCAAATTAAACAAGTTAAACAAAAGCCTTTATCCCACTAAGTGGGGTGTGTTATATGGATCCTCCTACGTGATTGGTTTGATCCCCTACTATATACTCATCTATATTTAAATGAACTTTATCTCGTTTTATCATTGTTAACTAAGTCTTCTTTGGTCTCCCTCTTCCTCAATTAATGTGTGTATTTATCATGATTTCATATCGCCTAACTGAGATATTTATTGAACACCTAAGCACATATTCATACCATCTTAAACATGTTTCTTGAAATTTTTCCTAAATAAGTGTAACCAGAATTTCTCTCTAATATTTTCATTTCTTATCTTATTTATCCTTGTATGCCCACACATCCACTTAACATCTTCACTGTACGACTCTTATCTTCTACTCATGTGCTCGATTTACAATCCAATATTTAGATCCATATAACATAGCATGTTCAACCACTATTTTGTAAAACTTTCCTTTAAACTTTAAAGGTACCTTACGATCACAAAGAACACTTGATGTTATCCTCTATTTCAACCATACGATAACACTTGATGTTATCCTCCATTTTAACTATCCTATTTGTATCCTATGTAAAACATCACTATCATCCCCTCCATTCTTTTACAAAAATAATCATAAATACTTAAAGCTCTCGGTCATCTCCTACATATATCATATGCAGCCAAAATATTGAGTCAAAAAGGCTCATTTCGTTTAAACTAATTAAAGTGATTAAAACACTTATTTTGCATGTGACAAACACTTAACATATTAATTATATGCATGTTATTTATATAAAATTTATCCTTGATTAATATTGATTGTTGTGTAGAAGAGGAGCCTTGACGCAACAGTAAAATTCTTGTTGTGTGGGACCTAGTAGTCACACCTTCAAGTTGCGGAAACAACCTCTTGCAATGCAGGATAAGGACTATATACAATAGACCCTTCATCGGATCCCTGCATTGGCGGGAACTTCGTGCACCAAACTACCCTAACATTGATTGTTGTATCTTGTGTTTTGAATTGCATGGTAACATATATATTTTCTCTATGTGAAAGTACGAATTAGATATCCTATGTTGGTCATCAATATAAATTTTTTTATTTTTAATGTTGACTACATATGCCCTTGCACACCACATACGTGCTTTTAGTGGATTGACTGCATACCACCAACATATGATTATCAAAACCATCGGTTCTACCATCTCAGGACACTCAATAATTAAATGAAGATCAGGAAATAGCAAGGGAAACAAAAGACCAAAGCATCTTAAATGTCAGGAGAAGCTAAAGTTGAAAAAGAACCTTTTTCCATGCATTCATAGCATCACTGACTCTCATAGCTAACTGAGGCCTAACAGGTTTCCCAACTTCAATATCCTGCCCATAAGCAATTAATTAAATGCCAAGAATATTTTGATATCAAGTAATAAAAGAATCTGTAAAGTCATAAAATGTAAGAGTTAGGAGGCACTCAAAACAATATAAATTAAATATTTGGCAATGCAGCCCAAGAAAAGATATGAATACAACGAACCAAACTGTATTTCATCTACTGTGGAAAGGTGACAGTAGACAAGTAAAATATTTTAGCATTTGGCAGAAACAACCCCCAGAGTTCATTCAACCATGAGTCCATAATCTCTTAAGTAATTCCAATCACGAAGAGAAAACAGAAACATAACTTCTTAAATTTTCATCACTGGTAACCTTTTTACCACAGTTTCAAACAAAGTTTCCAAACTCTAACAGCAATATATATAAACTTAATTGTGCCAAGGTTTTCTGCAAGATGCCAAATTGTGACTCTACCTAGAATAACTGTCTGCAACTCCATGCCCCATGTAAATTTTGCTAGTTAAAGCACATCATTTTTTCTAATGAACTTGGTATCTATTTAGGCAAATAGTCAATGTAATAAAATCATAAAAACCTAAAAATACCTGTTTCTTTTGTCGCTGTGTGCGATCTTTCAACTTTTCGCATACTAATTTAAGGTCACAAGTGACATTGAATAAATCTTCAGCATCAAGATGAAATTCATGAAATATGCTTTTTTCACTAATTCCCAGCTTTAAATCTACAAGAAAAAATAAATTTAAAAAAAAAATTGGTTTTCCCATGGGAGAGACAAGTTAAGAGAATATTAAATACATGAGCTTATACTACCTTTAAGGATAATCATTAGAATCCACTTCATTTCCAAGGCATTTGTTTTCTTTATGAGACTTGACAGAACAGCAGCTTTTTCTCCCCTGTTTGGCTGGATAGTTAACCACAACTTGATGGGCGAAAAAGACACAGAAAAAGAAATTGAGCAAGCAAAGATTAAAAAAATAACTGAAATATACAAACCTCTACATGGCAACGATAGAGGTTCAAGAATGATATATAAAAAATTGGAATTTCTTTAAGAGGAAAAGTATCATTTGAATAACTTGAGTGAACAAAAAAGTCCAACATTTCTACAATATAGACAGGTATTTGTCAACTAGTTTGCATATAATAGGTACTTGTTTTCCATTGATGCTAATTGATCAAGCATATCATTCAGCTCTTTGATTGTGAGCCCTCCAGAAACCATCCCCTGCCTGCATTGAAGAACCTGAACAGCAAGCAGCTCATGTGAACATAAAGATATCAAGGAAAGAAATCCAACAAGCTTTTAGGATATAAAGAGTGAGGTTCTCTGGAACCCCCATGAAGTTGCACCAAGCGATAAACCAAAAAGATACATTAGAAAAATGAAAGATGAGTAAATATTAACATGAATAGATTAGTTAAAATGCATTATCCATTTCTTGTCACAAGAACTGGCTGCACATTGCTCAAAAAATTGGATGAGCAACAATGGTTCGAACAAACAGGTTTTTTGGGTTATCATTGCTTAAAATCTTTATTTAGGACCACTATTTGATTTAGTGTCAGCCTATGTTACTCGGACTCGGATAGTATGAATCTAAACATTTAGTGTCAGCCTATGTTACTGGGACAACAAGCTCTAAGATTTTGGTATACCAAAACACAAAAAAATAGAGACAAGAATTTAAGCCAGAAACTAGAAATTTGATCCAAAATTTATTAACCAGAAGGCTTCAAATCTAATTTTGATGTAACTACTTGTTAAGAACATTTTGCAGCCAATGAAGCAGTAAATTTATCATAATCTACAATCAGTCGACAAGCCAACTCTAATCGTGCAGTCTCGTCAGGTAACAGATCTTAGATAAATTTGAGTTGAGGTTTCTTTCGATGGAAACATGAGGAGAGAGGGATTTAACAAACCATAACCCAATTCCTTCCATTACTTTCTTCAGTTCAGAAACCAGGGCATCTAAATACAAGGTTTAAGATTTTTATTATCTTAACAGCATAAAATATTCCCATCAAAGACAGATGAACTGCTCCATCTTTGTTCCTACTGTCCCTAATATTCAACACAAAGATATTAGATGCAATCTAGTTGGAACCAACACGGTTTTGAATACTGTTCTGTGATGCCCGAAACTGAGCAACACGTATGGTTCTGATCAACCACCAAGCATAAAACACCTCAAGATAGCCAAATCCAGATCCTGAACAGCCATGAAATTACAGGTAAGTTTCTTCTTCTTTATTGCTGTAACAACTTCTTCATCGCATCTTCTTCATTTTCCATTTCTTTTACTTCTCGAATGATGCCAACTTATATAAACTATACTGACCCATAATAGGAGTGTTGGTAGCAAAGCCTCTAGTATTTTGGCAAGCCATTGATACCCAACACAGGAATTGTATTGTAAACCTTGGGGACTCAAATGGACTAGTACTCCAATGCATAAAAATACTTTACACTAGGAGATGGTATAACACTGGGGTGTACATCCACCTGTGGGCGCCTCTTCCGACTGATAGTCATTGTTTGTTTTACTGATTTCATACACAACTCGTGGATTTGATAGAACAAAGCAACTAAAAATTAACTTTAAAAAAGTTATCATAAGCAAATAGACACGAAAATCTTGGAACTAATGGTAATTACCCAATAATGGCATATAAGAAGAGCTTCAAGAATCATCAATCTATTGAATTTATGCATATTATAAATCTTGACTAGATGGTAAAAGGTAACTAGCGTATAATAATTTGTTAGTGGAATGAAGCACTCAGATCTTCTTTGCATTTTTCTCATTTCTTGTAAAGATGAATAAAGTATAAGGAAAATAGTGCCGAATAAAAGGGGTAAAGCTGAGGGATAAACACCACTTTCTTCCACACCATAGCAAATGAGAATCAGATGGCTAATCTCACTTCATCCTACTTACCTTTCATCGTGCCAAGATTGTCAGCACCTCTCAAGATCATTCCATATCCATCATGGCATAACATTCTCGCCCATAACTGACCTAAATGCAGGGCAGCAAGACCTCAACACCTTCCAAGCTAACACTTTTCACCAACTAGAGCCCCTCTTCTCCCCGAAGGAGACCAAAGTTTTTTCCAAAATCCTCTCGTATGTAAATATTACCATGAACGTGATCCATTATATTTATCTAGAGGGCAGGCTGTTGGCCTTCCTCTCCACTCGAAAAAATAACATCAGGCATGATGGATTCATTATGACAAAAGGCAAACATTTCGAAAAGTAGTTCTACAGAATGAATTGAATGCGTTTATCATGAACAGAACAGCCTATGGTTTGAAAAGGCCAAAAAGAAAAAAGGAGTCTAGCTATAGTATGCTTGCTAACAAGGCGAACCCGGGATGAAGATACGTACTTGCAAGAAATGAAAAACTAATTTGTTCACAAAACAATGAGGCATGTGGGACGAAGCGAGAGTACTCATAGCGACTTTGGAGCACAACAAGGACAATGCGAAAGAAGTGATTTTGGAAAGGCAAACGGACCTCCGCAGCCACAAGAGCGAAGTTTCCAGCATTAGCGCCGGATCGGGCGCCACCCTTGCGCCAGTTGATGAGTCGGAGGGCGTCGGCGGAGTCCTTGGCGAGGCCGAGTGCATCGACGAGGCATGCGGCGAGGGCGGATTCCTTGAGGCCGTAGGTGCCGCGCTCGCGGTCGAGGCCGGGGAGGATGAGGCGCATGGCGCTGAAGTACTCCCGGCCGGTGTAGACCCGATCCAGGAACGTCCGGAACCGCTTCCGCTTCCTGACTGCCGCCCGGTCGCGGAGCATCGCCTGGAACATGCTGACCAGCAGCCCGAATCTCACGGTAGCGTCCGTCATCTGGTCGATCGAAGCTCGCAGTTGCGGAATGAGCGCCTCGTCGGTGTTCGATCAATTCTCAGCGATGGGGTTCTCAGCGGAAGAGCCGGAAGAACAGCACACGTCACGCGGGCCCGGGCTGACGTGTCCGGGCCGGCCCGGGCCCGGGTCCGGCTCGAGCATGTCGTTCCATAGCTAGACTTGCAGCAAAGTCGAATCAAATTTTATCATATTTAAATTTATTTAATAAAATAATTAAATCAAATCTAATTTAAAATAAATTAAATTATTAAAATAATTATTTAAATTTGATTTGATTTTTTCACGAGTTTAATTGAATGTGATTTGTTTAGATATTATCAAATTTTTAATTTAAATTTATTTGATTATTTAAATTTTTATATTTTAAATTTATTTAATTAGTTATTGAATTTGATTACATATAAATTTATTTATTTATTTTAAAATTTATTTATTTATTTAAAATCTTGATAAGAATTTTATTGATGAATTTTATTTATGAATATTATCTTGAATATTGTGTATGAATATTAACAAATATATGTATTCAACTTTATTTATTTAATTTAATAAATTATTTAAATTTAATTATTTTAATTAATTTTGTGTATTGAATTAACAAAATGATTCATTTATCGTCTTGATAATTAGACTATCTTGATAAATATTAATTTATATATCTTTAAAATTTAATCTTTAAAATATTTATTTATATTGAAATTGAAATTTTAATTCCGGGTTTACCTTGTTAGCAACTAGGGCGATATTTAATTAGTTAATTTCTCTAATTCAAATAAAGAGATTTTTAAAAAAAAAGTATAATAGAATTTGATGTGTTCAAAACTCAATTGACTTTTTTAACGCATTAATAAATATTAGAAAAGAATGGTGGTTTAATTAGAATAAATCTAAAATGTTCTCGTCTATTAATCATTTTATATGATTATTGAAAGGTATTTCATAATCAAGGCATTGGAGCATATTTTTTTTATTTGAACTAATTAATTTTAAAGATGATCGATTTAATATCATAGAATTTATCAATTACTCAGGTAAATTGAGAAGCATGACATGTCATAATTAGAAATCAATTTTGATGTCTGAGTAACTGTGAAAATATTTTGAATTGATGAGAAATAAAAGAGAATGATTGAGATTTCAAATTAATATGTTTGGCCTATATGCATCAATAATTATTAATAAATGTTTTTTTTTAATATTATGATTTAGGATAAAGTTATATACAATAAATCCTTTTTAATCTCACGTTGAAGAGAATTTCATACATCGGACTATTGTAATTGCTACATATATTATAGCAGTACGGGTTCATAACTACTACAATGTATATTTAATTTATTCAAAAATATTCAAGTTATAACAGCTACAGTTTCATATCTGCTACAATATAATTCAATTATTTCTCTACTATTCACATTGTAACAGCTATGAAATCATAACTATTATAATTATTGTAATAGTTATAAAATTATAACTACTTTAATGTGGATTCGACTTACTCATCTAACATTTACATTATAACAACTATGAAATTTTAATTGCTATAATAATACAATATGTATAATAATTATGATTTTGAAGTTGTTACAATACACCTTATCCATTCAAAATTTAAATGGAATTTTTAAATGAAAGATAATAATAGAAATAATACAAGAAGATAATTGAATAATTATATATAAATTACGGGTACATAAGACATCCTTTCAACACAAAATAAAAATAGAACATATAAAAAAATTGCCTTATATGGATATATTCAAAAGACCACCTAGAATATAATACTATAAATTTAGAATAGATTTGAACTACGTTTTTATTAAAATTTATTGATAAATTTAAAGAATTTATAAAAAATGTAGTGTCGAGTTAACATGAATCTTAAAATTTTGGGACCATTAATTACATAAAGAAGAAAGTGTTTTCTAAATTTTTAAGGATCATTAACGACTTTAGAAAAATAAATATTTTTGAATTAAATAAAAATAATTATTTCACTTAAATTAAAAAATATCCATTCTAATTAAATGAATATACACAGTTTAATTTAAAAAAAGGACTAAACTTACGATCAAATAAAAACATCTAAAATAAATCTACACCTGCATTATTCTTTTTTATTTTTAAAATATAATTAATTATAATAAAAAATCTTTTTCCATTTTAATAAAAGAAATTAATAAAAATTGGCGCCGTTAAAGATGTACTAACTGTTATCCTCTTCTGTCTTCCTCCTCCTCCTCCATGAATCCCACAGCTGAAACAGAGCAGCTCCTTTCCTTCTCCAGCGCCATCTCAAAGGAGCTGCCTTTTCATGGCCTCGAATCCTCCTTTTTCCTCCTCCTCCTCCTCTTCCAGTTCCCCACCGGGTCTAGCTCGGATCGGCAGCGATCACATCATCTCCGTCCTCCTCCTCGTCCCCGTCGAGTCCGTCCTCTCCTTCTCCATGACCTGCAGAAGGTTCAGATCCCTCGCCTCCTCGGACTCTCTGTGGGTGCCCATCTGCCGGCGGGAGTGGGGCGGGGTCGACGCCCTCATCGCGTCCTTCTCCCCGCAGGAAAGGCTGCGGCTTTCCTGGAAGCGGCTCTATGCTCAAGTCTCCCGGCTCAGTTCCCTTTCTTGCCGCCGATTGTCGTGTAAAAGCGGCGATTTTCCGACTCCTAGGGCTTCTCACTCCCTCGCTGTCGTCTCTGATTGGCTCGTGCTCTTCGGCGGGGGAGCCGAGGGAGGTTTGTGCCCGTTTCTCCTTCTCTTTGATTTCGAATTGAATGTCGAAATGGTGGAATTTGGTCACAGTTGTCCCCAAAAAACAAATTGACTATTGTCATCTAATTTTAGCTTCTCATTCGTCACATGAAGTTCACACTGTTTTTTTTGCTTCTTTTTGTGTGTGTGTATATATCTTTAGTAGAAGATGATAATATGAAGAGCCATCCTTTTGATTCTGCTGCGGCATATTATTCACTTTCACTTTAATTTTCCTTTTTACAGAGAAGTAAAGGACACTAGGCCTACTATTGTATTTACATTGGCTGCTAAATTAGTTTATGCTGAGGAATGTTAAACCATACACCTTCAGTTGTTGGTCGTATACATGTTTGATTCATAAAATGTATGCAAAAGCACTTGGCAGTTAACTAGATTTGGAGGACCCACTCTCAACCTTCATTTGTTTATGAGATTGATTAATGGATCTGAGATAATCCTACTAATATCAGTGATCTAGCTAGAAAAACTTATTTATAGGAAATCTGAAAATTGCCGAATGACATAAGGGTAGAGAAGCCAGTTCAGTTTAAAGTTTAACCAGTCTTACTTCTTAAATGACACCTAGCATGTTCTGACAGAACAAGCTTCTAAGAAGGGAACTCAAGTCTTGCTGTTACTAGCATTCCAAAGTTTACCTTTTGAACAAAGATGGCAATCTAGTGTTTTTGTGCAATCCATGCTCTAGAAGAATCTCCTGTGTTGGTGATCCTATTCCAAGTTCTGTATTCTATGTATAGTCCAGTTAGTGAGGTTCTATGTTGCTTACTCTTCAACCACATAGTTTAATGAAGCATTCAACGGAACTTTGTATAAAGATACTTATAAGATACTCCTACGGCTGCACATTGAACATACTGCAGATAATATTTGGTATAACAAACTTCTGGATGTTTATATGATGGTTTGCAAGGAAGGTCATTTTCCTCTTAAATTTTTTATTATTTAAGTACTTGGTAAAAATGAGATGCATATATGTTTCTTGTACATTTGGCTTTCCCTTTATTGAAACATATGCAGATCTTACTTCTTCAATTTTGGATTCTTGTCACTTGATGTGCATTTTTTTATTAAATTACTGTTCTTTTTTCTCAAAATTTTAAGAGAGGTCACCATTTGCTATCAACATTGGATGAAACTTTATGTAAAACAACGTTCATTGTTGCCTTATGATTAATGTATCAACTGCATGTTTGATTGACATAAAATAGAAAACTTTGGATTACATGATAAAACAACCAATTCACTCGCATAAACTTTTCTTTAGTAGATATTCTAAAGCTAGCAGCCAACTTGGTGGTATTGCCTTTGACATGCCAACTTGAAGGTGTTAGTCCATCCATGAACTATTTTGATACTTTCTGAAGTTTGTAACTTGTTTTATAACAAAATGAGTTGTTATAAGTTTTGAACCATTCCTTTCTTTGGTCCTGTTCAACCTTTACTATGAATTTTGATTCCTGGATACTGGTTGCCTTGTCAAAATTCAGCAGCATGAAAATATTATTTTGTTTACTTTTTGAAGTGTATATAGTTCGAATCTTACATTATTTGAAAGAATCAAGAAAATCAGCCATATTACCTTACTTTGTCAGTTTGGATACCCATTTGAACTAGTCTAAAGCTTTCATCAGGCATCTGCTTATTTACTAGGAAACGAGTACATTTCCTTACCTCCTAATCTGCACTGAAGCCCTTGATATTGAATCTTTTTTGACAACTATTATTCTGAAAAGCTCAAAAGCATAGTACACTTGGATGGAATAGACTACAGCATTTGCTAGAAATTCATCATTCTTCGGAGGAGTTTTCTGTTAGCATCGAGTTAATATTTAAGGTAATACCAATGAGAACTTTAAGAAGTCCCTGCATCAAATATTTGTGTATTTTTACAGGATAGAGCTACTGTGCATTCTTTCTAGGGAAAATAATGTCAAATAAAACTGCTGAGTATTTACAAGAATAGATATCAAGATTAATAGACACCATGACCAAAAGGCAACTTAGCAACTTAGCGAAGTAGTATTTGCATAATGATTATCATTCTTTTTGTTGCTAAGGTATTTTATGCAATTTGTTCATTATTTTGAGTTGATTCCTTTTCATGGATATACACATTTTTTATAATGAAACCTTAAGTTACACTTCTTTAATTACAAGGACGCCACCTTGGTGATACATGGATAGCATACATTGGAAATGGACGCAACAAGGCACTATCTTGGCAACACATTAATTCAGGCATCCCAAGTGGGCGATTTGGACAGACTTGCACTCTCCTTAGCAACTATCTAGTTCTTTTTGGCGGCATCAATGAGAGTGGAGGCCGTTTGAATGATACATGGATAGGAGAGGCCTTTTACGAGGGACAAGATATGAGAATTGCATGGCGGTTGCTCAATGTGAGTTCTGTAGTTCCATCTCCTCGTGGAGCTCATGCTGCATGTTCTGTCAGCAATCATAGGATGGTGATGCATGGAGGAATTGGGTGGCATGGCCTCAGACTTAATGATACATGGATTTTGGATTTGTCAGACGACTTCAGATCCGGTAGGTGGCATTGGGTAGCTAATGTTCAGTCACTACCTCCACCTCGCTCAGGTCACACATTAACTTGGATTGGTGGAACATACATGGTTCTGTTCGGTGGGAGGGGCTCAGGATATGAGGTTCTTAATGATATTTGGCTTTTAAACATCGGTAGCGGTAATCCCGAATGGAGGGAACTCAAGTATGAGCTATATGGTTTACCAAGTGAAATGCCCCTTCCGCGAGTTGGACATTCTGCAACAATGGTATTAGGGAGAAAGATACTAATCTATGGCGGTGAAGATTCCCAGAGGCATAGGAAGGATGACTTCTGGGTGTTAGATGTAGGTGCTCTCCCGAGGTTTCAAACACCAGGTTTAAAGAAAACATCAAGAAGATTTTGGAAAAAGCTGCAAGTCGAAGGTCACCACCCTTCATACAGGTCTTTCCATGGTGCCTGCGCTGACAAATCTGGTCGTTATGTCTATATCTTTGGAGGTATGATTGATGGCATTGTTCATCCTGCTGAGGGCTCTGGATTGAGATTTAATGGGGAATTGTATCAGATAGAGCTTGTGCTCCAGTTGTAGCCATGTGAAGCAGTTCCTGCATTGAGCCTTTCAACTATATGTTACGAAATCAGGAGCATCTTGATTTACAAAGTGAATTTGAAAACTGATGCATTTGTTCCAAATTCCCCGCGAGTTACGGTTTGTGGTGGTAGTCTCAATTTGCAAACTAAAGTAGCAATACTTCATGTTGGAGTTCCAGAATGTATCTTTAGGTCCTAAATGCAACATCTTGACATTGTAACAATGGCTGTGGAAGGACACATTCTTCATCCTCGCAAGTCTCATAGAGGTATCTTTCAACTTGACAAAATAATTGTACCATTCGTCGAGTCAATTGTTCTCCAACTGACGGACTCTTTTCAAGTGACATAGCTATCAGAACAGGAATGTTTGTAACCAGCAAAGATGCACCACATTCTATTGTTTTGCAAGATGATAGATAGTTCCTGCATTGAGCCTTTCAACTTATATGTTCAAGTGATATATGTTACGAAATCAGGAGCATCTTGATTTACAGAGTGAATTTGAAAACTGATGGATTTGTTCGAAATTCCCCACGAGTTACGGTCTGTGGTGGTAGTCTCAATTTGCAAACTAAAGTAGCAATACTTCATGTTGGAGTTCCAAAAGCTATCTTTAGGTCCTAAATGCAACATCTTGACATTGTAACAATGGCTGTGGAAGGGCACATTCTTCATCCTCGCAAGTCTCATAGAGGTATCTTTCAACTTGACAAAATAATTGTACCATTCATCGAGTCAATTGCTCTCCAACTGATGGACTCTTTTCAAGTGACATAGCTATCAGAACAGGAATGTTTGTAACCAGCAAAGATGCACCACATTCTATTGTTTTGCAAGATGATAGATAGTTCCTGCATTGAGCCTTTCAACTTATATGTTCAAGTGATACGAGCAATATGTTACGAAATCACAAGCATCTTGATTTACAGAGTGAATTTGAAAACTGATGGATTTGTTCGAAATTCCCCACGAGTTACGGTCTGTGGTGGTAGTCTCAATTTGCAAACTAAAGTAGCAATACTTCATGTTGGAGTTCCAGAAGGTATCTTTAGGTCCTAAATGCAACATCTTGACATTGTAACAATGGCTGTGGAAGGACACATTCTTCATCCTTGCAAGTCTCATAGAGGTATCTTTATGGACCCTTTTCAAGTGACATAGGTATCAGAACAGGAATGTTTGTAACCAGCAAAGATGAACCACATTCTATTGTTTTGCAAGATGATGGATAGTTCCACAAAACATGGATCTTGCAGACAATAATAGAGCATGGACCTTCGCCGGTGTGCCCGTCTTTATGCTTGGACTCTCAGGTGCTGTGGTCAGTGGTCAGGCAAGGATAGGGGACCAACAATTTGCTAAGACAAGCTGGTCCTGCAGCTAAGTATATCTCCACCCTCACTTAGCATGTTCAGGAATGACTGTCATGGGCGATTGCGATATGATTCAACCGACCGACTGACCGACTGACCGACTTGTTATGTATCGGATGGCTCGTGGCACGCCAATTTCAGGAAGAAATGCTGTGCCATTGCAGTAAGAATATTAACCCTCTGTTAATATTAAGCTGAACAACTTGCATGCCTTCATTGTGTCAACTTGCTTTCTGATGCCTTTGTCTTAACTCTATTACCTTCATTTCAATTCTCTTTTTCTTTCATCTTAGATGGAGATAGAACATGACAAGGTAAAATTTCTAAGGTAGAGAAAAGCCGATGACACAAATAGGGGTGGAAAATCTCATCATAGCAAGTAACTCTAGAGTAATCAACTCGAGCTAAATTTTGTATTATTGAAGCTTGTTTCATAAAGTAACTAAGTTAAACCAAATCGAACTAAAAATAAACTAAGTTGCTGAAGAAACGGTTGTTCAATTTTGGTGTGGTTTTTTTTTTTACAAGCTTGAGTTTGATTCATTTAGATGTTATCAAATTTTCAATTTGTGTTTGATTGTTTAAAACTTTTATATTTTAAAGTTCAATTAGTTGGTCAGTGAGTTTAATATTAGAGACGTGTTTGTTCATTTTGAAAGATTTTTATATTTTATTATATTAATAAGAATTTTATTAATGAATGTAGTTTATCAAATTTATTCATGAATAATTTATAATTTTTATTCATAAATATTAATGGAATATATATATATAGTAATGTTATGATGCGCAATAGGGAAATACGCGAACCATGCGCGACATCATGACCCGCCGCTGTCGCCGCCCTCGTCGCGCCGTCCGGCCATTGCCAGCCGCCGCCTCGGACGTGATCGACGCACCACTTGTCAGCGCATCGGTCGACGAGCGGCTCGTTGATCGCGCTCGAGCCGATGGTCGGCGGTGGACGGACGACGCGGCAAGGGCTGCAGCGGCGGGTCGGGGCTGGAGCACTGTACATTCCCATATTTGGACGGTCAAATGTGGCGCGCGATCGCGTGATGAACGGTGGATTCGACGTCGCGCACGGGCGTGCAGCATAGTAGGACTATATATATATATATATAATTCTGATATCTTGCGTGTCTTATCCTGCGCAACTCGTCTATGCTACGACAAAAGATTTCGGATGTTCAAAAGTGTTTCGGGCGCCCAAAACATTAACAGTATTATTTTTTATATTTATTGATTTATTTTTTGACTTACAGTTAAGCCATTTAAGAATTTTTTTTCTTTAGGGTTTAGGGATTGAGTTATAGTATTAAGCCTAAAAAATTTTCAAAATGAAAAAAAATTAGTTGCTCATGGAGTGTGTCGGATTTTATCTCGCACTTCTTATTCCACACACCTCATGAGCAATTAAATTTTTTTATTTTAAAATTTTTTACTTAATATTATAACCTAATTTTAAATTCTAAAAAAAAAATCTTAAACGACTTAATTGTAAGTCAAAAAAATAAATAATAAAAAATATTACTATCACTATTTCGGCGTCCGAAACACTTTTAGATGTCTGAAATCTTCTGTCGCGGACTAGTCGCACATGATAAGATGCGCAAGGTATCAAAATAAGTTTGTTTATTTAGTTCGATAAATTATCTAAATTTTTATTTCAAATTTATTTATTTAATTTAAAAAATTATTTAAAATTTTATTTAATATATATAATATTCCACGCCTTTTCCATCTCCGACGAGGACATCATGATGGGCGAAGTCGCCACAAAAGTTGTTACTCGTGAATTCACTAGTCCTTTCACTGAGTTTCGTGTAGCTGGAACTACAGAGATCGTGAACCAAACAGAGCAGCGTGGCGGTAGACCAGCTTCTTTCAACACTGTCGGAGGAAGTCTTCCTTCCTTCCTTCTAAGCTGCCCTCTCAGACTCCAACTACAGCTGGACTATCCATGCCATTCTCCTTCCGAAGCTCTCCGATGACCTACGTCGACCACGCCTTTTCCATCTCCGACGAGGACATCATGATGGGCGACTCCAGCTACGCCTATATCCGCCTCCGACCGCCTATCAAAGAGCGTCGCCCTCCTCGTCGTTGGCTCCATCGTGGCCGCCTATGGCGTCGGCGGTGACCGCGCCCACGGTAACCGGATTTCCCTATCTCGATCTTTACTCCAATTGCAACTGTGCGTGTAGCTGGAAAAAGAGATCGTTCCGATGACCTACGACCACGCCTTTTCCTTCTCCGACGAGGACATCTACGCCATCCGCCTCAGAATAACCGATTTCCCTCTCGATTTACTCCAATGGCCACTGTTTACGCTTCAAATTGTTCCCTTTTTCATACGGCTGTCGGCATTGGATGAATTAGGGCTTTTCTTCGCGGTTTTGGGGTCCGTGTTGTTCCTGCCAGGGCCGTTCTACTACACGAGGATAGCTTATTGACAATATTCCTTCTGTGCGAGAATGATGGAGGCATCATTCGGCTCGCTATGGACGATCATCTCCTGTATGGTATGCTTTAACAACACTTGACTAGACTTCTTCATTTCTTGATCCCCTTTGTTCTTCTTGCCTTTAAATTTTTGTGCAAACTATGATAATAAACTGTGTTCATATGATTCCAAATTTCCAGTAGCATTTAATAAAGTTCTAGGGTGTTGATTGGTTGCCTTCGGTGCATAGTTGAGTTGGTTACGAGTGAGCAGAGTTGTTGAAGTGGGCAAGGGTTCGAATCTCAGTGAAAGCTGAGACAATGTCCTCCTCCGTCGTGATTAATTGCAGCTTTCCGATTTACCTCATCACAAATAGTCGTGAGGCCGATCATGTGGGACTGATCATGCGGGGTCTTTGTTGTCAGATTCCACCTTTTACTGAAGTAGGGTGTTGATTGGTTGGTTTCCCCTTCCCACTGGAACAATTATGAGGGGATAGCAAGAGAAAGGAAAGTGAAGGGAGGCTGAGGAAATAGCTAAGGAAAGATGAGAAATAAAGGAAATATCCAAAGAGAATAGGGAAAGCAATCCTAGTTATCACCACCAGCCACGCGAACTACAACTCACGGCCTCGCCTTGAATTTCAATTTGTGGTGGTGAGGCTGAGCGAGTTCACAGGATGCTGCGGACTTGCGGCATATTCATGGCAGTGTAGCTTATGCGACATTGCCATTAGTCAAACGGGACAACCCATGGCAGGTGAGTCCATCCATAAAAAACTCATAATATGGTGGGACGGTCAAACGGGGCAACCCATAGCGGGTGAGTCCATCCATCAAAAATTCAAAATAGGATAGGATTGGACGAGCCGGTCGGCCATCTTGGCGGGCTAGGAAATCTCCAATTTAATCCAACTCAAGGCAGGTTGTCGGTTAGGTGGGTCAACTCACAGACTTATAAATAAAAAAAAAAAATATATATATATATATATATATATATATATATATAAAAGGTCAAAATTTTAATATTTGGATTGCAGATTAGGTGGATTAATATCTAGATTCCAGAAAAAATAATATATATATATATATATATATATATATATATATATATATAAAATATTAAAAATTTTAAGTTTGATTGCGAATTAGGTAGGTTAAGCTCACGAGCCTATTAAAATTTTCACTTTTATTTTAAATTTTAGAAGAAAAAAAAAATTTTCAACTCGCGGTCAACTCAAGTCCACTGCAGGCTGACCTGCGTGAGTCGCGGACCTAGGCGAGCCAACCCACTGCAATCCACTTGGACCCATCTTAAAATGGGTTGATAAAATACCAACCCAACCACTTAAATTGTTTGGCGGGACAAGCTAAACCAACGGATTTAATCCAAATTGGTGATTCTAATTGCCGCATAGCCACGACCGCATTGTGAGGCTATGCCCTCATAGTGACATTGTGACTGAGTTCACAGCTTCACGCCTGCCAATTTCATTGTCATTCGTAGTTGGAAATTTTCAGAGAGGGCGAAAAGTTCTTTGTATGGACAAAAAAATTAGCAAAAATCAAGAAGTTGACTGATTTAGAATCAGTCTGTCTATTTTTTTCAATTGGTAGATAGAGGAAAACCTTCATTTAGTGGGATAAGACTGGATTGTTATTATTGTAAATAGAGGAAAACATCTCGATTCTTATACAATCTATTTTTTCTATTAATTGTGCAATAAATAGGGTATTAATATGCTATACATTATGAACAATTTGAGATTAGAAGCACCCCACAAACTGCATTGTTTTTGCTGTTTGACATTCTTTTTAATTTTTGTTGCAATTATAATTTTTTTCATAGATCTTAGAGATGCCCTTATTAACTGTTCATACCTCAAATTAATATGATTGGAAACTAACAGATGATTTCTATCCGGTGGGGCTATAAGAATAATTCAGTCCACTTAAAAATGATCTCTATTAAATTAATTTCCCCTTTGATTTAAATATTTAGTTATAGATAAATATATATATTTTTAAGTGCTAATGATTAGCTCAAAGTCAGTTTCTTGGTACTATTATTGGTTACTCAAATAGAGAACATATTTATTTTCCAAGCTTAGAGAAGGTTGAATCAATCAACAAGACAACATGGTATCTAGTTGAAGTTATCCGCAGGAGGTGCAGTCGCAAGCCTTAGGAACGAAAGCACAGGTACCTGAAGGCTTACCCGGTATGTCGCAATTGATGATAAAACAACATGGCATCATCGAACAATCGGTGGTATTGCCGGCGGCACAACACTGACACTTATCGCATTGCTGGAACGGTGCTAGTATATGATGCTCAACATCGAAATGTCGATGCTCTATAACATTCATCGGCTCGTACGCAACGGCAGTAGCTAAGAAGACTAGTCCTACACACACCATGATCGATCATCGGAGAAATCTCAAGATGTAGGACTGGATTATATTAGGAAGAAATATATATTACCTTGGTTGAGGAAAGTGAAGAGGATGATTGCCAATAGTGGTAACATAACCTTCCTCATTGCTTCTCCTTTTTTAGGTTCGATATCGTCAACAATGATAATTAGAACACACACATATATATCACATTTCTAATTTTATAAACTATTAATTATACATTGAGTTATTCCTTCTATTGATAATTGTAATACCTACATTGATTTTTTTTTTAACTAATATTTTTACTTAAGGAGTTTTTTTTAAAAAATCTTTCTATTAACTTTTTTTAAAAAAATACTTAAGGAAAGGAATCTGCTATATATCATTAATTGTTTACATTAAAAACCTAATTAATATATCTGTATGTATCATTTAATTTTTTCCTTTTTTAATTTGTCTATTAGTTATATATAGAAAATTTAATTATAATTATCATAGGAGTGTTTTAAAAGTATAAAAGTTACCAATTATTACTTAATTTAATAAAAAAATTCTAACCAAAAATTAGAATTTAAATCTTTAGTTATTTCACATATATATATATATATATATATATATATATATATATATATATATATATATATATATATTATATGTCACCCTGCACACCCATCCCTAAGCACTTTGTTAGCATTTAGTGTTAATTTTTTTAATATTTTTTTTAGCATTTAGGGTTTAGTATTTCGGATTTAGGATTTAGTATTTAGGTTAAAGGAAGTGAAAATTGGAGAAAAAAATTAACACTAGGTGCTCACGGATGGATGTGCAGGGTAACAAATATTACTTATAATAATCTTAAACCTAAAATAATTTTTAATGTACTTTTATAGTTAAATATTCTGATTATTTATTATAAAAATAATTTCAATTATCTCTGATAATTTTAAATTAAGCATTCTAATTATAGTTAAGTATTCAAATTATTTCTTATAAAGGTAATTTTAATTATTTCTGATAATTTCAAGTTAAATATTCTAATTGTTTTTTATATTTAAGGATTCTAATTATCATTTCTTAACTCTCAATCTGTAATATTTAGTTCAGGTACCTTTAATCCTATGGTTTTTTTCTTTTTGATTCACTTAATATAAATTTAGAGTACAATTTATGCATATTTAGAAACTCATCTTTAAAATATTCATCTCATTTGAAATTCAAATCTTGGTCTTTTATCATTCATCCTCAGATTTTGGTTAGCCTTTTTTTTCCCTGTTCTGTTTGATCTCTTTGTTCTGCGTTTGTGTGTCGACCTTCCTAGTTCCTACTTTACTTTTTGGCAACTTGATTCTTCTTGTCTGCTTCTTAGAACAGTTATCTTAAGGTTCCTATTGGCTTTCATTTAGGGGTGTAAATGAGTCAAGTCGCTCGCGAACTATTCGGGTCTCGGTTCGAAAAAAATTAGTTCGATTAAGTTAACGAGCCGAGTTTGAGCCTGATTTCGAGTTCAAAAATATATCGAGCCGAGCTTGAGCTTAACAACATTTGGTTCGTGAATTCGCAAACATATTCATTTAGAGGCTCACGAACGTGTTCGTTAAGAGGCTCGTGAACATATTCGTTAAGAGACTTTTATATATATATATATATATATATATATGAATTATAAATATTATATATATATACATGAATTCGACTAAGTTTGTTTAACTTTTAAATGAGTCATTTTTGAACCAAACTAAGTTCGTTTAACTTTTAAATGAGTCATTTTCAAACCGAGCTCAAGTCGTTTACAAATTATTTAATTTTATTACGAGCAAAACTTGAGCTTAAAAATTAAAGTTCGAATCGAACTCAAGCTTAGGGAAAATGAATCGAGCTCGAGCTTAGGGAAAATGAATCGAGCTCGAGCTCGAGCCTCTTAATGTTCGGCTCGGCTCGATTCGATTAGACCCCTACTTCCATTCATATGTCATGAAGACTCGACGAAAGGACACAAAATTTTAGAAATCAATCCAACAATTAGCACTCTTAAATGATGGCACATGCATCTAGTTTTTGTTATTTTGCGATAATTTCCTACATTCTATTCACTCTAGCCCAGACCATCTTTTGAGGAACTCAAACCCTAATTTCGCATTCAATCCCCATAATGATGTTCTTTTTCCTCTTTTTCTTTCATCTCAAGATGCAGGAGATAGAACATGACAAGGTAAAATTTCTAAGATAGAGAGAAGTCGATGATACAAATAATGATGATCGAAAACTACTAGTTTGTTTCAAAGTTAACTTCAAAATGATTCCTATTCAGATTAATTTCCTCTTTGATTTAAATCTTTAGTTATAGATAAATATATCTTTGTAAGTGCTAATGATCAACTCTAAGTCAGTTTCTTGGTACTATTATTGCTTACTCAAATACTCTGAAAACAAATTTATTTTCCAAGCTTAGAGAAGGTTGAATCAAAAGTTTGCCTCAGTTCGATACACTAGAATTCTCGATTGTATCTAGTCGAAGTCATCCGCAAGAGCTGCAGTTGCAAGCCTTAGGAACGAAAGCACAAGCGCCGAAAGGCTTACCCGGTATGTTACAATTGATGACGAAACAACATGGCATCATCGAACAACCAGTGGTATTGCCGGCGGCGCAACACTGACACTTATCGCAATGCTGGAACGGTGCTAGTATCTGATGCTCAACTTTGAAATGTCGATACTCTATAACACTCGCTGGCTCGTACTCAATGGCAGTAGCTAAGAAGACGAGTCCTACACACACCGTGAGCAATCATCGAAGAAATCTCAAGATGTAGGACTTAATTATACTAGCAAGAAATATATATTACCTTGGTTGAGGAAAGTGAGGAGGATGATTGCCAATAGTGATAACATAAGCTTCCTCATTGCTTCTTCTTTTTTAGGTTGCCAATAATGATAACTTAGAACACACACATATATATATATAAATCATAAATCTAATTTTATAAACATTGAATTATTCCTTCTATTGATAATTGTAATAAAGTTCTTTCTATTAATTTTGTTTATAAAAAAATTACTTAAGGAAAGGAATTTGCGATATCATTAATTGCTTACATTAAAAGCCTAATAATTATCTGTATATATCATTCAATTTTTTTCCTTTTTTAATATCTCTAATAATCATGTATAGAAAATTTATTTATAATTATAATAAGACTGTTTTAAAAGTATAGAAGTTACCAATTATTACTTAATTTAATAAAAAATTTCTAACCAAAAATTAGAATTTAAATCTTTAGTTATTTCACCTTCTTTTATATATATATATATTTATTTATTTGTAATTTTTAATGTACTTTTATAGTTAAATATTCTGATTATTTCTTATAAAAATAATTTTAATTATTTCTGATAATTTAAAGTTAAGTATTCAAATTATATTTAAGTATTCTAATTGTTTCTTATAGTTAAGGTTTCTAATTATTTTTTTAATTTTTTCTTAACTCTTAATCAGTAACATATTTTTAGTAGTTTAGGTGCCTTGGCTTGGCTCAACTAATATGAAAGTAGACAGTTTTTTCCATTTATTTGTCTATTGTGTAAATTCGAAATACAACTTATGCACATTCAGAACGATCTCTCTGTTCTGTGTTTGTTTGTCCAATGATCTCATTACATCACTTACTTTGTATTCGATGATGACACGCTAGAGGCGATTATTGAGGATTTTGGCTGGTTCGCTTCCGGCGCTGACCTTCCTACTACGTTCTTTTGCAACTCGATTCTTCTCATCTTCTTCTTCTAAAAGTTATCTTAAGGTTCCTATTGGCTTCCATTCATGTGACTCGATGAAAGGAAGCAAAATTTTAGAAATCAATCCAACAACTAGCACTCCTAAATGATGGCACATGAATCTGGTTTTTGTTATTTGTGATAATTTCCTACATTCTATTCACTCTAGCCCAGACCCTCTTCCGAGGATCCCGAACCCTAATTTCGCATTCAATCCCCGTAACGATGTTCTTTTTCCTCTTTTTCTTTCATCTTAGATGGAGATAGAACATGACATGGTAAAATTTCTAAGATATGGAGAAGTCGATGACAGAAATAAGGGTGAAAAATTTCATCATAACAAGTAACTCTAGAGAGCACAACTATCTCACACACAAGTTCAATATTTTTCTTTTCATTTGTGTGTTTCTTTGAGCTGTACTTCTCAATTCGATTGGGGGTGAAGCAAATAATAAAAAGTAGATCCTTTTGTTGCGATAAATAACTATAAAGTTTAGTTTGCAAATAACAAATACACTAAATATATAAATAAACCAGTAATAATATATTACATCAATAAAAAAGTTTAAGTAATCTTTTTTGTACACCTTTGTATCTTCCACTCATGTTAGACCCTGTTGTCGTACCCTTGTCCTTTTATGTCCATCAATATCAAGCCCAATTTTAGTTAACTCATTCATAAGTTCACTTGATAACCTAGACTTGATGTGTCATCCACATTTAAAAACTCAACCCAATATTCTTCTATTTTTGGTGTGTTCGAATCGTCCAAGCATTGTAACACTAGAGACATTTGTTCTTGATGACTCACATTTGGAGTACAATTAAGTATTACTGAAAAATATTTTGTATGTTTAACTTTTGTAATGATTGCCCTTTTCACTTTGTTTGTCAAAATTCATTCTAAATTTTGGAATTAAAATATGTATACTGAGATTCCCTTGCTTCACAACGTCGAACATGCTCCTCCACTGGATCAAACGATTGTGTTGCTTCATTCTAAATGATGGCACATGAATCTGATTTTTTGTTATTTGTGATAATTTCCTACATTCTATTCACTCTTGCCCAAGACCCTCTTCTGAGGATCCCGAACCCTAATTTCGCATTCAATCCCCGTAACGATGTTCTTTTTCCTCTTTTTCTTTCATCTTAGATGGAGATAGAACATGACAAGGTAAAATTTCTAAGATAAAGAGAAGGGTGAACAATCTCATCATAACAAGTAACTCTAGAGAGCACAACTATTTTGAGATGTGCTTCTTGTTCATAGATAACATGTAGTAAACCATAAGATACAATAACTCGTGACGGCCTAGGCGCGCCTATTGATATTTTGTAAGCTAGGCTACTTCCACATGGATATCTCATACAGTTCTTCTGTGAATTGAGATTTTTGCCTCCTAACAACATCCTTATATGGATTTGAATTGGATTTCTCCTGTATTGTATGAAAGTTAAAGATGAATTTAGTACTACAGTTAGTTCAATTTCTTCTATTTACATTATATATATTAATTTCTCGTGCTAGATGAAGGGTTGACACATGGCCACATGGTGGAGGATTACAAAGAGTTAACATAACACTGCAACACTCTTTAGTGCTGCTGAACATTCATTTGCCATGCAGCGTGCGAAGATTAGATATTTCAAACAGTGGATCGAAAGACCTCATTATTTCATTCACTAGTGAAGCATAACAACGACGTAATGAGATCGTTATTGTGGAAAAGTTGGATGGTAATCATTCAGAATCATTTGAAGAAGTGGTAAAGACATTCACTGATCACTTCCAACACCAACTAGGCCAGCTCCAAAGAGAATCACCCCCTTTCCTTAATCTTGTATGAGTTTTGGCCAGTATATTATCTCGGATCAGCATGGTGCTCTGGAGTGCCTCTCTGCAACAGAGGAAATTAAATAGACATTATTTGGCATCAGAGATCATAGGGTCCTTGGATTGGATGGATATAGTTCTAAGTTCTTCAAGTATTGTTGGGACACTGCAGGTCGGATTTCACTATAGCATTCATGGAATTTTTTACCAGTGGGAAATTATCAAGGAGATGGAACCACACCCTAATTGCCCTTGTTCCAAAAGCGATCCATGTTAGTAAGGTGACAGACTATAAATCAATTTTTTACTGCACAGTATGCTATAAAGTCATCACAAACATATTAATTGTTCATGACTATTTGAGGTCGTAGGAGGTCTACTTCATTAGTCTCAGACAACTTTTGTGCAATGATAATTTATTATTGATAATGTCCATCTGGCACAAGAGCAATTCTTTTATGTAAAAGGTGGAATTCGTCATCTTAGCGATCCCACACGATCGGCCCCACGACCATTTGTGAGGAGGTAAATCGAGAAATTACAGTTAGTCACAATGCAGGAGGGTATTATCTGATTTCGTCAGGATTCGAATCCTTTTCTGCAAGTCTGCTGCGTCGTAACCAACTCAGCTATGCCTTGGAGGCGCATAAGAGCAATTCTTGAGGTATCATAAGAAGCACATCTCTCTTAGATGCATTATGAAGATTGATCTTTAAAGAGAGATGCATTATGAAGATTGATCTTTAAAAAACTTTTGACTAAGTGCATTGGATTCTTTTGCGGGGTTAGAGGATCTATGGCAGGGGTTCCAGTTTCCCCTTTCTATTTGGTATCTGTGATAAGATTCTTGGGCAACAGATATAATAATGTACGGTTAAATCGGATTTCAAATTTCATCCTCAGTGTAGGTGCCTCAGCTTGGCACGTTTGGCATATGTTGATGATATATTATTATTCAGCTTATTATCTTTTGTCTGCAAGAGTTTGGGACAACGGTGGGTCTTCAAGCTAAAAGCCAAAAGTCGTATATATTTCTAGCTGGAGTGGATGACACGACATGCATGCGATTGCGCCTACTCTTTATCACGAGCTTTCAGGAGGGCACCATGCCTTTTCGATATATGGGGATACCACTTTCTATTGTAAGTATGAGGATTTCAAACTATAGGCCGCTTCTTGACTCACTAGTATGACGAATTAATTGTTGACCAAAGAAGATTTTTTTTATGTAGAAAAGGCTCAACTCATCACCCTGGTGCTATAGGGAGTAGAGTATTTTAGGCTCTTTATATTACCCTTTCCTTTGGGAATTATTGATTGTATTTATAGCATCTGTAGGTCTTTTATGTGGGTGTCCAAATATCCTCTGGTGTTGTGGATGTCGTCTTGATCCGCTTCGATAATGACTCGTGCTAACGTGGCTTAGGTATCCGGGCGCTTAGAACTAATCTAGGCACTTGGAGTTTGGGTGCCTGAAACATATTCAAACCCCTAAAATGGTCAACCTCTAGATTGATCATTTTCTGAGCTCATCTTGTATAGTTTTCTTTTCAACTTTTCGTTCCTCGAATGCACCAAGCCCTTCTGTCTCGCTCTCGTGCATCTTTCTCACTTCGCTAGAATATTTATTCGCAGCTCTTCATATCTCGAATGCACTGGGCCCGTCGACTCTTTTCTCATGTCATTCTTCTCACTCACGTCTTTTGCCATGACTTTGCTCTCTCCGATGCTCCTTAGCCATTAGGTGCATGTGTATTATTCTAAGTCCTTGTATACTTAGATACACATATCAAAACATAACAAAGATCTAACTTTAAATTTATTTGACAACATATCAAAACACCACTAAAGTACTAACACCTGATTTATTTGGTGAGCGAAATGAGTGGTCGGACCATCCATCTCAAAATTAATCAGCTCAAAGAACTGGATACCTAGTTATAAAAAAATGAAAATGATTCAACAAAATCCCAATCAAATCCATTATCTATTTTACATCAAATAATATATAGAGTAACTCTCAATAAATATGACTTTCAAATTAAGTTTCCAATCAAAAATGATATGTAAAAAGGAGAAACTAGCAAATAGAGCTTTTGTACTTTTTTGTTAATCACATGATCTACAAAGACACGTGGATCCATACCTAAATCCTAATATTCATATTCATACTCAATAACCCCCCTTTAATCCTAACCCCTGATATTCATACCCAATAATTCATTGAATTTATTAATATTTTTTTAAAAAATAAAATAGATGGTTAACTTTATTATTAATTTTTTATATTTATTAGTCACTTTTATATAGCTACACATTCAAAAATAATAATATAATTAATTATTTAAACTAATTTAATTATTATCGTCGTGCATAAGTCGATATAAAACTAGCTCATTGTTATTCTCTATCATTAGGTTTCAAGTTTACTAATAGCTTTTCGGATTTGAATTTGATGTAGAAAAGGGGGGAATTTTGTTCCTTCTTTGAATAAGAATAGGATTTAGGGTTTAGACTAGACTAGTTGTTCAGAGCAAATTGAGGATTTGAGTGTTCGTTTGGGATAGTTCGTCGGAGCGGGTTAGGTCGACCAAGCGGGTGAATCAAAGGGTTTACTTTCATATGTAACACAGATAACTCTCTCTCAAACTGTTTCGATCAGTATAAGCTTGCAAATGGTCTTTCTACCACCAACGAGGGCGATATCTAGGGGAATTCATCTCCGTTTCGATAGCCTCACTTTGCAATGGTGTCTCTCGATGAGGAGAAGTCTAGAAAGAAGTAAACCATCGAGGAGATTTAAGACATATCTCAAGCATCTTGTCCACATAGTAGCTCGATCGAGGGCATGGACCACGAGGTTTGCCTCACTCGTAGGTGTCGAGGATCAAAACCGAACTCGCAAGATGAACCTTGAACAACCCCTCAAAGCTTCTACAAGCACAAGTATAAAAAAAAAAGTAATGATAGGTAGCATGAAAATTGTAACATGAATGTAGCATGACACACTCAATGCATGGATGTGGATCCCATTGCATGTCAATGTGACCCACTTGCATTGAGTGTGTCATGCTACATTCATGTTACAATTTTTTATGTTATCTATCATTACTCAAAGAAATTCGAGAAATTCGGGGACTCATAAATTAATAGAAGAAAATTAACTTACAAAAACTTTGGTTAATCCATCTGTTCATTGTCCAAAATAGCAATTGAACTATTCTCCCACCCCAAAATTAGGTCATAAAACTATATTAGTCCACCTATAATTACAATCTCTAACAACCCTTCCCTATTATTTCTTCCCCTGTTTTTTGCCTTCTAAAATGATCGACATTCAAGAGAACCCATAAGCTTCGAGAGCTTTTCATCCATGGAAGACCTCATCGAAACCATGCTTTGACGATTTTCGTAGCAAGGTTTGTTAAAATAGTTATCGTTCTATTTCTCTTCTGCATGTCTATGGAGTTTTGAAAATTTTAAATATCTCAAAAATAGATATAGAGATAGGAATTTGTCAAATGAACCACACCTTGGGACATAGTTGAGTTGGTTACGATGGGACAGACTTACTGAAGTGGGCAAGGATCGAATCTCGACGATGCCAACTTTTTGATTTACCTCCTCACAAATGATCATGAGACCGACCGTGTGGGACTGCTAGGGTGGCGGGGGCAGGGAAAGCTTGAATCTAATTCTTATAGTAATGGATATATAATTAAAATTCTTATAAAAATATTTATTTTATAAAAAAATGATAAATCTCAGTTAGCCTCATTGACTATCTCTGGGGTGATCGGACCGGCCCTACAGAAGTTTCCCACCGGCCACCAAGATAAATTGGGAAGTGCATGCAGCGGCCAGCCCAGACGCCCAGCATCTTTTGATTGCGCTCCCCATTTAGAGGAAAATTTTTGCAAATTTTCCGTAGTTGGGAATCAAACCGCAGGTATTAATGACAACCTGAATGTCCTATTTAATTGGTACCATTGCCCCGGGTGACAACTTATATATATTTTTTTATCAAATATTGCAATTTCTTGCTTTTTTTTTTCATGGAGTATCGTTTTTGTCTCCTTAATAATGTAATTAATATTATGATTAAAGTAATTAATCAATGTTGCCCCGTGATTGATGAAGCAGCACCAGTTCGGCCATGGCTCCCAGCGAGCAGCGGCCGGACTGCGCCGCCGCCGTCGACCACCACAAAGACAAGAGCAACTCCTCCCCTTCCACCACCCCGCAGAGACCCGTCATTTCCACTGGAAGACGCCGGGCCACCGTCGACTCCCCTCACCGGAGCGATACCCGACAGGCGCCGCCGTCGCCTTCAGGCTCTGTTCCAAATTACCTCAAAGCCACCCAAAGCTCCGTGCGTCAAACCTCCGTTAATGCTCCTGATGGCTACAAGGACAAGAAGCCACCGTCGATATTGAAGCCTCCGGCCAACGCGCGTAAATTTGCTCCGCCGCCGGCGGAGCAGAGCAAGCCCGCCGTCGCGTCGCCGACGTCTAAGACGTCACCCAAGGGCAAGCCCACCGGTGGCTCCGCCACGTCGCCGAAGCATCCCCTGTTACCGGCTCATAGCAAGCCAGCCCGCAGCGGCACAACGTCGCCGGCGACAATGATGTCGCCCAAGAGGATGCTTCCTCCTTCCAAGCCGCGGGACGGCGCTTCGCTCTGGAAAAAAGTTAAGCAATCCAAGCTCCTCGCCGGCGCCGGTGAGCCTAAGAAGCCACATGCGCGGACGAGGTCGGTTTCGATGGGCTCGATAGAGCTTCGGGCGAAGGCGACGATCCCGCGTCGAGGTGGCGGGATGAAGGCGGGGGCCAAGAAGGAGGAGGAGGCGAGGGAGGAGCAGCCGCAACCGCAACCGCAACCGCAGCCGCCGCTGGCTGAGGGGCCAGCTCCGAGGAATAACGTGAAGGCTCTCGTGGGCGCGTTCGAGAACGTGATCTTGCTTCGGGATGAGACCGCGCCGAAGGACGCCGGAGACGGCCAGCGCGCCGGCCACCACGAGGCGGCGGAAGGCGATCGAGTCGGTCAACGCGCGGAGTAGCAACGGGACGAGTCAAAGTCAAAGGAAGTGGTGACGTGGCGGAGGAGATGAGCAGTAATGATTCATGGGATCCTTGAATTTGGCAACACTTTTATTTTATTTTTTTTATTTTTTGTTTCTAAAAACAAAATTATGTTTGTCTTGCTACGTGCATTTGAGTAACTTCCATGGTATAATCTTGTGTTGTATTATTCTAATTCTTAAAACTGTGGGCATATTTTAAAAAAAAAGAAAGGCAAAAAAGGATATTTTTTTATTTTTATTATTGTTAAAAGAATATTTTATCTTAAAAGAATTATAGAAAAAAATAGAAGTCCACCTTTTATTTTTATTGGCAAAAATAAAAGAGCATCCCTCTTTACGATTGCATGTGTCCTTCTTACAGCAATCTGTCAAATTAAATAGGGCACTGAATAGAATGGAATCGATTGAGTGGGCATTGAGTCGGTGGAGCGTGGTCAATAGAAAGAGCTCGAGCCGAAGTCAACTGAGACAAGTTTTGAAGCCGAGAGGGAGTATGGTATGGCCGGGAGGAGATTCGGTGGAGCGGTTAAGAAGTCGGATGTCGAACCGGAGCTGAGCTTTGAGAGAGATCGAGTGGGGATCTCAAACTGAGCTGAATGTATTTTATTTTTTTAATCAAAAAGTGTATCACCTCATCATCCCCTTCAAATAATATAATTATGCTAAGTAATTATTATCTCCTACTATATATACTAAATCCTAAACTAATTGGGCAATTGTATGAATAGGATAAATTTATATTGTAAAGTTTACAAAATCATAATTCTATAAATATTATAGTAATTATAAAATCGCAGCTACTATCATAGTTATAGTAGCTATAGTTTCGTAGCTACAATGTAAATGTTGTTGAACAAGACAAATTCGAATTGTAGCGATTATGATTTTTAGTTGCTATAATGTGAATATTGTTAAACATGATAAGTCTGAGTTGTATGCTATAATGTGAATATTAGGTGAACAAATCAAATCTACATTATAGCAACTACAAAATCATAACTGTTGTCAAAGGCGGAGGTACGTGTTAGCTTACCTAGGCTTTAGCCTAGGGCCGATGACCAAGATCAAAAAAGAGGAAGGTAGGTGACAATGATCAATGTTGTTGGAAAAGAGAAAATTTTAATCATATAGGCTATACATTTAATTAATCGGGGCCATTTTTACAATCAAATTAGCCCGAGTATATTATAATTTTTGAGTTCACCATTAACTATTACAATGTGAATATTTTTTGAATAGGTTAAATATGCTTTATAGTAGTTATAAAATCATAACTGTTATAATGTAAATATTATTGAATAAGTTAATTAAAATCCATTCAATTTAAATTTAAAATTGATCGGTCAAAAATTTAAAATCAATTTTTTTAAAAAGTTAGAGGACAATTATGTCATTTTATTAGGATAACTGAAGAAGTATTATTTTGATAAAAATAAATAAAAAAGAAACATCCCTCTGATTCCAATAAAAAGGGATATTGCTGTCCTATTTGTATTATAATTAAAAATAATAAGGGTTGATCCTATTTTTTTCATCTTAAAAATATTTTACTCAAAATGTCTAAAAACTAAAGTTAAAAATACTAAATGATGTAAATAATTTAAGTTAAAAATTTAATTTTGAAGTAATTTTTAATTAAAATACTGTTAATTAAATTTAAATAATTTTAATTAATATTTAAATAATTTTTATTAATATTAAAGTAATCTTCACCTGATTAATATTAAAGTAGATTTGATTAATGTTGGAGTACATTTAATTATATTAAAATAATTTTGACTATTTGACTAGTGGAGTATTTTCTTTATGAAAAATTTAAATAGAAATTTATTTTAATAATAATGAAAATAAAGATGGTCATCCTATTTTTTGAAAAAAAAAATACACTCAGATGAAAAATAAATTATAATTATCTAAATAGAAAATCATAAATTAAGAAGAAAGGCATGTCAATTTCACTTCAATAAAATATGAAATTTACCACACAACAGTCTTATATATAACCATCAATTTAGATTAGGTCCATCAGATTAGCTCATCCCGCTAAGTGATTTAGCCAGATTAAGTTGTAATTTTATCAATCCATTTTAAGATGGGTTCAAATGAGTTGTCCCATTTAGACCTACGAGCCGCGTGGGTTGACTCGCAGTCGGCTTGGATTGATCCGCAAGTTGAGAAAATTTATTTATTTATTTTAAAATTTAAAATTTAAGTAGGAAACTCAATGAATTATTGTGTTTGATTCATTTAAATTATAATTCAAGTTTAAAAATTACAATTCAAATTTAAAAATTTCAACTTAATCAATTTAAATTATAATTCAAACTTAAAATTTTTAATATTTTTTAACAGGCCCGTGAGTTGGCTCACCTAACTCACGGTCCATCTTGAGTTGGGTTGGATTGAAGATTTCTTAACCCGCTAAGTTGGTGGATATCGGTCTGCTCCGCCCCGCCATATGATGAGTCCACCATTGGTTAACCCGCCCCGCCATAAGTTGGTCCGTTTGACAATTCTAATCTTACACGATCAGCCTTCATAAAAATATGAATGATAAATCTCAGTCAGTCATGGACTCAATCCCTAGGGGTGGTCGGCCCGGTCCCACAGAAGTTTCCCACCGACCACCAGGATAAATCGGGAAGCGCATACGGCGGCCAATCCAGATGCCCAGCATCCTTTGATTGTGTTTCCCATTTGGAGGAAAATTTCTGCAAATATGTTGTAACTGGGGATCATATCAACATTATCGGATGTCTACACGATCAACCTTCATAATCATCTATGAGGAAGTAAATCAAAAAGTTACAATTGATCACAATAAAAAAAATATTATGTCAATTTTATCAAAATTAAATTATCCATTTTAACAATTCTATAGATAATTAACTAAATTAAAAAAAACACGTCAATCTCACTCTACAGGTGCGCGTTGAGAATGAATCCACTTTTTCCACTGATTACGAGTGCGTCGGTAGTGCTCATTTAATCCTCTCAAATTTAAAATATTAAAAAAAAGGACGAAAAATATAAAAGTCCACTTCAATGCACCAAACTTTTGTCCTCTTTTGAAATTATCAAAACTAACTCAATTAATGGCGTCATTTTCACCTTCAATTAATTTTAAAATGGGAAGAAATAAAATGGAAAATTCAATTTCTGATTTTCTGAAAAACGGAAAAATAAATATTTTTGTCTTAAATTAGCTCTCCTTTTAACGCATGTGGGACGGGTGCGTCGGTGACGATTTTGACCGTTGGCCCGCTTCTCGATGAGCTACGTGTTCGGATAAGATGAGTCCACGTCCTCTTTATAGTGTATCTGTAGGCCACGTGCCAGTCATCTAGTGACGTTCGAGGCTCGCGGCACACGTTGAAAACGATGCCGTAGGCCGACAAGGAAAATTTTCATTTGACCACTGAAATTTTGTTCCTTCTCAAATTACCCTCTCAAATTATGAAATTGTCACAATACTTCAATTAATTTTTGCTTAAAAATATTCAATAAATAACTGAATAAGGCTTTTTGATAATAAATAAGGATTTAATTCTCAATTTATTGCTGAAAATTGAATGAGAAAAAGTTATCAAAAAACTCCATTTCACATCTTATAATTTTTTAATGGTAGAAATTGATCTAAAATCAATTTGTTAGAATTTGAGGGGCAAAGTGATATTTTTTATTTTATTAATTATTTGTTTATCTTCGGATTCGATGTTCACTTCTTTCAGCTGCTATTTTCACGTCCTAATTTTATATGATATACTCTTTTCTTTTATATTATATATTTATACGAAAATGATATTCTGCATGCTTGATTCGCCCGTGCGCGATATCGAATCCACCGTTCATCATCGATCGCGCGCTGCATTTGACTGTTCAAAATTGAGAATGCACAGTACTTCACCACCCGACCCTCCGCCACTGTCGCAACCCTCGGCGCGCCGTCCAACCACTACCGGCCGCAGGATCGGGCCCGATCGACGCGTCACTTGTCGGCGTGGGATTTCGGTTGGTTTGTGGTCGGAATCTGGTGCAATTTGGCCGGAATCACGTCTGACAGTGGCCACGCTGGATTCGGCAGTTTTCGACCGAATTCGTCGGATTTCGGCCGATTCCGGCCACAATCCGATCGGAATCCGACGCCGACCGACGTGTCGACGAATGATGCATCGATCGGGCCCGGTCCGACGGCCAGCGGTGGCCGGACGATACGGCGAGGGCGGACAGAAGCGGCTGAGGTCGGTGGTATCACGCACGGGAGCGCAGAATATCAGAACTCTATATTTATATATAGTATCGAATGACTTTTGAAATACTCATTACAGAAAATTAATTGAAAATTATGAAATGGCTTTCAAAATAAAATAATAAAAACAAAAGCGTGACGTTATCACTGCCTTTTAAAAGAGCTGGAGAAGGGGGGAGAGAGAGAGGCCAGCACATTTCACACGGAGAGCGATTCAATTCGAAGGGGCGGAGAGACAGAGAGAGAGAGAAGGGCGACGCCGGAGCGAGATCGCCGGGGCCTGGCGGAGGAGGAGGAGGAGGAGGAGGAAGAGAAGATGGCTTGGTGGAACAAGAAGGTGGTGTTCCCGGTGAAGCGAGCGTGGGTTGCCGTCGCCGCGAGGGTCAAGGCCCGGAAGCCAGGTCAGATCTCTCATCCTTTCGGCTATCGCCATCCGATCTGCTGTTTCCGCTTCTTGTTCTTCGTGCAAACCTCATTCAACTCGAAGATTCCACTGATTTTCGCCGTATACCTTTTTTTTTTACTTCGATCGAATCGGATTTCACCATTTTTTTTCTTGCATCCATGGAACACTTTTTTTTGGTTAAAATGGAATACTCGATTTACGGTAATAATATATGAATACGGGCAATTATTTTCTAGGAATGGGATTTTTTTTTTTGGGTTTATTATGATCGGAAAAGAAATCACCATTTTAAACTATTTTGTTTTTTTTATTGTTTTTGCAAAATACCTTGTAATTTTTCATTTGATTTGATTGCAAACAAAGATAAATCTGAAGTTGCATTTTATTATTTTGTAAATAATGGATGAACTATTTTCATAATAATATATGAATACGGACAATTATTTTCTGGGAATGGGATTTTTTTTTGTTTTTTTTGGGTTTATTATGATCGGAAAAGAAATCACCATTTTAAAGTATTTTGTTTTTGCAATATCCCTTGTAATTTTTCATTTGATTTGATTGCAACCAAAGATAAATCTGAAATTGCATTTTATTATTTTGTAAATCATGGATGAACTATTTTCACAAAAAGAAGATTAAACTCTGAATTTTGAGAGATAACTTCATAAATTGTACCAAATTTTAAGCGTTAATTTGTCGCAATGAAACTTTAGGCGAAATTTTATGATCGATTAGATGAGGTTAATTCATTAATAAAAATATCTTAAATTTTTATTAATTAATTGGGAAAAGGGTACCAAAATATAAATGAAATCATAGTTAATGACCATTTATTACTGTTCTATAATTTATTTTATTGTTTTAGGTGATGGAATCCTAAAGTTGCACGACGATGTTCGAATGTGCGGGTACCAAGACGTGCAAGTGATGTGGGAGATGTTGCGATCGGAGTTGGAGGTCGCACACTCACATAAACATCATCGCAAGCAATACGGTTGGAGGCCATCAATCTTGTTGCGATCGACTAGGTGCCATGCACCCGAGTCACGTCTGTATCGTCGGCGCGATTAGTCGACTAAGGCTCGATATCGGTCGAACGAACCGAGAACCCTAAGCTCGATCGTAGTTAGCATCCAACATGCATAGGTTAAAATGTACATAGCGAAAAGGTCGAAAATTTCTCTCGCTAGACTGAAAGGCAAAATACATTGCCGAGGCCATAAGGGCTAAGGCCGGTTACATTTTCGGTTAAAGTAGTTGGATCAGATGATTTAGTTACTCTTAAAATTTATCAACTTTGAATTTCTAAGAGGCCCATTTAGAATTTGGGCCGAGGCTCTTCTACTATATGTTATAGATTTAATGTAGGGGGTGCAAACCAACTTAATTTAGTAGAATAGTAGAAATTATTGATATTCAAGTTAGAGTTTGAAAAATATATGTGATATTCGAATTGGATTCGAACCTCGAAAATATAAATGATTATGACATAAACTCGATTCAAAATGAAATTCGAGTTCAAGTTCGGCTCTAGTTGTTCGAATCTTGATTTAAGTAGAATTGAATTATAGTTCAAAATAATTTAAATTTGAATTTGGTTTGATGAGTTCGATTTGAATTTAATAATTTTAAATATGAATTGATCAACTAATTAGATTCAAGTTTTTTTAAAAAATGAAGAGGAGCTTGATGCAATGATAAATTTACTATCATGTGATTTTATGATTATGAATTCGAATATAAGATAAAATTACATATAATAGATTTAATATGGTTCGATCTTTTCTTAAAATTTGTATTAATAGAAGCTTCATACATCACGCTAGGTACCCTTTAAATCAATTCCTCGATGAAGACTCGACAAGAACATTGAACTTTGTCGAAAGCATTCAATGTCCTAGTGTTTATTTTGTCCTCCATTTTTCTTTTTCTTTGTGTGTTTGTACGTAGCTCATGGAGTTCATGAGCTCTCCTTGTCATATAGCACACTCTTTTAACTACACAATGGAATCATATGATAGAAACAAAGAATATAACTATTCCTAAAGATTGGACCAATAATTATGAAGTTTAATATATTTTTTTATATAATTTAGATATCTAACTATTACGATCGGAATATTAAACTTCGTTGAAAGCATTCGATGTCCTAGTTAGCGTATTTTGTCCTTCGTTCTCTTTTTCTTTTTCTTTTGTGTGTTTGTACGTAGCTCATGGGGTGCTCCTTGTCATATAACACATTCTTTTAACTAGACAATGGAATCATATGATAGAACCAATAATTATGGAGTTCATTTTTTTTATAATTTAAATATTTAATTTTTATGATCTAATTAATTTTTAAAATGATCGATTCAGTTTTATGAAAGTTTTTCATTAATCACCAGAGTAGATCTGAAAGCGTATACAACTCCGCTTTCAAAAGTTAACATCTCAAAATTTTCATTCCATTCAAGAAAAATATCCTACGATGTATCATAATTGAGATTCAAATCATATGTGTTTAGGTACTCTTCACTTAATCTCATTTGATTTATCATCCCCTATTTTATGAAATTGAATTTATTTTTAATCACATTGTTCTTAAAACAACAACAATAATAACAAAAATATATAATATATTTTGAAATTAATGAATAAGTTAGTAAGGATTCTAATGTAACTAGCAAATTTTATATTCACTTTAATAAAAATTTATAAGTTTGAATGACTCAGTAAATTAATAAATAAACTTGAACACTCATTAATATTCCTATCTTATCAAACAAATTTAAATATAAATCTTGGCCTTCACATATCACAATTAATTAATATTCATGAATAAAAAAGTTATTATTATTATTATTATTAGTACTTAAGCAAAGGCTTACACAAGTCATGAAGATGTCTTACTTTTCAAGAAAAAATAACAAAAAATATAGAAGAAGGCCAGCACATAAAGTTTAATAATGTCCTTAATTAATATATAAATATATATAAATATTACCCTAAACTAAAATTAAAGGAAGGGGTGGCCCACCATGAAAGACTTGTGTTGAGTTGTTCCAAGGAAGGAAAAGCAATTAGGCCCCTTTAAAATAAAAATAATGGTGTGAGTTGATGGTTTTTAATCGAAGTATTATGCATTAATTTTGCGTGATGTGTAATTAATTACATGCATTAAATGTGCAATAATATATTAATAATATTGCCTTGTCATTAAGTTTACGCTTTAATCATTTGATGAGGACATGTAAGGCTGTAAAAAAGCAAGCCGGATGGTTTGATGTTCAAATTTATTTAATAAAGTAATCGAATCAAGTTAAATAGAATTTAAAATTAATGAAGTTGTTAAAATAATTGAACAAGTTTAATTTATTTTTTTTTATGAGCGTAAGTTTAGTGCAAATTTATCTCTAGCTTAGTTCGTTATCTAGCAGTTGCTTCAATTCAATCTGTTGTTTGAAAATTTCTTTATTTATTTAGCATGTTGATAAAATTTTTATTAACAAATATTATTTATGAACTTTGTTTTTGTTTGTGATCATCTATGGATAAGTCACTGATTGATGATAGTGAAATCACGCAAGACCTGCAAACAGTAGAGCTCTTGTTGGGATGCAAAGAGAAGGAGAGTGAGAACGGAGACCAAGGGAGTGCCCTGGTTTAACCGCCCTGACGTTCAAGTCAGATCGTGAATCGGAGATAGAGAAGAAGAAATAGAAATGTTAGAGAAGGAGAGTGTTGATTGTGTATATACATACCTGTGCTAGCTAGAAACAGGCTCATTATATGGAGTCATTGGGGGAGATGTCCCATCGTCAGTAAGGAGAATATTCCAATCGCCGTGGTAGCCAAGGGTCTTATCGCCCATACTTGGTATGGTCCAATTGCGTTAATCATCACGTGTCCTTATGACGACGATATGGGCAGAAGCACATTCGGGAGCAAAACCAATAAAGCACCGAGTGGGGTGCTAAGTGGGTTGCAGAGTCGATTGATCAGGGAGTCGAGCCGCAACCTGGGTACTAGGTTAGAGTAAAGAGCTTGGGCGATTGACCAGGGGATCGAGTCGGAGATCGACAACTGAACTAGAGGGAAGAGCTCGGGTATAAAGTGTGGGGCATCGAGCCAAGCTAGCTGTGGGGTTGGGCATTGACCTGACTATGAGATCAAGCCTTGCCTTTGTCGTATCGCTGTCAATTGGATCAGATCTTGATTTTCTTGATTGAAGTTGGTTTTAATTTAGACATAGAGTTGTTCATCAAAGATCTCAATTTGATTATTTGTTATATGATTTTTATTTAGATGCATTTTTGTTGGGTTCATTGGACCTTTTATATGTATGATTTTTGTGATATTAGGGCATCTGCAACGCGACGTTCAACGCCCGTTCAATGTCTCGTTATAACGCCCCACAGCAATGTGGGGCGTTAAAATTCTTTAACGCGTTAAAGGATTGCGGGGTGGACCAGAAGGATTGTGGGGTGGGCCAGGTTGGCCCACCCCGCATGCTTTTTTTTATTTGTTTATTTTTATTAAATATATTTATTAAATGGTTATTTTTAACTGCTATTAATGGTTAGCTTTAATTTTTATTAAAAAATATAAATTTTAAAATTAAAAATTAAATAAAATGGTTAATTTTTAACGGCTATTTTTTAACGATTATTTTTTAACGACTATTTTTTAATGACCAATTGAGTGGATGGTGGGACCCATAAATAATGAGTATTAACGTTAATAAGAATGTGGGTGAAAAAGGTATAGTATTATAATGAATATATGGCAGTGGACCCCATGCACTTTAGTGAGGTGGAAAGCGTTATAACGCTCTTGCATTGTGGATGCTCTATATAGTAATTAGTAAAGGTTGCATAAATACCATTATATGAAATTTGTTGAATTTTCTTGATTATTTTGTTCATATAATTTTTAATTATCACAAGATACCTTCTTACGAGCAAAAATTACACCTAGAGCATGATAATTTTAGATGATGAATCAGGAGAAAATCGTCTACCTATTATAAATTTTAAAAATGATGACATCATGAAGTTTACGATGCAAAACTCTTCGATTGTATCATATTTGATGATCCATAGCGAGTCAAGCTCGAGGTCCAACGCCTATTGTGAGTTGGTTATGATAAAATAGAGTTACAAAAGAGAATTAACAAAGGTTTGAATCTCGATGAATCGAGACAATATCATCCTCCATCGTAGCCTACTGCAATTTCTCGATTTACTTCCTCACAGATGACCGTGTGGCTGACCATGTGGCTGACCGTGTGAAGCCGCTGGGGTAGCGGATTCCACCTATTACGAATTCACTATTGGTCTTGTGGTAGTAGCTAGAACTATCAAATGGATCAATTTATGACGGAGCGGATTAATCCATTAAAAACTCATCATATGACGGTGCGGAACGATCCATCAACTTGATGGGTTAAAAAATCTCTAACCTAATTCAATCCAAGGCGGGTTATAAGTTAGGCGGACCAACCCATGAGTTTGTCAAAAAATAAATTTTTTTTAAAAAATTTAAATTTAAATTGATGAAGGTGAAAATTTTAATTTTAGACGGATCAAACCTACTAATTCATTGAATTTTCTACTTTAATTTTAAAATTTAAAATAAAAAATAAACTTTATCAATCCGCGGATCAATCCACGTAGATCGCAGGTCTAGACGAGTCAATCCATTTGAACCCATCTTAAAATGAATTGATAAAATTTTAACCCAATCTATCTAAATTGCTTGGTGAGATGGGTCAATCTGATGAATTCAACTCAAATTGACGGCTATACTAATAGCTAAGAGTGTACTTAGGAGATAGGGTTAATATCAAAGCTAAATATCTAGACTCTCATGAAATTTATCCCTTTGTTGTTTATCTTTGTAGATAGGTATCAGTCCCCGGGGCAATGGTGCAACGGTAGGACATCCGGATTGTAACTCAGGGACCTGCGGTTCGATCCCTAGCTATGGCGTATTTGCAGAAATTTTTCTCCAAATGGGGAACGCAATCAAAGGATGCTGGGCATCTGGATTGACTGCCGTATGCGCTTCCCGATTTACCTAGGTGGTCGGTGGGAAACTTCCGTGGGACCGGGCCGACCACCCCAGAGATGTGGTTACTGGGATTATCATTTTTTTTTAGATAGGTATCATAATTAACCTTTATAATCATTGGCTACTGTTTTTTTAAAATAATACTAATAATAATAATTTTGTTTTTTTAATAAAAAAAATGTAGCGTGACATCTGTTTCATGCGCTGCCGTTCGATCCACTGAAAATATACTATTTTTTTGGGTTTAAATAAAAAGGGTGATGGGTCATGGGGGTTCACTTTGGCGACTAGTGCACGCACCAACCGCCCAGGATTCCCGCAATCTTCTAACCACTACTCAATTAAACCCCCAAAATTTCAAAAATAATAATAATAATATCACTTTTAAAAGATCTGATCTATTCATTTTGATTCTCACACCCCGTCAAGTCGAATTTTATGATATTCAAATTTATTTAATAGATAATCGAGCCAAATCGATCTTAAAATAAATTAAACTATTGAAATGATCATTTAAATTTTATTTAATTTTTTTATGAATTTAAGTTTGGTTCAAATTGAATTTCATAATATAAATTTATTTGTTCATGTTCAAATTTCTTTATGAATATTATTTTCGAATATTAACACGAGTTGAGTACATATATATTTAAATTTATTTATTTTATTTAATAAATATTCAAGCTGTTTTATTTAATTGATCATATATATTGAATTAACATAAATAAATTTTTATCAAATTAAATATTAAATTTATTTAATTTATTTATTATCCTAAATTCAAATTTTGAAAATTTAAAGTGTTCAATAGCTATTTTGTAAGAACTTTGTTGGGGTTAAACGGAAAATTCCCTTTTTGAGGTAATTAATTATCTTTTTAAAGTGCACACTCTAATTTGTTTAATAGCTTTTAAAATATTTAAATTATAAAAACAAGCAAACATTGAGCGGCCAAATGGAGCCATTTATAAGTAATTTGACTAAATCATTTGGGTGAAACAATAATATAATTAGTTTTTAAAATAATAATAACTAATTAAGGAATTTGAGACATAATTTATTGGTTTAAATATTTTATTATTTTTTTATAAAAAATATATTTTAAGCTTTTTTTTTCTTTTTTTCAAAGCATCCTTTAGAATTATATGAATCCGGTCCGGTCCGGTTCATTGGCAGCCGTCCGATGAGACCCTTTAGAGTTGTCAAATGACTCAATTTATAATGGGATGAATCAATCTATCAATTTGATAGATTAAAAAATTTTTAATCTAATTCAATCGAAAATAGATTATAAATTCATCAATTTGATATATTAAAAAAATTTCAACCTATCAAAAAATAAAAATAAATAAAAAATTTTAAAATTAAAATTACAATTCAAATGAATTTTTAAATTTAAATTATAATTTAAACGTATCAAATTCACTAATCTATTAAATTTTTTATTTAAATTTTAAATTTTAATTTTTTTAAAAAATTTACGGGCACTTTTAACAAAAGTGAAATCCGTCGACTTCACCGAGATTCAATTGAGCGATTTCAAATGATCGACCCCATAACTATGTGTGAAAAAGTAAATTGAGAAGTTACAATTGATCATGACAAAAGAGGATATTATCTCAATTTTATCGAAATTCGATCTTTATCTACTTCAACAGCAATTCTGCTTTATTGTAACTAACTCAATTATGTCCCAAAAGCCACTCAAGTTCATTATCACGGACTTAAATGGATCAATTTATTTAAATCTATTTTAAAATAAGTGAATAAAATTTTATCCACTTTAAAATGAGTTGATAAAATTTTAATCGTATTGTTTGACGGGCTCGATCCACATCGGCCGGCTCGATCCACATTGGCCGGCTCGATCCGACGGCGGATATCAGCTCTCATGGCCGCGGTAAATCGGAGGCGTCCATTTCCTTGACCACCACCACCACCTTCGCCTCTTCCTCCCCGCCGTCTCTCAAACTATATGTGGAGCGACTTCCATGGGCTCTCCACCAAACTTCGGAGAAGGGAAACGAGGTCAGCTTCTCTCCTCCCCTCTCTCCGCCTCTTCTTTTGGTCGCACGATCGAAGAGCGTCGACTCGTCGTTTCCAAAGATTCGACCTCGATCCTTTTTTTTCGGCGTTTTCTCGTCTGAAATTTGTGGCGTTTGTTGTTTCTGTTTTGTTTTTTCATAAATAAACTGGGTTTCCGATGAATCTCTTTGCTTATATGCTTTTTCGATTTCCTGCAACTTACTCGAATTTGGATTAGAGTATATCCCTGGTACAACTGTTTCCTTGTTCATGTTTTTCCCCCTGCCTTTAACCAGCGATTCATCCGGACATTTTACCACCGTCTTGATTTATTACTTTCACATATTAGAACTACTGAATCAATTCTTAGCCTTTTTCATGAAGTTTATTTTTTTTTTGAGGATTTTATGTAAGTTAGAGCTCCACAATTCCTTTTAATGTCCAAGTAGTTACGGCCATCAGGTGCCTTGCAATCTGATGAATCTCTTTGCTTATATGCTTTTTCGTTTTCCTGCAACTTACTCGAATTTGGATTAGAGTATATCCCTGATACAACTGTTTCCTTGTTCATGTTTTTCCCCCTGCCTTTAACCAGCGATTCATCAGTTTGATTTCTGTTGTGATTCTTATGATTTTTATTTACATGGCAGTAATTTTTGGTAATTTATGTTCATTCAGGAAGAAATTTTACCACCGTCTTGATGTATTACTTTCACATATTAGAACTACTGAATCAATTCTTAGGCTTTTTCATGAAGTTTTTTTTTTTTTGAGGATTTTATGTAAGTTAGAGTTCCGCAATTCCTTTTAGTGTCTAAGTAGTTAGGGCCATCAGGTGCCTTGCAATCTGATGAATCTCTTTGCTTATATGCTTTTTCGATTTCCTGCAACTTACTCGAATTTGGATTAGAGTATATCCCTGGTACAACTGTGTCCTTGTTCATGTTTTTCCGCCTGCCTTTAACCAGTGATTCATCAGTTTGATTTTTGTTGTGATTCTTACCTTTGTGGACGCGATCTCATCTCTTGATCGGTTTCTATTTGCCATGTTTTTACTTACATGGCAGTAATTTTTGGTAATTTATGTTCATTGAGGAAGAATTTTACCACCGTCTTGATTTATTACTTTCACATATTAGAACAACTGAATCAATTCTTAGCCTTTTTCATGAAGTTTTTTTTTTTTTGAGGATTTTATGTAAGTTAGATCTCCACAATTCCTTTTTGAGGATTTTATGTAAGTAGTTAGGGCCATCTGGTGGCTTGCAATCTGCGATTAGTAAAATTTGTGATCATCTTTTTAGATAGTGCCATCCTAAAGGAAATTAGAATTTGTAAGAATATAACAAAATAGATGCTATAATTTTCTTGATATTGCTTTTATGTTTGATTTCTTTAACTTTTAGAATTTTTTGTATATGCAGTTTCAATTATACTTACTATTTGCTGTTCAGACAATGGAATCTGTGGATTTCTGCTTTATTATGAATGGTAGTATAATACAGGAAATGATAGATAACAGATTGACATTGGAGAGAAGAACAAAGAGTGGAAACGTAAACCTTTGATCTAAAATCTACAAGTTTTTTTTTTTTTTTTTTCAAAATCAATGTCTTGATCCTTCAGGGGAATCAGATTATTTACTTCCCAAAGTAGATTTTGAACTACAAAACAAACGCCTTGCTTCTCTAAGAGATACATCAGTTAAATACTTTTGAAACGAGTCTATCTATCTAAAGTTCTGACAAAAAGCAAGAATAACCTGTGCATTAAGATTCTAGCATATCCTTGAAGTTCTTCACAGAAAGTTCGATTTCTTGCCAATTATCTATGGTTTCATATGCCCTCTAAGTGCTTTACTTTGTGCCGCAAGTTCCTCTTTTGCTTTTAGTTTCCATTGTTATTTAGTATTTATATGCTCATTTGAATTAGAACTTGGAAACACAGGCTGACTAAACTCATGTGTGTGTTTTGTTGGTTATTCTCTTTAGGAAAAGAAATTGTCGTTGGAGAACTCAAATTTACTTTTCAATCTTTCTCAAGCCGGTGATTTATTCCACATGATGGAGGATTCTATGGGTAGAAAGACTGCTTGTGGGATAATCATTAGCAATGGTGGATTCAGCGTTACTTTTAGAGAACAGAAGTGCCATGATAGAAGCATCCGCCACTGTAGCCGGTTAGGATGCTGTGCTAGTCTCCATTCGGAGAAGGGTACCCATGTAGCAGAACAAGAAAAAAATTCCCTTTGCTCAGGCTCAATCAAATCATCGTCTTCAATTGGTTTTAAAGAACCTAGATTGGAGCAAAGATCTAATGAAGATGTTGCAGAAAGTAGTAGATCTTTGGATGCAAAATGTTCAGATCCCAACAGAAGATTAGGGAAGAAAGAAAAGTCACCCTGTCTTGCTTTAAAACCATTAGTTGAATCTGCTAAGGTTAGTCGGTATTCAGAAAATGCAACTGTAGTAGTGGGATCCTGCAGTTTGAAATTGAGCTCCAGATCTATTAAGGAAGTATCTAGACATCCCAGATGTAGACTTGGAGAAAATTCAAGCAAATCCAGAAGCAACCCCATGAGTCCTGTACAAACTTCACTGGACATGTCATCGAGGTCTGAGGACCATGACATGAATAATCTTGGACAAGCAGATGCATCTGACCTTCTCGTGTCAAATCTCAACTCTGCTGGTTCTGCAATTGGCAGAGTCGAAAATGTTTCAAGGAGATTCATGAGAAGCGGCAGGTCCAGAGGCAAAAACATTACCTCATCCTTTAATGGAGCAAATTCAGGTTCATCAAGTTCGGGTTCTTCAAGTCTGAGCGTAACTCTTCAAGAGAATTTAACTTCTCATCAAAACTCAAGAAGATCCAGAAACGAGTCTGCTAGTATGAGCGTTGCTTCAGTTAGAACAAGGCATACACCTAGTCCTAATATTCAAACAAGACCCTTAGGGCTAGTAGATCAGTCTGGGCCTATGCTAACAGATCCTGTAAGTGAATTAGGAATTGTTCAAAGCTCATCAAGATCATTAAGAGATGGCTATCCACGCATAAACATTGAAAATATTGCCGAGGTACTGGTTATTCATTATAATCATAGCCTATATGACTTAATTACCTTAGGATGGGTGGATAAATAGAAATCACATTGAAAAGAGGAAAACAAATCTTTAGACTGCCGGCAGATTTCTGATTTATTTGAACTACAATATGTTCAAAATTAGTGCATCTTTAGTTCGTTCGTGTCCTTTTCTGGTTGTCTGAATGCTAAAGTGAAGAACTACCTCTAATCATTCTTTTTGTATCAGGATTTCCTTTATTGTTGAAAATTCATATTTTGTTTGATGGAATGCAGGCGCTATTGGAACTTGAGAGGATTGAACAAGACGAAGGTTTGACATATGAGGTTGTTTCTCCTTAAATAGTTTAATGTTAATAACTATTTTCACTTCATAAAGCCAAAGAAGCATGAGAAATCAAATGGGACAAAACGAAACTGATACCGTTTATTATCGTTGCAGCAAATATCATTCCTTGGAAATCATTTGTTTTTGGATGGCCTGATACATGACCAATACAGAGACATGAGGATGGACATCGATAACATGACATATGAGGTTTGTTCCGCCTCTGAGTCATGCATTGAACCTGATAAGAGATGTTTGCTTTACTTCTTTGTGAATAGAAAATCTTATATTACTTAGTCTCTGAGTTAATGTTAAGATAATGCTAATTTGATGATTTATGGATAATGAAGAGTAGGTAGGGGGTTGGCGAAGTCGTATCAGAAAATGTTATTCGTATGGTTTGTTGCATCTGCATTTGTTTTCTATGACTATATTAGTCTAAATGTATGAGTTGCATAGTGAAGTATGATAGTCCAATTCATCAACATTTCATTTTTTAACATCTCATCTATGGTGAGTAGGGTGGTTCATTGGCACAGGATTATCGGAAGACAACATATCATATGGTTCGATGTTTGTAAGGATTCACAGATTACCATTTTCAGTAACTTTTATCTCTTTACAGGAATTATTAGCACTGGGAGAGAAAATAGGAACGGTAAGCACAGCCCTCACAGAGGAAGCTTTATTGAAATGCTTGAAGAGAAGCAAATATGTGCCTATTTCTTCGATATCTGGATTCTCTTCTCTCGGTGAAGGCGATGTCAAATGCACTATCTGCCAGGTAAAATCCAGTTGATCAAAATTTTCAGCAAATTCATGCTATTTTTTTCCTGAGGAAAACGGAACAACGAGGCCAAGATCCCTAACTCAAAACCTTGGCAACCATTCCTAAGGTCTTTACCATCTCGGTAGAAAGCCCCTTTCTGGATGATTCATGCCATATAAACTGATTTGGCATTGAACTTTCTTTCGACATAATCATGTGTCTCTGAATTTTGGAGTAACCGTAAGACATTTGTACCGACATAGTCTGATGTCGAGTTTTTCGGTCTCTAGGTGGAGGTGTTTCCGGTAATAACTTTTAAGTGTTCATGTTTTGTAACAGGCTCTTAGGCATGAATTGACACTAAATGAACCCTTGCAAGTTTGAAACATGTTCATGTGTTCCTCTTTTTTTCAGGAAGAATGGGCTGTCGGCGACGAGTTGGGCACGTTGGTGTGCGAGCATTTCTACCATTTTCGATGTATCGACCAATGGCTTCGGTTGAAGAACTGGTGCCCCGTTTGCAAAGCCTCAGTTTCTCCTACCTCATGAATACAAAACCCCTTGTAGTTTACTTCCCCATAGAAGAAGCATTACTTCAAGTTTCCATTGCTCATCGAAAGCTGTCAACATTTTGTAGATAACGAACATTCTTGTCGATAGATATTCTCGATACTTCAATCGATACATTTGTTTCTTCATGTCGAATCTAGTGGTGAACAGATTTGGAACTGTTGTATTTGGTATTTGCTTGGAGTAATGCATCGAACCTCCTACTTTGTCAAGATTTGAAAGACCAATGCGCCCGACAACTTTGCGGGTAGCACGGAACTTGCGAGCATACTAGGAGTGTAAACGAGTCAACCTGCTCGCGAGCTATTCGAGTCTCGGTTTGAAAAAAAATTCGTTTGAGTTCGTTCAATTAAGTTAACGAGTTGAGCTCGAGCTCGAAAATATTATCGAGCCGAGCTCAAGCTTAATAGTATTTGGTTCGTGAACTTGCGAACATGTTCATTTAAAGACTCATGAATATGTTCATTAAGAGGCTCGTAAATGTGTGTGTATATATTACATGAATTATAAATAATATATATTAATGAGTCAAGCTCGAATTAAGTTCGTTTAACTTTTAAATGAATTATTTTCGAATTGAGATCGAACTAAACTCGTTTAACTTTAAAACGAGTCATTTTCGAACCGAGCTCGAGCCATTCGCGAACTATTGAATTTCATTACGAGTTGAACTCGAGCTTAAGAATTAAAGCTTGAATCGAACTCGAGCCGAACTCAAGCTTAAGAATTAAAGCTCGAATCGAACTCGAGCTGAGCTTGAGCCTCTTACTGTTCGACTTAGCTTGGTTCGATTACACCCCTAGAGCAAACGACAAGCTCATGGCCGGCGGCAAGCTTGTTTCTGGTCGATTCGACGATAAAGAAGGATTGTTGAGATTAAGAGTTGGGAGGAATGGTAGATGTAGGGGCTTAAATTAAATTGAATCGAATCTAATAATATAAAAATATTGATATTCGAATTCGAGCTCGAAACATATATATAATATTCGAATTCGATTCGAAGTTGATAAAATATCAATAATTTGGGCTCGAGTTTGATTCAAAATATGATTCGAGCTCGAGTTCGATTTGAATTATTCGTACCTTAATTCAAGCAGAATTAAATTTTATAAGTAAATTATTCGAACTTTAATTCGAGCTGAATCAATTTTTTAGTTCAAAATGCCTTAATTCGAGCGGCTACAAATAATATTATAGATTCGAATTCGATTTTTTCAAAAAATTATCCAATAATGTTGAAGTTCGGCTTGAATTTGATAATTTCGAATACGAATCAAATATTATTCAAACTGGCTCAGTCCTAAGCTCGCGAACCGACTCGATTTGTTTGCACCCCTAGGTAGATGGATCGATAACTCTTGTGTAATCTATCACTTCCATCTCCCCTAGTAAACATGGACGCCCGACCCGTTTACTAGTTAACCTAATTGGGCCGAGCCCAAATACTTATGGATCAATGTAGTTGGGCCAAGCCCAAATGCGGGCCGCCCACTACTTAGTCGTTGGCTCGCCGGCCTTCGCTAGCTCGCTCAAATCCTCTCCGATCTCTTCGTCCTGCGCGGAGCAGCTTAGGGTTTGAGGGATCACTCGGCTCTTCTACGGATTGCGGTTAGCGTCTTCTTTCCCTGTTCCATTTGATCTCTTTGTTCTGCGATTTCCTTGTCCGATGGTCTCGTTCCATCGCAACTCGCTGATGATTCAGGCGACTATTTCAGGATCATTTGGCTTGTTTGCTTCCATTGAGATTTAAGGAGCTAAGTGTTTTTACATTCTTTTTTGTTTGGTTTATCATACTGATGCTGCTAATTAGGCTGTTAACATGAATCCGGCATTGCCCTTCCTACTTCATCTTTCTGCAACTTGATTCTTCTTGTAGGAATCCTTGATTTCTCGTTCGTCTGGGCGCTTTTACCTTGTTTCTTAACTAATAATCTGCCATTGAGGTTTAAGGAGCAAAGCGTTTTTACATTTCTTTTTATTTGGTTTATCAGATTGATGCTTCTAATTAGGTTGTTAACATGACTTGCTTCACAAGAGTAATTTTTTGAGAAAAGATACTTTGTTTTTGTCAGTTTAGGGTGATTATTTCAGAAGTTGAGATCATTCATGTTTGGCTTGTTTACTTTCGGCATTGCCCTTCCTACTTCATCTTTCTGCAACTTGATTCTTCTTGTAGGAATCCTTGATTTCTCGTTCGTCTGGGTGCTTTTACCTTGTTTCTTAACTAATAATCTGCCATTGAAGTTTAAGGAGCAAAGCGTTTTTACATTTATTTTTATTTGGTTTATCAGATTGATGTTTCTAATTAGGTTGTTAACATGACTTGCTTCACAAGAGTAATTTTTTGAGAAAAGATACTTTGTTTTTGTCAGTTTAGGGTGATTATTTCAGAAGTTGAGATCATTCATGTTTGGCTTGTTTACTTCCGGCATTGCCCTTCCTACTTCATCTTTCTGCAACTTGATTCTTCTTGTAGGAATCATTGATATCTCGTTCGTGGGCGCTTTTACCTTGTTTCTTAACTAATAATCTGCCATTGAGGTTTAAGGAGCAAAGCGTTTTTACATTTCTTTTTATTTGGTTTATCAGATTGATGCTTCTAATTAGGTTGTTAACATGACTTGCTTCACAAGAGTAATTTTTTGAGAAAAGATACTTTGTTTTTGTCAGTTTAGGGTGATTATTTCAGAAGTTGAGATCATTCATGTTTGGCTTGTTTCGCTTTCGGCATTGACTTTCTTTGATTTTTCATCTAATTAGGTTGTTAACATTCTGCAACTTGATTCTTCTTGCTAATTAGGAATCATTGATATCTTGTAGGAATCCTTGTGGGCGCTTTTACCTTGTTTCTTAACTAATAATCTGCCATTGAGGTTTAAGGAGCAAAGCGTTTTTACATTTCTTTTTATTTGGTTTATCAGATTGATGCTTCTAATTAGGTTGTTAACATGACTTGCTTCACAAGAGTAATTTTTTGAGAAAAGATACTTTGTTTTTGTCAGTTTAGGGTGATTATTTCAGAAGTTGAGATCATTCATGTTTGGCTTGTTTACTTTTGGCATTGCCCTTCCTGCTTCATCTTTCTACAACTTGATTCTTCTTGTAGGAATCCTTGATTTCTCGTGTCTATCCGCTTTTTACCTTATTTCTTAACTAATAATCTGCCATTGAGATTTAAGGAGCCAAGTCTTTTTTGTTTGGTTTATCAAACTGATTAACATGAATTACTTCACAAGACTAATTTTTTTTGAGAAAAGATACTCTTTTTTTTTTGCCAGTGTGATTATTTCAGGAGTTGAGATCATTCATGTTTGGCTTGTTTACTTTCGGCATTGCCCTTCCTACTTCATCTTTCTGCAACTTGATTCTTCTTGTAGGAATCATTGATTTCTCGTTCATCTGAGGTGCTATCGAGGTTTAAGGAGCAAAGTGTTTTTACATTTCTTTTTGTTTGGTTTATCGTATTGATGCTGCTAATTAGGCTGTTAACATGAACTGCTTCACAAGGCAAGGCTGTTAGTCTAACAAACAACTGAGAATCATCCGTTTCACTATAAAAGTAGAATTTTACATAGATAAAGAAGTTATGTTTCGTGGGGACTAGTTGTCGATGAATCCAAATGCCGACTGAGAAGAACATATCTTGTCGCTAGAGCCTGAATCTACTGTGGGAGTAGTGTTTAGATTTAATAAATATGCATATATATTCTTGAATCACAAAATTATAATCAATCTTTTAACTATATTTATCTGTTATCCTACCAGGATCAGCTTCTTCTTCATGTATAAGAAAGTTATGGTTTCCAAAATCTCCACAAATCTGTCTTTAGATGGCGTACAATTTGACACTGATTTTGAGAATATTGCCTGCCCTATCTGTTTGGACACTCCACACAATGCAGTGCTTCTTAAGTGTAGTTCGTATGATAAAGGGTGCAGGGCATTCATGTGTGATACAGATAATTCTCTTTCAAACTGTCTCGACCGGTATAAGCTTGCAAATGGTTTCTCCGCCACCACAAAGGCTAATTCAATTTCATCAGAGGCATCGTCACAAAACTTTCAAGTAATTCCTTTGGATATTGATGGCCTCACTTGCCCATTCTGCCGAGGTGATGTTACGGGATTTAGTGTGGTTGATAATGTCCGTGCATACCTCAACATGAAGAAAAGATGCTGTGAAGAGAAGCATTGTGGGTATGTTAGCAACTATTTGGAACTGCAACAACATGCTAAACAAGAACACCCGAATTCTCGACCATCTGAAGTTGACCCAGAAAGACAACGAGATTGGGAGAGTTTTCAACGGTCCTTGGAAACTACAGATATCATGAGCGCTATCCGTTCAGAAGTGTATAGAATGGTTTTCGGTGACTATTACTTTGATTATGAGGATGAAAGTGGTGATGAATTTGACGATGAGTGCAATTGGCAGACCTCTTCTTATCATATATTCGACAGCTTCGTGCCCCCTAGATAGCTTTGATGAACCAACCACAGTCAAGAAGATTTTAATAGAAATGACGAGATTGGTGAAACAAATAATGAAGCATCATATAGAGGAAACCGCCATCACCGCAGGTAGCGTAAAATTGGCTTCTTGTGCATATTTCTCGATGACAAAATTTTATTTATTTGCTTGTTTCCAAATTGATTCTCATGCCCAAGAGTAGACACTTTCTGAAAGTAAGCATTAAGTATATTTTCCAGTTAACATATCAGTCTAGTTTCGTATACTCGTCTACATGTTGAATATCTCCCTTTTCTTCGTAAATGTTTGCTTGCGATATGCTATTTTTAGACAATTCTGCTAAGATCTGCATACTTTGAAGCATTTAGTTTGCCAATTTGTTGCACCAGTTGTAAGAAAACACATTGCACACTGAAACTTATTGGCGCTACATATCTAGTATGCCGCAATTTGTCGGTGGCCTTCGGGCGCCTAGAACAATTTGTGTCGATAGGACTTAACGAAAGGGAGCGAAATTTTGGATATCAATCCAACGAACTGGCACCAGAATCATCTCCACTGAATGATGGCACATGCATTTAGTTTCTGTTATTTGTGGTAATTGCCTCCATTCTATTCGCTTGAATGATCTTTTTTCCTCGCGGTTCGATCGAGGAACCCTAATTTGGCATTCAATCCCCATGGTCTATGTGTTCGGAGTTCTATTCTTACATGCGATATCTCGTGCTAGTGATGCCCCTTTCGCTTGATTGTGCCAAAGAGATTTAGGCTATTTCTAACCACAAGCCTCTACTATGATATCTTTCTTAATGGATGATCATGATACTTCTAAAACATTGAAATCCTTGATATGAGGAACAAGATTACCATTTTGCTTTAAAAAGATACCAAAAATGGGTGTTTATGCTGGCTAGTGCATAGGTTTGGGATTCTAGTTCCATGTTTTATGTACAATATTAGCTTTGCAAAGCGTAAAAGAGTGTCCCTTGTTTTCAGAATGCATTTGCGTGTCCCTTATTTTCAGAATGGATTTGCGTGTTCTTGCTTAGCACGTTTCACATTTAATAAATCATCAAATGGATATCTTTTTGCTAAAAATCATTAAATGGACGTTTCATCTTATAATTTATCTCGAGAATGTTTTTACTTTTAGCATTATCAAAGTAATGACGATTAGTTTACAATGTGTAACATGTTAGATCCAATGGAATCCATATATATCTCCATAACGGTATGATATTGTCCATTTTGGATTCATGCTCTTATGATTTTATTTTTGAATTTTATCCAAAAGTCTTTTAAGCTTTCCCCTTGCATGCTCATAAATAGATATAATTTCTTACACTCCGATTTGGGGTGTAAGGAAGGGGAAAGAAATATTAAAACATATTTATTTCAATTTTACTCTTTATATTAAAATATTAATTATTAAAATAATTTATCTATTAGATTTTTGCACTGTTGCTCCTCGTCACATAACACAGTTGTCATAGGATCTCATCACTCGCACTCCTCGATATCGACTTTCATCGTAAATTTTACATCAGTAAATTTTTATAAAAATATATATAAAACTGTTGATTTATCTTTTATCGTATCAAAGTGTATTTCGTATATTTTTTATATATCTACTTATTATTTTTTAAATTTTTTATTTATTTAAGTTGTAAATATTAATTTTTGTTAATCGTATATATATTTTTTCACATATAAATTAATTTTATATATTTAGTTTATAATTTCGATTGACGAACTCATTGAACGAATAGTTATAAGACATTAGATAAAATAAAATACCTAACGAATAATTATTTCTAAATTATTGTAGATTATAAGGATATTTTTATAATTTTATATATTTAATCTTCATTTCCTTCCCTTTCCTCCCAAATAAGGTAGCACATGTTACGTTAATGAACCTTCCCTTCCTCCCAAACAAGAAAAATATAAATACTTTTCTTCCCTTTCCTTTCCCTCCCTTCCCCTTCCTTTCCTTTTCGTTAATGAACCTTCCCTCACCCCATCCAAACAGAGTGTTAATGATCCCAATGGACTCCTTATTGGTATGAATTCTAATGGATCTGTTCCCTTAACGGTCTCAACGGATCTCTTAATGGGTCCATTTTGGGCTTTGATATCATTGTTAGATCCGATGGAATCTATATATATTTTCATAACGGTATGATATTGTCCATTTTGGATCCACGTTTTTATGATTTTATTTTTGAATTTTATCTAAAAGGCTTCATACAATGTGATATCTAAGTCTCCTTTTTAATTGTCCCAATGGACCCTTTATTGATATAGATCTTAATAGATCCGTCCCCTTAACGGTCTTAACAGATTCCTTAATGGGAGCTCTGATACCACTGTTAGATCCGATGGAATCCATATATATTTTTACAATAATAAGATATTGTCTACTTTGGGTTTATGCTATTATGGTTTTATTTTTGAAGTTTTATCTAAAAGATTTTGTACCAATGAGACATTTTTTATCTTATAATTTCAGAATTTTTTTCATATATTTTTAATGTAAGATTTTGATTGTATTTTAACATAACAGACTTAAACCCGATTACAATTCAAAATGGATGGATGATTTGACGATTCAGAATGGATAGTTTGAAATTGGTAGTTCGATAATTCTGACGATTTGATGGTTTGGAATCGATAGCTCTTAATAGATTGATTTTTAATCGTAACCATTTATGATAGTTATGGTTTATGGTCTGTCGGAATCGATAGCTCTTCTACGTTCTCGTCTTCCTCCCATTTCTGCCACAGTTTGAACTGGCGCTTTCGGTTAATTGAGCCCTGAACCTGGCTAATCGGACCAACCGTTAACCTGGTTATGAGTCGGATCCGGTTCGGATCTGATCCGCGATCAGATCTAATAATAATTATTCTGTAATTACTCTAACGCGATAAAATATAATATTTTATTCTAATCAAAGTTATTATTTTAAAATTTTTATAACAATCATATAATTACTATAATATTATAACAATTAATACAATATTATAAGTAATTAACAGTTATCAAAATTTTTTTAAATGATTTTAATTAAATTAAAATATAAAAAATTTAATTACTTACGACGCTATTATTTATAGTAGGTTATCAAAAGTATTTATAATAATTTTGATTAAATTAATAAAAATAATAATTTTAATATAATAATATTTTATAGTAATTATTATAATAGGGCTGTCTATTTAATTTAATGGTGTTTAAAAAGAGGCGATTAGTTTACGATTAGTGTTTTTTTTTTTAATAGATATTTTAACAAATTGGAAGGAAGTGTGGACAGAGCTGTTAAACGGGGCAACTAGGGCGCGGAGCCACGAGGAGGCAGATAGGGACCACCGCTCCCAACTTTTTGATTTTTATTAAATTTATTTTTATAAAAAAATTTTTAAATTGGAATTGGCCCCCCATCGAACGCCCACCCCTCCTCTCGTGGAAACTTGCCTTGACGGAGCGGATCAATCCATGACAAGCTCATCATATGGCAGAACGGAGCGGACTAATCCACCAACTTAGCGAATTAAAAAATTTCCAATCCAATCCAACTCAAGACGGATCGTGGGTTAGGCGGATCAATCTACGGGCCTATTAAAAATTAAAAAAATATTAAAAATATTAAAAATTTTAAGATTGGATTATAATTTAAATTGATTAAGTTGAAATTTTTAAATTTGAATTATAATTTTTAAACTTGAATTGTAATTTAAATGGATCAAACACATTCATTGAGTTTTCTATTTTAATTTTAAAATATAAAATAAATAAATAAACTTTCTCAATCTACGGACCAACTCAAGTTCATCGTGGGCAAATCCACGCGGATCGCGAGCCTAGGCGGGTCAATCCATCTGAACTCATTTTAAAATGGGTTAATAAAATTTTAACCTTATCTGTCTAAATTATTTGGCAGGACGGATCAATCCGACGGACCCTAATCCAACTTGACAGTTATAAGTGTGGGTAGTCGGGGCGGGGGTATTCTATAAATTTCTGGAACTACAGGGGGCATTATGCAAAATTCCGCTGTCAAGGACAAAGTTTCCTACGTCACGAAAACGATCGCCGCTGTTTACTTCATGGTTGACCACCTAGGCTACGCCGTAGATAGTTGACTTATCGAAGACACCTCATCTAGAGCAGAGAGAGAGAGAGAGAGAGCCGTCTTCAGGCGACTCAACTTCTCCTCTCCTTCCTCCCCATCGCCAACCCAATCTCGACCTCGACCTCGTTCTCCCAAATCGAAGCAGAGAGAGAGCGATCGGAGATCCGTGGTTCCGTTTCGCCGCTCGATCCGTCAAGATGCAGACGGGTTCCGGGAAGCCGTCGCCGCTCGATCTCTTGTCGGCCGTCGTCACCTCGCTCTCCGGCGGAGATGGGCTCGCTTCCGGCTCCGGGGATGCCCGGCGGCTGATCGCCGTCCTGAGCACCGTCGTCGCCGTGCTCGTCGGTTGCGCGGCGATCTTCTTCGTCTGGCGATCGAGCGGAAAGAGGCCCGCCGAGCCGCCGAAGCCGCTGGTGGTGAAGACCCAGGTGGATGCGGAGGAGGACGAAGGGAAGAAGAAGGTCACCGTCTTCTTCGGGACGCAGACCGGGACAGCTGAGGGGTTCGCGAAGGTTAGGGTTTTGATCTGAGTAGTTCATTTTTTTAAAATTTTCTCCCATAACTTTAGATTTTTTTTTTTTTTGCCTTTTCCCTTCTAGGCGCTGGCTGAGGAGGCGAAGGCACGGTACCCTAATGCCATATTTAAAGTCGTGGATATCGTAAGATCATCTTCCTTATGTTTCAGATATTTCGAAAACTACTGATTCAGTTACTGATCTGTAGTTAGTTTCCTCAATTATAGGATGAATATGCTTCTGAGGATGATGAGTACGAGGAGAACCTGAAAAAGGAGAGCTTGGCTTTGTTCTTCTTGGCTACGTAAGTTGAAAGCCAGGAATTTTTGGTTTGTATAAACAATCAGTTTCCTCAAAGTTTGAGCTGATCCCTTTGTGTTCGTTAGGTATGGAGATGGTGAGCCTACTGATAATGCTGCCCGGTTCTACAAATGGTTTACAGAGGTTTTGGAAGCATGCACATTTAGTTAATCTATTCTACAATAATCCTTTTGCCTTGATTGATTGCTGATTATGAGTTTATTATAGGGGAAAGAGAGAGGAACCCGGTTGGAAAATCTTCAATATGGTGTGTTTGGTTTGGGCAATCGGCAATATGAACATTTTAATAAGGTTTGGCATGATGAAATTGTCAGTATTCTTTTTGTGGGAATTGCTTGGCTGATATATCTGTGTATTGTGTCCTTGCAAAGGTTGCTAAGGTGGTCGATGAATTGCTTCATGAGCAAGGTATATACTCGATTTATTAAGATTGTGATTTGACTAAGTCATATATACTACTTGAGCTGACTTTAAATCCTATCTTCAGTTGCAACCTCAAAGTCCATGCATTTCATTTTTCTAGAGAATTTAACTTGCTTTGTAGACTAATTATTACTCTAAAACTTATAAAGTCAACATGGTATGAGGAGTTACTAAGAAACATTTGATTAGTCATGTTATCTGTGAGTTTCATGCATACAACTGTAATGTAGTCGTCATGTGCAAGTTTGTAGATGTGTTTAATGAAGTTAAGAATCATTCTTACTTGGATATTCTTCTGTCTTTTTTTTTTTGCTCTACATAGGTGCCAAGCAAATTGTCCAAGTGGGGTTGGGAGATGATGATCAGTGTATTGAGGATGACTTCTCTGCATGGTATGTAGTATCAGCAAACTTTTATGCATGCCATCCAAATTCCACTGTTAGCTACGGTTATTTATGAATTTTCTTTTCTTTTTTATCTTTTGGCCATCACTATCTCATTACTCCTTTGTGGAATATGAAATACAACTGTACTTTCAGGAGGGAGCTTCTTTGGCCGGAGTTGGATAAGTTGCTTCAAGACGAAAATGAGACAGGCGCATCTACTCCTTATACAGCTGCTGTTCCTGAATACCGGGTTGTATTTGTCAAGCCAGAAGAAGTTCCATATCTGGACAAAAGTTTGAGTATTGCAAATGGCCATGCTATTCACGACATACAACATCCTTGCAGGTAGAGATGCTCTTTACAAAGACAATTTGGAAACAGTACTGGTTAGGATTTTCCTGTCCATGAAATGCATATCTAACACAAGTGGGGTGTATCTTCTAGGTCCAATGTGGCTGTGAGACGAGAGCTTCATACTTCAGCTTCGGACCGATCCTGCATCCATTTGGAGTTCGACATAGGTGGCACTGGCCTTACGTACGTGTATAATTTGTATCATTCTGAAACATTATTTCTTATTTATCTTTATGATGACATGCATTTTAAATTTCTTCTAGCAATGCTCTCCCCTCAATGAATTTGGTTTTGAGTAAATAATAAAATATATTATGGAAGGAAATCTGTTACACATGCGAAATGTGTTGAGGCCACTAATGTGCAAATGCCAGCTAATTCTAAAGTTCAATCACATAGTTCCGAATTTGATACATGTCCTTATTAAAGAACAGCTGTTAGCCTAATTAAAGACCATGTACATCTGATACTAATGCAATTATAAATTTTAGAATGATGTTCTTGATTTTGCATACAACACTTTTACAAGACATCTAAACTCTGTTGGTCCCGGGGCACCATAGTAGTGACACTTATCCTTCGTGAACTTTACTTATTGCATAGAACTTTTTTTAAATTTGTGAAAATTACCATGGGACAACCTTCCACAAGCAATAATTATGTGGCCACATCTACACTCTTGACCCTCATTTTATCACAAATACTTATGTTTTCTTTAAGGAAAATTTGCATGGATAGTCTAGCAATCAGTCATGTTGAGTGAAATTCCTATTCTTTTTTTCATTGTTTATTACACATAATATCAAGCCCATTTTAGTGATTGTGTGGCTACTTCCTCTATTTTTTTTCATCTTCACATTCATAATGCTTAAGATTAAGTTTTTCATTTTGTATGTTAATCATTATTATATTACATAAGTTGATATGTTCTGCATTCTTGCACTGGATTGCTTTTCCTTTTTTGCTGGCCTCTTGTTAAACAAGTAGCCAAATTTTTGAAGTAATCTCCTGCTTGTTTAAGGTTAATAAATTTGGAATTTTGCTAACCATTGTGGATTCATTCTATTATCAGGTATGGAACAGGAGACCATGTTGGTGTATTTGCGGACAACTGTTCTGAGATTGTAGAGGAGGCTGCAAAGTTGTTAGGTTATTCACCTGACACATATTTCTCTATTCATGCCGACAGGGAGGATGGCACACCACTTGGAGGCTCTTTGTCACCTCCTTTCCCATCTCCATGCACTCTTAAAACTGCTCTTACTCGATACTCTGATCTTCTAAATTCACCTAAAAAGGTGGCTTCTCATTTCATATCAGCCATTACTTTTTTTTCTTGTTCATAAATCCATATATAAGGCTTTTGTGTCAATCTTGCAGAGTGCATTACTTGCCCTTGCTGCACACGCAACAGATCCGAGTGATGCTGAGCGACTTAAATCTTTGGCTTCTCCTGCTGGAAAGGTTAGCATTTTTCTGGACCGTGACTGTTTTTTGTTGTATATTTGTTTGAATGGAATTCTTACTCGAGCACAATTGCATTCGTGCAGGATGAATATTCTCAATGGATTGTCGCTAATCAGAGGAGTCTTCTTGAAGTCATGGCTGAATTTCCCTCTGCAAAGCCTCCTCTAGGAGTCTTCTTTGCTGCAGTAGCCCCACGTTTGCAGCCAAGATATTACTCTATTTCCTCTTCTCCGAGGTGGTACTCAATTTCGTAATCATATATCGTTGTTTCATTTCTGCAACATATATAATACTTAACTGTCAATTGTTTGCTATTCAGGATGGCACCAAGTAGAATCCATGTCACTTGTGCATTAGTTTATGAAAAGACACCAACTGGCAGGATTCATAAAGGGGTTTGTTCCACCTGGATGAAGGTACTTTTTTAGTGCATTCAAGTAATTGAAAGGAGGCAATATTAATAAGATATAGAACATAATACTCTAGTGGAATGGATAATGAAATAAAATTTCTACTAAATTTCATTTCAATGTGCAACCAAGTGCCAGACTATAAACAACTACTAATGAGGAAAGAAAAGCTTCACTAACTAAACTAAAATAAACTATATTTGGATTATAAGCTATACAGGCTCAAACCTTTGACCTTCTCAGTAAACCAGATCAAACAGAATATTATTGAAATGATTTGGATTGTTTCAAAGAATCAACATGCATTTTGTTAATCAAACTATGGCAATCTTCTTTTACTTTCAGATTTTTCTTCTGTCATTTCCATCCCTGATCAGTGCATAGGTTTTGTATTTTTTTAAGAAACATAATGTTGCATCGACTGAATCAGCCATTCGAGGCAGTTTTCCAAACTATTAAGTTTGTTTTCTTCCTTATTTTGGTGTTATAAAATGGAACTCTCTATTTGACAGGATTCAATTTCACTGGAAGAGAACCAAGAATGCAGCTGGGCTCCTATTTTTGTGCGGCAATCGAACTTTAAACTACCTGTTGATCCTTCAGTACCTATCATCATGATTGGACCTGGCACAGGGTTGGCACCTTTCAGGGGCTTCTTACAGGTTTCCACTGTTCTATTCAGCTTCACTTTCATTCTTAAGCGGCGCCAGTTCTGACTTGATGAATGCTTGCAATTCACAGGAAAGGTTGGCATTGAAAACAGATGGGGTGGAACTTGGTCATTCTATTCTCTTCTTCGGATGCAGAAACCGCAAAATGGTAACTTATCGATACATTTTATGGGATTTGTCTTCCTGTCTTCATCTCAATTGATGCTGTTAATTTTGCAGGACTTCATTTACGAGGATGAGTTGAACAATTTTGTCGAAACAGGCGCCCTTTCTGAGTTGATTGTGGCCTTCTCCCGTGAGGGTCCAACTAAACAATATGTGCAACATAAAATGACCGAGAAAGTTAGATAAAACTTCTGACATCCATCTCATGTTATATTTAGTCGACTAATCTCTTATCCTAATACTTAACCTCTTAAATTTGCCCCCAGGCATCGGAACTTTGGAATATCATCTCTCGAGGTGGATATGTATACGTGTGTGGAGATGCTAAGGGCATGGCTAGAGATGTTCACAGACTTCTTCATACTATTGCTCAAGAACAGGTACGCTAACAAGCCTTGAACTTAATTACATGCCGATCTTGATTAAATTACCTTAATGAATTGGAATCAACCATGCATGGCTCATGAAGGATTCTGAATCTTAGGCTCGGTATGTGAAAATAGTCTGTCTGCACCCTTTCTCATTCATTGTACTAAAACACTCATGTTTGAAATATAAATACACTCAAATATAAATACACTCAAATATAAGCATAAACTAGGGGTGTAAATGAGTCAAGTTGCTTGCAAGCTATTTAGGTCTTGATTCAAAAAAAATTCATTTGAGTTCGTTCAGTTAAGTTAACGAGCCGAGTTTGAGTTTAATAGTATTTAATTCCTGAGCTCATGAATATGTTTGTTTAGAGGGTTGCGAACATGTTTGTTAAAAGGCTCGTGTGTGTGGGAGTTCGAACTCGAGCTTGTTTAACGATCTGAAAATTATATGTTAACGAATCGAGCTCGAACTAAGCTCATTTAACTTTTAAATGAACTATTTTTGAATCGAGTTCGAGCCGTTCACAAACTATTTAATTGCATTACGAATCAAGCTCAAACTTAAGAATTAAAGCTCGAATCGAACTCGAACCAAGCTCGAGCTTAGGGAAAAATGAACCGAGTCGAGCTCGAGCCTCTTACTGATAAACTATCGAAAATGTAATATTGACAATTCCACCACAACTAGCTAAATATTAATCTGTATCAAAATTGAACCAAATGATATCAATACATTAAAACACATTAAACAATGATAATATCAGATAACAATGGATCAGGTTTGGGTCGGAGTCCATATCCTCCGTCATCCTCATTTAGTATATTCATCCTGATCTCCATTCCTCATTGAGTATTCAACTTTTATCCTCATTTCTATACCCATCGTAGGATAGGATATCCATCCTTATTCTCATACTCATAAGAGGATTAGATATTCTCTATACTAATAATTTTTTTTATTCCATCCAATTACCGTCATTCGACAAAAGTATATTAGAATTAATATCATATCCAAATAAATATAATTCAATAAAAATAGGGTATTTGTGTTGGGTCTGAGTAATTTTATTAGATCCGCTTCCATATCCGTATTCTGATATCGAATTCTCTATCGGTTGAGAGGAAATTGTGATCCTTAATATGAGAATGGAAATTGGAATCTCTCAATCTAGTTATTCAATCATACAACCGAGGGGATTGGATTGCTTATTTCTTATTCGAATAGGGTGTCGCAAACAAACCTCGGACTCTTCATTAGCATTAGCAAGGCTCTGATTTAGTTTACAGGTTTTTCGTTATAGGAGTGTTTGTTTTCAGATAACCACATTACCTATCGATGATGCTGTTGCAGGGAGGTATGGATAGCTCCAAAACAGAAAGCTTCATCAAGAGTTTGCAAATGGAAGGGAGATACTTAAGAGATGTATGGTGAGAGTTCCTCCCTCCATCAAGAGCTCTCCTCTTCTCCAAAAAGTAAAAGATTTCTCCTCCCAAATTAATTTACTGCTTGGATTGTGGTATTCTTTTAGTCGTTCGATAGTTTTTTTTAAAAAATTATTATTATCATATTCGTGTATCTCGTCGTGCTAATTTACACATTTTCATTATTTAGTACAGCAAGAAGCTTAAGGGAATATGTCTTGATTATATGAGGCTATTATCTTTGTACTTACACTAGTCATTCCAAGGCACAATGGACACCTTAATTTATCATTTTTATTTTGTTAAAATTGTCTTGAGTTTTTAAACTCTTTTTTCATTATATTTATCCCTCTTCTTGGTTAAATTTTGTAAAAAAAATAAAGAAATATGGTGGGTGAATTAATATTTTTTGTTGTTTTAATATATTTATTTCTCATGAAAAATCTTGAAATTATTGCTGTCTGATGTGAAGAGTCTGTAGTTTAGTAGCTATCATTAGCATTGTGATTCTATGCAAGATCGATTTGGGGCCGCAGGATCAAATTAGTAGGATTGGATTGTAGAATTATATGATCTAATTAAAAATTCATGAAATTTTATAGTTAAATACTATTATAATCCATTCTATAAAAAAAATAATTTATATAAATATATATTTAATCAATAGATGAATATCAATTCCTGTTAGAATCGTTTGTATTATGGATTGTATTAATTCATTCTATATAAAAACAATTCTATCTATCATAAGTAATCTCAAGGATTCTACTTTGACTTTACTGTAAGAGATGATTTCAAATTATCCAGAGGTGATTTGGTATTTTTTGACTTCACTGTAAAAGATGATTTCAAACGATTCAGGAGTGATTTGGTATTTTTTTAATCCGGATGGTAATTTTACAAATCATGGTAGCCATTGTACCTGCCTAAACTAAAATATTTCAAGCATATATTATATTTTTATTTTTATTAAAAAGGTATTTCTTCTCTTGAAAATGTCTCTTTGAGTCTTGTTGCAATATTTTACATTATGTCCCTTATATTTGTTTATGAAATAATAAAATCATGGAATGTGATGCAAGTGAATAATAATTCAAAAACAGTGCAGTTCTTGAGTTTGTAGTCTGTTCACAAAATAAATAGATGAAGAACCCTACTGTGATACGCACTAAAATTTCCTAAAATTATCGAAAATCTAAATAAACTGAAATGATTTTACAATAAATATTCAGCGCGGCGTAACGATAATAGTGTAACCTTTATAGTTCCACATGGAAGAAATCGTGATGAGGATGGGGAGATGTTTGTGTCCCTCATTGTAGACGAAGGTTCGAAGAAAATAATAATAAATGATAATATATTTTAGATAGATTTTTAGAAGTTGGGTGACCTTTATAGTTGTTCGATTTAGTCTGCTAGATATTGCATGTTTAGCTTAGAATTTAATTTTGTATATTGATTTTGAAAGATTGAAAAATCTCTACCTCAATTGAAGACGGATTGTAAATTAGACGGACCAACCTACGAATCTATTAAAAAATAAAAAATTATTAAAAATTTTAAATTTAATTACAGTTTAAACAGATCAAATTGAAATTTTTAAATTTGAATTGTAATTTCCAAATTTTTATTTTAATTTTAAATTTTTTTTGACGGATCAACTTAAGTCTATCACAAGTTGACTCAACCGAGTCACGGAGCTAGACAGGTCATTCCATTTGAATCCATCTTAAAATGAGTTAATAAAATTTCAATCTAATCCACAAAAATTATTTAATGACCAGCAATCCAAATTAACGGCTCTAGAATTACAATTCCGTATTAATATTTGCAACAATGATACATCAACAGTTTGAACTCTAATTTCATACTCACAATGCATTAACTTTGATACACTGCAGGTGAAGTTTTAACAAATTGGATTAAATACAAAGAATACAATAGATTGTTGTGTGTCGAGATGCAAACTCCTATCGCTTGTTCGTATCAATTTGCAGCAGTACCCTGTTCAGTAAATCAATGGCCAAGTGTTAGTTGTGGATAAAGAGCAATCCAATGCAAGATGTAGAACATGAACAATCCTACAGTTTCGCGCGGACTGAAAACTCGAAAGGTTTAACTAATTCTTTGCGATTTGATATCGAAACAAAATGAATGGAACCATGCTTATGTGAATGCTGAAACTGTTTCGAGACGAAGAGTTGTCACTAAAAGGGTCTACGAGAGGATAATAAACTTTCGATGCATTTGTGTGTCTACGAGTGCTCGATTCGGCAAGAATGTTGCTTGATCAGGTAAAGTACCTTCTTCCAGCAGAAATTTCAGAGCTTTCATGTAGAGTACAGAACAAATGGCACTGCAAGCAAATGAATCATTGCTTAGTAAGCTTGTAAAAATTTGGATCTATGTAGCCAACACCAAATAAAGCCTTGCATAGGGTTCAAGATTCATGTAGCCGACGCCAAATAGTTGGGACAAACACAAACGCATGACGATAACAACAAAGACATGAATGCAAGCAAGGATCAGTAAGAATATGACTAATAGCTTCTCGATCTCATTATATAGCGTAGGCATTAACAGTTATCGTGATCATGAAGACCAACTCACTAATCATATAGCATAGGCATTAACAGTCATCGTGATCATGAAGACCAACCTCGCCTAGAGTTCAAGATCCAAGTAATCGACTACAAATCATTAGGGACAACACATGACAATGATGTAGGAATACAAGCAAGGGTCAGTAAGAACATGACTAATAGCTCCTTGATCTCATCATATAGCGTAGGCATTAATAGTTATCGTGATCATGAAAACCAACTCACTGATCAATATATGTCGTTTCAAAAGACGCAAAAGAGTAACAAAATTTATAATTTGGTGATAAACCTCGCATAGAGTTCAAGATCCAAGTAACCGACTACAAATCATTAGGGACAGCACATGACAATGATGTAGGAATACAAGCAAGGGTCAGTAAGAACATGACTAATAGCTCCTTGATCTCATCATATAGCGTAGGCATTAACAGTTATCGTGATCATGAAGACCAACTCACTGATCAATATATGTCGTTTCAAAAGATGCAAAAGAGTAACAAAATTTATAATTTGGTGATAAACCTTGCATAGAGTTCAAGATCCAAGTAACCGACTACAAATCATTAGGGACAACACATGACAAATGAATGATAGGAATACATAGATCTCATCATATAAGGCATTAACAGTTATCATGAAGACCAACTCAACAATATATGTCGTTCCAAAAGACGCAAAAGAGTAACAAAATTTATAAATAGCTAACCTTGATCTCATCATCATATGGCATAGGCATTAACAGTTCTAGCTATATCGTTAAGAACAACTCACCGATCAATATTATACTCAGCAGTAGCAAGAAAGCGAGTCTTAGGGATGGACCAAACTGCTGATATCGATTTCCCGGTATTTGTCTTTGGACGACTTCTATCCTCGCTGCAAGTTGCTGAGAACTAGTAGCTTTAAAACAACTCCTACTTCTTTCGGTCAACCTGCTAATTCGCTGCTCAAACACACAAGACATGAGAATTATACAACAATCGCAATGCCCGCATATGAAAAATATCATTAAACATCTTCGAACAAGCTAAGAATGTGCTTATTCATACTAAGCATAGACACATATCGGGGATTTCGTTATTTTTAGACACATTCAGCAGACCGAATTTACATGTCCAATGATAGAATCTAACCTGAGCTAGACAAGCAATCCTCTTCATGTCCATGTAATTTAAGAACCCATTTCTGAATTGAAGCTGCTCTTCAGATTTGAATTTCTTGGAGCTATTCCTGAACAACCTAAGCCTAGAGGATTCAACATTTTTCCAAAGACGACTGAGAATAGATGGATTGATTCGCATCTCTGGCATTGGTTCGACCGATTGACGACTATCTGCTTCTATGTCATCGGATACTTCAATCTTCCAAGAACTCTCATCCACCGAACTCGATGTCCTCCTCAGTCCACTTAACTGCTCCACACTTTTGTGAGAATTTCTTGGAACAACTGTGTCCTTTGAGCCCTTTGCGCATTCAGACTGAGAAATTCCTTGCGAAGAATCTTGCAAGTTCAGAGGCACCTCGGAGAGGAAAAGAGCAAGATCATCTTGCTCTTCGGCATTTAACTGTATCCATCGCAGGGGTTGTTTCCCTTCATCTCTAAGAGCCTTCTCTATACGAGAAATTTGGTTCCCAATCGCCTCCATGAAATGTTCATGTCTGGTTATTGTATTCGCCTCAGATGGATAGTTTTCATGGCTCAATCTGACAGCCTTCTCAAACTCCTCTAGCTGCAAATGCAACACTTTTAGCAATTCAATTCAATTTTCGAAGAAAAGCAAATAGTTAATGTTGAGGAGAAAGAACCACCTGCCACTTTGCAGTGCCAAGAGCAATATGAAGTTCCCTGTGCAATTCATCTTCTGCTCCAGAAGGAAATCCATCTTTGAGATATCGCATCCAAATTCTGTACAGAGACTCCAATCTGCAACGAACAACAATGACCAAATGCAACATTCCTCAACAAATTGAAATCACAAAACAAAAGAGTTTCCTTTGCCATCAGAAATCCATCGGTTCACTGTTGTTCACGAATCAATCAACATGAAATCCAAAATCAAGACAAGGGCATACGCATCGGCAGATTCCTGGACCTCCTCCGCGGCGGAAAAGAACACATCCTTTTGCCAATGATCGAAGCTGCTCCCCACCGCCATTAAGCACCGGATGAAGATTCCCGAAAGAATCCCAACGCGCCGCCAAATCAATGTGCGTGTAAACAAACCCCCAATTCCACCTCCAACGCCGCGATGCCTGCCTTTCCGGATCCGAAACAGGAAGAAACCAAATAATAAACGTAATCCTTGAATCAATCAAGAGAAAACGTAAGAGATAAGAGGGGGAGACAAAAAAAATCTTTTTCTTTACCTGGAATTCCTCCCCGCTTCCTCCCCGCCCAAGCGATCGAACCGCTGAAAAATTCAAGCAAGCAACGGAAGCGGAGAGAGAGGGCGATCCACCACGAGGAATCAAACTCCCTCCCCTGCTCCTTGCTCCCCACACACTGTCTCTCTCTTCTCGACTGGTCTCAAATCCTTGTCATGGGCTCGTCGCCATTGATGCTGGCGTCGGCGGTAATATGGCAGGTGAGACGCCAACCTCCTCCAACTGGACAAAATTATACTTTACCCCTCCAAGAATTTAACAAAATTCCACTTCACTCCTCGGAATTTGATGAATATTAATACACACCCCCAAGTTCTTGAAATTATTCCATTTCATCTCCTCTTCTTTTGGTAAGAATTTAGATTTTTTTTTTATTAATCCAGATATCTAGCTTTTGCACACAAACCGTCCACTAGATAAATTTAAAATTCACAGGTGGATCCTAGTATGATATTTCAATATCATCTAGTGGTTCAAATTATACGAGTGTTCAAAAATATCTAATATGAAATTTAAACTCTCATTGTATGAGAATCATTTTTACCTCTTACCCGTGCACGGTGTCCAAAGAGATGAGAATCCAACCAATTTGATAGAAAGAATGAGATTCATGATCCAAATATGATGCAATTTTAACTAAATTGAGTCAAATGAATATGTTTGTAAGTTTGATTTCTACAAGATACTTAAAAATAGAAGGGAGTGGTGAATTTGAATTTGTCTCTTTAAATAGGTATTAATTTTTTTTGTCTTATTTTAGTTGACAAGTTACAAAGGATGAAAGCTTAAAAGTATCTTTTGAACATAGAGGTTTTTGTACTTATCTTTTACTCCTAATTTTTACTCGATAAAGAGTTAAATGGGCACTACTAATTAAATGTTGATTACATTGGGATGTTAGACTAATATTAAAATGCATCAAAATGGATCATATTTAAATATGTTATCCAATTCTTTTGTTTAAGGTCATAAATATGTTCAAGATTTTATTTCTTAAGTTTAGTATAGCATTTATAGAGTATGTTAAAATCTAACAAGTGTGGCAGACCAATTAATAAAGTGCGCGTCTGAATATCTGTTGCTTGTGATCCACTAAAATTGATAAGGTTTGAGTATTAGGACAGTGTTCGTAGGACATAGTTGAGTTGATTATGATGATGCAAAATTATTGAAGTGAATAAGAATCAAATCTCGATGAAACTGAGATAATGCCCTCCTCTATAGTAGTCAACTACAGCTTTTTGATTTACCTCCTCATAGATAGTCGTGAGACCGATCATGTAAAACCGTTAGAATGATGAATTCTATCTTTTAAGAGTATTAGGGCATTAGATTTATTGCAAATAAAATGAAAGGAGATTTGAATAAATTATAGGGGCAAAGTGAATATTTCCTTCACAAGAACAGACTGTTCCCGAGAGGGCCGCTCATCCACCGCACTGCCAGCTAGGCAGTCAGTCAACTACTCCACGACATCTCTCCATTTGTAATATGGCGTGGATCTTCGCCCGGCAGCCGACGAGGGTGCTTTGCTTTTAGATTCGCAAAAACAAATCGCACGGCTCGATGAGTCTTTTTCTCCCTTAACGCTGTGGGTGCTGTGGTTGTGAAATGGTCCCCCACTAATGATGTATAGGTTGTATCGTACATGGCCACCTCACAACTTATCCAACGCCTGCACTTGCATATTTCTCATTGATATAGGCTCATGGCTTTCCATGTTATTTTGTCTGGGCACCGAGTAGTCGACAGGAGCCTCCAAGCTTGTGTTCATCTTAGAGTTGAACACCTGCCCTCACTAGCTGTGACAGATGATTCTGGTAGGGATGTTACTGTCAATAAATCTGAGATCAAATCCCAATGAATGAATGCGATATCATAGCTGATTTCCTCACCCTCTGCATGTGTAACTGTTATTAAAGACAACCCCCCATGATTTATCCCCTTCTAAGTAGTAGGAAGCCACCTTTATCCAACGCTCCAAGTTCCTCTGCCTTACCTCATGTCTCAATGTGTAGAGTTATAGACTAGAATAGTTCACTGGAGCAAGTGAATGAGTTGATCATGATTCGGGCAAAGTAAATGGTTCAGTCAAAGTGGGTAGTTAGGGCTGAGTGAGCTTCATATGGCTCTGAAGATAATCAAATAGGGAAGGGTGACATTGTTGCGTTTTAAGAGTCCAACTGTTTCCTTCTCATACTCTTGATACATGGAGTTACATGTAGCATGCACAATGTTGAACTAGAAAGAATATGATGGCTCAAAACCATTCAAAGCAACAAGTGATCTAACAGATTCAAAATTCACCAAGTTACCGTGGATGCAGGAAGTGACATAAACATCTGAAGCATAAGAACTGTCGATGTGAAGTCTTCTCTCCTCTTCGGTTTAAAGTTGCACCAAGAATATGTCTATGATTATAACAAAATTTAATTAAATGTACAGAAGAAGAAAAAAAGAAGACATTGTTACTGAACAAAACCATTCGGTCTCGCTCCATTTTTTGTTGAATGCTTATGTTCTTCTGCATCGTAATGAGCAAACGCAGCATCCAGAGCCTGGAATGATGGAACGCTAGGATGAGAGTGTAAACACAAATATTTGAAACCGAAAGGATATGCAGATTAGACAGAGAGATGGGATCAAATTAACAGCATCGATCTTGAATGAGGATGGGCTCTAAGGTAACGTCAAACATGGAAACCGGAAATGAATATTAGTTATTATCTTCATCAAATCGGTTTCAAGTACCAAATGATTGAGATTTAGCTGAGTGCAAGCATACATAATTTCGTTTGCATATGGTTTTTCTTGCCAATTTGTGAAAAAAAAAGGAAAGCGAAAGGAGGTTTTCCAGGAAAAAATTAAAAATGCAGAGGCATGAAATAATCAGAATCTAGAATCTGAATATGATAATTAGGCATGTGATATGGTTTTTCTCTTCTTCTTTTAAAAAAATAAGATTTACCTGCTATTTTAGAGTGAAAGTTTCTACCAACTACTTTTTAAATGCTCATATTCATTCTAAATTGAATAAGCCATTTTTGGTGCTAATGTAAGAAAAAATGAACAAACAAATGACTATGAAAGCTAGGATTGATGAAATTGCAGCCAAACAGTTATACAAATGTTTCTCAGTAATCCCCTTAACCTTATTGCAATCATGAAGATATGAAAATGGTGTTTCTTTTTCTAAATTGAATTGCTTGGAATAAAGACAATTTGCCATTTACTTATTTTTAAAATATTCCCAATCTTTAGAAATATTTGAAAATTAATTCTTAAAAGATCAAGAGCAATTCTAAAAAGCATGTACTTTTGTTTATTAAGATCCAACTACTGCATGAGACTTGGCAACTATGAAGGACTTGAATCAAAAAGATTGTACACTGATGTACCTGAAGCATGGGCTGAATAAGAAGAGAAATTTGATGCCGGAAATCTGACTGCACATCCTTTATGGCCTGGAAATCCAGAGAAAGGAAATGTTAAGTGCAGATAGCTTTAAGATACCACATAAAAAAAGAAAAGGAAGGAAATAAAATCAATATCCCAAGATTCAAAGATGATATCAAAGGTCAGAAATCTGAGATGAAAATTCTCTCCTAAATGTTAAAAGATTGGCAAAAACAAGGGTCTCTGTAAGTTGCCTCACTTAATTTTGCTAAAATTGAGTATAGATTATGCAGAATCCTTTTCTTCTAACCCTCACCGCAGATATCAAAGAAACAAGTAAATTGAGATTTTAGCAAAGTCGCAAAGAAAAAGTATACATTTTCGGTTAATCTGTACATCCCTTACTATATGCATGAATATAGAGAACATATACATACAAACTCCGTATTTAAAAGATGTATTGATAGATGAGAAAGGGCATTATACCTTGAGCTTCTGATAGATATCAGCCATAGCACTCTTTAGCCTAAGAACCTGATTCAAATATTGTTTCAGATAGTGAAGAATTTGTAGATTTTGAATGGGGTCGACAACAAGGTAAATAAGATGGAGCCTAAATTTTAAAAGTAATGGAAATAGACATATGAAACAGAATATAATATACAGAGAAACCATGAAGCAAGTGAGTGTTCCATGTGAATTTAGTAACCAGGTTTGCCCCTAGCATTATCATGTTCATGGGAACACCTAAAATGCAACTGCTTTAACAATCAGGCTTAAACAATCAGAGCCACCAAAAGAAGACAACTTATGCAGAAAATTAAACATGAGATGATTGGAAGTTTGTATCTGCTGTGATTAAGGACGCCAATAGTAGCTAACTATAAATCTTCAGAAAAGGACAGCAAGAGAGAACAATTACTATGCTTAGTTTGGAGCAGCAAAGACAATAGAAAATGTCTAGTGAATGAATTAGTACTACTGATCTGAGCTACCATTATACAAAGATCTTCATGTAAGTCTTGTATTAGGCTTAAAAGTTCATGCAAAATTGTTGAAATTATCTATAATGTTCAACTATCAATGCACATTATGTATATACCATAAAAGTTCTTGGCTTTACTATTTTTGAAAAAACAAAATTATTGGTTTCAAAATGTTGAGCAACAGAGCCTAGAACTCTGATTAATTAAACATGGTAACAAAACTGATAGGTGATAAAAAAAAAGATTTTTAAGCTCAATAGCAGAAAATGAGATATTACTTTATTATATAGGTAGGCAGTTGTGATTGGATAAGACGACCAAAAGTGTCGAAGTAACTCCTGAATTGACATCCAATGCTGCAAAAAATGCAAGGAATAAGAGTTCTTCTCTAAATGACAAAAAAGAGCTATAAAACCTTTGAATTGCAAAATTTGCAGCACAGAAGTCTATGCATATCCTACATAATTGGAGAACTAACACAATGCATGATCAAGCAAATAGGAAATTTTCATGCAACAATGCAAGCTTAACGTTCCAAGGGAAACTCACAAGCATAATCTCATCCTTGGTCCTTTTAGGTAATCTATCAAGGACGCTCTCCTGTGGATTCTTTCCAAGATTATATCTGGTACTCGAAATCTGCTGCGTAAGCCCACTAAGAACCTAGCTCATACCAGTGAGTGAGTTAGGTTTTCCTGCTCCATACAATAGTCATAATTCATGAACATGTAAATTAAATGATATAGACTAAAGCTTTTCTCTAAAATAAAGGTCAACATCAAATATGATATTATTGAGTTACTGTTTAAGGTTAGGGAAGTTCCAACCCTTGCAAGAGGTTATATTAGTATCATCACCAGATCTACAAGAGGAAGGGGAAAGGATTGAGTATACAAGGACCATTCAAAAATGGAGAGAATTGAAACAAAAGAAAGCAAAAGGAAGTTGATCGGGAATGATATTGTGATAAGCAATATTTGGTAATTGCCAAAACTTAGGAAGGAAAAAGGACGTGAGTAAAAGGGAATAGAGAAACTTTGCCAATACAGCACCTTAATTTTCTTCTACTTCTCAAGCAAAACACATGCAATGAATTTAAATTTTCAACATACTTGGAGGACGTGCTAGCAAAGCAATCTGAAAAATATGTATGAAAAAAGTAGACATGCAGGATGAGATATATAGAAATAGTTCAGAAATATAACCAAATAGGAAGGAGGAAAGACAGCTCTCAGTATGAAGAAATCTACCTTAAGAGCAGTGTCAGATTGAACAACTGGATTATGCAAACCTTGCAACTTCACCTCAGAGATCTGTTGCACTAGATAATAATATGCATCCTCAGTATTTAGGCTGTAATCTATTGTTCTAGAACCAGTGCCACCTAAAGCCTTTAGTGCATTTACTTGTTGAAAATCAAAATACTCTCGTGGATCCTGAAACAACAAACATTATTACCTGCTTGTGTTAACGTAACAAAGATTTCATGATTCACACAAGCAAAATACACCTTGATGCAAAGTGATGCATATGGAAGGCTACGGGAAGCCTGAAGATCTTCAATCTCAGTCATTCGAGCAGCCCTTTCCTGTCTCTCTAGATTAGCATTCTCATCAGGTGTGTCAGCAGATGATGCTGCTTGAGGCAATCATAAACAAACATAAAATTATGTAAAGTTGATAAACATATGGAGGGAGCATATTAATAATGAAGAATGTGGTGCTAACCCTGTTTAGACCTTGCGAGTGCTTCAGCTACAGTCCGTGTGTCTCCTAACTCGATATCTATATCCACAAAGCAAGAGTGATGGTGAAGATCGTGTCAGAGCGGACGGAAAAACTAACAGGAAAAATTGAATATCCCAACCATATTACCATGTGGAATCACAACTAGACCAGAGGTGATGTTGACTACCCTAGACCTCCTTGGGGGTAAGAAAGATTGCAAGAATCCCGGAGTTATAACCAATGTTTTTCACTTCGACACATTCTTATCACCCTCTCCCTCTAAATATGACATTCCCATCCACCTTCAATCTATCTACCTGAATTATCACATTTTCCCCACACCTAATCTGATTATTCATATGTTTATAACACACAAAATCTTATCATTGATAATATTTTTAGTAATTAGATTTAGTACATTCTTTAATTATAAGTTATAGTGTTATATAATTATTAAAGAAAAAAAGAAATATCAAACAATATCTTAACTAAAAACAATTACTTACTGAAAATTCAGATTCAATTAACAAACTTAGACATAATTAATTACATTTGGCAATTATTAATGTCTTGTAAAGGATTAGTAAAAAGAATTACGTTAATTAATCAACTAATTTAACAAACTAAAATTGTATGAATAAAATACAAGGTGATGATCAAGAATCCAGAATATAACTAATTAATATTGTTAGAATGATGTTTTCTCTTCCTCTTTTGCCATAGAATCAATTAAACAAATTAAATGTTAATATTGTTTTGTTTATTAGAAACTGTGCAAATTTCCAATTAATAAAAAAACTCGGTGTAGGACACTCCATTCCTCATCTCCTTTCGGATTTAGCAGTCCCTCAACTTCAAGGCACCAATTCTTTTTCCTTCTGAGCAAAGGCCTGTTCCTCTTCTTTCTACAAACATACAGTATGGAGGTATTTGAATCCTAGCCAACTTTATTTTTCCTTTTTTCTCCCAATGTTTGCAATGATAAAAAGCCCATTTGGGGAAAAGAGTTGGCTCCTTCAATTCTCATAATTCTATCTGAGATCTCCCAAAATCAATTCAATTCCCATTTTTTTTTCAGATTCTTGCATACCTCCAAACATCAATAGCATTGCCCAATTTCTTGGCCAAAATTGGATTGGTTTCTGCCTATTCTGAGCCGTTGGTCAATCCATGTTGGGATCGGCTGAGTTTGCCAACCATATTGTGCAGCAGGAGATAACTAGGATTATGTTCAAATTATATGAATAGTTTGTCTCACCTAATGCCCTCCCTTCAAGAACAACCGCTGCATGACGGTTAACATCTTGTGCAAGAGTCCTCCTAGCAAAATCATTCTCACTGTCAATAGTCTCCTTGCTGCCATCTCGAAGAATTCCATGATCCTGTAAATTAACAAAAAGCAAACTACAGTTTGGCAAATACAAGTGATTCGATGTACTTGTAATGAGTGCAAAATTATTCAAGGGCACTAATGATTATTATTTACTATCAAGTGTAATTAAGATCCAGGAAACAATTAACTCAACTAAGGAACAAGAATAACAAAGAAAACAATTGGGAAAAAAATTTCTAGTAGACATCTAAATTTCAATTACTAAAACAAAAAGGAAATTCCTGATCATGCGAAAAAAGTAACTAGGGCAGGTAATCCAAAACCAATAGAAAGCTGGATGGAATTGGGTAAGCAGACTTGCTCATCATGCTCGTTAGTCAGCAGACTTGCTCCCAATCATCACATTAATGCAAATTTTCCAGTTTATCATTGGCTGCTAGTTTTAACCCTAAGGAACCAACATGGAAAGCAACCAAACAGGAAATTCTACAGGAGTAAAGGCAAGTATCTCATACGTACAGAAAGATGAATGTAGTCATCACTAGAATCAGCTTCCATGTCTAAGGTTGGATCAACCCGTCTGATCTGCATTAAATAGACTGTTACTCACAAAACTGCAGCATCCTTTGTCGCAAATCTTAACAACCTATGCAGTTGCAAAATTATCTGAGAAATGTAGTAGGTTGATGTCTAAATCAGCCCAGTAAGTACCTTTCGCCGTGCTTCATTTGCCAGTATGTCATCATGCTTCAAAAAAACAGCAAGTTCTTCATCTTCAGCTGCCTCTGCTGCAGCAGCAACAGAATTTTTTGTCCTATGGAGATACTCAGCTCTGCAATATTTTGTCCAAAAATCCTTTTCTGTCATCTAGAAATCCCAAAGAAATGAGTTAACATGCACTGCTATAGTATCAGAGGGGAAAAGAAAAACATTATACATGCTTGAAATATTTAAAGCCATGAAAGGAGATCTGATAAACAAAAAGCAGACTCTGAAGGGTATAAAGGTCTGACAAAAAATATCATGGTACCTTGACTGGAACAAAATTCAAAAATGCCCGATGAACAGCAGGTTTTTCAGCAAAAATCTGTGAAATAAAAAGAAATCATAGTCCATTAGTCCGAAAAGCATGGTAGCAATAAAAGAAGACTAACCATCTTCTTTACACTAAACATGCTACCTAGTTTCCCATCCACTCAATCTACTTCCTTATTCCCTATCCATTCAACAATAAATAGAAGTTCCTCTCATAAACATAAACAGTAAAAAAAAAAATCATCTACTGCATGTTTCCTTCTATTAAATAATTCCATTAAAGAATGTATTTACCTGATGAATTATCTCCGGTGTCAAGCTGAATGTGACTTTATTGGTCTGCCAAGAATATCAACAAAAGTGGAATTAAAGTAAATCAATAGAATCTTTTAAAATGAGTGATTAAATAAGAAAATTAATATTTTAACAGAAGCTTGTGGAGGGACAAGATCCATGTAGACAATCCCAAATGGCTGGGGCATACATGGCTTGAAAGCAGTAAAGGAAGTAATTAAAACTAAAAGAAAATAAGAAAAAATTAGTGACTCGGAGAAATTCCTAGTAGTACCCGACCATCAGTTGATGGTCTTATATCTGCAAGCATTGCACTTTTGAAGCCTGTCCGCTGCTTTAATGTTCTATCAGAATCATCATCAAGTAGAGCCTGCATCAAATAAAGCCAAGAGAATATTTCAATATCATTTGAAGCAAGACAAACTATTTAGCTAATGGATTCTCAATAGTTTAACCACCTTCCTAGAGGCCCAAAACTCAGATTCTGTCAGCACCTTGCCAAAGACAAGTTCCTTGTGCAATTTTTGCAATTCACTGCAGAATGCACAAGTTAGCATGTGTAGATCAGGCATTGCAACCTATATACATATATATCTATAGTGGAAAATAGAAGATAAATAGATAGGTTACAACACTAGAAGAGCACTTCTCATTGTTCCAGATTTTAATTAGTGTAAGTACAAGGACTAGTGTGTCAACGCATTTAATGTAAAGTTTGATACCAACTGCTACAGAAGTGAGAAACAGACATCAAATTCAGGATATTCACACTCCACTAACAACAAAGAGAGGTAGATGAACATAAATCAACTACATTAGTAAAAAATTCATTTATTAAATTATTTTCCAACCTATCAGATTGCTTGAAAGCAACCAGTGACAAATTGAGATAACATTTGAGGATATAAGACTTAGAAGAAGACTTTAATCAAATGGTCAATTAAAAAATCAAGAGAACCAAATACTTTCTACCTCCATGAGAAGATTGAGAAGAGACTAGAAAGATAGAATAGTTAGACAATAACATAAATATTACCTATCTTCTCGCAACAACTTCATTCTGTGCTCCATCTCTTTAGTGCTAAGTTGTTCGATTGAATCAGTAACTTTCTCAGATGATGGCTGATCAGTTTGTTCGGATGTCAAAGTCTGAAACTTTCCTAAAACTTTCCCTGTTAAGGGGTAACCAGTTACTTTAGAAACCAACAGAAATGTTCAAATGTCAAACTTATCAATACACTGCATTTTCATGGTTGTTGAGGTAGCACATATAGAACCTCATGTCCTAAAAAAGAAACAGCATTTAATCAAACTATTTGGAGTAGGCTACATGGATATTTCCCTGACTCAACTCCATAGGTAATATTTTAACCACTGACAACTCATTCATCCCAAAGACAATTTCCATATAACAGCACCTGCACCTGCAGCTTACTTTTATGATTTTTAAACATGTCATTTAAACTTCATTGCAATATTCAATATGGGCATTTCTGGTGCTCACTACAATGTTCATGTAGCATTTCGACGAATGCAAATTGTCTAATTGCTAGGATTAGTGGATTGGTGTCCTTGGTTTGCAAGGACAAGTGCCTCCCTATAGGGATGATATAATTGGCATTGGAGTTACTTGTTTGTAAAATGCATGTGCCATTTATAGTTTATGCAATGTTTGGAGTTAGCTATTTTTTTATTTATGTATAGACAATTATGCAGACATTTGTTATAGTTCATGTGTCACAAGTGGGATCTTTGAGTATGAGAACCCATATGGAACCGTAGTCTCATGCGCTACTATACATTGGTCAATAGAAATGGTGCAGGAAGAAAGTTCACATCCACAAAACTATAGTTGTATATCAACTAGAGATTTGATACGAAGTCAAAAAAAAAAAACTTTGTCTGAATTAATAACATATGATAATAACCAATTTTACAATCTTTAAAGACAAAACAAATACACAATTAGATACATTATTTTGTATCTAAAACAATTTTTATTTAACAAAACTTGTACAATTTTTTCAAGCTAAAGAATAAGTCAAAGAAACTAGATTTTACCTACAAAATCTCGACAAACATTGCGTTCCGCAAAATTATTGAACTCAAAAATGTAGCCTCCACCCTGAAATAGTGAGAATACAAGGAGAATATGGAAATTGATATAGCAGAACATTATTTTGATTGCAAACACTAACTCTTTTCCTGTATGTTAAAACTATCAGGAGATGTTTAGATTAGGTATAAATATGAATCATAAAACACCTTTTCTGGATCTTGCGTAAGGTTCAACAATGCCTGCTTTGAACCATCTTTACTGAATTTATGACCTGGAAATCACATGACAAGAACCAAAAACAACTTTGTTTCATGAAAATTGTAGGACAAGCGAAAATCAAGAGGGGTGCAAAAATGAGGAAAGCTACCTTACCTTTAATGTTTCTAAAATCTACTTTAAGTTTCTTTGCTGACCTTGGATCATTTGGAGTGAAAGCAAAGACATCTTCCATCTAAAAGACATGGAATGATATTGATCATTACCATCAGAATAACACGGGACATTCCGACACTAAATAATCTTCATTAAGATCATCAGAAGTAAAATCAGAACCACTATCTACTACAGACAGGTAAAGAGATTGACCAACAACAGCAGGTTTAACATTAGTTATTTGGCAATGAAGGAAAGTTCATAAGCTTCCGCTGGCTCATAAACTTTTTCCAGAGAATGAATCATGGCTGCTATGTGGTAAACTGCAAGTGTTTGGATTTGCCTAACAAAGCACTAAACATATAGGACACCTACTAACTAATTACACAAGAAGTAGGCTGAAATGAAGATTCATCATGCCTAGAAACATTTGGCTAAAAAGTGAATTATCTACCGCAACCAAATATCCACGCTATTCTAACCTAAAAGTAGCTTCTGACAAAAAATAGTTGAATAAAGCCAGGGGGAATCACCATCTTGAGCACCCCGGGAATCCCGGGCTCCTTGACAGTCGTCTTGTACTTGGCAGCCATAGTGATCACCGCCATTGGTGAGTAGATCGAGTGAGCGGCGAAAATTAGGGCAACAGGTGCGGCGTCTGCGGAGATGACGGCGTCAGCGGGCGATCGAGAGGCCGGAGAGCGGGTATTTAGGGTTCCGATCGGAAAGCAAAGGATCGAGAAGGAGGAATCTGCGAAAAGAGGAGGAAGAGGGAGGAGATCGCTCCGCCCTCGCGATCAGCGAATAATGGAATGAGAGACGGTGTGGGTCAGTTTATATAGGCGTTCGAACAGGAAGTGCGACTGCAGAAGGGCGTGACGTGGTTGGTCTAATTGGATGGGCCGGCTTTTTGGACCGGCCCATTAACCTTTGGGCCTTAGTCCATGAGTTGTTGGGCTGGTCGGATGCATGATGGAGAGTTGATCCATAAAAAATTCATCATCTAACGGAAAGTGAATCCGGCCCACTAAAAAAATATTAAAAAATTTTTAAATTTTATTAAATTTAATCATTTTATAAATAACTATTTATTAAAAATTTTCAAATATAAATTAGCTAAAACAATTGACATAAAAAATTTACAACTTTCATTAGAAAATTACATGTATCTTTGTAAATCCATAATCTAATTTTTAAAAAAATCATTTTCAACTTGCAGACCAATCCAAGTCTATCACAAGTCGACCTGCCTGGACCAACTTAGACCCACAACCTGCCAATCTACTCTGCCATCTTGACGGACATGAAAAATCCCCAACCCAAGATAAGTTACAAATTAAGTGATCGGTCGACTAAAAAATATATATATTCTTAAAATTTATTAAATTTAATTATTTCATAAATAAATATTTCCAAAAAAATCTTCAATAAAATTTCTAATTCTTAATTTCACACTTATACATATTAACTAAATAAAGTAATTGATATTAAAAAAATACAACTTTCACTACAAAATACATATATCATTATAAATTTATAATCTAATTTTGAAGAAAAAAATCCTTCTCAACTCTTTGGTCAACCCGAAATTGACATCACCTAGACTCACAATGTGCACAAGCTGAACCGTTTAAGCTCATTTTTAAATAAATTAATAAAATTTTAACTCAATTATTTAAATTATTTGACAAGTGAATCAATTCGACGGATTAACCTAAATTGATGACTCTAAAGCCCAACTTAGTTGAATCCATATAACCTTCCAATGACAAGAAATGGTATAGAAAGACAACTTATGATCTCATCACATCATAACGGTCAATAAACTATGATATTATGGATGATATATTTTCATATTGTTCATAACATTTTTTTTTAGAAAATTATGTTAGGCCGATCACGTCATCAGCTTCAACATTAGTCGGATAAGTAAAAATTAAATATCTAAATTAAATAAAAATAAATATTTTTTATTATTATTTAAGGCGGAGAGTGTTCCACGTCTAATGTCGTATGGAACACTTTGTGAAGAAGTCCAAGTCATGTGCAAGGAGCCAAGCCAACTCCAATTAAGTCAAACTTAGTGATGGCATTTAGTATTCCTTTTCTAACTTTTCCAAGGGTTCACTCCTTTGATAGACTTCACAAGAAGGCCCTCCTCAAAGCATAGCTGAGTTGGTTATGACGCAGCAGATCTGCAGAAGAGGACAAAAATTCGAATCTTGACGAAGTCAGATAATACCCTCCTGCGTCGTGAAACTGCAGTTCTTGATTTACCTCCTCACAAATTTTTACAAATACACCGATCGTGTGGGGCGAAGGTGACGGATTCACCTTTTTTGCCCAAAAAAAAAAAAAGAAAGAAAGCCATCGTATTCAAATAAAAAGGCACTACATAGATCTCTATATATGTGTTCACCCTCTTCTTCAATTCACTTCAATTCACATCACAAGCAAACCAAAATCCTCTCCGAATGAAGAAACATTTCTACTTCTCTCAAAACACTGGCAGCTTTGCCCGGCTGCTTTGCTGGTTGCTAGTCCTCTTCCTCTTCCTCTTCTTCTTCATTCCGGCTCCATCCAAAGCGGTCTATAATTTGCAAATCTCCTGGTCATTGTGAACCATCGCCTCCGGTGTGGATTCCACCAACACCAAGACCTTGCAAGCCTGTTGCAAGGGAGGTGTTAGTCTATTTGAGCTTTTGCCTAGCTATATAGTATGGTTGTGCATGATTATTACTTGTTTAGCTACTGAGAGGAATAAGTGAAAGGTGATTAGATGATGGATTATGTATGCATAGATATTTAGCTGAGTTGGAGACCGGAGTTGCAAAAGAGATGTATGCATAGATGTTTAAGTGCAACTGGCTAAGTGTACTCAAGGCGATAAATATCATAAATAATCATATGAAATCCTTTGATGGCGTGTGTTGTTGCTTTTAGTAGTTACTTGTTAAATATATAATTACAAAAATTAAATAAAAAACAAATTAGAACAGATGAAGATATCTAGGGAGCAAGCATCAACTTCTTAGGCTTTGATTCCGCGAGTAATGGATGGAGGGAAAAAAATAAAGTGTAAAGAGAAAGGAGGAGAGGGAAAAAAAAAGTCAGATCGCAAAATTGTGATTGCAATTCAGGGTCAGGCAAGAGCTCGTGGCCACAATTCTGCAACCAAGCCATGAATCATGGCCAGATCATGATTGCCTCCGGGGCATAGTTGAATTGATTACGATGAAATAGAATTGTTAAAGTGGACTACGATAGTCGAATTTCGATAAAATTGAAACAATATCATCTTCTGTCATGGTTAACTGCAGCTTCTCGATTTACCTCTTTACAGATAGTCACGAGGTCGACCATGTGAGACCGCTGGGATGGCAGATTTCACTTTTTGCTGAAATGGTTAGATCACGATTGATTTATGAAAGCACAACTAGACTACAAGCTATTCGGGGTTGTTGCGGCCACAATTCTTGTCTAAGCTGGAATTCACGATCGTGACTTACAACCTTGCAATCGCGAGCTGACTGCATTTCGCAGCGTAGGGCGCGAATTGCATCAGCCTCATTAATTATTGTTTGGGAGGCCGACATAAGCCACAGGCAAGGGGGTGCGACTCGCATCGGGCTCATTAATTATTGTTTGGGAGTTCACTCAAAGCTTAAGAGAGGTTTTTCTCTATATATATATTAAAGAAGCACTTTTACTTTTCAAATGTCCTAGCAATCCAAATGCTTGTTGATGCTCCAGAATTTTACCTCATATCATGAAGCAATGACATCGAGACTTTCTCTTTGTGATGTAGTTACCTCCGCGAAGAATAACATGCATCAAAGTACTCACCGAGAGTTGCTCCGGTGAGGTCCTTTCGATGTCAAGTCATCATGGTGCCCAAACAATGTAATAGAAAGAAAAGAAAGAAAAGCAAGAAAGTGAGTTCAAGAGAGCCAATAACCCTTTGCCAGAGCATATACCTACTATTTATAAGTGTGAGGTACCCGTGGAGATCATGAGAAAGTGGAGAAGAGAACATAGAAAGTGAAGAGTACATCATGGCTTATGCCTCCCTGTAATCGACTAACGACTCGGCAACTTGCCAGCAAATAGGCTAGTTCGGTAATAGTAACTGGCTCAACAAACTAGGAGGTCAGGTTAGCTATACAGATGTCAAACTAACTAATTATATTAATCTCATTCTCCTCGATCGTAATATGTGATCATGGTTGTGCATGATTATTACTTGTTTAGCTACTGTGAGGAAGAATTAACACAGGTGAAAGATGATCAGATGATGGATCATGTAAACATAGATGCTTAAGTGCAAGTGTGTAAGTGTACTCAATAATCAAATAAGCTCGAATTGAAAGATCGATAACATATAAACAAATCAAGCTCGACTGAGTTTGAACTAAGCTTGTGCCAAGCTCTAAGCTTGAATAATCATTTCAACTAGCTCTACCTCCAATCATCACACTGCATAATCTATCTAGTTCAAAAATGAGTGAAGAAATCCTACCAGGTGTAAGATTCTGATGCCTTAATAAAAATAGGAAAAAGAAGGGAAACCCTTTGGATTATGCTAATGATTTGAGGAAGGATTTGTGGCTAATTAACAGGATTACATTAGGCTCCTTAATTGAGCAAAAATATATGGTGGAAGTCAAACATTAATCCCTGAGATTAAGGGCTTAAATCTTGACCACTATCAATTAGTGTCTTTAAATCCAAAAGAAAAGTTGTGTTTATGTTATTTAACCAAACAACCAAACTTAGCATTTAATTGATGAAACATAAGTTGGAATCCTCGTTAGTAGCGCGATCTAGGTGTTTTGTTAAAAAAGGAAGAACACAAGGCAATAAATTAATCAACCCATAAACAAAATTTAATTGCTGATTAAACTTGCTTTTGGTCATTGGAATGCTTAAAAAGTGCTTGGGTTTATTGGGGTTTAAGCAAGTTCTACAGCTCAAAGCTAATGATTGCACGAGTGAGTGTCAGTAGAATACAATTTTGACGACCATCATGGAAGTTTCTATGCCCTAAAAACTTACATAATCTACATCAAATAGGGTATTTTGTAAAGAGGTGTGCCCTAGAAATAATTTGGTCAAATCAAAGTTGGGTTGATATGACCTCATCTATGACCTCCACATTCATATTCTTTAAGAGCTACCTAAACATATGCACACTGCACAGTGAGCTTTGTATATCTAAACAAATACAAAAGCTAGCTTTTAAGAGAGAATATTATATATATATGTGAGCACTAGAAAAAAGACAGGACAAGTTTCATGGGCAAAGTATCAACTCATCAATTTTTTATATAATAAAGTGCATTGAATGATTAAACTAAAACATGGAGTGGAATATTTCAAACCAGTAAATAATGAGCAATCATCAATCTGATGGAAACATATTATATTGCAACTGGTTGTGCAATTAAAGCCCTGAAACACGCATGGAAGAAGAATACAGTTTTAATTTAAAACAAAAATATTCACAGTAAGCTATCACTAATGGAGAGGATTGATTTTGACAGTAAAATAAAAATATAGAGGACATTTTAACATTAACAAAATGAGACAGATAGAATCTGATGCCAACCGACCTTGCATTTGTCGAGGAAGAAGAGTTGGAAGTCCCAACAGCTCGCATCAATCTCCACAAGAACGGCTACAGAGTTCAATGCAACATCCCAAAGGCATAGTCATCTCATGTTCCCTCGACAAAGACATTTGTTCTTGGCCTCTCTACCTGTTATCACCATGTGTGTTCTATTCATTAAAAATTATATCAGAGAAGGAGACACACATAAGATTAAAGATTCTACTCATTGTCTTCCACAAGTTCATCCTCCCTGTTCCCCTGTAGAAACAAATCATACAGCAGGTTAAGTATCTAGGATTTTGATAGTGTTTGAATCTGAATCTGAATCCGAAACTTATATTAAGTAGTTTATTATTTCCTGACTCTGAGAAATCTATCTCAAGTTATTGTTCTTGAATCTGAATTGTATCCGAGATGAAGGTGTTAACTTACTAAGTTGGTAGACTTTAATAGTCATAGCCAAGGTCATCAGTTCAATATTCATCATCTTTGAAATGAGAGTTTACTTCCATCTGTATTGTTAAAGAACTTGGTGTACATGGTGCTCCATATTCGTCCCTCCAAGATCAATTTATGTTAATGCCAAGGGACATGTATTGTTAGTAAAACTAGTGATAAAACTACACTCGCATAAGCTCCTCATTGCTTTTCAAGAACTGAGTGCAAAATGCACAAGGAGTTCATTTTCATAGTCTATCTTGCATTTAATGTGATTGCCAATTTGGTATCATAAGTTCACTTTGATCTCAAGAAATGAATTAAGTAGAATCAAATAGTGTTCATACTAAGTTTGACGTAAATACAGAAATCAACCAAAACTACTCAATTCAAAGCCAAACCCCACTCGTTTGAATGAGAATTAGGTTTGGTGGAACCCATCCACTTGCTCAAAATCATGACAAGTTATCACTTATCAGCTCATGCCTTGACTTTTACCCAACTCAAAGTAACCCCACTCAACTTTTCTTCCCTGGCCATATTATTCCACCACCATGAATCATTCTAATCAAACCCAGGGACCAAGGAATCAAAGATAAAGACTACTAATTAAACATGTCAAAAGAAGTTGACATCAATGTTTCCATACTAACCTTGGCAAAGGCTCAAACCAACACTCCACCGTCGTTGTCGTCGGTCCATTGTTGTCTCTAAGATAAGACTGGGCACTACAGAATTCCCCAGTATCCTTACCGATACGAATCTGGGATGGAATCTGATCATTATAAGCCCTCTGAGTCATTTCTCAGAAATACCTGTCGGGCAACTTTGAGAAGAAGAAGATTGAGCTGATGGTTTACTGCCTGCTGGGATAATTTTGTCGAACACCTGTGGGGCACTGGTGTCCCTGCAACTGCACCTTGATGAGCCACAAAGGTCCACAATCTTTAACTGGCTTTGTCCTCCAAAATTTGAAATTTCAGAAAATTTCAAAAATTAGGAAGCAAAGTGAAATGATTTTCAAAAGAAATCCAAGAATAAAATGATATCATAATTCAAAGATAATCACAGAGATAGTAATTGATCACAAATTTGAAAAAAATATCAAAAGAGCATCACATTATATTGTTCATTGCATCCTTATTCTAATGTTATTGTAATAGTTATGATCACGATAGTGTTAAAGTTATTTTGATCATGTTTGAAAACTTTTAATCGAGTTGGTAAAGAATAATTTGATATAATAGGACTCCATATCTAAAATAAGTAGAAGAAACAAAATTTCATCATATAAATCTTTTTTAGTTTCATCCTCTCAAATAAATAGGGCCTAAGTAAGTTGAATGCTTTAGGCATTAACTAAAGATACAAAAAAAAAGGGTTAATTTACTGAATTCTGTGAGGGCAAAAGTAAAAATAATAATAATAAATTAAAAATCAAGAAGAAAAGTGAAATGTTCTCCTAATTTGGACATTTTGTGGGTCCGGCGGTGCACGGAACGACGACCGGCGGACCCACCACCACCACCGCCACCACTCCTCCCTGGCTTTTCCTCACCTCTGTTTGGAAGCTCATCACATGATTGGCTGCTTTATATAGATACACTACTGCCCCAAACCTAATAGAAGGGATTCTTCTTCTTTCTATACTTTCTATTGCTTCAGAAGGAAAAAAGATCGAATTTTTAATTGGGATCGAAGAGGGCACTTACCAATTCGATCGATTTGAGGTCTGTGCCCCCGCGCTTGGAGCCGGTGGAGATGGTCGGCGCGTCGACGGTGGTGGTGGAGGAGGAGCATGTGCCACGGCGGCGATCGGAGGCGGAGGTGGAGGTGGAGGCGGAAGGGGAGCAGTTGATCCCTGGATTGCCCGACGAGGTGGCGGAGCATTGCCTCCTCCACTTGCCTTTCCCTTACCAGCCTCTCGCCCGCTCCGTCTCCTCCGCCTGGAATCGCACCCTCTCCAGCACTTCCTTCCTCCGCTGCAAGGCGGAGGCGGCTGCCGAGCGGTCGCTTCCGTACTTGTTCGTCTTCGCCTTCGATCGCGCCACCCTTCGGCTTCAGTGGCAGGCACTCGACCCGCGGACGCGCCGCTGGTTCGTGCTCCCCCCAATGCCTCTCCCGGTGGGGGGAGACGGCCCGCTCTGCCCCCCGGCCTTCGCCTGCGCCGCCCTACCCAGCCGCGGCGAGCTGTATGTCCTCGGAGGGATGCGGTCCGACACCCAGTCCCCGCTGCAGACCCTGCTCGCCTACCGCGCCGCCACCAACTCCTGGTGCGCCGCCGCGCCGATGCCCACCCCGCGGTGCTTCTTCGCTGCGGGCGCGATCGGGGATCGGATCTTCGCCGCAGGGGGAGGCGACGGCGGGATCTCTGCGGTGGAGTGCTACGACCCGGAGGCGGACCGGTGGGCTCCCGCGGCTGGGATGCGACGCGGGATGGCGCGGTACGACGCCGCGGTGGTCGGCCAGCGGATGTACCTCACCGAGGGCTGGACCTGGCCGTTCGAGTCCTCGCCCTGCGGTGGAGTCTACGACGCGGATCGGGACGCGTGGGATGAGATGCGGGTGGGGATGCGGGAGGGGTGGACGGGGGCGAGCGCGGTTGCCGGCAGCCGTCTCTACGTCATATCTGAGTGCGGCGACGGGCGGGTGAAGGCGTACGACGAAGGGACCGACAGGTGGAGGGCGGTGGCTGGCGGAGGAGTGCCCGCCGAAGTGAGGCGGCCTTACGCGGTGATCGGGAGCGGCGGAGCCGCAGGGGAGAAAGGGAGAAGGAAGATCTACGTGGTGGGGAGCGGGATGGACGTCGGCGTAGGGACCGTCTCGCCAACCGCCGGCTCGCCGGAGGAGACGGTGGAGTGGGAGGTGGTGAACGGGCCGCCGGCGTTCGCAGATCTCGCACCTTGTAACGCCCTCGTACTGTTTGCTTAACAAGCGTTATAATAAGTAACTAATACAAAACCGGTTTATTCGAGTCATTAAAACGACATATCTCTGTAACATATTTGGAAAGAGTAAATATCTAAATGAAATAGGATATCTTTATGATTATATATATATAGTTTTAATATACTGCGTGACTCTTTGCTCGTCCGCGCCTGCTGACCTGGCATGATTTTTCCGCTTTGCATGCGTCTCCCGTGGCCCCGATTCCTTCCGAAACAAAATCCCACCTATCCCAAAATCGCGTCTCAGAATCGTCGATTCGAGCTCTCTCTCTCTCTCTCTCTCTCTCTCTCTCTCTCTATATATATATATATATATATATATATATATATCAAGTCACAACTATTGTTAACAAGGCGGCTAGGCTTTCGCTCTCGATGTTTCCATCAATGATTTGAGATGAAATGATCTTCCTTATGCTCGAGAAACAAACGAGTTAAACATGATGAATGCTCGAGAAAAGCTCTACCAAGTAGGACGAAAAGAGAGAGTTAGTCTAGTTGATCAAGCCGAGCGGGCCAAGTCGAGCAATCGGAAGACAAATTGAACAAGCTTAAATCAAGTAAGGTCAAGATAAGCTTAGACACACAAAGTAGGCCTTTGCCACTCACTCGCCATTAGTGTACAATGGGGCCCATCTGAGGCACCAATGGGGCCCAAGTGAAAGGTGTTCGCGGCTTGGACAAGCCACCACGGCACCACTACAAAACGCCACTCTAACACTACACTCTTCTTTGGAGCCTTCCACCAAAAGCAACAAAGTGCTAGTCATTCTTCAAACAGGAATGTACTTTGTTGGATTTAATTTTACTATTCGATGAGTTCTTAATATTAATTATAAATTTATATTATTAGATATAAGTTTATATACGTAGAACATGTTAATTCGAATTTTATTATTAATACTGAAATGATAATAGAATCCGAGTCACTATTATTTATAAGATGTGGTCCATGTAAAATTAGGTAATTTGATATCTATTTGCTTGTCATTAGCAAGAAGAGTACGACATTGTCACTCAGATGATTACGAAAAATCAACCTGTTGTTCTTCTTATCAGGATCATCAAATTTCGTGAACGACATTGTGATGATGAAAAATCCACTGTATTCAAGTTGAGCGTCTGTATTGTTTAATTACTCTTTACTATAAAATTTGATGCTATTAGTGTTTGTCAATCTTTACCTAAGAGAGCTGAGTGACCGAGTTCGACTATTGAGCCGAGTGGTCGAGTTACCGAGCCGAGTGGTCGAGTTACCGAGCCGAGTGGCTGAGTGTTGAGTGGTCGACTGCCAAGAGCCGAGTGCCGAATGGCCAACTATCGAGTGTCGAGCCGAGAGCCGACTTGCCGTGCCGAGTGCCGAGACGCCGAGAGTCAAGACGCCAAGTCCAAGACATCGAGTGACGAGACGCCGTGAGCCGAGATGCCGAGTCTGAGACGTTGAGTGGCTAAGATGCCGATCGAGTGTCGAGACACCGAGATCGTGATGTCGAGTGCCGAGACACCGAGAGCCGAGATGGATGATGCCGAGGCCTGCGTTCAACGCAGTTTCTTTAAAATAGATTCGTCTCCTCTGACGGTGCTTAGAGGTCACGACGGACGTCTATTTCCCAGAATACAACGGCAGGACCAGCAAAACGATCAAACACAGATCGTTACCGGCGAACTGATTACACCCAAAGGCTCTCTATCACCGTTTCAATGTCAAGTCATTAACTCGTCCGTTACAAAAAATGGAACGGGATGGCAAAATATTAGTTGATCCGCTTGGGCAAATTATGCCTTGACCAGTCCGACATTCAACACGCGCAGATCGCGTTCGCACACAAGTTACCTTGCAGGTAGTGCAATCCAAGCCCTAGATTTGCACCCCTTACACACTCACGCGTGAGAAAGTATCTCTCCATACATTTCTTCACAACATTAATGCTTGTGATACAATATAAACCAATCAAGTTGCCCCTCAACTACCAATGTGAAACTAAAACTCTTTCATATAAGAGTCTTCTCCATCCTCCTATTTCCTTATTTCCATTCACATTTCCAACAATTAGATCTTGTGCATATATATTTAAATTTCCACATAAGAAGGGAATCCTCTTATTCATAAGTCTTTTGGTGAAACACAATCTCCAATTGCATGGAGCACTAGCAAGTGATGATTTTTCGATACATAGGAAAACAAAGATGATTATATTGTACGTAAACTTAGATAAGGAAATGATATGCTCTTAGGGGTAGGGGCGTAGTCGAGTTGGTTCCCAAGTAACATATTTATCATGTTGGACATAAGTAAAATTGCGAGGTTGACAATCGTAAAATAACTTCCCATTTAGGGGCCTATTTGATATCTGATTTACCTATTTGTATCTCGTTGTGGGCAGATGATCTGAGCCACTATTATTTTAAAAAAATATTATTTAAAAATTAGAATAAGAAGAATTTCGTCCATCTATTATTTAATATATATATATAATATTCTAGAAAACACATGTTTGAAGCTATTATTAAGGAAGTCAATGATACTTATCTTTATTCTCTTCTATCCTCTCGAAGCAAGCAAAACAAAGTATGAAAGAGATGTTTGGTGCCCATTAATGAGAATATGGATGTCCAAGTGTCAACGTCTAACAACACTATCATAAAGAAGATAGACGAAGAAGAATCTTAATATCAAAGACAAATACCAAAGTTTAGTCAATTATCTTCTCAGTTAGATTCTACTTAAAACACACCACACTTGAATGATCCGTCAACATGGGTTGTCATGGACTAACCCATAACATTATATGACGGAGATAGAGTGGATCGGCTCGCCAATTTAACGAATTAAAAAATCTTCAACTCAATTTAATTCAAAATAAATTATAAATTAGACAGACTAATCAACGGATTTATCAAAAATTATAAAAAATATTAAAAATTTTAAATTTAAATTGATCAACTTAATTTTTTTTAATTGATTTAGATGAATCAAATTTATTAGTCCAATTTTTATTTTAATTTTAAATTTTGAAAAAAAAATTCTTAACTCATGAGTCGATCTAAGTCCATCACGGATTGATTTACACGGACTGTGGATCTAGATAAATTGATCCATCTGAAATATTTTAAAACAAATTAATAAAATTTAATTTGACATAGCTGAGTTGATTACAATGAAATAGAATTACTGAAATAGACAATGATCGAATCTCGATAAAGCCAAGATAATATTTTCCTTTATCATTATCAATTACAATTTATCGATTTACTTTCTCATAGATAGTCGTGAGATCGACTGTATAAGACCGTTAGGATGACAGATTCCACCTTGCTAAAGGGGTAGTTCAAGTTATCATCGATAATTCTATTTGATTTAAATAATAATTGATTTTCAAATGATAATATATAATTGTCATGTCAATCAACTCGGACATACAATCCGGAATACTATTAGGTTAAGCATCGCTATCGTTTCTTCTAAAATAATAAAATTTTTAAAATTTATCCAAATTTATTTATTTATATATATCATAAATAATAATAATAATAATCTATTTTGTTTTTATTTTATTAAATTTATTAATTATTATATTATTGTTTGATATATTACAACATTAAAGTGAATACAACTATTGATTATCGATTCCGCGATTTATTCAATTCCCTATTCTAAATTATACATTAAAATTTTAAAATAAATAAAATTTTATTATATTATCATAAATTAAATAATATAAATTATATTTTATTATTTATAATTTTAATTATGTGATTATGTAATCATAAGTGATAATATTAAATCGAGTTTAGATCTTAAAGTTGCCTATTCGTACCCTTGTTGATTTTAATATTTATAGAAATCATCCTTGTTGATTTTAATATTTATAGAAATCATCCTCAAATCCTTTTCTTCTGTAAAGATGAAATCCGCCAACCTAACAATCCTGCACGGTCGGTCCTATGAACATCTATAAAGAGGTAAATTAAGAAACTATAATTGATCACGACGGAAGAGGATATTACTCAACTTTATCGAAATTCAAATTTTTACCCTTTTTTATAAATATGTTTCATCGTAATCAACTTAATTATGCTTCGACGGCAGCATCTCAACTCCTCAACATTATGATAGTTTGGCCTTAAAAATTGTATATCTAATTATTGACATGTTAGAATAACGAAGAACTGAGAAAGGAATCCCAGCGTAGGGAGCTCAAGATGTTGAACATCATGTCCCCGGAGCCATGGTTCCACGGTAGAACATTCAGATTATCACTTAAGCATTCACGGTTCGATCCTCAGCTACAGCGTATTTGTAGGAATTTTTCTCCAAATGGAGATCACAATCAAAGGATGTTGGACATCTAGGTTGGCCGCTGCGTGCACTTTTCAATTTATCCTGATGGCCGATGGAAAACTTCCGTGGACCGAACCGATCACCATATAAATTGAGTTAATGAGACTAACTAGAATTATTATTATTATTAGATATTGAACATCACGAGCGAACTAGCGGTGCAAACCTTGAATTTAAATTTATAATTATTTTTTAAATTTAAATTTAAATTTAAATATTAATATTTTTATATTAATTTTGAGGATATTTTAATAAATTTTAAATTTTCGGGGACATTTTTTGAAGAGGGAGTAGTAGAAGAGGGTGAATTTAGTTTTTTCCCCAAAACGGAAAGCCCTCCTCTTTTCTCTTTCCGTTCCCGATCTCCAATTTGCTTCTTCGAGTTAGGGCTCTCTCTCTCTCTCTCTCGCTTGTGCTCGAGGACGAGGGATAGGTTCTGCCAGATCGAGGCGAGCAGGAAGGGTTTCGATCGCCATGAAGCTGACGGTGAAGACGCTCAAGGGAACCCATTTCGAAATCCGGGTTCAGCCCAATTATACGGTAATATAATCCCCATCCTGTTATTATCCACTTTCTTGTCTGATCGTAAGCATTGTATGGTTTGTTTTCTCGTTGATTTTTGCCAGGGTTTATGCTTTACAAATCACGAAATTATCTGTTTCCTGAGTCGCCAATGCTAATGCAGTTTTCTGTTGAGGAATGCAGTGGTCGAGGATGCTTTCTTCTTTTTTGTCTTTCCAAAATATTGTCTTTTACGGAGTGATATTCTAACTTATTTTGATTGGCCCACTTTTTCACTTAAAAGTTGCAACTATTTTCTTAACTTTGAATTTATTTTATTGAAAAATTGGGCAAATAAAAGAATAAATTTGAATAAGTATCCCACCGGACAGATTATAGCAGCTAATATTTATCAGTGGATTCTGTAAAAGCATTCACATGTATGACTTGTTAGAAACATGCAGAATATTTATTTGAATATCATTGAAAGTCGCACCAAAACTGAAATAGTGGTTGAGCTTAGTTGATCTTGAATAAGGCATTTGTTGATATTCTTGTTTGGACAACTCAATTACTGTAAGTTGAGATAGATTTTGTTTGAGCAGCTATAATCATCTAGTTGTACTTGGATTGTATATCATATTCTGATTTCACAGATTATAGCTGTGAAGAAAAACATCGAGCAAGTACAAGGGAAGGACAACTATCCATGGGGGCAGCAGTTGCTAATTCACAATGGCAAAGTTTTGAAAGACGAAACCACACTTGAAGAAAATAAAGTTAGCGAAGATGGTTTTCTTGTTGTCATGCTTAGCAAGGTATTCACTTTGTATTCTCAATGCATTTGTCCTCAATAATTATTTTAGCATGAGCTTGACCTTCTACTACTTAAATCCAAAAATTAATTTATCTATACTTAGGACATGTAACTATTTGCAGCTTGTAGGCTTTAGCAGATGTGGAAGAATATTGTATACATTTGGGGCGATAACTTTTACTATCCATTAGTAAAGAAAGTAATGCATTAAACTTTTCACAATAGTGTAGATTTATAATTAACTCATGATGTAATTCATTGTGGTGAAAGATAATAATAGTATAATTCTTTCTCATTTCTTCCATGTTCTAACAATAGTATTTTCCCATATTAGTTATCAATGTCTCTTTGGCCTGATTTATCAAGATAATCTTTTTTTTGATTCCATGTCAACATGCGTTTTATGAAGATCTATGTTACTCGGACCCCCGAGTACGAGTATCCAACACAGGCGTGGATCCAAAGTCCAACATAGGTGTGGATCTAAGTGTTTGGTACCTATGCACTCAGATTCAGATATGAATATTTGACATGGGTATGGATTTGCGTGTTCAACATGTCTATTTCTAGAATCTTTTATGTGTGATTAATAGAAATATTGAGCATTCACTTGGAGTAAAGTATTCAAATGTTGGATATCTGACACAGGTATGGAGAGTGTACATGAAGAGTCTGAGTATCTATAAATATTTTTGAATTTTTTTTACATGTGATATAGAAATATTGAATATCCACTTGAACTGGCGGTGTGTGAATGTTGGTGTCTGAACGGGTGGATGAGATCTGAAAGTGATTGCTAGCATTTGATCATTCTTCTTATTTGTGCAAATATTGTTCTAGTGTATTTGCTCTACTAGTTTTATTTTGTCTTTTCTAATTTTGGATCTTCTATCTTTACCAACTTCTATGAGAATCTTCAGCTTTCCAGAGATCAATATGCACCTACATAGTATTCACACATGAGTGCCTATGCTATTGCACATGGATTTTCAGTTGTCTTAATAGTAATATAATTATAATGTTCATCTAAGAATTACCCGGAACAAATTCCTATTGTTATTTTCTGGACAAGTTAGAACATGCAAGGGAGATGGTTGCTCACTGTAGGATGCTTGGAAGTGCCCTTTACAAAATGCACTTAGATAAGCATGAAGCTTAGTTGCTTCTTGAATTATGTATCTAAACTACTAGTTGTATAGTTATTTTGTTTTTCAATTTTTTGATAACTGCATTATGCTAACACTGCTGTGTTGGACCCATCCCTCTTCACCCGATTTGTGTTCTAAGTTGAAGGATGTGCACCTATAGTTGTTTTCTGTTCTACCTTGTTCTTTGGTTGTTGTGCATCATGCAAAATTCTTGTTACCAGGTTGTTTACTACTTTCTAAGCTTTTCCAAAGAATGGTTTTGCAGCTTCGGAACATCTTGTACATAATTAAATGCTTGAAAGAGCGGTACTTTCTAGAAGTTTTCTTCCAATAAATTCATTCTGCAGACTACTAGATAGTTTCTGGTTTCCATACATTATATGTAATGGTATAATGGCTTATCTCATGTGTAACTTTTGAAAATTTTACTTTTAGTTGTATACATTTTCTATAATTTATTGCTTTCGTGAGATATAAATCTCTGCTTTTCCATGCTTTTGTTGGTTGTTTTTTTTTTTCTTTCCTTCTTTAAAATTATTTTTGGATGTCTAGTCTCGCACGATTATCTAAGCTGAAACTCCCATTTCGGCTGAATGGCCTAATTATAACATTTCCTTATTTTTATTCTTTTTCTTGTTTTTATGATTTCAACCTCTTCTTCGCCAATCACTATTTTGATTTCTTATTGCTCTGTTTAATGTACTTACCGCTTCAAAATCTTTTAGAGCAAAGCTGCAGTCACCAGTGGAGCTTCTGCTTCTCAGGTATTTTTTTATGTTACCTGTCTCACTATTAAGTGTTGGCAACCCACCTTCTTAACGTAATGCATGTGTTGATAGCCATCAGCAACATCTGTGGCTCAGCATCCTACGCCTAAGGAGGCTCCCCCACAAGCTCCATCACAAACTCCATCAGAATCTCCAGCACAACCTATGTCCGTATTCTTAGTTGTACTATTATTCTTTGTATGCATGCTTGTACAATAACTGCTGCAGCTTCTTGATCGATACTTGAGCCTTTGTCATCTGACCTTTTTACAATCTTGTTTCAGTGTAGCAGAGGATTCATCAAGTGCACCTGCTAGATCTCAAGGCCCAAATGCAGAGTAAATGTTAATGATTGTTATTTTTGATGTTCCCCTATTTGTACATACCAATTAAAATGCATTGAGAATTTCAAAGATAGCTGCTGGCCCACTGCAATGTATTTCTTTTTGCATTAGATTTGTTTTCTCCTCCTTTTACTCTGAATTCTCTAAGTTCACTTAGTGCAAAGATGGCTTAAAGTAGTGTAGCTAATATACAACTCGGCATCAAACAATTTTTGTCCCAATTTTTGGGGTCAGTTACATGAATCTTGTCTCTTGTGCTTTGTGCAATGCTATATCACTAATGATATTCAAATCTAAATCAGTATTTATTGTATTGACTTATATCTTCTTTGGCCTCCATCAGCTTCTTATACCTTTCACTTGTTAGATTCAACTGTTATAACTATAGGATTTATTAGTTACCTTTGTAGACATCCATACTATCTCTTTCCTATTTTATCTCATTTTTTGTGTACTAGGGTTAAATTTAATCTTGGATTTTAGTATTTTTTTATTTTATCTTTTCTAATCCATGACTAAATACCTTTCTACTTTGGTTTGAAAAGATATCTTTGTTTAGTAAGAGAAGTATATTCTTCTGAATGCCAGCAATCAATTCAAAGTTCTCTGAAGCACTCTTGCTCCAAGTAATCAATGTCTAGAAATAGGTCTTAGTTAATCCCTAAGTCTGCTTCTTACAAATTGCCTTCCACCGAAATGTTTGTTCTGACATGATGAACTTGTATACATTGTACTTCACCCTTCCCCATTCATTTAAAGGCATTAGGCCCTAAAGATCTGATATGACCTAGCTGTGTGTTAAACACTTGGGTAAAATGAGTCTCATATTTACATATTCTCAAATATAATTGATTTATATGTGCAATACATATAAGTAGATGATATAACACATTATAAGAATCAATTGATGATAGTAGTTAACCACTCTAAAAAAGTTAGAACAAAATAATCAAAGATTCTAAATTCTAATATGATCATCATTTTTACACAATTTCATTTAATATCAGAACTCAAATGTTAAAAGTATCGACATCAACACACGTAGTTATGTAGTGGCAGAAGTTTTGTTTTTGATTATATGACAATGCATCCCCATCTTGTTTTGATAAATGTTCCATATCCTTAAAATTTCCAACTTACTTTTAGTTTTTTTAAAAATTATTTTGCCTTGCAGTCAATCATGGGAAACACAAAAGGTATGACTGACTACCAAAAACAAGCATTTATAAGGCCAAGTAGTAGATGTAGAAGCTTAGGAAGACGACGAGATATTTGATGGCTTATTATTCGGCATGTTGTTGGTAAACCTTGGGCCTTCTTAAATGCATGCATCTTAGTGCCTAGGTAAAGCCACCTTGCCTAGGCTACTAAATGTGCTTAAGGGGGGTGTGGTTCCTATGACTTAGTCTAGAAATGCCTTTTAATAACTCTGTTCTTTACTCATGAAAGCATACTCTAATCATTTGGGCATTCTCCTTTTCTTAATTTTAAATGCCAGATAGAAAATGAACTATGTCATATACTGTCGGACATGTATTTATTTTATGTGTCAATTTCAGCATAAATTTTTCCTATAGTTAATATGAATTTTAGCAATAGTTGTGGAGTGTGATCATTAAGTCGATAGACATTTTCAAAATGGATCTTTTTTCTCAATTTTAAATTTGACTCTAACAATTATTTGTTTTTACCTTTTCGAAAAGAACATCGACCTTGCATAAAGTTCAATGGAGGGGTAAGATATACATATAGGGATAGCCCATCTTTGGGTTACCATGGCTAGATGGTGATGATGATTACTAGAAAATTCTATTTTACAATGAAGGATTTGAATGGACTATCAATACATTAACCAAGCAAATAGAGAAAGATGGGGAATAATGTTACTTTGCTGTTCCAAAATTCATTAATAGAAAATATTTTAATACATGATTCTATATCTGGATGGTTGGCATGACTGCACCTTGTTCATATGCGTATTTCTTAGGATCTTAGCTACCTAATTCTGTTAAGTTTTTTCTTGACATCACTAGTATATTTCTTTTGTTTGTGGAGGTAAGTTTTGCTTTGTGGAGGTAACTTTTGATTCATCAAGCTTTTATGGTACATATATGTGTGTGATTTTTAATGTCTCCTAGACTTCTATGATACTCGAGGTTAATCATGCATACCATTTCCTTTTCAAGTTCAATGTAAATATCTAACTATATATCTGCAGGCTGTCTGATGCCCAAGTTGCATCCACTTTAGTTGAAGGGAGTAATATGGAGCAGACGATTATCCAATTATTGGAGATGGGTGGTGGGAACTGGGACAGAGAGACAATTTTGCGTGCGCTTCGTGCTGCTTACAATAATCCAGAGCGAGCTGTGGAATACCTCTATTCTGTATGTATAGTTCACATGTCATTGAAGCAAAACTGACGATATTAAAATATCCGATGATACAAACTAAGATACTCACAGGTCGCATCTTTTAATTCTGATATAGGGCATTCCAGCAACAGCTGAAATCGCACTTCCTGGTGATCATTTCCCTTCATCTGTGGTATCTGCTGAAGGGGCTGATGTGGCTGCTGCAGGGCCACTCTCTAGAGTACCAAATTCCTCACCTTTGAACATGTTCCCACAGGTTCGATGATCTACCTCAATACTCCTGTGCTATGTTGGTATGTGAATAAAAGTGGATCTACTTGTTCTGCGACAGGGCAATAACTCGGAAGGTGGTGCTGGTGGTGGTTCTCTTGACTTCCTCAGAAATAGCCAACAAGTATGTCAACTTCTGGCATTATGCTTTTAATCCTTTTTTTAACGGAATATCCCTCCTGTATAGTTGGATATATTTTGCTTAGATTTAATCGCTGAGAGAGGTTTATTGGCATAATTTTGAATGGTATATCTCCTAATAGGCTTGATGGAAAAAAGAATGTGAACCTGTCTACAAGTTTCTTCAATATAACTTGTTACTTGGTGATAGTTGATAAATCTGATTGTACAACCTCTGGGTGGGAACTGATTGGATAGTCCTATAATCAGTCTAATTTTTGTTGGCAAAGTATGGGATCAGTCACAATTTTTCTACTTTTTAATTGTATAAATTTTTAATTGATTCACCATGGAGAATAATAATAATATAAACATTTTGCTAAAACAACTACATCAGAGAGAGAAATGGTATACCTGTCAGTGTTTCAGTTAGTTACTATGTTTTGTTAGGCGATCTCCAAAGCAATTAACTCCTTAAACAACTGATAGTCATTATTCATTGACCAAGAGGATCTTTTTCATTGTATCTGTAATTAGGAACATTTGTAACAATTAATTGTTCAAAATTACAGTCATTTTATTTTAATGCTGTAGTTCTTAGCATTGAGAGCCATGGTTCAAGCAAATCCACAAATATTACAGGTTGGTACTTGCATCTGAAGTGATTTGCCATTACACAGTATGATTTTATCTAGCTCTTTGCTTGTAGCCAATGCTTCAGGAATTAAGCAAACAAAACCCTCAGCTGTTGAGATTAATACAGGAGCATCATGCAGAGTTTCTTCAGTTAATAAATGAACCTATTGAAGGTCTTGAAGGGTTAGTTATGTTTTTGTAATTCAAATTTATTGATATGGTCGTGTTATGACAAGTGAAATTTCTTATTTCTAACTCGTGTACCTTTCTCTGGATGTCATGTCCTATTTAAAAGTATCTAGTGAGTTGTAAAGACATTGAGTTAAACTTAGGATTTTAGTAAAATAATAATTAAGAACTATTTGTAATTTACTATTGGCATAAGAGTTTTCAAACTGATTTGTATTTGTTGATTGCATGAATGTTTAGACTTTATACCTACTGAGCATCCACTTTGGCTAATCCGACATTTTTTCTGCTGGCTTCAAATTTCAAAATAAGATGTCAATTACCTCCTCTTCTGTCCCCCCTTCCTTTTTCTCCATATAGCCACTTCTCATCCTTCCAATTCCATTTTCTGGAAGAAGTATCTTGTTCTTGATTTCTAACTTTGCATCAACATAATAAGAATACTAACATTCATATTTCAGTCAGGCATAAAGTATAGTATCTGGAGACTCATTCAATAATCAATACTATTCTTAATTCTTCCGTATGGATTATCACATATTATTGTCTATGAATGCACTAAATGCCCCCTCAAAACTATTTGGTCTTTGTTTAGGATTTACTTACATGAATCCTGAGGCATCCTTTATGTTCCTTGTTTCAAGAGTTGGGGCCATGGTAATTGCTTGAAAACTGATCAGATAAGAATTAGTTCATTATATAGATAAACATTACGTGGTTGATTACCTTCAGGATTTGACTGTTGTTACCGACTGAATCTTAGTTTTTCACATCTAGTTTAAGATGTTCACATCCTAGTCCTATCTATGTGACATCCGACTTAACAATTATTAGTTGGAAAAAAATTCTCTCTTTGTTTTATTTGGATACTATTTCCAGTTAATGTGGTGCAGCACTTATATGTTCTGGTAACTGGGTGAGTTATTAATAGCTTGAGTTCTGCGATCATTTTGGAGCTTTCGCGATAAGTTGTGATTCTTTTTTCTTAAGTCAGCAAAAATTCATGGGAAGGATTGGATTTAGAGACTAGTTTCTGACACTTCCTATATGTGCAATACTGGTAGCTTTATTAAAATGGTCTCTAGCTAGAAGTGCATGTCGATAATTGAGAACTCGGTCTATCGTTATGTCTCAAATTAATGTGAATACCTCAAAGCCTTGAGTCTTACGATATAAACAATCTTCAGGGATCTGTTTGATCAGCCTGACCAAGATGAGATGCCACATACCATAAATGTGACACCTGAAGAGCAGGAGGCGATTGAACGTGTATGTTTCGCTACTGCAACTATACTATAATGGCGATACATTATATATGCTAATCTATTGCCTGTTGCACTTCACCTGTTTCAGCTTGAAGCATTGGGTTTTGAGCGAGCACGAGTTATCGAAGCATTCCTAGCCTGCGACAGGAATGAGCAATTGGCAGCAAACTATTTACTAGAGCATGCTGGAGAAGAAGATTAAGGTACTACAGGAGTTGTCTTTTCCTATGATCCATGGGTTAAATAATTTCATTCTTATTCTGTCGGCTCAGATTGTACATTCATTTCGTAATTTGAACACTTTTCCCGGTCACTCTAAAACAAAACTTTCTTGTGATTAAAGGTCACTTTCCAAAACTACAATTCAAATTTATAGACTTAAACACACACCTAAACATAATGATGTGCCACTAGAGTTAAACCAAAACTCACACAGAATTGGCTTCAAAATGTACACGACATGTGAGATAACTATTTTACACCAAGAAATAATCAAAGATATTAGGCAGAATTTGATTTACATGAGAGAAGGTGGAGTCTTAAAAGACTCCAACTCAGTCAAAATTAGAAATAGAAAGAAAGAAATATTATTGAGTATGTATAATCTTGTACCTAAACAGACTCAATCAAATTAACAAATAAATCAATTTAAAAATTAAGATACAAACCAAACTAAAGCATTTACCTTCTTAAAAACCACCTTGAATAACTTCTCCTCCTAAATAAGAGGATTTACCAAAATCTATTTTTAGAATTCTAAATCTTCTAAATATTTAATTCTAGTTTGCTTTACATAATATTCCTTTTCCCCTCATTTATATGCAGCAAAACTATAATCATTCACCATCTGCTACACTATATGTAGCAGCCTAAACATAGCAAAGCATTTTGCCTTGGCCAATCTTTTGATTATTCCCTTTTTAACATGACTAATCAGTTTTAGGTAGCACCAACTAGTTGTTCTCTCGCAATGTTTCCCGACCATTTTGTTTATTCGATCTATGTTCTAGCAGTTTTAATATTTCTGATCAGTTGCTCTATGCAATTTCTGAGTGATTCATTTTGGGGTTCTGCACTAGGGAATTGTTACTCCCTGAGATTATTAAGATCACATGGATTTTTCTGCTAGCACTCTGCGGAAATTTTGAAAGACCTCCATCAATATCAGGAATGTCGATTACTTGTTGGAGAAATTTGGTGCTATAATTTGTTTCAAGTAGGGTAAGTGGCAGCCTTATTCATAACTATTCTTTCCTAAACTTTTAATCAGTGGCGATAAGATGCTGTTCAGTCATGGAGCTCATCTTTTCTCCAAAATGTAAACTTTTCGCATTCAATTTTTCACCTTTTTGTTTTATCATTGTGGAAAGTAGTTTTATTCTTTTTTACTTCTCTGCCGGTTTGTGCAATTTCTGTATTTGTTCAAGCAATTTGTATGATAATGAATTCATTAGAGAGAGGACTTCTTGAGTTTGAGTATCTTTCCTTTCCCCTAATCCAAGTAACATAGTTGAGTTTCTTGAAATCGGATCGGCAAGTGAACCACTGACCGGGTCGGTGAGCTGGGTTAAACATCAGTTCGATCGCCTCCTGATCCTCCCATGTTAGCCAATTTTGCATCATAATATTCTTCATTATGAGTTTTTGTTCTGTTTAGTGCAAGTGTGAGATTATTTATTCCTTTCCATCTCATATTGTGTAACATACTTGGCTTCTCCTTTCATAGTCTATAGCTGTTTTTATTGAATTATATTATTTTGGATATGATGATAGTTAGATGGAATAAAGAATATTATTAATATAGAAGATATCCGTTCTTCCGATGGATATAAGGATGAAGATAAAAGTTGAATATTCGATAGGGATGAAATTCGATCCATTGTCATCTCTGTTATTGGCGTAAATATGAAAGTTTTAAAATTAAGGGGATCTCAATTTAGGGATTGAAGGTAAAAGTAGGCTACTTAAATTTGGATTGTGTTGGATTTTAGTAGTGTGTTCAATGTGTGTTTGACTCTTAGTCGATGGAAGGTTGGAGCCTTTCTAAGCCTACAAAGGTCCTTATAGTTGTGGATCTAAACCTAACCCATACATCAAATTGGTAGTGTATATGTAATCCTTTAGGGAGGTGGCATTTACTCCTCCCTTTCTCTAGTTAGGTTAGTATTAGTTGCGCTTCGAATGATGTCAACATACGACTCGTAGAAGGTATTTAGGTATTTATACTCGAAGATCGACCCTCTTATCATCGTTTACTCGCTCTTCAAACATTGACACTAGGAAAATGAGTTCTTATTTGCATCAAGCGCTTGTTGCTATCAATGCCTTCTTGATAGTCTTAAGATGATCATTTGTCATGATCTATCTGTGTTTTTCGATTTATCTTGATGGTTAGAATCAGATTGATCACTTTCAAAATTAATTAGATCGTAAGAGTTGAATACCTAGATTATTAAAATAAATTAATAATTTTAATAATATTTTAAAGAACATTTTGTAAGATTTTATTAGCATTACAATGTGATTTTTATTATTAAAATTTATATTGAGAAGCATATATTAGAAGGTATTTTGGTATTTATATTTTAGGATCACTCTTCAAACATTGACACTAAGGAAAATGTATTCCTATTTGCATCAATCACTTATCGCTATTCATGCCTTCTTGATAGTTGTCCGTCAAGATAGATCTATCTATGTTTTTTGATTTATTTTAATGATAGATGAAAATTTTTTATATCGATTATCTTTAAAATTAATTAGATTATAAGAGTTGAATACTTAGATTATATAAAAAAAATTGATAGTCTTGAAATAATTTTCAAATGCTCTCTAAAATTTAATGATTTTTCAAAGAACACTTTGTAAGATTTTAGTAACATTACAATGTGGTTTTTAACTCATTCACGTGGACTACTATGCCAATTATTGTCAAATAACATATATTTCGAGGGTCAAAATGGAATTTTCCTAAAACTCAGAATTGAGAACGCGTTGGCCATTTTGGATAAACCCCTCCAACAATCACAATTTACCATATTTACCCCCTCCGCCCTACTATATATTTGGTAGCTCCTCTCCACTCTTCTCGACGAACGCAGTAATCCTCCTCCTGGTCTCCGGTCCGAGCACGTCGCCGATCTGGGAATAGCCTCGACGCCGGCGAGCGGCGTACCGTCGCCTTATCCACCTCCCTCCTCTCCGTGTCGGATCTCTCATCTTCCACAGGTAGGTTACGGATTCCCCTTGCTACAATCTTTCTTTTGCTTTCAATCTTAGCGCCCCTTTGCCCATGGTTGAGCTCGCGGCTCCTTCCGATCTGAGATTCTCATGCTTTGTGATCGTTCTCGATGCTCGCCCTACTGATCGAATAGTTGCCTTTTGGATTTTGTTTTTCGTGTTCGATTCTTTGCGGAGCGGCAGATCTATGACAGGTTTTCTGCTCTTTGATAGTACCGAAATGATGGGGTTTCAACATTTCTGCTGCTGTTGCGTTACGCTTTGCCCTACTGATCGAATAGTTTCCTTTTGGATTTTGCTTTTCGTGTTCGATTCTTTGCTGAGCGGCAGATCTATGACGGGTTTTCCACATTTCTGCTGGTGTTGCGTGACCTGCGGGTAAATGTTTAACCTTTTTTGCTTTACCTGGAGAGGTTGGAGCTTTTTCTCTTCTAACAAATGTTCCTGGGAAACAAATTTCTCTATGAACGTCTAACAGAACTTTGGGAGATGTGATCTTACTTTGTAAGACACTTGCTGATTCATGTGGAGAAGATTATCTCCTTATTAATATCTAAAAATCTCCCAACCAATGTAGCAATCTACTTTAAGGTCACAGTTGAGCAAACAATTGCAATTCATTAGCATTTACACAAACAAATCTATGTTCCGGAAAGGGATCATGTCAGTTTAGATTAGATCCATTAAATTCTTTAATTACTAGTCAATATGGTTTGGATGTAGTGCATTTCCATGTCTGAAGTCTGATTACTACTACTCACTCTTTTTCTCTTGCTTATGGATCAACATATCTCTACCTTTCAAATATGAAATAATATTCTCAAATCAATAATTTCTATGATGCTAAAACGAGTTTGGCTAATCTGTGGAAGCCTTTCAAAGTTCTTACTTTAATGCGAAATTGTAGTAATTTAAAATATGGGATGATACATTAGAACATAGAGGTCCTATCCTTTTCTTTGCACATGAGGGTTCCTATTATACTGTTGAATATAAACTAGATCAAATTTCTTGCTTTCTTTGGCTCTAAACCTGTCCTGTAATAGGTAGGTAAATATTTTAATTTATCGAAACTGCTTGATAGTATTAGCTTCACAAGATCCTCTTTCTTCTTGTTTTTTACCCTCTCATCGGCACTTGAAGTTTACTCTTCATACTGTTCGATGTAAATTGGATAAAGCAAACCTGTTCAGTAGACTTTCAATTGATAATATAGGTTTAATGTTTAGGTTTGTAGACTTTCGATTGGCAAACCTGTTCAAATAGGCGTCCCCCCATAATTTATCCCAAAAATATTCTTCACCCAACGCTGTTGTAGAAGCTATCGAATAGCTTCTACAACGTATAGAAACTACCGGGTAGCTTTTACAATGTATTTACAGTGAGTTTAGAATTTAAAATTTATAAATTTGTAGAAGTTACTCGGTAGTTGCTACAACATGTAGAAACTACTCAATAGCTACTATAATGTTTTTAAAGTGAGTTTAGAATTTAATGTTTAGGGTTTACACCGTGTAGAAGTCACATATTTAGGTTTAATTTTTAGGTTTGTAGTAGCTATATTTAGTTTCTACAAATGTTTTAAAGTGATTTTAATGAAATTTAAATAATGTTGACTAAATTGATAAATAATATTTGATATAATAATATTTAGAGGTCCTAAATTCTAAATCCGAAACTTTAAACTAAACACCTTGTAGTAGCTACCGGGTACACGTTGTAACAACTACTCAGTAGCTTTTACACGGTGTAAACTCTAAATTTTAAATTCTAAAATCATTATAAATACATTGTAACAGTTACTGAATAGCTTTTATACATTGTAGTTGCTACTGGTTAGCTTCTACACAATATAAATCTTAAATTCACTTTAAACTCTTTGTAGCAATTATTTGATAACTTCTACACATTGTAGAAGCTACTCGGTAGCTTCTATAACGGTGTTGGATCCAAGAATATTTTTGGAATAAAATCATGAGAGGGGCATTCATTTGACTTTTTTGAAAAAGGAACCTCAATCTGATATTTCTCTTATTCAGATGCGTTCATTTGATTTTTGTTCATTTTTATTCGACTGAAAGTCTGAAACTGCTTATAAATGTGGCTATCCTCCTGTGTTTGCCCAGGGAAATCCAAACAGAATGGTGCATGATACCTTATCGTCGCCTCACAGGAGGGCTCAAAACGCTTTCTCTTTGTCCTCTCCATCTAAGAAACAGATGTTGGGTCTCAGTGAGCTGGGGTCTTGCTCTACCCTTCTCGAGCGACACAGATTCCTCCTGACGATGCTAGCTCTGTTGGCATTCTTATGCACCATCTACCTCTACTTTGCAATCACATTGGGCACTTCCAATGCCTGTTCGACCTTGTTCGGAGCCTCCGAGAAGGCTCTTTGCGAAGCTAAGTCTTTGCGCAAAGGGAAACTAAAATTCTTCTGACCCCAGCTTGCTTTCTTTCGTATTACTAGTTCCTTGATTCTTAACATCATATGTCGTTTTAGCCGCGATAAATGTGAATGACAAATATTTGTCATTCTTACTTGAGTTGCTCATTTTGTTCAGTGTTTTGTTCTCTACTTTGTATCAATTCGATGCCTTGACCTAGGGGGTATGTTTTTGTTGTATCAAAAATACCGACATAGCGATACGCATAAGTCATGTGTATCGTCTGAGTTGTAAGTTGATCGAGCATAAGGTTATGGTCGATTGAACCACAAGGTAAATGGTTGAGCTTCACTTGGATTAAAATCACACTCCGCAAAAGGGTTACAATCCCTTTTGAATAATTTTGCGACCGTGAACCATAGCCCTAACTAATTTGAAAACTATGACTATTACAAAAACTAAGGGCCCAAAATAATAATCATAGACATGAATAATATCTAAGTAAACTCAAGATTAGACTCTATTTATTTGCACAGAGGGAATCCGAGTCAAGCACAATTGAACTTGATTATATTCAAGCTTGCTTGTTTATCGTATTGTATCGGGCTTGTTCAAGCTTGTTTATTAAAAGGTTTCTTGAGCTTGAGCCAAGCTCAAATGGTAACATGATTTAGTTAAATTATGAGTATTCAAGTTTATTTATTTAATGTATTATTTCTTTTATTTTTGACATTAAATTAACACAAACATTATCTTCATTTACGATCCTAAATTCTCTCTAGTAAAAATGAATGGTGTTCTAAATTATCAAACTTTTTTTTGAGTAATTTAAATATTTAATTCTTCAAATTGATTAATTAATTTAATTCCATGAAAATAATATTAAAAATGATCTGTTTAATTTCATATAAATTTTTCATCAATCATCAAAATAAATTAAGAAATATATATAAATTACATCTACCAATTTGATCCAACTTGAAAAAAATTAAATTAAGATAAAGGATAAAATTTATGATAAAAATAAAAAATTATTAAAAATAATAAAATAAATTCTGAATTATTGAATTAATCGGATTATACAGATTTAAGATTTTGATTGAATTAGAATTAAACCGAATTTTTTAATAATATTTTATTTTAATCCGTTCTAAATTGTAATTATTTTTCTATGTAGGACATTAAATCTGGACCCAGCGGTATCCAAATTATCAAGCTAGATCATAGGAAGACTTTGAAGTAGAGATCAAAATTTTATCAAACTAAGAACCAAAAATCAATCGAGCATGCTCTGTGTCGGCACTAGAACAGACAAGATTAACAGTGGCGAGCTTAATCAGATGAACAAAAAAGAGCCTACCTCAGCTTCCTCAATAAGGATCAACAATGAAGCTTCTTCACAAATCTCTCTCTCTTCTTCCTTTTCTTCTTGTGATGATCTTTCTGATCCTCCAGCTCCGGCAATTCTGCTCCAGCAAGAGAGTACTGTGTCAGATTTAGGAAGTCTTTGAAGTAGAGATCAAAATTTTATCAAACTAAGAACCAAAAATCAATCGAGCATGCTCTGTGTCGGCACTAGAACAGACAAGATTGACAGTGGCGATCTTAATCAGATGAAAAAAAAAAGAGACTACCTCAGCTTCCTGAATAAAGATCAGCAATGAAGCTTCTTCATAAATCTCTCTCTCTCTTCTTCCTTTTCTTCTTGTGATGATCTTCCTGATCCTCCAGCTCCGGCAATTCCTCCACCTCTGGCTTCATCTGCTTCCTCCTTCCTTTTCCATCTTCCTGCGGCTCAACGCCATCACTGCGATGTCGAATCCCCTCCTCCATGAAGCCCTCCCCCCTATGCTGTTTCTTCTTCTCACCATGGACTCCAACTCCGTCGGCACCTTTTTTGCCGATTTGCGGGTCGTCTCTGCTCCTTTTTCTGCCCTTCCACTTCTCCGCCTCCTCCTTGCTGTTCTCGGTCGCATATAGCTCGGGGCGCCTCCGGGCGGCTCGGTGGAAGATGACGAGCTCGTCGAAGGCGGCGGAGGCGCGGCGGACGAAGGCGGAGACGTCCGGGCGGGCGGCGGTGGTCTGGCCAGCGGTGAAGCGGGCGAGGACGGCGGCCGCCTTCGAAAGGGAGATCGGTCTCGACGAAGCCACAGATCCCGTCACCGCCCTCATCGCCTTCCCGACTCTGGTTGTTAGGGTTCGAAAGGCAAGGCGCCGCTTTTAAAGACCAACACAGCCAATCACACCGCGAGATCTACGTCCGTTTCGCCTCGTTATTCGTGCTCCTCTGATTCTTGCATCAAGATTAGTGCTCCGATATCCGGGTGAAGGCCAGTCGACTAACCAATCAGGCGTCTGGTACCTGAGAAATAAATAATGGGTACGAATTCGTCACTCCAGACTCTGGTTATTAGGGTTTGAAAGGCAAGGCACCGCTTTTGAAGACCGACACAGCCAATCACACCGCGAGATCTACGTCCGTTTCGCCTCATTATTCGTGCTCGTCTGATACTTGCATCAAGATTAGTGCTTCGATATCGTACCGGGTGGGCGCCAGTCAACTTACCAATCAGGCGTCTGGTACGTCAGAAATAAATAATGGGTACGAATTCGTCACTCCAGACTTTGGTTATTAGGGTTCGAAAGGCAAGGCGCCACTTTTGAAGACCGACACAGCCAATCACACCGCGAGATCTACGTCCATTTCGCCTCATTATTCGTGCTCGTCTGATACTTGCATCAAGATTAGTGCTTCGATATCGTACCGAGTGGGTGCCAGTCAACTTACCAATCAGGCGTCTGGTACGTCAGAAATAAATAATGAGTACGAATTCGTCACTCCAGACTCTGGTTATTAGGGTTCGAAAGGCAAGGCGCCGCTTTTGAAGACCGACACAGCCAATCACACCGCGAGATCTACGTCCGTTTCGCCTCATTATTCGTGCTCGTCTGATAAGATTAGTGCTTCGATATCGTACCGACAGTCAACTTACCAATCAGGCGTCTGGTACGTCAGAAATAAATAATGGGTATGAATTCGTCACTCCAGACTCTGGTTATTAGGGTTCGAAAGGCAAGCACCGCTTTTGAAGACCGACACAGCCTACCGCGAGATCTACGTCCATTGCGCCTCGTTATTCGTGCTCGTCTGATTCTTGCATCAAGATTAGTGCTCCGATATCGTACCGGGTGGGGGCCAGTCAACTAACCAATGTCCGTTGCGCCTCATTATTCGTCTCGTCTGATACTTGCATCAAGATTAGTGCTTCGATATCGTACCGGGTGGGGGCCAGTCGACTAACCAATCAGGCGTCTGGTACGTGAGAAATAAATAATGTGTATAAATGCATCACTCCCCCGTTCACTTCAATTCCTGTGCAAACTCTCGACGGCGAAGGAATGGCGGAGTACGGCGACATCCTCCACCGCCTTCCTCAATCGAAGTCGGTCGACGCCGTCCGGTGGCTCTCCTCCGTCTCCGCCTTCGACCGATTCGTCGCCTCCGCCGTCCACGACCCGGACGCCGCTGTCCCGGCCGCGGCCTCCGCCATCGAGATCCACTCCCTGATCTTAACCCCTTCCTCCGATTCATCCAGTCGAGAACACCCATGTCTCCACCTCCGCTCCTCTTGGCCCTCCTCTTCCCGGATCTCCGCCCTCCGGTCCTCCCCCACTCCCTACAAGCATCTCGCCGTCGCCGCCTCCACCCTTTCGGGCTCGCTTCACGTCCTCTTCGTCGACCCGGTGGATGGGTCCATTGAGTCCGAACTATCCACTCCCAATGACCGCTCTCTGCACGCCGGCGTAGTCTCTGCCATCGATCTCCTGGAGGGTGGGAGGGAGTGCGTTACCGCGGGCGAGGACGGACGTGTGAATCTGGCGAGCATAGGGGAATCAAAGATGGACTACCGGAGGGTGTACGACAGCCGAGGTCTGGCATCATACACTGCAGTTAGGTGGGCATCGCCGGTAGAGTTTGCAACCGGTGGTTTAGGGTTCGGCGTCCAGTGGTGGGATCCGAGGAAGCCCGGCGGGTTCGTATCTCAGTTCACTTCTAACTGGTGAGAATTCCCATCATCCCTTCTGTTCAAAACCTTACTCTTAACTGGCAATTGTTTCTCAATTCTCGCTTTTCTTTCTCATTGGATTGGTTGATGGTGATACTTCTAATACTGCATAATGCATTTAGATTGATTCCGCATTTGGCCATTGGTGTAATCTTGTTTCAACCATGCTTGTGCTGCAGGGCACAAGGAAAAGCTGCCGGCATAGTTCATTCAATAGATATCCATCCATCACGCAAGCATATATGCATGGTGAGTTGACTTCCTCTTGGTGGGTGCAATTTCATTTACAGATAAGTTAATACAAGCCATCAAACAAATTTGATATTATTTTAATGGCTACAATTTGCTAATCTTTTTCTGTTTCCCCAACAAAGAGTAGCTTTGCAAAAATCTTTTATTTCCCTTCTTGTCTTTTCATAGTGTAAAGAGTGTTTATGCATTTGCTTCAATACTACTAGGGCTAGCAATTTGTGTTGAGTCAAATTAATTGTATGGTATTGAAGCAATGAAGTTTCGCATTGATATCGTACCTGGGTGGGCTACGATTTAGGATTTGATTTACTTCCTTGAGAACAAAAGTTATGGGATTCAAAATTTATCCAGATTTCTTGTTTGCATTACCTTTATTTAACTATTGATATTTTCTTCATGGTTAATGTTCATCATCTTTCTTTGTACAATTATAGAGATGTCTAATGCTCAAATTCTCCTTGTTTGTAAATTTAGAGATGCCCAAAGCTCAAGTTTTCCTTTTTTGGGTTTTCGAAGTTGCATTTTATACATTCAGTATTATTCTTATTAATTGACAACTAACAAGTCTCTTGTCCATTCAATTGGCATCTTTAAATTTCAAAGTTTGTAATAATGTAGTTCACTAAACTATACTTAGATTAGATAAATTCTTTCAGGCGTCAATGTGGACTTTTTTACCTATATCTTCATTACTTTAAAGTTCTTGGCCTTCCTTAATATAAGAGACTATGACTTATGATATCTAACCCCCAAACCAAATCTTATCTCGGATATTCGATGATGATTTTCAAAGTGATTTTCTTGTCTTTCTTGAGTTTTTTTTTAATCTTCAGCAAAACCACCTTTTAATTGTTCATCTCATATACATTTAGTGCTACCTAATTCTCTACTTTCTATGTTAAACAATCTGGTCGTATCTCCTCCCTGTTCTTAGTTTCTAAAATGCTCTGGAAATTACCATTGGTTTATATTGCTTCAAAATAGAGTCAATTCAAATAGTATATCGGCTGATTTAACCAAAACCACATGTGGCTTATGCATCTGTTCTATTTATCTGACTACTTATTTTCTAGTTAGGGTATTTCTCCCAGCATTTGCTTTTGAATCTGAGAAAAAATGTTTTGAGTTTTGAAGGTTGGAGGTTCCGCTGGTACAGTTTTTGCCTGGGATCTTCGATACCCACAGCAACCAATTCTTCTGTCTGGGGCTGGTGGACCAGAACTGCTCTCTGATATCGATGAAGTATGGGAAGTCCAGTATGATAGTCATACTCTCTCTTCAAGTGTTAACTCAGCTACATCTGCCAAACTATTACCTGTCATGATGTGTTCAGAAGAAGGAATTCTTGCTGTTCTTGAACAAGGTTTGCTTCCTCTTACTATTTTACCCTTTTTGTACTGTTAAATTTGACCGACTACTTACCAAATGTTCGAGCTATATTATATTCTCAACATTCCTTCCACATATTGGTGACAAACTGGACTAGATTCTAACAGGTTGTTAGGAAACAGATCTTTATGTGCACTTTTATTCTTGACGCTATGAACAAGAGAATGTTATATTCTTGAGTTGAGCTTTGAATGTCATTGTCCATCCAAAACTTTCGAAACTCTTCCCAGCAAAATAAACAAAGCAGAGAAAATATGCCATTGCATGGTCAGTAGGGTAAACTACTGCTTCTAAACAAAAAGGAATAAGGAGTTTCATTAGCTCATATGGCCATGACGATATGCCTGTAAGTTAATTGGTCAAGGCTTTAGGTAGGTTGGGGTTAACCATTTAGGATGAGTTGCTTACACCTAAGCGTGGGTTCACTTTTCTTGTTGAGCTACGGAATGATGGTTTTCTTTTCAATCTTTGATTTCACTAGAATTTCTCTTTATGTTCTATGTCGAACTCATCTTTAAAAATTACTTGGTGGTTAAAGCATTCTCTATGGCCCAGGCTTCTGTATGCATGTTTAAGAAAGTAAGGAATCCATTGTCTCTCTGAAAGTTTCATGCCTGTCTTTAAGAGATTGTCCTAGTTCCTGTGTATGCGAATTGCAATTCGGTTTTTTTTTAAATAAAAGGTATGCATTGTTTGAAATCAAACTATGTTAAGAAAATGCATTTACCTCGAACACTGTTGTTCTCTTGTTTTCGAAGAAACAATGCCATCATTTTCTTTTTCTAACTGTTGAAAAGGCCTATCTACTTCGTGTCACAGGTGAAGAACCAAAAAGATTACTACAGGAGTATTGTGCCATCAATTCCTTTGATATCGATCCCCAAAACCCATCAGTGAGTTTTGTACCCTCTCGTTCCGTCTTACGATCTGATTTTAAATTTCTTCCATTTCACTTGTTCCTACAGGACATTGTTTGTGCACTGGAATGGGAAGCCGTTGGCATCTTGATGCGCCCGAAAGCAGGAAACTATGCGTCGAGTTTCAGTAGACTCCCACCTTCGTTTCATTAACAGACTTCCCAATATGCTCAGGTTGAACACTATCCTTATACTTACTACATAGTTTGCAAGGGCAATGAATCTGAAGGAAGTGTTGGATGCTGATGTTTTTCTAATTGCAATTTGTAATGTAGAATATCGACCCCAAACACTCGGAACAAATACGGTTTGATCGATGATTTTTATAATTTAGAATATTTTCCTACAAGTTTCCTTTGGCTCATGTGTAGGGATTGAATTCTAAATAATGTAAGGACTAATTTTCATGCATTGATTACATTAATCTAATTGTTGAGGAGATTAGAAATAACCAAAAGAATGTGAAGAAGAACAAGAAGATCTCTGAAGTTTCAATCTTGTTGCTAAACTTTCAAGTGAATTAGTTTGCCTCTTAAAATTTACATTTAAATTTCATCATATAATTTTGATTGGCATTTACAATCCTTACGGGCGATCTCTAATACCGTATAAACACAATGTTTGCTCGCAAGCTCCGCGGTAAAGTCCCTCTTATTGTTACATTCATGGTTGGTCTCCTATGGTTATCGATGCATATGGAACATTCCTTACTATTGTATACACAAAATGTTTGCTAAACTCCCCGCTAATTGCAAAATATTTGTTCACAAGCTACGCGGTAAAGTCCCTCTTATTGTTACATGCATGGTCAGTCTCGTGTGGTTGTCGATGCATATGTGACACCCTTTACTATTGTATACACACAAAATGTTTGTTAAATTCTCCTCTAATTCAAAATGTTTGCTCGCAAACTCCGCAATAAAGTCTCTCTTATTGTTACATGCATGGTTGGTCCGTGTGGTTGTCGATGTATTTGCAACATCCCTTTCTATCATATATACACAAAACGTTTGCTAAACTCCCCTCTAATTGCAAAATGTTTGCTTGCAAGCTACGCGGGAAAGTCCCTCTTATTGTGACATTCATGGTTGGTCTCCTAAGGTTGTCGATGCATATGCAACATCCCTTACTATTGTATACACAAAATGTTTGCTAAACTCCCCTCTAATTGTAAAATGTTTGCTCGCAAACTCCTTAATAAAGTCCCTCTTATTTTCTACAAAAGGTGGGACCCCACACGGTCAACTCCACGATTATCTGTGAGGAGTCGAGAAACTGTAGTTCGGAGGAGAGTATTGTCTGACTTCGTCGAAATTCGAACCCTTGTCTTCTTTTGTAACTCTGCTCCTTGGCCACGACGGAGGAGGATATTATCCGGCTTTGCCAAGATTTGAACACTTGTCATCTTCTACAACTCTGCTTCGTTATAACCAATTCAACTATGCCCCACTAAAGTCCCTCTTATTGCTACATGCATGGTTGGTCTCATGTGGTTGTAGATGCATTTGCAACATTCCTTACTATCGTATATTGCTAAACTCCCCTCTAATTGTAAAATGTTTGCTCGCAAGCTCCGCGGTAAAGTCCCTCTTATTGTTACATGTATGGTTGGCCTCTTGTGGTTATTGATGCATATGCAACATCCCTTACTATTGTATACACACAAAACGTTTGCTAAACTCCCCTCTAATTGCAAAATATTTGCTCGCAAGCTCTGCGGTAAAGTCCCTCTTATTGTTACATTCATGGTTGGTCTCGTGTGGTTGTCGATGCATTTGCAACATCCTTAATATCATATACACAAAATGTTTGCTAAACTCCCCTCTAATTGTTACGTTTGCGATCGATCTCGTGTAGTTGCTCATGCACATTTGGAACACCCATTAGAGTTGTAGTAGGAGCAATAGTTAGAAAATGGTTAGAAAGCTAAAACATTTGTATATTCTTTGCTTCAAAAATAAAAATTAAAATTAACGATGATCATCATCGGTACATTTGCAACGCCCTTCAGAATTATCGTCGAAACAGTAGGTTACGATTCAAGTGACCAAGCATCGAAAGACTTTCAGAGAAAACAAAAAGACATTATTCACAAACTAATAGAGTGAGGAAGTTCTTTCCATCTACAAAGAAGGTGCAAAGCTATTATCCATAAGATATATACATCATTACCCTGAAGCAAAAGAGAATTCTATGTTATGTACAATTTTGATCTTCCTTCATTTCTTCCGGCGGCGAGATCAGGAAGCCGAATGAATGGTGTCAGGTAGCATCGCAATCGTCACTATGGAGTATTCACAACCGATGGGAAGATTGTAAGGATTCGATGCAGCAGTCGGTCCGAGCAACCGACGGCTACTGGTTTCGCTGGTGTTTGAAGCTTCTAGCTGATCTCCGCGCTGACTCCTGGGCGACACCGATGGCCGTACGACTTGTCGCTCGATGTGCACAATCTGTCCAATTATGTAAATTGGACTGACTGAATGTTGTTCCTTGAACAGAGCCACAGACTGTTCGGAGAGGTAGTGCTTCGGGCAGTTTCGATTGATCGCCTCGTAGTGTCCAGCGGGGTTCAAGACAAACGCAGCGAGCTCGTGAACCTCAAAACGACCGAAAGCAATCTTCTCCTTGTTTGCCTGAAAGTAAGCAGTCAAAAAGAAATATTAGATAGCATAACTCATGTTACAAGACCAAATCATAAAGAGTCGGTAAACGCTAATGTTACTCATTTTAGATTTCTGAGAACATACTGAATCGAAAACAAAAAGCTACAAACTAGAATCAACATTACATCCTTACCGATTTATGTTTTCGTCCAAAAGAAACAAAAATGCAGCAGTATATTTCTGAGAATGGTAGGTCTATCGATATCGTAACAAAATGCTATGAAAAATTCAGAAGAATTTTCGACCCACCTGTTTCTCTAGTTGATGTTTACTGTATAAGCTTTTAAGTTGCTCGTTCTTCTCTTTGAGTTCCCCTAAGAGATTCCCGTGTGCAGCTTCTGCCCTTGAACAGCGCTCGGAGAGCTCAGCGCGATGGCGAGACAAAAAGGTCACCTTGTCTGCAAAGACCTTTATACATGCTTGGAACTCCCTGGTAACATCATCTTCATCCTCACTGAGAGAGCTGGAAATCGAAAAGAAGAACAAATGCTTAGAGAAGGAATTGAAGATTTAGATACGAGCTAATAGATAGATCAGTTAGTCGTCTTGAGAAAACGAATTTGCTTTTACTAATTCATGTACCATCAAACATAGACCAACGAAAGAAAGAATTCATTATGGGAAAATGATCTTGTAAATGGCCAGTTCAACTCAGATAGGAAAAGAGTTCTGAAAAGGTTTCTTTCAGCAGTGGTATTTGAACTTTAAACGAAACGGGAGAAGAAAGCTTTCAATGGATACCTGCCAAGAGACTGAGCCAAAGAACGTAATGAGTCTCCGAAATTGGCGACAGTACCAGGAGCAGTAACACAACTGCGAAATCGTTCAAAGAAACTATGCATCTTAACAGCTTTTGAACGCAAAGCGTTGTACTCCGAGGCCCTTCTGTCCGCCGCACACAAGTTAGTGCGGGCATCCTCCCTTGCTTCATGCAGGCAATTCTCCAGATGGACACAGTTCATCTTGCAGTGAGCAAAATTTAAAATTTTGTAAGATGTATTAACTATGAAATTTCGAAATCATTACTGTGTTTCAGATCCATGAATGTTTCTCCAAAATTAAAACAGAAAAAAACATGGATGCATATTTCATATCAATAATGTTTTCGTCACGACAATGAAGAGAAACAACATGATGCGAGTAAATATTTCACGAGAATCAGTATCATATTCCAGCATCTATCAGGTGTCACAGAAATCCAAGACGAGCACATATCAAGGTCTCTAATTTACATTCTTTTTCAAACACCCTTCTGTTTTTTCTTAAGTGAACTGATTATATTGGCTCAAGGTTTCAAAAAGCATATACAAGCGGTAAGCGATCGAACCACTGCATAAAATATATGAAGCATGCGGGAGCATATGGAGTCAATATCAAGAAATATTTGTATTGATAAAGAGAACTAACATATATAACAAACTTTGTTAATCAATACACCAAATTTTCACTTCCACAAAATAAAATGTGAATCATTAGAAGTAAAGAACTCGACTTATAACAACAATGTAGAATATCTAAAGTGCAGATCGCTTGCAAAACAAATGATTAACAACAACCACCACCACCAAGCCTTATTCCACTAGGTGGGATCGGCTTAAAACAAATGATTAACAAAACACTTAAAAAGTCAGAATCTAACAAATAAGGTAACTTAGGATTTTTAAGGTTAATTTGGTTCAATCTAAATTGGTTAAATGAACCAGATCAGATTTTTTTCCTTTTCAATTTTACATGTCGACCATATAGATCATGCCACCATATGTAGCTATTCTACAGTCCCCTTCCAAATCTGCCTACACGGACAGCTGCATATGCACCCCACACAACCTTTTTGAAGAACTATAACTCAGTTGAAGCCCAACATGTGGATTGATGTAATTATAACTTAAGTTTGTTTAATCAGAGACATTAGAAGGACTTGAACACACATCTGGTGTCATGTTTGAATAATTAAGAACTTTCGTCAATCCTATTTTTCCACATGCTGTAGTAATATATGCCTATCGAAAGTCATCAACCTATTATTATATTGCATAACCATGTTACTGCATGTATATTAATTTAGGTATTAAATTTTCTGAACGCAAACAAACAGAAAGCTTGAAAGACAAATGGAGAATTTACACGAGCTCAGTACACAAACTACCAAAAACCTATTGGGATTTGTTGGATAGCTTCGATAATGAGGTATCGGTCTAACAAATAGAAAGTCGTAACCCAACAAGAAGTGGAGAATTTAGAGAAGACATGACTATTAACTGTAAACAGAGTAGATGCGAGCAACTTATCATAGCTCAAGGAGATGCATGTCTCTCAATATAAACATTATTGCGTTGATACATAACCCACATATATGCACTATATATTCAAGTGGAATTATCAACTATTCTAGAAACTAACCTGTGATTCATCAAGTAGGCTTCGATTCATCTCCAGTTCTTTCTTGAGGCAGCTGACCTCCTCCGTAGTTGCTTTGAGCTTGTTTTCCAATTCATCACACTTCTTTGACTTCTCCACCAGGGCGTTTTGCAGGCCTATCACAAGGCTATCGCTATTCTTGGACTCCAAAAGTGTCTTATCAAAAGTTTCACAAGGTAAAATGTTCTCAGAAGTTCCAGCACCAATACTGGATGAATCCTTTGCCATGGTCAATTGGGATGTCATCATTTTCACTGCATCAACAAGAGGGTCAACCTTGCCTTCATCCCGAGGTTGCTCTAGCATTGAAGCATCCATTAAATTGTGTGTAGAGTTGATAGCATGCAAATTAAGTGTGCCAGAAAGATCGCTCATATTCTCATCTCCAACTTCAGCTGCTTTACTTGCTTGTCCATAAACATGATCCATCTTTGGGTCCAACAAACCAAAAGTGCTAGACACCTCATCCATAGTCATGGTTGACGTGTAAGGTATGTGAGCATCCCCATCTCCAAAAATACCAAACTTTTGAGTATCATTCTTGATGGTGGACATATTAGAATCTGAAACATCTTTACCTGCAAGTTTTTGCTGCTCCTGCACATACTGATCTGACAATCTCTGCTCAAGCTCTTTGATCCTTTTTTCGTAAGACAAGCATTGCTCTTGCTTCATATTCAGCACAGACTGAAGATGATTGGCAAAGTCATCCTTCAATTTAAGCGCCTCAACTGTCTTCTCCTTCAGATTTTTCAACATATCATCCTTTGTGAATTCATTCAAGCCATATCCGGTATCAGTATTGAGTGCACAGATCATAGCAATTGCTGAAGCAAGTTCAGCTTTCAATTGTGCATTCTCAACTTCCAGCCTACTAGTTCCAGCAATATCCACCGATTCACAAACCTCGAGAAAATGAACCTTCTCACCACTCTGTAAAGAAATTTCTTCAGATTTAGTGATATTGCTGCTGCTACATGTAGCAGAGAAATCTTTCTCTGATGCATGCTTCTCAGACATAGAGATCAATCCTCCTAACGACACTGGTGCAAAACGATCTACATCTACCATGTCAATCTCCAGCAAGTTTCCATCAAAAGGTGTTATGTGCACATCACACTGACTTGGAGAATCAAACAATCCCATGGTAGCTAATAAATCATTCGGTATGTATTTACTCCAAGTTTTAAAGAAGGACTCCCGTCGTCTAATCTCAGCTTCCCTCTCCGTTGCAAGCTTTTCTGCCAGTTGTCCACCCAGGCCCATGTACAACTTCAAAGAAGATTTCCTTCTTACAATCTCAGCAAGGCAAGCTCTATATGCTTGTCCTACACCATTGACAAATTTTACATTTTCAAACTCCCGGTCTTGATGCCCCATTACTTCTTGATATGCATGAAGCTCATTGATCATGTCTTTGATGCCAGATTGAACAAACTTAACCTTCTGCATACTGAGATGGACCAACAAATTCATGTCATTTTTCTTTAACTTACACTTATCAAGTAACTTTAACATGGCATTATCACAATTCTGCATTTTTGGAAGGTGATTTTTTTCATGCACATCATATATTCCACCAAGAGCTGACACAGCATCATGAGGGCGAAGTGAGGGAGAAAGTGACAGATCAGAATCATCCACAAGCTTCTTAGCAGTTTCAACATCCTTACTGCAAAAGAAACATAAAATCCAACATTACATTCAAACAAGCATTCAAGAAAATAGACAAATGAAGTGCAGAAAGAAATAGTTTGTCATCAGCAAGCAGTATGCATCAGGAGAGAATTCCTGAAAGCAAAAATCGTTGCTCCATTCAATGGAAATTAAAAACTAAAATGTATCGACAAAATAACTGACAACTTAGCAAGTCTCCAATGACTGCTCGGTGTTCTGACTGTATTCCATAACATAATATCCATTCAGACTCGACCCTTTTCCAATAAAGATTCTGCTTATACAAATGACCTAGATAAGTGGTCAAAGTACCACTATTATTCATAAAGCTAAAAATGAGGTCAAATGAAAAGCAAAACCCATCTCAGCCAGGATAGTTATTAGGGCAATGTTTTCTGAAGCTCGAAGGATAAAGGCAGAAATTAAGTAGTGGGTTTCAGAGACGTCTCTAGTGGGCATTCAAAGTTACTACAAAGGTTTGTTGGATGGAGTAGGATAACTATGGGTCGCCTAAAACTCTGGTTATAGATATTAGGATGAAATAACAAAAAATATCTTGCTTTGAGAAAGGATCTTATTGAAGAGCATGGCCTAGTAGGTGATCATAAAGATTACTTAGTTCAAAATGAACGGCTAGAAGTCCATCTTAAGCAGAACACAGTCTGCAGCCTAACCAAAATTCCCTTTTCGGAATGGTAAAAGCTGAATAATATAATTTGATTAATATCATCATGATTCATGAGATAGTTTAATGAAAGACATAAATTGTAAAGAACCTGATTCTGACAATGTATCACCTGATTAAGTTGGTTATACTACCACTGTTGTTCTTTATGCTACATAAAGGTGGAATGAGGAGGCAAACTTATCTCGGTGCAGAGAAATCTTACAGCAATTTTATCTGACACATAGGAGAAAAGCAAACATGAAGTTGTGAGGTTCAGTGACCCCTGGATGTTTTGGACAATCACAATTTCTACAAAGGTTCATTAAATCAAGTATAATACAATTGGGCTATCTAAAACACAGCTTATATTAATGTGAGAAGGAGGAACAATCACTTGTCTGAGAAACCGGTCTTATAAAGTCCTAAACTATAATCACAACAACCAGAAAATTAAATTCAAAAGTCAAATTAAATTGCTAAATATGAATGCTAGTCCATACTTAAGCAGATCAAATTCCAACAACCAGGCAGAGTTTTTCAATAAGAAGAGTGGGATGAGGTTATGACAATAATAAGGAAATGATTGGATTGTTCAGATGGAAAGGTCAAAGGAGCATCTGAAATATCATTGTATGCTAGTTAAACTAATTTAAAAGAATCTGGAATGACTAGTTATGCTTTATAGGTTAACAAGCATTGAACAGTTAAGAAATGATATTTAAGATCTAACAGAGGTGAGATTGTTGAGATGAATATATTTGGTTGCTAGGAAAGACAAAATAGTAAAAGTTAATATTCACAAGTAGTTGCTAGGAAAGATGAGATAAAATATGTTAGTATTCACAACTACTTGAGCGTAGCTTGATAAAATATGTGAAATAAGCAAATATGGTACAATAACATTGAAAGATGGATAATTTCATAGTAACACAAAATTATCAATTAAATTCTGATGTGAGGGTATATGAAGACCAAAGAAAATATTCTTAACATCATTACAAGTGATTCAATTATCTTGGGCATTCTTGGTGGCATAGTCTCACATAGGGATCAATCGAGGGGTAAGACCCATTTAGCTTTAGCTAATGGTAAATAGTTGGGACACATGACTTGTTGTTTGCTGTTTTACTCTCATGAGATAAAAGAGAACATTCAGATCCACATATTGTAATTAGTCGCTTATTCTAGGCAATCTTCTTAAGATAAGAGCAATAGGAATTCTACACATGAAATTAGATATCCTAATACGCCAAATTGATAGGCATCATCATTGTCAAGATGTGAAAGACGCAGCTACTTAGGGTTGGCTACATAGATTTTATCCGTCTACTTAAGAGTATGCAAGATTAATCACAAGTAATATTCAAATCAATTAAATAATCATTTCTTCCATTAAATAGATTTATCTTTCGTCTCTCTATACCCATTACACCTTCAACTATAACTGATTCACTTCAATCTATTGGATTAGTTGGATGTTGCAGTAGCAGAAAATGGTAACATACGAACAGAAATCTAACCTCAGTGACTGCATTATAGTTTTCAGATCATTAAGACTCTTCTGATGATTTTTTATCATATTTTCCAACTCTCCCCAACTAGCTGAGCTCATAGATGAGATTAAATTCTCAAACCTTCTCTTCAGCTCCATAAAACCCTTTTTCAACTGTGAAACTTGATTTTCAAACTGCCGGTGAAGACTCAAGCAACTATCCATGCACTTTCTTAGGTCATCCTCCTTCACAAGATCGAGCAAGCACTTGCGGTTTTTAGATTGCAATCTCGGATGGAGCCTCACGGACCGAAGCTTTTCCACATCCCTTTCGAAGTTGGCGAGGAGGTCAGAGTGGCTCTTGTGCTGCTGGGTAAAGCTCCTAATGAATTCTGTATATCGCTGGTGCAACTTCTTAAATGTGTGTTCAAGATTGCCGCGAGCAGTGTCCAGAGCCCTCCCCTGAACCTGCTGCTCCCTCAGAAGTCTTTTGCACAACTCCAACTTCGCTTGAGAGCAGCCATACAACGCGTTGGCGAACTGGAAATGGTAACGGAACTGACGCTCGTAGGAAACCAAAGCTTTCAGGGCCGGGTCGTGCGCATTGTCCAAAGGGTGCGAATCATTGGCCGGAGAAGGCGGTGGCGGGACGGCCGGCTTGGGAACTTCGATAGCTTCCAGGGGCGGCCTGGGGGAGTCATCGTGGAGCCGAGCCTTGTTGTAGAGAAAGACCTCGCGGTCGTCCTGGGGGAGCTTGTAGTACGACAACGTCTGCTGCCCATCCAGCGAGGTGTTCCGGCACAGCAGGAGCTGCTCGACCAAGGCGACGCCGCAGTGGACCTCGATGGAGCGCTGGATGGCCTCGACGGGGGTGGAGCCGTCGCACTCGAACTCCAAGCTGTGCCCGTTCTCCGCGACATGCACCAGGAGCTTCTTCCCGAGGACGACGTCCTCGGCGGTGGTGGTCGACGCCGCCATCGACCCGGAGCTCATCTTCCCCACCCCTAAATCGAAGCCCTAGCCACCAAAAATCCAACCTCAAAACCACTTTTTCCTCCTCAAATCCCCCAATCTCAACACAACCCTCACTGCAAAATTCACGAAAAAATTCCTCAAAACGCCTGAAAATTGCGCCAATCCGGAAGAAGCCCAATTCGCCTGCGACGATAAACACCGATCGGAAGCGACAAATAAACAAGATCAAAGCGATTTTTCCGAAACGGATAGATCCCGAACACCGCGGGGAATTCGATGAGACCAAATCAACCAGCGATTGCAATGATCACGATTCACGAGCCGTCACAATCTCAATCTCTCTCTCTCTCTCTCTCTCTGCGAGGGTTTGCTTGCGGGGCTGGATAAAGAAAGAAGGCAGTTCGTGGGGGGAAGGAACATAAACAATTATTATTAGCGATAATTATCATCGTTATTATCGCAAATTTACAGCTTAATATTCTTTGCCTTTTTTGACTCTCTCTCTTTGGAATTGGAAGAAACAAAGCTTGCGAGGAAAGCAAGTCCAGTTTCCAAATAAAGAAAAACAAGTCCAATTCCAATTCATGGCGAATCAAAAATGGCATTGTTACACTAACTAACTATCTAACTAACTAACAATTAGCTTTAAAACTATTTCTTAATTTGGTTTCAGGAATATTATAAAAAATAATAATTTTTATTATAATCCTATGCTATAAAAGGTCATAATCTGGTCTCATAATAGAAATTATTAGATCTGTAGATTTACATATGAATAAAAAAAAAAATAAAACAATTTAAATTAAACTCGAAAATAAATAATATTAATCCAAAACTATCTTAAAACTTAAATATATATTTAAATAGATTTAAAATAAAATTCTAACTTATAAAAATAAAAAATACTTTCAAATCTTAAAAAAAAATATTATAAATAGTAAAAAAAAATATTTAGATCTTCTAAACGGCACTAAATGATATTTGATAGGTCCAAAAATAATGAATATAAGTTCCATCTTTGAAAGAGTTTCGATTAGTAATCGATTACGTCTCGTTTTAACATCCGAGTCAAAAATTATGATCTTCAAAAAATTGACTCTGTTGAATTCACATCATCAAGTACCTACAGCCATCTATAAAAAGATAAATTAGATATGTAATAGATTGTGAAACAACTACGCTACACTAAACCTTGATATTATAATTCTACCAATCTACCTTGCTAGATCATTAGATCCAACTAACTTAATCAAACAACTAAATGGACCACGTGATTCACGTTGATGAACACAATCTCTATTTCGCCGACTGAACCAGCTAATGCTTGGTCAAACTTGACTTAACCTCTATCGCCTCGTTGAGTTGAACCCATGTAACCTTTTGGATGGAAAGATTTAAAACAATTTTATTTGACTTATATTATAGGTAATTACATTATACATGAAAACATCGATACAATATTAAAATAATATTATTCTAATCAAAATTGAAATTTTGATACCGTTCTAGATTTTAAAAAATTAAATACCATTATTAATATCTAAATCACCTTCTTAATTTTAGATTTGTTTAAATATAATTGGGATTGTCAGATTAAAATAATTTAAATAAATTAGATTGAAATTTTATCAATTCCTTTTAAAAGCAAATCTAAATGGGTCAGTTCAGGGCAGTTTACCATTTATAAGAAAGTGAATCGAGAAATTACAATTGATCACGACGAAAGAGAATATTATCTCAACTTCATCGAGATTCGAATCCTTTTCCTCTTCTACAACTCTGTTATATCATAAACAACTCAGCTATACGAGATCTTGCACGAGTGCGCGTGAGACAATAAATGTGAATTTCAATTTCTCCTTAAGAATTTGATCGTGCACTCCAATATAATTGACCAAGGCCTTTTACTCTCAAAATCAATGAAATTAAAATATTTTAATGAAAATTTGAAATATATTACACGACCCGACGTGAATTATAATAAATATATATATATTAAAAAAGTTTAATAAAAAAAAATAAAATATATTTAAATATATTATAAAAAATCAATAATATCGAATGATCTATATAGATTAGTTGAACGAACCATATTATAAAAAAAAACTTAATCAATTCTATTTGTATACATCGAGAATCTATTATTCTTTCTTTCAGTAGATCGACACTATCTTAAAATATTTTATTTGTCTATCAACTTTTATTTTTATTTTTTTTATAATACGTATCTGAATTTTAGTCGATTAATTTTAGAAATAGATAGTTATTAGATAAATTTAAAATATAACTTCTAAAAAATAAACCTTCAGAACATTCGTGTACGTGTTTTTAAAAATCCCATTTACAACATTTATTTTTTATTTAATCATCAAAATATCTTTTATATATTTAAAAAATTAATAATTTATTAAATACAATCTAATTTAGCATATTCTCCTCTAACGGCACGTGCCACACCAAAGAATATATAGATTCTTGATTTATTAAAGTTCCCAACACGCACTTTGCATTTACTTTTAAGACTTTCAAATATTTAAGAAACTAAATTATTGAAATAAATTATTTTTTATTTTTATAAGTAGAATATTTTCTTCAATTAAAGTTGGAATTATTTAATTAATCACTTAATCAAGATGTCTTTGATATATCGGAGCGATATATTGATGTTAAAACGTAACACGTTTACGCCGTTACACACTGACACGGTAACGCCGTTTTCTATGGGGTTTGGGGAAGGAGGAGCAGGTAGCGTTAGGAATCATTCGATCCAACGGTCAAGAATCGTTGATTCCACCGATAATAATATCTTGACCGTCCACGCTGTAGCGTCCCCGACGGTTGCAAGCTGCTCCCTATCTCCTTCCTTCCCTCTATAAATTCCTTCTGCGACCGTTTCTGGTCATCGTCTTCTCCGCCATTCGCGGCAGGGTTAGGTTTCTGCCTTCCGGCGGCGAAGATGGCCGACGAGGCGACTCCGGTGGAGTGGCCGGCGAGCAAGGTGAGGGAAACCTTCATCCGGTTCTTCGAGAGCAAGGAGCACGTCGAGTGGGGGTCGAGCCCCGTGGTTCCCCTCGACGACCCGACTCTCCTCTTCGCCAACGCGGGGATGAACCAGTTCAAGCCGATTTTTCTGGGGACCGTGAATCCCGGGACGCCGCTTGGGCGGCTCAAGCGGGCGTGCAACACCCAGAAGTGCATCCGCGCCGGAGGTAAGCATAACGACCTCGACGATGTTGGGAAGGACACGTACCACCATACGTTCTTCGAGATGCTCGGGAACTGGTCCTTTGGTGATTACTTTAAGGTCGAGGCCATCACTTGGGCATGGGAGCTTCTCACTCAGGTCCGAAGACCGAAAACACTCCTAAATCGTAACTCTTCTCACATGTGCTCCACAGCACAGAAAGAAAGGTTCCATCTTTTAATGTGTTCTGAAGAGTTCTGTTGTTGCTGGGGTGTGGTGTTTCTGACCGTCCCGAAGTCTAGTTTCTAGTTTGGTTATTATTTTCTTAATTATTTAGCTTAAAAAGTTATTTTTTTTCTACAAACCAGTGAATTGAAATTATGATTTGCGGCGATCAGTATATTTTCAATTCCTTTGTAACAAGTCAGTAGGGATGCAACTTATTTTGAGAATAATCAGGATAAATGAACCACATAAGTAGCACAACATGTTCTGAGAAGATGTCAATTGTGTTAAGGGCATTTATATAGCTTAGAGTAGCTACTTATTTATTGATCTACAGGTGTACAAACTGCCTAAAGACAGGATCTATGCAACTTATTTTGGTGGGGATGAGAAGTTAGGCCTGCCACCAGATACTGAAGCTCGAGATATATGGCTAAAATTTTTGGCACCTAGGCGAGTCCTACCTTTTGGCTGCAAGGTAGGATTAAGTGATCTCATAACTCATAAGATACTCTGTAACGATTGGGTTGTCATTCAATCCAAAGTACCTTTTCATTGTAACATGAACGTCATTCAATCCATTTAAAGATTCATTTTGCCTTGGTTACACTGTACCATCTCTAACTACATAAGGATGGCCACCTAAGGTAATCATAATAGGACCTCATCTTGTCTTTTAGCATCATGTAGGAATGTTGTTCAACAGGACAATTTCTGGGAGATGGGTGATACTGGCCCTTGTGGACCATGCACAGAAATTCATTTTGACCGCCTTGGGAATCGTGATGCGGCCTTGTTGGTCAACAATGATGATCCTACTTGCATTGAGATATGGAATCTTGTATTTATTCAGGTGTGGCATTTGATATTTTTTTCCTCTTTTACTTGAATTTGCATGCCTCGTTGACCCTTTCCCAAACAGTTCATAATTTGTAATTATGCTGCAGTTCAATAGGGAAACTGATGGCAGTTTAAGGCCTTTACCCGCCAAACATGTTGATACAGGGATGGGTTTTGAAAGATTGACTTCAATTCTTCAGAATAAAATGAGCAACTATGATACTGATGTATTCTTGCCCATATTTGATGCTATTCGACAAGTAAGTTTTCAATTATCGTAGTTTGTTTATGAGTTCCCAAGTCCATGATATATATTTTTGTTTTTAACAAGAAACTTAAATGTCAATTTTGGCAGTTAACAGGGGCTCAACCTTACTCAGGTAAAATTGGGGCAGATGATCAGGATAAAGTTGATATGGCTTACAGAGTAGTTGCTGATCACATTAGAACTCTTTCTTTTGCTATTGCTGATGGTTCACGTCCTGGTAAGTAACTGGAAAAGTTTCCTCCTTAACTCCTTTTCTTTCTGCAGTTTGCATTTAATTGGATACACTTAATTCAGATCACCATGATAAATAAGACTGAACCAATTAATGATTCTAGCTCTGTATCATCTGTTGCTCTCTGTTTTTTTTGATGCATTGTGATACTAAAATTTCTAATTTATTCTTCATTCGGACCATCTTTGTTGCATGAAGAGATCACTGCTTGTGCATTCATGTTTGATTCATTTGCACAACAATTATTGAAACAAGTATTGTACATATCTGTAACTTTTCCTTAGTTTGTGGAAATATTATATTATGAGGAAAAGGCAATGCATCTCATTTTCTTTTTCCAATATACTGTATGCCTTCATTGCATAAATAATTGACAATGCTAGTGGAAATCATCATCAAGGAGACCGGAGAGTGTTTACTCTCCTTACTATAATCTTCCTTTTTCTCGTTGCTTCTATACACAAATCTCCTTTTATACCCTCAATTAACCAGCTTTTGCAGCTGGAACATAACTTTAGGGGGGGGGGGGGGGGGGGGGGGGGGGGGGCGTTTGTTTGGGGGTTATCGTTGATAACCTTGGTTATCTGTCCAAGAATCGACGATAACCTTGTTTGGTTTAGGTTATGATCGATTCTCAAGTAATGCATATTACCATCACATCAACAAATGGATTATAATCTGGGAATGTGATTACCTTAGCAGCCTAAGGTTTCTGCGATTCCGGAGGTTAACGAAAATTTTTTCCATGATTACCTTTCGATTTTAAAATTGAGTTAATTGAAATGTACCGTGAAATCTAATTGAAACCGGGTTAATTAATTCAATAGATTTTAATTTAAATATTTATAAATTTAAAAAAGATAATTTCTTTTAAATTTAAAAAATAAAATTAACAAATTATATTTATTAATTTAATGAAATTATTTTATTAATATATATAAATTTATTTTAAATTTTAAAAAATAAAATTAACGAATTATATTTATTAATTTAATGAATTATTTTATTAAAATAAAATTAACAAATTAAAATAAAATATATTATTTTTTAATTTAATGAATTATTTTATTAAAATATATAAATTTATTTTAAATTTATAAAAATAAAATTAATGAATTATATTTATTAATTTAATGAATTATTTTATTAAAACAATTATTTTAATGAATTATTTTATTAAAAATATATAATGATTTATTTTAAATTAAAAATAAATAAATTAATATATATTTTAATATGTTAAAAAAATTATTATCATCATTAATATTATTAGTATATTAATATTAATATTATTAATTTAATTTTAAAATAAATTGAATTAAGGTAAATATAATAAATGTTAAACTGGTTATGTTTTATTCACTACAAATAAATAAGTTGAACTAAACAATATTATGTTATATTTTATACCCCATAACCTTGATTATGTGATTATTTGGTAATCACATAATCAAGGTTATATATAATAACTTGAACCAAACGCACCCTAAGGGTTTTTATATGGGATTGTTGGGGGGGGGGGGGGGGTGGCGAATAGTGCAATTCAAAAAATTCAAATTATAAGCATAATAGAAATAATAAATGCAGAAAGGAAATGAAGCAATAAATACAAACCTTGGTTTTTGCCCTGTAACCTATGGACTCATAGGCAACAACTATTTTTAAAACATCTACTTTTGTCATTTAATTGTTGACTAATCCATTTTCATAAATATCTACAGTAATCTTATGTGTATGTTGACTTTTAGGCAATGAAGGGAGGGAATATGTTCTTAGACGTATCCTCCGGAGAGCTGTTCGTTATGGCAGAGAAGTTCTGAAAGGACAAGAAGGATTTTTTAGCGGGTAATAGCCTTTTTGTTCTTTTGGCTAAGTTTGGTTTTTGTTCATTTTTGCTCAAGATTCCATACTTCCATGTAATACTTATTGGCATATGGAAGATTCACATCTGATATAACATGACTAAATCATGTACTGTATTACCAAAGATACATTTTTTAAGGATTTTGTAAAACAAGTCATTTCCTGTGAATATGGTAGCTTTTTACAATTGACAAAATCTGAAATAAATTAGTTTTAAAAAATACGTAGGTTTGACAAAAATAAAGCAATTTAATGCTTACCAAAAGCTGTTAATATAATTGATGCTCTATTTAAGGGAATAGTTTGTGTAATAGTTATTTAAGGGATTACCACATTTAGGTATGAGTTTATTTCTAATCTGTTTATTTATCTTTGTCTAATTGTTTATTCTCATTTACTTTAAGTTTGTTTTGTTGGGCATTAAAAGAGACTTAAATTTCTCATTTTCACGCATCTTCTTAATAAAATTTCTTTTTAGTGAATTTGGCTTCAGTGATATATCTATTTAGCACTGATAAACCTTTAATAATGAAGGATTTCTAATCATGACAGAAATCGATGGGTTTGGATCATCTCATATTCTTCCTTAGTTCATATATACTTGGTATAGATTACTAGCTCCAACATCTGACCATCTTGATATGTAAAATTTCAAGTATATAGTTCAATGGTAACTTTCATTAATACGACATTTTGGTCCTTTTGGACAACTTTACATTTTGATTCAACTCTCATTTTGGCCTGAAGTGATTTTGTATCTTTTTCTTTCCCTTCTCCATTTACATTATCCACAAATCATGGCTACAAATCTGAAGCCAAAAAAAGAGAACTTTTAGTGTATGGAAGCAAAACTTTATTAAGAAACTGGATATAATTAGAGAGACAGAATTCATTACAATAAGATATATTGTCAATGAAGAATTTTGCTTAGATGACTTGATTTCTGTTGAGGGCTATGTTGAGCTAATGCAACAGGTCATCAATATTGCTTAGATGACTTGGTTTCTCTGGAGGGGCTATGTTGAGCTAATGTAAAGAGTTTAACTGATCCAGAGAGGACCCATTGCAATAAGCTATATGGTCAATGAAGAATATTTCTTAGGTTACTTGGTTTCTCTTGAGGACTATGTTGAGCTAATGCAAACAGTTTAACTGATCAAGTCTCTGTACGAGTTACTTTTAACATCATCTTCTTGAAAATACCTTTGCTAGCCATAATAATTTTTTAAAGCAAGCAACACTATACATATCATTTTTGTACACTCATCTATCCCATACATTTATCAACAACCTTAGTTGGTTTGAGATTGCAAATCTTGTTTATAATCAACATTTATTTTCATAATGAAGGGACTCTTTCTAATGATTGTTAAACTTAAATGTGAATCATTTTTATAGGTAAACTATGTTTTGATATAATTCATGCTACATTTATTGTGTTTTAGTTGAATTAGATCAAATCAGGCCTATAAATAATACTCAATATTCAGATAAAATTTCAAACCTTGCTAGAACCAAATTACTTCAGCTATGTTACCTTCCAAATCTAAATGAGCATTATGAAGCATAGAGATGGTTATTGGTCAGTATGAACAATGTGTTAAATAAGCCTTTTCTGCATGGATTAGACTTCAGATACAAGAGTTTTTTCTTATTAATTACTGGGGTATGTGATATTGTCATGGGAATTAGTATAATACTATGATTATCTTGGAACTTATGAAACTCATTTTACCTTTTATATTCTTGTTAATGTTGCAATGAAGATCTTGTCATGATCCATCCGAGTTTAGTCCACCAAAAGGTAGACTTTGGTCAACACGCATGATATGAAGTAATGTTACAGCAAACACCACCATACAAGAGCTTAACTCAATGACATAACATAATCTAACCTATGAAAACTCTTCAAACAAAGAAAGAGTGGGCTATTTGATGACCCTTACAGCTGCTGCACGACTAGAAGAGGCTGTCCAAGACTACAATCGATGAGAAACCTTCTCTACCAACCTAAACAAGGTAGAAATTTTAAAGATTCACTTAGAAGGGAGGTCTACTTGCTCTAGGATGGAAGAAACTCCTCACTGTTGCTCCCAAGCTGACTCGCCATCACATCTTGGATGTTGTATATCTCAAGAGAGAAGCATGATAGGTGGAGTAGCACACCAGACTTGAGCTCACTGCCCTAGATTGAGAAGAAATTGACCCCCTGCTCTTACTCAGACACATGAGAGAGAGCTCCCATTGTTGACTACTGGTTGCACATAGGGAGAAGACATGGGTTCGCAAAGAGAGGAGAGGGAGGATCCACAGGCTGATCTAATTGGAGAGGAAGTATTGGGATCAGGAGAGGAAAAGCAAGGTAAGAGTGTTGCTCAAGAGATCAAGATGGGGATGAGAGGCCGGTCACACGCAAATTAAAAGAACAAAGAAGTGGTGCTGTTTCCTCCCTAAATAAGGTAAAATCCACCTTTAAACCCCTAAGCTAAGTTCTCCCCCATCGAGCCAAACATTTTCACCTTTAGCCAATCAAAATCAAATTGACTTTAATTCAAGCCTACATGAGTTCTCCCATTGAGCCAAACATTTTCACCTTTAGCCAATTAAAACCAAATTGACTTTAATTCAAGCCTACATGAGTTCGAAAACTCAGCTTGATCTCCACTTGACCACAACCTCAAAGAACCTAACAACCTCAAATTGATTTGAAACTCACTATAGCACCACAATTAGCCTCTAAAAAAGTTAACTTTATTTAAATTGATTCAACCTCAAACCTGACCACTAAACTCTGATCAATCTCTCTAATCCAAGACAAATCTTAATTAAAAGTTTGGGAGACATCAAAGCTTGTGTTATGTCTTTATTTCCAATTACTCTTCTTTCGTTGTTTGGGATATACATGCATACATTTATCTTTAATTACTGGGCTTCCTATAGCATCTCTTCTGTTTAATCACAGTACTATTACAATATCTAGTCTTGTAGGTGTTGTTGTCGGAGTGATGGGTGATGTATTCCCAGAGCTCAGACAATATGAATCTAAGATACAAGAAATAATTGCAGAAGAGGAAGCAAGTTTTGGAAGGACACTTGTGAAGGTGATTCTGGTTTTCCTCATATGCTTCCATTCTTGTGGTTCAATACCTCTAATATTATCTGCAACATTGTAAGATTCAGATTTAGGAATGTTCTTTTGTTTCTTTCAAATGCTATGGTTCATGCCACATATTAGATTCTCTATCTACATTTGATATACTCTAGTTTAAAATTAAAATATTAGAATATTTTGCTTTCTATTCATTGCCGGGTAAGACTTCATGTTATTTGACCCATTGGTTTTCCCTACCTATTCTCATGTTAAGCATTGTCTCCACCTGTTGTTACAAACTTGCATTTGCTCACTTGTTCACTTTTAATTGTGCCATTTTTATTTTTTTCTTGGATAAGTCATGGTATGTAATTCTCTCCTTTTGTTTTCTCTACTTATATATATCTTGATATCCCTGATGGAATCCACATGTTACCAGAACATACCAAATGAAGAAAGTTACTAGTTATAGCTGAAGGAAGCTTACTTTGTTACATAATATCTGAATGCATAATATGTTTCAAACAAACAACACTTAGGCATGGGGCCTCCAAGGCCCTAGGCAGAAAAAAAATATAATAGGGGCCCAAGGCATAAGCCTCGAGCTGGCCCTGCTTAGGCATGGCAACAAGATGAATTGCAAAAAGTCAGTTACTCTTTTTATGGCTGCCCAATTTTTGCATCATTGTGTTTTCGCAGGGAATTGAGAAGTTTAAGAAGGCTGTGCTGGATGTTCAAGGCAGTAAAATAAGCGGGCAGGCAAGTTTAATGGCTGGTTATTTGGAAAATTTTAGATGTGATCTTTTCACAAAAAATGCAATTTATTTAATCTAGCTGAATGTCTCATGCAACATCGAGGGAAGTGGCTAATGCATTCTTCCTTGATTTTTCTATATCTAAATTCCTTATAAATTTTTAGCTTTGTAGATATGTCACTCAGTTTTCAGTTGTTTTGGTATATCGACAAGCTGTTTGCCTTAATGGAATCTTTCAAAGATATTTTAGTATGTTGAGATTCTCACTTTTCTTGTTTTCACATCCACTAAATCTGTCATCCACTAATATTCTAAGTTTCACTGCTTTTACCGCTCCTTTTTAAGGAATTATTGATATGCATTCTAATGTTTTCTCCTGGTTCCTATCTGCATTGATATGTACTCCAGTTCCCTTCAATATCTTTTAATTGTTGACTTTAATCTTTTGATTACAATTAGCCTGGTACATTTCCTTTTTTTACTTTCTAATGTTTATCCCATTTTGTGCGTTAAGACTTTTTTCCCCCATCTTTTCTTTTCCATATAACCATTGTTTGTCTTTAGAAATTTTATTGCTTACAATTTGCTTAGTTTTATTTTTTATTTTTTATTTTAATCTTCACATGAGTTTGTTTGTTCGTTTGCACATACTTACTGTGGTAACTATCCTTCTTTGGCAGGAGGCATTTATTTTGTGGGACACCTACGGATTTCCCATGGATTTAACTCAGGTTAATTTACAATTTCATTACTTGGATATTATTTCTTTCTTGTGAGCACGTGCCCATGCATGTGTATCAATATACAGTTCTTGCATATCTATTTTATAGAATTGTTTCTTTCTTTGTTGTGAATATTCATTTTACAGATGATGGCAGAAGAAAGAGGACTGACTGTTGATGTTGAAGGTTTCAATATTGCAATGGAAGAAGCCAGGGAAAAGGCTAGAAATGCTCGCAGCAAGGTGTGTGCAGGAATATGAAATTGATTACAAGAAAATATCCATCTATTTTATTCAAAGATTTAACACATATATATACAACTTTGTCCATAAAAGAACAAATGGAAAATGATTAGGCATGTAGGCCATGATATTTAATTATTAAAAAAAGATAAAGAATAAAGGAAAGAATTAATTTAACAAGGAAAAAAAAGGAATGAGTTCATCTTCTTCTAAATTAGAGTGATTTACTGCATATTCCAATATTATTCTACCAAATATTTCGAATATTCCAACACTTCTCAAGTTGGAATGTAAATATTTGTCATTCGTAGCTTGTTTACCATATTCTCAAACATTGACTTTTGAAGACTTTCTGTTAAGATGTCTGCAGTTTGTTCCTTAGTTGGAATGTATATCATGCGAATAATTCCTTTATCAATTTTTTCTTTGATAAAATGACGATCCACTTCGACGTGCTTTGTTCGATTGTGATGAACTGGATTATGAGCAATGTTAACAACTGCTTGATTATCACAGTAGAACATCATAGGAGATTTATTAGAGAACTTCAATTCTTCCAATAATCTCCGAAGCCATATCCCCTCACATATCACATGTGCAACTTCGTGCATTTATTAGAACATCATAGGAGATTTGTGCTTCTGCATTGCTTCGTGCTACTACCGGTTGTTCTTTACTTCTCCATGTCACTAAGTTGCCCCAAACATATGTACGATATCTTGAAGTTGATTTTCTATGATCCTTTGAGATATCTTAAAATTCTGGAGACTACCTCAAGGTGTCTTTCCTTGGATATATGTGTAAAATAAAGTCTTCTATCTCAACATATTTAAGTTGTTCATTGATTAAAAAAATTCTATCTAGTTTTTCATTGATAATCAGTAGTTTATATATAGATGTACACTAAATTTGTTGGGATTGATTCTTGGTAAACAAAGGACTTAGTTTTCTGCTCCATGTGTCAAAATTGGTAGATTAATTTCGTTTCCCTATGATAATGCTTTTTCTTATTTTGTGTTTGTTGTGTGTTCTTACCAGATAGCTGGTCATTCCATTGTGATGGACGCTGATGCCATTTCTGTGTTGCATAAGAATGGTGTGGGGACAACAGATGATAGCTACAAGTATATATGGCACCAGGTTTGAACGTAGATCTCACTGGGAATGACACTAGCTGCTAATTGATTTTTTCACAAAAAAATGTAGTTAAAAATTCTCTTCTCCTGAATCTTACTATTTATTTTGATATATCCCAATGTGTGGGTTAGTAGAGGGCCAGCTTTCATGGTTCTACAATAAGAATAAGGTTGTCTAATTGAGACTTGTAACATCAATTCAAGTAAATAACCTCTCTGCGATGGAAGGCCAACACCACATTTGTGGCAACCTCATGCGTTACTTTTTCGTAGCAGGTTATTATGTATTCTACATATGCAAGTAGCTGTTTAGTGCTTGTGTTCTCTAAATTTTAAATTTCCCCTTTCATTAGCTAGATTCTGATATTTTATTTGTAATTAGCTTGCCTCCATCTCGAGCAAGTTTGTTGATATCAGCCTAGTGTTATGATTGTTGTAGCCAAATTTGTTCTATCTGCCAAAGAAATACATAAGTTGGTCAGAATGGTAATATAGAATCTCATGCACTGCCGTTTCATAGTATGTTATAATGCATTCTACAAATACAAGTATCTTTTTAGTGCTTGTGTTCTGGTAAGTTTCCCCTTTCATCAGCTAGATTCCAAATATTTTATTTGTGATTAGGATGCCTTCATCTTGAGCAAATTTGTTGATATCAGCCTGGTGTTATGGTTGGTGTAGTTTGTCCTTTCTGCCAAAAAATACACAAGTTGGTCAGAATTTTAATATAGAGTTTTGTCTTTCACTAGGACCATGAAAGTGTGGTTAAAGCTATATACTCAGGTACTGAGTTCTTAGACTCAGCCCTTGATCAAGTTGACATTGGCATTGTTTTGGAAAGTACAAGTTTCTATGCCGAGCAAGGGGGTCAGGTAATTTATCATGCACAATTTAAGTTTTTATTCCTTGATCGAAGCGTTTCTAGTTCAGTTTTATCATTCTTTTTCTTCATCTTGTCTCAGCATTTGAACTGGTTTGATAGACTCTTTTATTTAAAATGATACAAATTTAATCTAAACCTATTCTAAATTGTTGGTAGTTGACACTCTCACTGTGTAGCTTACTGATAACATATGGGCTAATACAAGCTTGCATAATTATAACAAGAGTACAAGACTTCTGCTACTCAATAGGTTTTTACTATAATTAGGGCTTCAATGGGCATTAATAGACTTCCAGTACCTTACTGGTACATGACGTACTCGTTAGTGTTGATTAACATGGTTGGCTTTCCATCTTTGACTCGTTAACCCTCATAAATCATGATTCACTTCCCTTAACAAACCTTCTTTGAGCATTAACTTTTGAGACAATAGCATTTCCAGTGACATACTGCCAGTATGATTTCAGCAGCGAGTTGATTTCAGGGATGTGTATATAAGTTAGAAGTTACACCTTAACAGTTGTTCCAATGTACCGAAACCTCAATTACACATTCACAGATCTAGATACTCAAATACAGACTATGGCTTATACTATGTCATTTTAGCATATTAGGACTTCATCTTGTTTCCCCCATGTGTTGAAAGCATTGTTTTCTCACTTTCTATTTGGTATTACTACTTTACTAGATATATGATACTGGATCGATTGAAGGATCATTTGGATCATTTCACGTAAACAATGTTCAAGTCTATGGAGGCTTTGTCCTCCATATTGGATCCTTTGCGGAAGGGGCTAAGACATTGATGGTCGGTGATAAAGTAACATGCAAGGTAAAACAGATAAAAGATTATAGATTTTTTGTTTCTATCCTAGACTAATGTTTTCATACATTGTAATTCTTTTTATCTATTTTTTGTTTGGTTAATAGGTTGATTATGACAGACGCAGCTTGATTGCTCCAAACCATACATGCACTCACATGCTTAATTTTGCTCTTCGTGTATGGAAAACAATTTCAGTTATCTTTTTCTTTTTTCTCCCATGGTTGTTTTTCCTCCATTCTCTTACTCGTGATTTGACTGAGATTCAGGAAGTGCTTGGGAGCCATGTTGATCAAAAGGGTTCGATTGTGCTTCCCGAGAAATTAAGATTTGATTTTTCTCACGGTAATATTCAACTCTGTTTTCGTAGAGTTCATTTTGGATATTCTCGGCACTAGTAATTTATTAGTCAACATGTGAACAGGACAACCTGTTCATCCCGAAGAGTTGAGAAAAATCGAATCAATAGTTAATCAGCAAATAAAAGATGAGCTAGAAGTGTATGCAAGTGAAGCATCCCTGGCTGCAGCAAAACATATAAACGGGTTGCGAGCTGTTTTTGGAGAAGTATGAAAGTTATTATTTTGACAATGAAATTTCATGGTTTCATCAGTCACTCAACCTTGTCTCTGTTAAATCTCTATCCTAATCTCTTAGATCTATCCTGACCCGGTGAGGGTTGTCTCCATCGGCCGTAAAGTGGATGACATGCTACAAGATCCTGATAATCAAGAATGGTTATCCATTTCCACAGAATTTTGTGGAGGTAAATTTTTGTCCTTCTGGACATCCTTGGTTGTGTTTTACTTTCGATACCTAATATTTTGTTATGCCAGGGACTCATTTATCAAACACTCGAGATGCTAAAGCATTTGCGCTTCTGTCTGAGGAGGGAATCGCTAAGGGAATCAGAAGAATTATAGCTGTCACAACTGGTTGCGCATTCAAGGCACTAGACTTGGCTTCTTCTCTTGCTTCTGAAATCAATGTAGCGTGCAAATCTGAAGGAAGCTTGCTTGAGAAGGTACTCAACTACTGGATATTTCAAATACAAGTTTACGATGCACATTCCATGAATTCCTTTTCCCGTTCTATTTTCCTACATAATTGGAACTGCATTTCTAGATTTAGAAATATTAACCGATAACTTTGTTATGGAATTCTTTTTATACTTCCGAGTCCTGAGAACATTTGATAATTGTGGTTTCTCAGATGTTTTGGAAGTTGCCGTACATGATATCCTCTTCAATTTAGGTGAAGGAAAATTTCTAAATAGAAAGCTCACATTTAGGTGACTAAAACCCATCACTAACAATTTCAACTTTTGATATTCCAACAACTATGACAAATTGTAAGGTCAGCAAAGAATCATTATACTGCAATATTTAGGATCATATCAATCGGTGCTGACAATAAAATAAGGTGCATCACTACCTATGGCGGGGCTGTAAACAAGCCAAACCGAGTCAAGATTTGAGGTGTTCAAGCTTGTTTGATAAGGTAATCGAGCCAAGCCGAGCCTAAAATGAACCAAGCCATTTAAATGATTATTCAAGCTTGGTGTGGTTTATTTTTTATGAGCTTGATTCGTTTAGATGTCATCGAGCTCTCAATTCATGCTTGTTTGAAACTTGTTTGTTCATTTTAAAAATTTATTTATTTATTTAACATGTTGATAAAAGTTTTATTAATGACTATAGGTCATGAACATTATTCACGAATATTAACGAGCTGAACACATATATGTTCAAGCTTGTTTGTTTAGTTTAACGAGTTGTTTAAGCTTGTTTATTTAATTAATCTTGTACGTATTGAAGGAATATAAACAAGCTTTTACCACACTAAACTGGTTCACGAACGTTCAGTTCATTTACAGTCTTACCCTATAGGGGCTTGTTAGCCTCGGGCATGAATTGAAACAAGACTTTTCTAGAACACCACCTGGTAACGAATCGACTAAATCATTCTTCTCTCTTTAAATGAAGTAGGTTTATGATAAAGATTTTATTCATGAGCTTGATTGATTGATGCTTCTTTCACATTCTGCATAAATAGGACAATGTACACATTTAGGCCCTAAAGCAATAATCCTGACGCTTACTTTAGTTGATTTGAAAGATCGTATCTATTTCTGTATCAATTTTTTGTAGAAAGTTGCATCCCTGAAAAGTAAAATAGATGCAGCTGCGATTCCGGCAGCCAAAAAAGCAGATCTCAGAGCTGAGGTTTCTCAATTGGAGGTAAATCCCACATTACAAATAGATAAACTTGACAGTTGATGAAGCAGTGCCACAGACTATCTTGTTCCCTAAATTCAGTCTCAGTCTCTGTTGCTACGCCTTATCAGGATCGAGTTAGAAAAGCAAAAAAGAAGACCGCCGAGGAAAACATCATGAAAGCGGCTAAAACAGCAACAGAAGCTGCAAAAGCTGCCGCTTCAAGAGGAAAAACGTTTTGTATCGTCCGAGTTGATGTAGGACTTGATACTTCGGCAGTGAGGGAAGCTGTTCTGAAGGTTTTAGAACTACAGGTAACGGTTTCTTATTTTATTTGCATTATTATGACTAGCCGTGAGTTGATCAATTCATACGAAAATGTTTTCGCATCATTGTTGTGTAGGGTTTAGCCGTAATGGCATTCAGCACTGATGCGGAATCGAACAAAGCTGTGGTTTGTGCCGGTGTGCCTGACAATGGATCAAAGGATGGACTTGTGATAGAATGGCTGAATGAAGTTATGAAGCCCCTCAAAGGGAAGGGTGGCGGCGGGAATAACGGTATCGCGCAGGGCCAGGTAAGTTATTTGAAGACCGAAATAACGATGTTAAAAGAATTAGATTTTGGAATTTAAGACGAACTTTTATATTTTAGGGGAACGAAGCTTCCCGGCTAGAGGAAGCAATGGACATTGCATCCAAGTTCGCTTCCTTGAAGCTACTACACTGATACATGCTGAATCTATCGAAGTTGTCGTCGCGAAAGAACTTTACGGTGATCCGATAGAAGCTATATCTTCCTAAAAGCATGGACATTGTCATTCAAAGTCGACGGTATTTAACTCAAACATTCAAAATTAGCTGTTAAATCACCAATACTTCAAAGTGATTGAGCTTCAACTAATTAGGGTTGTGAATGACTTGTATCATACTTGATTGTGTCCCAATGCCAAAAATGAGCTCCTTCATCAATGTTTCTTTGCCTTATGGTAAGTTATGACATTAGTTAATTCTGCTCAAAGTTGCTTCATTAAAAAGGATAGTAGGATGCACAAGATTTTCATTGATGCATCTCAAAAGAATGATCGGATCACATTGGATTGGTGTTACTTAGTTTTATGAGATTATTTTACGATTCGAATTCAGGACCTCAAGGTTTATTGTTCCTTTTGCTCAAAGTTACTTTATTCTATTCGTGATAGTTTGTTTTTCTTTTGGAGATTTTATTCTCTCTATTTTTGTGAAAATAGAAGGAAAAAGAATAATTTTTATATTCTATATGATTTTAAATTCTTCCTAAACATAATTTGAATAAAAAATATAATAACTTAAGGAGGCAAATATAGTGATAATTTATCAAAGGCGCATGTAACTTTCAATAATATTCACTCAATTTTAGGATATTTATATTTCATAATATATATTTTTAAAAAATAGTAAAAAAATCTTTGTTATTGATGTGGATCAACGTGATGGTCACCTTTGGGACTATGATGTAAAGGTAAAAGATAGAACAGATTTTTTAGATAATGAATTGGTTTAAATTTCACTCAAGATATATTACATATGGGTATAGTCGTCAATTTGAAGTTGAGGTAATATTTGTTTTGGTCTCGTAGTCAAACAATTTAGTTTTAGATTTAATTAGAAATTTTATCAACATCATTTTAAAATATGTATTCTGATAGTATTGATCCACCTAGTTTTCCGTGATCCGGCTGTGGATTGACCCGAATTGATGGACTTGTATTTTTTTGTGAATTGAGAAAATTTATTTATTTATTTTAAATTTTAAAATTAAAATAGAAAATTCAATTAATTAGTGAACATTCTAAATTATAATTCAAACTTAAAAATTACAATGTCATTATTAAAAATTTCAATTTAATCAATTTAAATTGTAATCTAAATTTAAAATTTTTAATACTTTTTTATTAATGATAGGTCTGTAGGTTAGCCCGCCTAATCTACAACCTAGATGATCGTTGAAATTTCTCAACCGTGTGGGACAGTTGGAGTGGTAGATCCCACCCCGTCTTATGATGAATTTTTAATGGATTAGATTCACTCTGTTATAAATTAATCTGTTTGACAATTTTATATCGATCAAAAGAAATCGTCGTTATGCAAGTAATCACTGTGATATATCCTCTTGGTCAGCTAAAATAAAAATATTATTATTTTTTAAAATGATTGATATATTTTAAAAGATTATTATTTTTTGATGTAATTTAACACTTCTAATTGCTGAATCTAAAATAAAAATAAAATAAACTTTAAAAGTGTATTTAAACAAATTAATTTTCAATATTTTACTTTTTTAAAAAAAAAGGAAAAAGAAAGTTGAAGCCATAACTCGCTATAATTCGTGAGCTCCAAATTCCCATTTAATTCTGGAAGTGGAGTTAATCGCCCACCTCAGTCGATTCGTTCGCGTGCTGCGGGAGGAGGCGAATCAGCCGATCAACTCGTCGCCGGCGATCGCGTCGTAGTCCTTCTCCTCCAATGGCGGCTGCCTCCAGGTACTGGATCGTCTCCCTCCCCATCCACACCTCCGCCACCACCGTCTGGAACCGCCTCCGCGAATCCATCTCGAAGAACTCCTTCGACACCCCGCTCTATCGCGTAATCAGCCTAGCTCTACTGCATCTTGTTTTTGTTGTTGCTTCCCGCCTTTAAAATCGTCTCGGTGTTCTTGCGGGGTGTAGTTCAACGTGCCGGATCTGCGAGTCGGAACCCTAGATTCGCTGCTCGCAATCAGTGATGACCTCGTCAAGGTAATTGTTTCGTGTCAGTAGGTTCCTTATGCTTCGTTTAATTGTGAATCCGGTCACGCAGTCGAATGCGTTCATCGAAGGAGTGACGCACAAGATCCGTCGTCAAATCGAGGAACTAGAGAAGGCGTCCGGCGTCGAGGTTGGTTCTTTGACTGTGGATGGGGTTCCCGTTGATTCCTATCTCACAAGGTAAATTCAGCAATTTTTTCACCCTTCTCTTTGATCGTGTTTTCTGGAAGTGTTAATGATAATATCATGCGAAACATTTGCCCTGGATGGCAGATTTGTTTGGGATGAAGGGAAGTATCCCACAATGTCGCCTCTGAGGGAGATCGTTGACGGCATTCATGTTCAAGTGGCGAAAATTGAGGACGATATGAAGGTCAATTTTTAGATTCCCCATTCTTTCTTATTGTTGCTGATGATAGCTTTTGCTTTAACAGATTGAATTTTACAAATGAGACTCTTCTACATTGAACTATTAAATTTGTATTTTTCATTTTATGATGCCTGGCTTATCTCCTATAACTGGGTACTTATTTTAGTTTTCATCTGAAATTCCTTCAGCATGAATGCATGATGTTATCGATATCATAAAATTCCTGTTCAAGTATTATCAACATTTTCAAATAATTTTGTTTTCATGGATGGATGATGGTTCTTTTGACCTCATAAGAAATTGATGGATTATCATATTTGATTTAACAACTATGTTAATCACTTTTCCAAAGCAGATGTATCAATAAGAATATTAAAAATACTAAATGTTTTTTATTCAGTTCTTTTTGCCTCTCCCTAGTGAATACCCTTGTTTTCATTTTTTCTCCTCTTTTCTTCCTTCAATAAGTAGCTATTAGTCAAAAGAGCTGAAATGTGTATTGCATATCTATTAGGGATGGGCATCTATAAACTGAAACTACAAAATCAAACCCTGTTCGTACCAGTAAAACTGAACCCGTTTTAACAGTTAACATATATACATGAATGACTAATCCCTGTCGTACTATGAAAATTTTATTTGGTTTTCCTCGATATATCCATTTTTATATATTTTTTTTCAGTTTAAACTTACCAAATTGAAATGGAACCAATAAATTTGGTTTGGTTTCAAATCTTTCTGAAATGGATTTGGTTTGATTGTTTATGAATATTCAAATTGGAAATTTTCATTTTGGTCTCAAATTTTTCTCAGTAAACCAAATCCCAGTATTTAACTTGGACCAATTGGTCATATGTTCATGTTCCGATTGAATGTTTTTGATTAATAGTCAACGATGAAGATGAAAATTACCAAAGTTGTATAGATTAAATCCTTCTCGTATAATAAGAACGAGAAATAATTCTTGTCAATCCTTTTGCCCCTTATTTTTCAAGAATTAGAAAGATTGATTTTGAGTTCAATTTCACGTAATTGTGCATGCCTAGCCTACTTCTTTAACTGCCACAAGATCAGTAAAAATATAATCAACACTTTACTTTGATTTTGACTGTATAAACCTCTCACGATCCATCTTGATTCACCAAAACTAGCCGAAATATTTAAAAAAGAAGAGGAAAAAAAGTGGGCATACAGTGTAAAGAAAGCCATAGCCCTTCTTTATCTCTAAAGACAGGGTTCCTTGATTGTTAGAGGTTTTATTTGGGGCCACACATTCTAATACAATTGTTTTTTCATTGAGATTGGCTCTAATGAAGCAAATGAAGACTTGAAAGCCAGAGAATGCTAGCACTTTATGTTTTCTACTATTCTGGAGTTGATAACTCAACAGTAGTGAACTCAGTTTATAACTGTGATTTTGACTGTTTACACATATGGATGAAGCAACAAATACACCCTGATTATTGATAGAGTCTAAAGACCACATCTGTGGTCATCTGGTTTCCTTTCATATTAAAGCCTGATTGTTTGAAGAAATCATTTTTTGCAGATTCGTGTTGCAGAGTATAGCAATATCCGAAGTCAACTTAATGCAATAAACAGAAAACAAAGTGGAAGGTACAAACTCTCTATTTTTCTAAGATTTTTCCCTTAAAGAATGTGATTTAAGTACAACTTTCCTTTTTGTCAATCACAGCTTAGCAGTACGTGACCTTTCCAATTTGGTAAATCCAGAAGATATTGTCACATCAGAACATTTGGTGACACTTCTTGCTGTAGTTCCAAAATACTCTCAAAAGGACTGGCTCTCAAGCTATGAAACACTAACTTCCTATGTGGTAAATCATTTTATCATACATGATTTAGCTGGTATAGGCTCAGTTTATTATTATTATCATTATTACTTTTCTTATTATACCTATTTTTTTGAAGTAGAATGAATTTTCTTGTAAAATGGAACTGACAAAATATCTTTGTCAGAAATTTATAAACTTAATTCTTTGGATATGGTCTTACTGGTAACTGTATTGAGCAAACCATGCCAACTATTTTTAGTTGATGGACAAAAGATAGACTAACAGGAACCTCAGCAGCATTACCACTTTCCTCTCGAGCTATACATTGTTCATTATATGGACCATTGTGGGAACTAGATTGCTCCTCTTGAAACTGGGAGTAGATGACCTAGTCAAAATTGAATTGTCTATATAATTGTCCAATTATCAAACTATATCAAATTAATTATCCAATTTCTTTGTAGACTCACTTCTGGAGGACTTTGGTGTCTGCATCTGCATATGTTGAAATAGTACAAGCCAACTCTATCATCTGATGCTTAACTCAAAGCTACCACATAGAATATGTTTATTTCAATGTGTTTATACTTTGACTATCTTGCATGTCTGTTCAAACATTCTTGTTGCAAGTTAACAACATTTTGTTGATGCTTAAATGAATAAACCTCAAGCTATAGAGAAAAGATAATGCTCATGAACGCTTTGCTTCTTTTAGCATCATGAAGTCTAATGAACTATTACATTTGCGATTTTAGCATGTCTGAAAACACTTTCATGGAAGATGCTCCATTAAGATTATTTACTTTTATGTACAAATCTAATCCATCATTGTTTTCAAATATGAGTAAAATATCTTGTATTCTCTACTTTAACCTCTCTATTGTTACAAAGTACCAACGATTGCAGATATGCATAAATAATCGGTTTCCTTAAACTGTAATGTTCTAAGCTCTATCATCTTAAACTAATCCATTATTGTCTTCAACCTGATTTATTCTTTCAACTCCTTGAGAGGATTTAATCTCTAGTTTCTTTTTCTGTTGGGGTCACCTAAGCAATGAGCTAACATGGACTTTCAAATTAATATGTGATTTTGGGCATATTAACTTTTATACTTTCTGTTGGTATTCCTTGCAATTAAGGACATACAAGAGATGATTGATGCACAGATTAAGACATACTTGATAGATTGGAAGTTGGATACCAAATGATTCTATTTACATCCTTTGATAGTTTACTACTCCATGATGCTATTAATATGATCAGGTTCCTAGGTCAACAAAAAAGTTGCACGAGGACAATGAGTATGCTCTATACACAGTGACACTGTTTCAGAAGGTTGCTGATAACTTCCGGAATAATGCACGAGAGAAAGGTTTTCAGGCAAGTTTTTTTACTCAAAAGATTTTATAATGTTATTGTCTCTTTAATGGATATATAAAATCCAGGTTTTCTAGCAAGTTTTGTTTTACTCAAAAAGGTTGCCAATGTTAGTTTCTATAATGGATATATAAAATCCCAATTATGCTGGACTTTTTTTTTTACCAGAAATTCACTCGTGTACATATCTTTTCTGACAAGTTCCAGATGGTCAAATATATTCATGAACTTTGTTTATCACAGAATTTAGCTTTATGTTTCTTGTGGTTCAGATTCGCGAGTTCGAGCATAGTCCTGAAGCACAAGCGAATAGGAAAGAAGAACTTGAGAAACTAATACAAGACCAAGACAGCAAAAGGAGTTCACTTTTACAATGGTGTTATGCCAGTTACGGAGAGGTGACTTTCGCATAATCTAATATGCTTATATATCTTTGTTTTGCCATGTTGCCATATTCCTCTATTATTTGTGAAATTATATATAAGATAATTATCTCACTGACAACTTCTCCCTTCGTCAAAGATTGTTATTTCTGAACTTTTTTTCCCCTTCAGATATTGTTAAGAAGTCTGATGCTATATCCTTGATCATCTCCTGTTGCTATGTATGAGGATGCATGATATTTTTTTTCCTGTTTTTGAATTGCAACAGTAGATCCAATTTCCAATCAAAATCAACAGTGCTATTTGATAATTCAAGAACCATCAGGATAAACAATTGAAGATAACTAGACTAGTTAGAATAGCATGCCCATGATTCACAAGGTCACCATGTTTCACAAGGAAAAACAATTGAAGATAGTTACAATTGTCTTGCCAGTTTGAAATATTCATCCTTTTCATGTTTGAGGCAACTTTCTCAATCCTATTCATATAAATAGAGTTCTGAATCAATGCTAGGTTGCGTTGATTCATAAGGTACTCCAGTGAAATTTATTCATAATGTAATAATGCCAAATTTTCAACTAGCGGCTGAAAGAAAGCTCTGAGGGAATTCGGGACAATATCGGCCCTCTGAGGATCCAAAAACCTCCAGCCTTTTTGTTCACCAAATACACAATCTATGTGACATCTGGTTTTAATTTGAAATCCAGATCGAGAGGGGAGCTTTACCAAAGAACCTACCATAGAGGAAATGAATCACAAGCTTTCTGGTTATCCTTACATAGAAAACGCTTAACACCTATGTCAAACACAGTCGGATTTCATATATGGGTCAAGAATAATACTCCTGTCAGCATGAAATATGTTAAACATTTGCAAGTAAAGAAATTTCAGTTGAACAAGGCTTCGCTTTAGTTGTGTCTAATTTTCTTTACCATTGTATCGTGTACATCTTCTTCAGGTTTTCAGTTCTTGGATGCACTTCTGTGCCGTACGAGTGTTTGCTGAGAGCATTCTTCGATATGGGTTGCCACCAATGTTTTTGGTACCACAGTCTTCCACATTCCTTCTCTTTCAAAGTTCACATAAATAAGTGTTGACTTAAACTTCCTCATTGTCTGTAGTCTGTAGTTTTGGCGCCTTCCATGAAAAGCGAGAAGAAGGTTCGCAGCATTCTCGAAGAGCTATGTGGGAATGTTAATAGGTGAATCCTACTCTCTGTTATCGACACGTTCAGCTTGGACCATAAATCCTTGTTTGGCTGGAGCATCACATCGCATGGTTTGATCCGTTTTCCTACTTTTGTTTTTCAGTTCCTACTGGAAATCTGAAGACGAAGTCAGCGTCGCAGGTATAGGCGGTGAAGCAGAGGCTTATCCCTACGTCTCCTTCACTCTAAATCTCGTGTGATACGAAAAAAGTTCAAACTGTGAGTTTGATCAACCCCTGATACAAAGTAAATTTATTTCCATCTACTACATGATTGCATCTTTCATGTGGTATTCTAGGTTTTTATTTTTTTCCCCCTACACTTGAGATCATGAAACCATTTCAATCCAATAAATGTTTTTTTGTTTTTGTTTCTTGAGTTGCTTAATGACTTTGTGTTTATGATAAACATAACCCAGGTTTTTTCTTAAGTACTTCATTATCATAGCTGTTGTAACTTTTCTTGTAGAAACAATTATTGCTTGTGAATGCTAGCCTAGGTACAATTCATTCTCTTTATGCTTTCATTTTAATATTTAGATGAAAATTTTGAGGAGAGTGATCATTCATTATTACTATTTCATAGTTCAAAATAGAGATAAATATAGCCCTCGGGCAATTGTGCAATGATAAAGTGCTCAGTAGGGTATTAAAAAAAAATGATAATCCCAGTTAGTCGTATTGACTCAATCCCTGGAAGTGACTGACCCGATCCCACGGAAGTTTCCCATCAGTCACCAGGGTAAATCGGGAAGCGCACGCAACGGCTAAACCAGATGCCCAGCATCCTTGCGATCCCCATTTAGAGAAAAATTCTTGCAAATACGTCGTAGCTGGGAATTGAACTGCGGGTGCCTAGGTGACAACCTGAATGTCCTACCATGGCACCATGGCCCCGAGGACCTCAGTAGGGCACTCAAGCACTCATGGTTTGAATCTCAATTATAATGCATAGTAGACATCTTATAAAGTCAAGTCTTTTCAGGGACCCAAATTTAACTTTTTAGCATCTGAATTTTAATTAGTAAGCTTAGAAAGATTTTATTAAATCTAAATTTGTATAATAAATTTCTACAGATTCCAAACTTTATTTTATAAATCTGAATTCATGAAAACTAGGTGAGCATTTTCGATACATAAGAGAAAGGAGGAAAATGCCGTTTGTTGGAGATTCACAAGGAAGAACAACAACAATTATTATTATTATACTTATCATAATAATAAAAAAAAACATTAGCAGCAGGACCATAATTGAATAAGGCAAACTATTTGGATGATACAAACAAGAAGCCCGCAGTTGTCTGTATATAAACACGAGCACCCATAAATGATTCAACATACTACACAAACATACAAAGGCTGCCTTATTCTATTGGCATGAATTTATCTGTTTTTCTTCTTTTGGGAAAAAAAATCTGGTCAAATTCACCGAACGGATGATCGTTTTTTGCTTCGATACGATCATGGAAGCGCATCCAAGAGATTTCCATATTTGGCGAAAAGGCCAGCACGGGTCGGGAATTTGTGCTTCTTCAATCGTCTCCTCCTCGTGTTGCTTGACCTGCATCATGATGTTTCCTAACGTCAATGATAACCAACCGAAATCTCAACTATCGATTGCTTGCGAGCGAACCGACCAGTATTGGTTGTGAAATACGAGGTGGTCGATCGGTACATGTTTTCCGTCGTCATTTCTGTTCCAATGGTATAGAGCATGAGTTCTGTTCTTCAGTTCCAAGGTCGAATGCCCGTAACTTGCTTCCCGGAACGCAGAGTAGTCAGGTTGCACCTCAAAAAATCTACACCAAGTATAAGAATTCTTATGAAGCATTAAAATAGAAGATCATAAACAGGAAAAACAACCAATTCGAGAATCTAATATAATGTTTCTTCGGCTACCTTCCAGCAAGACCTTCTTGATTTCCTCCGTCACCAACAGTAATGTATACAGGAGCCGATTTGTCGGGCACAGGATACCGGTTGCCCGATGTTATGTTGTAGTTTATATTGGAAACGCGATACTACAATGAAAGTGAAACTATTATTAGAACTACGACGATAAGTTATGCACATTTTGGATAGAGGAATCGAAAGGTTAGTTTCCTATTGGCTATCAACCACTCAGCCATCTCTCTTGGAGTTCATTTCTATTTTCTTCCTACAAATGTCATATGACTATATGAGATGATACGCTAACTATCCTATGAAAGATCCCGATGCATCTATTTAAAGATTGTATACTTTTATATATGCAATAGTAAAGTTATTATTGTGGACTTAAAGATCATAAGTTCGAGTTTTGAAAACTTCTTATAAAGCAGAGTAAAACTGGGTACAATAGATCTTTCTCCGAGACTCCGCATTGACAGGAGCATGATCTAGTATTTCTAATGGTTGCCCGATGTTATGTGGTAGTTTATATTGGAAATGCCATACTACAATGAAAGTGAAACTATTATTAGAAGGGTCTTGCAAAACTGAGTAAGTTAAGCTACTAGCAAAATATCTATTCTAAACTCCAAACTAGAGTTGAGATTAAGCATATTTTCGCACAATCACGACTACGACGATAAGTTATGCACATTTTGGATAGAGAAATCTAACAGGCTAGTTTCCTATCGGAAAAAGGAAATAGTTAGGGAAAGGAGATTTTAAATTTATAGAATTAAGAGTAATTATTTTGACCAGAATTACTGATCTTGTCAACAATGTTGCTTCCTCCTCGACCTAGGCAGTAGAAATACTTGAAGAAGCTGGGGAGAACTTCCCCAACCTCTTTCTTTCCTCCTTCCATTTCCACCAAAGAAAACGGAGGAACACAATGACATGTTTTGTTTCTTCTACAATTCCTTCGTAGGAAATTAGCCCGAAAGACAAGTAACCACATGAAGAACTAGGCATCTTTGCATCCATATTCAAACTAACCATATCAGAGAAATCAGGAGTAGAACATACCGATCTCTCGTAGGCGTGCACATGACCAGCGAAGACCATATCGACTTTATATTTTACGAACCACTTCTCGAAAACAGCTCGCATAGCCTCACCCTCCATATAATGTGCTGCATTGCTGTTGTAAAGGGGGGCGTGCATGAGGATGATCAACCATGGTGTTTTTTCTCTGTCGACTCGCTTCAGCTCTGCCCGCAGCCAATGCCATTGTGGAGTATATTTCACTGAAAAAAGATCACAAATAGTGGATAAATATCCATGAGACACTTCCACAATTAATTATAGAAAAGATTCATGGTTTGCTGAGTGAAAATGTTGAATCATTACTTTGAGATTCTAGGATAGCTTAAATCTTGATGCCTAATCATAAAAAGGAGAATCCTCAAGATAAAACTTGTTTCAAGATCTTTAGGAAGGAATTATGGATTTATGGTGCAACATAATAACTTTTTGTTAAGGTTGTTCACGTGGACATGAAACATAAAATTAGGGATGCCAAATTGGGGTCGAGTCGTGTTTTATGACTTTCAGGTTGTCTGTGCAGATCAAATTGTGTTCAACATTCACAGCCCTACATGAATACTTCCATGACAAAAGGGGAAAAGAAGTCGAGTTACTATTCACTAATCAATCATTAACCAACAAGCCTATGCATTGCCGATAGAGCTGTCAAATGGGTCAACTCATAGTGGGACGGACCACTCGTCATATGGCGGAGCTGGTCGGCTCACCAACTTACGAGTTGAAAATTTTCCAATCCAATCCAACTTAAGACGGATTCTGGATAGAGCGGTCAAACGGGCAAACCCATAGCGGAGCGGACCAACTCATCAGAAACCCATCATATGGCAGGGCGAGATAGGTCGACCCAATAACTTGGCGGGTTGAAAAATTTCCAACCCAACCCAATTTAAGGCGGATTGCGGATTAGGCAGACCAACCCATGGGCCTATTAAAAAATAAAAAAATATTAAAAATATTTTTTAAGTTTGGATTATAGTTTAAACGGGTCAAGTTGAAATTTTTAAATTTGAATTGCGATTTAGACGGATCAAACCTACTAATTCATTGAGTTTTCTCCTTTAATTCTAAATTTTGAAGAAAAAAATAAATTTTCTCAACTCGCGGACCAATCCATGCGGGTCGTAAGTCTAGGCGAGTCGATCCACCTAAATCCATCTTAAAATGGATTGATAAAATTTCAATCTAACTCGCTTAAATTGTTCGATGAGATAGGCCAACCCAACGGACCTAACTCAAATTGATGGCTCTAGTTGCGGGTTTGGCGGGCCAACCCACAAGCATATCAAAAAATAAAACAATATTTAAAATATTTAAAATTTTAAATTTGGATTGTAGTTTAAACGTGTCCAGTTAAAATTTTTAAATTTGAATTGCGGTTTAGACAGGTCAAGCCTACTAATTCATTGAATTTTCTCCTTTAATTCTAAATTTTGAAGAAATAAATAAATTTTCTCAACCCGCAGGCTAACTCACACGGGTCGCGAGCTGACGCATGCGGATCGCGGACTGACCCACGCGGGTCACGGATCTAAACGGATGGATCCACCTAAATCCACCTTAAAATAGGTTAGATAAAATTTCAACCCAACATGCTTAAATTGTTTGACGGGGCGAGCCAACCCAATGGACCTAATCCAAATTGACGGCTCTAGTGGCCGATGATAACTTAGGTAATTTATCAAATCCTATTGTCCTCATCTACAATTTCAGAGATTTGACGAGGCACAAATGACTTCATCCTGTTATGATAAAAGATGCATTCAAGGACAAATAAGCATACCAAATGGAGAGTAGCTTGAAAGCACGATAATATGAGCAGATGCTCGCCTGATTGCATACCAAAGTGGTGAACTGCTCTGGGAAGCCTTATAAGGCGTCGAAAATCTGTGCAAAAAAGCTTTGAACATAGTGGTCTCTCCCTAACAAAAGCAAACAAATGAATACAAAAACAATGACAGAAAATATTAGCCAATAGAAGTATCTATGCAAGAAAAAGTACCAAATCAGGTCGATACTCTATTTCATGATTGCCAGTCGTCCAAATCCATGGTTGATATGCAGCACTTTTTTCCACAAGGCAACCCCATGAATCCCAGCGGATGCCATCATTATGTTTATAATTATCTGCGTAAGAGAGATCTCCAACAAACAACAAAGTTTGTCCACCACTTTCCATGTAGTGGTTGAGAGTGGAAAGAGAATTATAAGTTTGCCCCAGATCACCTAGTGATAAAAACTATGCTATTAGAAATCACATTTATGCAAGTTGCTAAAGCATGATTCAACTTGGAAGGAAAAATGATTCTCAAAAAGTTAATTAATCATCTTTTTTGGCATGCATGTTCTACAGATGAAGGCATGTTTGTCCTCATAGCTAGGACCTTCAAGTTAATAATTCATGCATTTAATTATACAAGTGTTTGCTACAATTAATTTGAAACAAAAGCAAAGAAGAGTGCTCCTCTAGTTTCCTTGTCCTTCATTTATGATCATCTAGTTGTTGTCTAAAGTTACCTTATTTTGTTGCTCATGTTCAAGTGAACAATCAACATTCACGTTGTATATGTTTTACAAAACCTCTGAAAGGAATATCATATCCACATTTTCATTGCTAAATCTTATAAATAACATTTGATCATCAGCTGATAAAACAATCCAAAACCTTGATGATGTTAGAAGATTAGCCATACTATCAATTTTACAGTTCCCTTGATATCAGTTGTAACAGAAAATTATACCAACCAATTATGCCAAATGTGTATGCAGCGTCTGGATGGACCTCAGGTGGTGTTTGGAACCAAAATTCTCTAGCAGAGGAACCAGCTCCAATTTTATAATAATACTTTGTGTCATACTGCAACAAAAACCAAAAAATGTCAGTTTTGAAATAATATCATTCAGCTATAGTTTCTGGTTCATGTTTTCAATAAAAACATTAGATACATAATACGATGTTCTAAATGAATAAAATACATCAACAAATCTAAGTTTGATTAAGAACTAATAGATTGCATTATAAGGAATTGGAAAATGTTAGCCAAAGATCTGGCTGGCAGTCATCACCATAGACATTGTACACAGACATTGGAAAGCAACAATAATCAGTTGATATCTGACAGGCTAATTACCAAAAATCTGTGATCAGATTTAAACAGTAGAGTTTGTAGAAAATTTATTTTGATTAAATAGATAAATAAATATAAAATAAGAAATAAAACTGTTTATAAAAGCAAAACAGTCATAGATATATTTTTTTTCTCAGGGGGAAGGTGAAAAGCCTGCCCACCATATAAAAATGCAGTTAAAGAATTGCACAAACCAGCAAACTGAAAGGATTTCATCATATCATGTAAGTTGCTACACTACTAAAATTAGAGCAGTAGTCAGCAAGTAATTATTGGATGAAAAGTTGTTCCATGACAAGGACACTTCAACTATAGAACGTATCCATCAAAACTTACTGTGAACATTGAGGTCAAGTAGTCCCTAATCGTAGTGAACTTTAAAGGAGAAGCCAATTCTCATTATTTTCGACATGTAATTTATTAAAATGATGATTTCTATGAAAAATAGTAGTCCAGTTAACTTCCCATAGTAGTCACTATTTAAGCAATTATGGAGGTGTTACTTCAATATATGCGACAAAGGGAACAAAGACCATTTTAGTACATCAGAACTTCTGTTCAGACATCTTGATCGGGCAATTTGACTTTTTTCCAAAAGGGTACATAAGAAACTCGACTATTTTCCATAAGGATACTTCATTACCTTAAGTCCATCAATAAGGCAGTGATGAATATATCCGGAAGTATAATCATAAAATGTATAGTTTGTTGTTTCTCCTTCAGCTTTAAGCTCATATTTGTTCTCCTCTGTGCCATACCAGACTTCGCTTGGACCAGGCTCAGAAGTTGTCACCCAGGAGACTATGACCGCTTTCCCATCATAGTCACCTTGAGTAATATGCACCTGAACCACAACTTGTATCAGACAAACTGAAAATGATTCGTTGATGTAAAATAGCAACTGAACCAAAAGGTTATTAGCTTCTCTTCTCAAAAGGTGGAAAAAACATCTAAAACAAGGTCAGAAGCCTATGCAAACAAGTCAACTTCCAACTTTATGTGTGCTAATTTGCAGGTTAAGTAGAGTGGAAAAAAAAAAAACATCTAAAACAAGGTCAGAAGCCTATGTAAACAAGTCAACTTCCAAGTTTATGTGTGCTAATTTGCAAGTTATGCAATATGAAAGAGTGGAGGAAAATTATATGTTTTCCATATAGATATCTTTGCTGATTTGTGTAATAAGTGTCAATTAAACATGTCACTGCTTTGGATCTTCAACCTATAGCATTTCTCTAGCTAACTGACAAGTAGAAAGAAGGTTATGATATAGAAATAGTGAAGGCATACTTTAGATTTTCAGTAAAGATCTCTGTTTGATAAAATAACTATTAGTTATCAACACTTCATATGATAGATATCTTTGCTGATTGAATGTGTAATAAGTGTCAATTAAACATATTCAATCATTGCTTTGGGTCTTTAACCTATAGCATTTCTCTAGTTAACTGATAAGTTAGAAAGTTATTATATACTTTAAATTTTCTGTAAAGATCTCCATTTGATAAGATGACTATTAGTCATCAACACTACATATAATGCACAATAGAAGGTGATTAATTAACCTCATCTAAGACCTACTTTTGGTCTTCCAATCAACCATGTTATATGGAATTCAGTTTGAAGACCTAGTAAATATGGTCCCGTCCATCTATGCTATTTGGAAGGCCAGGCTAACATTTTTGTTCCACACATAAGATAGTAAATATACTTAATGTGAACTGTCAAACGGACCAACCCATGACAGGACAAGCCAACCCATCAGAAACTCATCATATGGTGGGGTGGGTCGGGCTGACCCACCAACTTGGCGGGTTGGAAAATCTCCAATTCAACCCAAGGAGAGTTGCGGGTTAGGCGGAGCAATCCATGAGTCTCTCAAAAAAAAAAATAAAGAAAATATTAAAATTTTTAAGTTTGAATTACAGCTTAAACGGGTCAAGTTGAAATTTTTAAGTTTGGATTGCAATTTAGACAGATCAAGACCACTAATTCATTGAATTTTCTATTTTAATTTTAAATTTTAAAGAAAAATAAATTTTCTCAACCGCGGGCCAATCCAAGTCTGCCACATGCCAACTCACGCGGATTGCAACTCTAGGCGGGTCGACCCACCTTAATCCTACCTTAAAATGAGTTGATAAAATTTCAACCAACCTACCTAAATTATTTAGCGGGCCGGGCCAACCGACAGATCCAACCCAAATTGACGGCTCTAAGGATTCATAAGAAAAACAACATGATAAAAAAGGTCACTAACTTGATTCAGTCTGATCCTTATCATGCTTCCCTAACACAAACTTATGTACCTTGTTAGCTATTTCCATCAATCTTGGCTCTATCACGCACAAGCTACTATTAGCATAACATATTTATCTCCTGTAAGTTTATAAGTCTACAAAACATACTAACCTGAATGCAACTAGGAAGATTGAGTATCGGACAGATAAGAAAACCACAGAAAAGCAACAAGATGAAGAAAATATGATTGCTATTGCACTTCCATGGCTATACCTGCTGCGGGGAGTTAAAACCTTCCGGAATAACAAACGCTTCATTATCTAGAGGGATATCGGTAGATGGATATTCTGAACGTACGTATGGACTTGTACTCCCACATAAAGCATAATTCGCAGAGCAAAGAACAACCAGATATAACAAGAGGAGCTGTAAGCTCCAACCACCCATAGGCTTCAAGGAATCGATCGCAATTCTACCCTAAAAGCACGAGACAACGAATCAGTTAGTATGCCGCCTATCCAATATAATAATTTCCAGATCGAAAACACTCCAAGAAGCAACGAACTCTCCGGATCCCTCATGTAGCTGCGAATGATGAACAAACACTCCAATAAAACAACACAAAACCCCCGTGCGATTCATCAAATGGTTTCACGATAATTCCGAGAACGATCGAACATCGATCTGAAAAATTAACAGAGATTTGAAGGAGGAAATCACATTCTTACACGGGCGATACAGAAACAGCGCAGATCCATGAGAAGCGACACATGAATCCGAAGGCGGAGGAAGAAACTGCTTACCGGAGCAGATCCAGAAGCTTGAAAGGCGAAGGAGAAGGGATCGAAGAAACCAGCGCCACCAAACTGCGATTTCCTTCGGAATCCAGAGACGGCTCAAGGAATCTGCGGTATTGAAGAAATGGTTTCCCGTTTTTACCCCTACGATTTGGGTATTTTGGTAATTTCATGAACTGCGCAAATATTGAATTTTTAAATTTTAGTTTGTTCAATTTTTATTTACTTTTATTTAATAGTTCATATTTAATTTTTTAAAAATACTAAATAGTTTTTAAAAAAATTATGCTTAGCCGCCTATAAATATCAACGCTGCGCTGCGCTCTCACTAGGGTTTGGTTCAGACAACGACGCAGGATCCGATCGTTCGCGAAGTTCTTCTTCCTTATCGGCCATGGCGGAACAGGTCGGTTCTCGTCGTTACCTTGTGACCTGTTGTCTGTTGCGGATTTCACTTCTCGTTAAAGTTTTTTTTGTCTCTTGTTTATTGTTTTAGAAGCATTTGATGTTCCATTAGGGTTTTATTGTGCCGATGTGGCCCCTTTCTGATGCGCTTTAGAATGATGCTCTGGATTTTAACTCTTTTGCCTCCGGCTTGTCTTAGATTTAAGTAGAGGAGTGGTTATGGAGTTTTGGCTTCCGAGTTATCGCTAATTATCTATCTGATTCGCTTCATCTTGATTATATTTCACTTCGCCGCTGCTCCTTTACCTTCAGCATGGTTGATCGAGGCCGTTATGTATAGCCATTTTTTGACATGTTTGGCATTTTCTAATGTTTTTGGTGTGTGCATTGCTGCGTTCTACAGACAGAGAGGGCATTCTTGAAGCAGCCAAAGGTGTTTCTGAGGTCCGTACATGGATGCTAGAAAGTTCGTTCATTCATTTATTTATTTAATAAAATTTATCTTTGAGGACTTAGCATTGGTACAATGCCTTGGCAATTTATAGCTCAAAAACGTCTGGCAAGGGAAAGAAGCCTGGAAAGGGTGGGAATAGATTTTGGAAGAATGTTGGTCTCGGCTTCAAGACACCAAGAGAAGCTATTGAAGGTATGGATTCTAACAACCTTCTTTTCCTTGTAGTATTCGATATGCTGTGATATTATTGCAGTGCATATTCTTATTTATAGTAATTAAATGAAGAAACAAGTCCTTCTACTATCTACAATTTATTTATCTCCATGACATATAACCTACCTGTACAACTTTAAACAGAAATGCATGATTATCGCTCTTCGATGAAACTTGTGTTGTTATTATTTTAGACTGCTAAAATATTGTTCATGTTTTAGTATTTTAGCTTGTGAGTCTACCTAGTTCTGCTAATTTAATTTTATCTAGTAAGATTGTTACTAAACTCTGCTATAGGATTACAAATTTTTCAAACCTAAACTTGTTCAACCTTGTTAGATTCCAAACCAAACTCATTCTAAGTGAACTATTAAATTTTGTATCCAACTCTCTAAAAAAAATCATTCCTATTGTTGAGTTTTTTTTCTGATTCTTATGAAGATTACCAACTATTAGACTCCTGTAGGTCCCTCAAATACCCATTCTCATTCCTATTGCCAAGGTTATTATTTCTTAGGAGGATGTTACCAACTCTTAGCGGTTCTTTCTGCTTCATGAAGGTGTTTCGTTTTTAGCTACTCCTACCCAATGGTTACATTTTGTCTTAGAACTTCTTGGATCTTGGTGGCATGGACTACTATTATCAAGTTAAATTAGTTTTAATATTTTTTATACTACAATTTAAGTTTTAGAATGTTTAATTATATATCGGCACGGGTGACATGATCTTATCTTAAATGCCTCTATGAATTCCAGTGATATGTGAACCTTTTTACTGCTTTTTCACTGAAGCATAATCCCTTATTTGCAGGGACCTACATTGATAAGAAATGCCCATTCACTGGCACTGTATCAATTCGTGGTCGCATCCTAGCAGGCACTTGCCACAGCGCTAAGATGAACAGGACCATCATCGTACGGCGGAACTACCTTCACTATGTCAAGAAATATCAAAGGCAAGAAGGAAACCAAACTGCCATGACAGTATTTTTATGTTTTCTTTATTTTTGGCACTAAAGATGGCAATTTCTTGGCTGTAGATACGAGAAGAGACACTCCAATATCCCTGCACACATATCCCCTTGTTTTCGTGTTAAGGAAGGTGACCATGTCATAATTGGTCAGTGCAGGTAATCCTCAGCTTCTCACTTTTTGAGCCGCCTCGATCCTCAGCTCCCAATCTAGCTGTGTTCGTCTGATCGGGCTTCAGCTTTGCTTTCTCGAGCCGCCTCTATCGTGATCCCCACTCTTTTACCTGATTGAGCTTTTTGCCTGCCCCATCTGTTTCCTCTAGCCAATTGAGCTCTGTCTCAATCTTGATCCCTACCTTCTTCGCCTGAACAAGTTTTGCCATGATCTCAGAGGACCATCACCTTGAGAAAAAGCACTCGAGCTTGATGATTACTATACAGCCTCAAATTTAGCAAGAATCAGAAATTTAGATTGCATTTCAATGACTTTCATCTTATTACAATTCCAGTAGTTCTGAATACTATCTTCTTCTACTCAGGCCACTTTCGAAGACTGTTCGCTTTAACGTGCTAAAAGTCGTTCCTGCTGGATCGACTAGCGGTCGCGGGAAGAAGGGATTCGCTGCGGTTTGAGTTCTAACTTTTCTTTACAAACTTTCCATTTCAAAGTGAACTTATTTTTTTGAATCATGTTTTTCTTATGAGTTTATTAGTTGTGCTAATTGTCATACAAACACAGCAAGAATGCTTGTGTGCTTTGCATTTGTCTGAGACAATAGTTATTGGTATAGAACTCCTTCATAATTCATATGTATAATGATGCATTTGATTTGTCTATTTAAATGGATGTGTAATGAAATAATTATGTGTGAATAGAATAGATAAAAATATATTTAAAATTACAAATTTGATTTTAAAATTTTTTTTTTTCTTCCCTCCAATAAAAAGATAAAGAATAAAAACTCTCTTTTTTTCCTTTTAGACCAAGAAAATATAAATAAGGAAAATGTTTTCAAGTTCTTTCCTATGATTTATTTTTTAAGTATAAATTATGATTTTTTTAGCTAATATAAAAAAGGCTCTCTTTTTTTTATGGGAATGGTTAATTTTTTATTTATTATCAAAGGTATTTTATTTCATTTTTATACATATTTTTTAAAATTATTTTTATTTTTATTTTTATTTTTATTGTTATAACATAATTATTTTAACATGGGCATTTCAATGGACATTTTAATTTGATCAATATAATATATATATATATATATATTATAGTATTTATAATTCATAGTTATCATAACATACACATTGCAACTCTAATTAATATTCATAAATTGTATTGTAGTAGCTATAGTCAATATTAGACTTCAATTTTAATCAATATTAATAATATTATATGATAATAATTATAATTTATATCTCAATTTTAATCAATTTTAATTAATATTAATAATATTATATTGTAACAATTATAATTTATATCTCTTGTAATATTAACTTTTCATTTCTAGTGGTTAATATTAATCAACACATGCTAGAAATAGGTACATATTGTATAAATATGCTTTGAGAGTTAAGTACTCTCAAAGTAGAATCAAAGAATACAAGTCCATCTTAGAGCTTGGACCTCTATACTTGAGGTAGCTCCTACACGCTATCAACATCCAAACACATTATTTAGGCGCATGTCGCCCAATGTGATACATTTAATCACTTACTTTCAACACTGAATTCTTCAAGACATCAACACCCAACAAGTAGCGTATTCAACAAAATCATAAAAGTTGGTAGACAGAATACTGGATGATCTCCAAAAATCGGGATCTCCATTTGCTTAAGCATGGTTTAAAAATCGGAACACATGTATTTGAATCTTTTGAAGCATCATCTCTTCGTTTGGTGCCTTTCCCTCATAGCGAGACTTGTTGCGGGCCTCCCAAAGCACATAAATCATGCTTGAGATGCCAAGATATCGAGCCTTCATCTTGTTGTTGCCATCTTTGTAATGCTATCCAAAAATCTGAAATAGCTCATTTAATGTTGAAAAATCAAGTTGAATTTTTAACTAATGATTTATTTGGTCACAAAGAGTCCTAGTGGTGGGGCACTCAAAGAATAAGTAGCTATTGGACTCCTCTCGTTGGTGACATAAGACACATTCCTTGTTCTCCTCGTAGAGCATCCGATTTATCGTTCGTAATTTGGCATGTACTAGCAATCATAATATGAAACGATGCTTTAGTAATATTTTCGCACTTCAAACAAATGACTTCCAAATCATCGAAGGTCCTCTTGGTTTGAAGAAATCATATGCATTTTTAATCCCTTTAATCAACACATGCCAATATTATGTCATAGTAGTTATAAATTATAATTGTTATAATATAGATATATTATTACGTGATTTTAGATGTTATAATTATATGATTATAATATTTATGAAATCTTAATTATTATAATTGTATAATAATTATGTATTGTTATAATTGTATAATAATTATGATCTTGTAGTTGCTATAAAAAACAATTTCAAAAATATGAAATGTTGGTTTGATAATAAATCAACAAAGAATGTCCATTCCGATAAAAAAGGATATTTTTTTAAGTGTTGCCTTTTTTTTTCTCAGACAATCAAATCTAGAAAAATGTTTTTAACTATATTTCCTATGAATTGTTTTCTACCCATGTTCTTTATTTTCTTCTACGTAAATGGTATGAAACAAATGTTTTTTTGTTCATACAACATTTGTTTTCTTTGTGTGTGAATGTCAATGTTTACAATGTTGTTACAAGTATGAGAATGGCCTATAGATACATGAGGCTGTTTATTTCTCTGGTCGCGGAGATACGATACACTTTGCCGTATAAATAGGTCGTTACGTTACGAAACAATGTAACTCTCTAGTTATCTTTAGTCGATCACTTCTCTTCTAACAAACACTTGAGGCTATTCAGCCCCTCGGCCGATATGGTCTTTCTTAACCTACCTCGATGACCAATTGGCACGGGAGGATCCGGTTGAAAGCTCAACATAACGACTGTGAGATTGTCGTCTGCACCTCGCTTTAACGCCTCGTCGATAATCTCTTTGCAACAAGCCTTGACATCGTTGTGTTGTTGCAATCGTCGTCTTGCAAAACCCACTGCGTTTTCGCTCGAGAAGACGTCCCATAGGCCATCACTACCGATGATCAAGAACTCGTCTTCGTTTGACAGCATAAGGTGGTTCAACTCTGGTTCGGCAATGAGTGGCCCTCCGGGTTGCCCGAGCACTTTCATGCCTTCAAGATGCCAATCTCCGAGTGCTCGAGTGACGCCTAGTTGCCCGTTTAAGTAGCCATCGTCAATGTAGCCACCGAGGGATTCGATGCGGTGTTTCTCCCTTGCACAGCAGGGCCTGTGGTCCTTGGACATTTCGATAGCCACACCACGTCGCGAAAGGACTGCTCGACAATCACCTGCATTTGCGACCAATAGAGATCTGCAAATTGACTTCCCTCAGTAACGATTGCTCGAACCAACATGAATATACGAAAAACTTAAACTTATTTAACAACAATGATTACCAAAAGTTCAAAGAGATGTGCTTCCCTTAGTAGTTACCTTCCGAAAATCATTGCTACAAGAGCTGTAGTGCCTGAAGGTAGAGATGCCTGAGAAGAGCATGTCTTTGCGAACTGCAAATCGGTTTGCAGAAATGATCGGACGATAACCTTCTCGAGTTTGAGTGGGAAGTCAGAATCTTCGACAATGATCCTCGGTAGGTTATCGCGTACGAAATGTGCAGCATCTTTCCCTCCATGCCCATCAAACACCTAAAAGAAACAGAACAATCAGACAATATCTGAGTCATTCAACAACAATACAAACCAGTTTTCATAAGGTTTCGACATTTTTATCGCTTCCTTTCGACCTCGATAACTAAGGTCGGAGGAGGCAGGCAGTTAAATGTTAGATCTCATTCTATAAGCAGCAAAATCCCTCTTCATCTCATCTGGTGTGAAATGAGTTGCAGTCATATTCATTGCTTTGACAAATCAAAACATACTTATAGGAACAAACAAACTAGAAAGATTTTGAAGTTGATGTGTGACCTAATCAATAAGTCTTTGTTTCTAATACCACAAAAACATAAACACAAGCCACATGTTTCTAAATATAAAGCTACGACACCAAACAAATCAAATTAAAGTTACCCCGTAGAATGAAACCGCCTCCGCATCAAGAGAGCGACACCTAAACTTTTTCGCTAGATCACTGATGCATACATGAGTATCTTCCATGTGCTCTCGAGCTCCAATATTAAACCATTCCCCAGAACGAAGGATCGGGACAAAGTTCATTACCGGATTGAGATTGTCAATGGAGACTGTATTCTCACATATCCTCTCCATCTGAACAAAACTAGAGATTGTTAGATTTACAGCCAAAGACAGACACATAAATAAGCAAACAAATAGTTGAAACCACAAAAGAAAAATCTTACATTTCTGTTCATTAACTGTTTAATATCTTAATGAGTTTCAGTAAAAAGCAGAAATTTTTTTGATCAAGTTGAGAAGTAGATCTGAACTGAGAAGATTCATAAATGCCAATGTATCTGTTGCCCAATTCATTAACATTTCCAAATAAGAAAGAGATTTCTCAAGCTTAAACTGAAAGTTAATTAACTCATTAAAGCAGAAACTTGCAGTTAATCCTAACTTAAGTATCCATTATAGCTTAAAGCCAAAACTGAATTCATCACAAATAGTGGCCATAATAAGAAGGGAAAGCATAAAAACCGGTTTCGACTGCTGTAACCCAACCGGTTGACCACACCTGGCTTGTGTTTGAGTTTGAAAACACTACATTTGTTGTCGACAATAACAGAGGAGGTGATTTCGACTCACATGTGCCTTATGTGAGTAAATAAAACTTCAAGGGTGCAATGTGGACTTTATCGATAATATTAAATATATCGAGGAGGTAAAACAACAACAATAGAACTATAGGGGTATTCTGAAAAATCAGTAGAAGTCTAGAAGGCAATAAAATTTCCTGTAGAAGTAGATCGGGGCAAATTTGTGGAAAGTTTTTGCAGTTGTGGAAATAGACACATGGTTAATAATTAAGAAGATTAATATTCTTCCAGTTTGGTGGAAGGTTGATGTAGAACACATGTATCTTGCTGAATAGTTGAATATTATTGCACAATCTGAACACAGAACCAGCAAAGTCAAGGTCAAGTAGATAAGCAATTATTTGGACAAAAAAACAGTGATGATGCAGACTTTTTGTTTTTTATTTTAACAAATAATCATGAGGAACTACCATAAACATAATATAACAATGGAGAAGAAGAGTCAGTAGCAAGATAGCTACCAAAAGGTCTAGAGTTCAATAAATCAAACCCAAAAAGGAAAATCTGAAATGGAAATTCAAGAAGACACTGAAGATCATCAATATTTCCCAATTCAATAAAAAAGTAGTTTTGATAGAAATCAAACCACAAACTTCTGTGTTCATCACGCAGAAAATTCACCTCGAAGATAGAAGAGCCAAAACAATAAGAAAAAGAACGAAAGAATCAACTTTTTAGCTAGAACCCACTAAAATTCAACTCCAATCGGCCAAACTAGCAACAAATACCAAGAATCCAAGTTCAGACACCCCCGGATTCAATCAGAAGAACCAAAAAAACACAAGCTCACCTAAAACCAACCACAAAACGGGGGCATTTCTGAAAGACCGTTAAGAAAACAGAACAAAACTAGAACACTCACAGGCGAACTGGCGAAGCTCGAGGGGGATCCCAACTTTTCGACCTCTCCGGCCTCCTCCCCTCCGATCTCATCCTTCACGCACATGGCGGCTCCGATTCGGGACGACGGAAGGGGGAACAGCGAGAAGCGGAAGCGCGACGAAGGAGAGCGAGATTCCGGGAAGAAGACGAGCGGCGAGAGAGGCCGAACGGGGGCGACTGGAGGAGGAAGGGGAGGCGGTGGAGGGTTTAAAAAGCCAGAGAGACGCAGATTTTTGTGACTCCGGAGAAAAAGCGTGGCTGGAACACGAGTGCCGCAGCGATTTTTTTCCCCCAATTGGTCCCATTTTAATTTTATTTTAATAAAGATCTAATATTTTATTATTTAATATTATAATTAAATATCCCATTTTAATTTTTATAACTATTATAATATAAATTATAAATATCTATCACTTTTATTTATATTATATAATTATAATTTTATAGTTATCAATGACATAGTTAGTGTTGAGCTGTAGTGGATTAATGTAGTCCAATAATTTTTAAGTTAATATATTGAATCTAAATTTTAAAAATTAAAATAATTCATCCTAATTGAAAATAGATATTGAAGTCCCCGAAACATAGCTGAGTTGATTAGACGAAATAAAGTTACATAAGAGGACAAAGGTTTGAATCTTGGTGAAGCCGATACAATACCTTCCTTCATCGTGATCAATTATAATTTCTCGATTTACCTCCTCACAGATGATCGTGGTATATAAATATTAAATATTCATTATACACGTATGTATTATTATTTTTATAATTTAGATAATATTCATTATATACGTATGTATTATTATTTTTGTAATTTAGTATGAAGCAGTAGAAACTGTCATTGGTACCTATTATAATATACCTGATTGATTTAGAAATTAAATGAAAGATAATAATATTAAATAATATTAAAGGATAGTCAAGTAATTATATACAATTGTGGTATCTTTTTGATAAAAACGTAAAGTGAGATTTTTTTTTGATGATTTAAAAAAATATCATTTTAATTTTTACCCTAATTATTTTATAATTTTAAAATTATCAAAATTAAAATACAAAAAATCAAAGGATATCTATAATTAAAAAATATGAATCTCTTGTCAATATGAAATTCCGAGGAAACGTTATTATATACCATAAGAGGTTATTTTCCTAACTCTTTTGATTTGGATAATTAGAGGTGCTTTTGATTTTCTATCAAATTAAAAATTCGATATTTTTTTAAAAAAAATCTAATTTCCCTTTGTTTTATATCCTTCTCATATATTATTTAAAATAATTACAATTTTTATCTTCATTTTGCTTAATCAAATTATAGAAAAAATATGATTAATAATTATATTATTGTTGATAAGTCACAATCCCATCTAATTCAGATTATTAATACGTTTGAATGAGACTTGTCCTTCAAAAGTCAATTTGTTTTTTCTTTAAATTTGTTAATGATAAACAAGTTTATTATTATCATTAGCATTTTACTAAATGCACTTTTAATTATTAAAAATGATCAAATTATTTCCAACAAAAAAGTGCCTTTATGATAATAAAAATAGAGGACACTTATAATAATAGGGAGGATTTGATGATTTTTTTTTACTTCTGGGATATAACTAAATTGGTTACAATGAAACAAAGTTGCAGAAGAAGACAAAGTTCGAATCTCTGTCGTGATCAATTATGTTCTATAAAAAGTATTATTTTGGATTTTTTATATAGGTCTTTTAAGATGATAAGAAATTTAATTTTTTTTGTAAAACAGAAGAGGATTTCATGATTTTGTATTATAAGGGTATGTTTTTAGAAAAGAATTGCTCTTTTGGAGTAAAGTGGAATATTCTCATGCCAAATTCGAATGCTTTAGGAATAAAAAACGATAGCTAATGGTTTGACCGAATATTGTAGCAATTGAAAAAACTGCTGCCATGGTCAAATTATTATATTTATTTATTTAATTATTTATTTATTTTTGTCTTTTCTTTACTTTTAAACTTCCATATGAGTATTTTAATATGAAATAAACAAAAAAAGAATGAGAGCACATCAATCATGTGGACGGACCAAACGTAGTTATGAAAAAGGTGCTTGATGTCGATTGAAAACTTTTATTTTCCATGTTTCAAAAATTTGTGGTCAAAAGGAAGTCAATATTTGGATTTTTTGATAGGTATAGTTGAGTTAGTTACGACGTAGCAGAGTTGTAGAAAAGGCCGATTTACCTTTCACAAATTCATGAGACCGACCGTGTGGGGCCGTTAAGGTGACGAATTCCACCTTTTTTTTTTTTTTTAGAGAATTGGATTGTCATTTTTATTTTTTTGAGGGATTTTTTGCTTAGTTTTTTCTTTCCTAAAAACTGAGAAATATTCATCCTTTTTCATTATTTATTTATTATCAAATAATGGACGGATGGATTTACCAATCCACCAGCGGAGCACCTTTTAAATTTCTTTTTCATCCTCTTCTTATCTAGAACTACAATGAAAGAGCCAAAATTTATAATCAATTCGGGTTAAATTATTTTTAACTAAAAATAACAAAAGTTAACTCCGAATTAATATTGTAATAATTTTGTTCATCAACTTAAAATCTTAGTAAATCTTCAAGCGGATCTCAAACTACAGCTCAAGTATGTTTGTACTCGGCTCCGCCCTTGTCTGAAAGGAAATAGAGCATAAGTCTTAATTCCCATATAAATTTATGTTAGTATATGGATGCTTCGATGTGCATTAAATTTGTAGATACTCAACACAAAAAATAAATAAATAAATTTAAAATTAATAAAAAAAATTAACTCAATAATCAATTAAATAAGTGTAAAGTATAAAAATTTTAAATAATCAAATAAACTTAAATTGAGAGTTCGATATCATATAAATGAATAAGTTCAAGCTTAAAGAAAATCAAACCAAGCTTAACAAATATTTCAATGGCTTGGTTTATTTTATTCTTGATTTGATTTGACTCGATTACCTTATCAAACAAGTTTGAACACTATAAAACTTGATTCGATTTGACTTATTTACAATTCTCAATATCGAAGACATAGCCATATGAGCTATGAAAGATTACTAGTGAGTTGTAATCTTAGGATTCTCACTTTTGGGTAATATTATCGAGATGATGTATATGATTAGATAAGAGTTTTGTTAACATTAGAGATGACAATGGATTAGATTTGAATTGAATTTCATATTCTACGTCTCATTCTCATTCTCATTTTCATCTCCATCTCTATCCTCATTGATTATATCAATATTCATCCTATCCCATCGGATATCCCCATCATATACTATATATATCGGAGAATTAGATATTCCTTCTCATCTTAACCATCAGACCAATTTGTTTATCATTCGATAATCAATTTTTAATGTAAACTAGTACTACTGTGGTGTTGATTTTACAAATATCAACATTACATGTATATATATATATATATATATTATTTAATCAGATATTCGAGTTAGGTATGAGTATGATTTTATTAAACTCACCTTTATACCTAAATATATGACTGAGTATTCAGTTAAAACCAATCGAACTGAACTGAATTAATCAAAATTGAATCAAATTGATTTTTTTAAACTATCGAATCAATTGAATTTTTAAATAAAAATTGAACAAACTGAACTGATAAAATACCGATTAATTTAATTTTCGAACGAATTAACCAAAATAATTAATTTTTTTAAATATTATAAAATATTTATCAATTAATTAAGAATTTATAAGTTTACTTACTTAAAAATTTATAAATTATTTTTTTATTTTATTTAATTCAATTTTTATTTTCGGAATCAAATTTAACTTGAAATAAAATTTTAAAATCGAAATTGAACTAAATTAATCAATTTTTTAAAAAAATAATTAAAATTTTGAAATAATCGAATCAAAATTTTAAATTCGATCTGTTGAATCAATTTATTCGATTTAATTGAATTTTTGCTCATCCCTTACCTAAATATAAAAATCTTCATCATATCAAATACTAGATCCTTAGTCAAATTTGGATTCAAAATTATTCAAATTTAATGTTATACAGGCTTGAGTTCTATTGAGCATTAAAATGGATTTAAATTATTCAAATTAATTAAAATACATATTCTAAACTTTTAGTATTTTCATTTAAAAATGGATTCAAAATTTTGATAATTTTTATTAATACTTTATTTATTTTATTTTTTAAAACTATTAAATTTTTATAATTTTTTAATTGTGGATCCTATCTACCTAAGTAAGATAAGGTTTAATTGTTATTACGGTATCTATATTTTTTAGTTGAACTTATCCAAAATATTTTTTATTTGTATAATTATTTTATAATTTAAAATATAAAATTTATTATTTAAAATAGGATAAGTGTGAATATTTTAGAATTTTAAGTACCAATAGGGAAATTGGAAAACTCATTTACTTAAAATTGGTAGCCTAAATCAATTGTTTTAGATGGATTTGAAAAAAAACTATTCATTTAATTAATTAAATTTGATATATATATATATATATATATATATATATATATATTCATCAATAAAATTCTTATTAAATTTAAAATAATTAAAAAAAGTTTTAAAAGGAAAATAAACTCTCTAAATGAATCAAACAATTTTGAATATATATTATTTATTATCTTCATTAATATTTTATTATCTTATAAATATAAATATAAATATTTTATTTTAATATATTTAAATAAAAATGTTTTTATCTCCATTTAATAATATTTTCTTTATTTCCATTCTCTTCTACTTCGTCTCAGCCTCTCTTCTTGCTCTTCTCCGATCTCCATTCTCTTCGCTCTCCATCGCCACGCCGAAACCCTAGCTCCGGTCCCCCGCCGCATGGCCTCCTCCGACCACAGGGATCTCCTCCTACTGCGCACCACCGACGCCGCTGCTGCCGGCTCCGACCACCCCTCCACCTCCGCCGGAGACCGCAGGGTCAAACTCCGTTACAGCTACAGCGGAAAGATCCTGCCGCGCCTAAGCGATGGCGCCCTTCGCTACGTCGGCGGGGAGACCCGCATTCTCACCGTCCGGCGCGACGTCTCCCTCCCCGAGATCCTTCGCAAGATGGTTGAGGTCTACGGAGGCTCCGTCGCGCTGCGGTACCAGCTCCCAGATGAGGACCTCGACGCCCTAATATCCGTCTCCACAGAGGAGGACCTGGAGAACATGATGGAGGAGTACGATAAGCTTGCGGCCGAGGATCCCAATGCCAAGCTTCGGGTCTTCCTCTTCTCGCCCTCGGAAGTGGGTACCGATCCGCTTGCTCCCTGCCATGATTTACAGGACACTGGATCGAGGTATCTCGAGGCTATCAATGGATTGGATTTGAGCTTCAGGAGAAGGGATAGCGTGGCTAGCTTATCGTCGACCCAGAATTCGGATGGAATTGCGGTTGCTGAGGCAGTGGGCAACGAAGGCACTGCCAATGAGGGTATGTTGCCTTTTCTTTTGACCACCCCTGTCGCATCTGATGAATCAAAGTCTATTTTTGTGGGGCAAGACGTTCCAGATCTACTGATGACCACAATTTCCAGTGGCCAAACTCAATTTTTAATACCAATTCAATTGGAGGTGCCCCCTACCGCGCCAAATCAAAATTTGTTCATCAACACGATACAAGCTGAATTGCCTTCTGCATCACCAGCTGTTGCACAATCCTATATAGCTGCACAAAATGCTCAAATGATGAATCCCCAACCTTTCCTAGCAATGGGAGTTCCTCGACAGATTAATGTCGTAGGGCCGCCGCATGCATATATGATGCCATCCCAAACTAACACCACAACCACCCATGTGGGTAATGGGCTGATGAGAGTGGAATCCCAGATGGACCCTAATGCTGGAAAGATTCTAAGGATTCCTGGTGATGCAAAGCTTCAGCCTCTATCACAGCTCCCTCCACTCCCTCCTCCGCACTTCATCACAACAAATGTAGAACGCCGCCAAGTGCCTCCATCATCCCAAGGGCTGTCAGTGAAATTTGAAGGATGTTATCTATGTCAGAGAGCCTTACCTCATGTACATTCAGATACCCTTCTCAGCGAACAAGGTGATGACCAGAAACATGCTAGTCCCGAAGCAAATACACTCTTACAAAGTTATCATTCAGAGGATCTCTCAAAAAGGTTACCCTTGCAGACAGCAGGTATGTTGTTGCCCACGGATAATGCGGTGGAAACACAACCTAATAATTTGGTAGCTGCTGCTCTTCCAGGGAACCATCAGTTTGCTGAGACAATTTGGGCTACCCCCCTGATTAATGCAAGACCAGTTGTGAATCCAGCCAATCTGGACCACACTAAGATTTCCATGCCTCCAGCTTCTGGTGATTTACCAGGTGTTTCACAAGTATTACATGGACCTGTCGGAAATCCTGAGAAATCTCATCAAGAAGAGTCGGTCCAAAACCAATCAGAAGCGCCTGTAAATACTGATCGTTATAATATAGTACAAACATCAGGTTCACTGGTCACACCCCACAACCTTTATGCAACATTCGTCACTCAATCTCTTGGCTCACAGCAAATGCAATTGCCACAGCAGATCGGATACCATAATTATCCACTTAATCTGGGTATTACCAATAGGTCTTTTGTTGTTGATGCTAATTTAGTTGGAAGTACAGAGGTACAAGAGGCAGTACAACTGACCGACAGAACTGTGCCTACTTTCTTGCATGGTCATGTTAGGCCTATGGATGGGATGCTACAACCTCTTAATGCAAATCCTGCTGGAGTTCATAGTTTCAACAACCATGCAAGATCCGTTGTTGTGGCTGATATTGGCACCTCCAAGGATTCAAGGGTTGAACAGCCACCATTTGTCATGTTGAATAGCCATAACACCAGGATACCGGACGGAGAGAGTGGACTGTCTAATAGCAATCCGCTAATTGCATCTGCAGTGGTTCCAGCCGGAAATTCCAGTTTGCTACCTAATCAATTGACATCTATGTTGAGGAATATTGCATATGAGCATAGTTCTCAAGTTGTTAATGCCATCCACACTCCGAACATCATAGGGAATTATGGGCCATACTCGTATCATCATGAAACAGCAGCTGGACCGAGAGGGATGTACAATTATGTAGATCCTACCCACAACAATTATACCAGCAATGGGAATGTAAGTGATAGAAAGAACATTGAGGCTCCTAGTGCCCGTCTAGTAGAAGTATTTGATGGTGGGCCTATACTTCAAAATGACAGTGCACAGCTTCACCTTAACATGGACCAATTGCATCGAGCTGTTTCCTCAGATCCACTCACCAGCAACACGGTTCCTGTGAAACTGTTGGACAGTACAATCCTGCTTCCAAGACCTAGTAATATTTCTGCAGCAACAGAGGATTTATACAATATAAACTATCCTGCAAAAAGTTCAGATTTCGAGATACCTATTCCTGCAAGTGTATCTGGTCACTTACCAAACTCTTCAAAAACAGATGTGCCCACAGAGCTTCCACATCAATTAAAAGGTTTTTGTCTTTCTTATGCTTTATGAATAATTCTTGATGATCTTTTAAGTTCAAGATATTCTTCATCTCTTTTGTCAATGATTTAGGAGATGCTTGCATTAAGCAAGATATCCAGATTAATGAAGGGAGAGCGAGAGCAACAGCATCAGCACCAACCCTACAGTCATGTGAAATTCTGGTACCTATTCTCAGTTCCCATGAAACAGAAGAGACTGGTCACCATTCTTTGAAGGAATGTACAGCTATAGATGACGAAGTAGCTATGGATGGAAAGGCAGAGGTGATGGTCATGCCTTTTTTCCCCATTTGTATGCATTTATGTTATTACCAGCTGCTTAAAATCATTGTAATGCAGACTAGGAACGGACAGTCAGATAAACCGAAGATTCGTTTTCCAAATATAGAAGTGATTGAACACATCCAGGTCAGAAGATAGTGTTAATATTGTTCGTAGTTTAATCTGTTATGTCTATATTTTCCCATGATCTTAAAATTATATTTGCATCCGCCTCCAGTTAATAAAGAATAGTGATTTGGAGGAGTTGCAAGAACTTGGATCAGGTTCTTTTGGGACTGTATATCATGGAAAATGGAGAGGCACAGATGTTGCAATCAAAAGAATCAATGATAGGATTTTTTCTGGGAACTCCTCAGAGCAGGATCGTGCGGTATGCATTTTTGGTAGTAATTATCTTGATATGCTCCTTTTCATGTACAACACATGCTTACATGTGTTTCTAAATAAACCCAGTGGACTGACTTTCTGAATGAGGCTTGTAAACTTGCTAGTCTGCACCATCCAAATGTTGTGGCATTTTATGGAATCGTTCTTGATGGCCCTGAGGGATCTATTGCAACAGTAACAGAGTTTATGGTTAATGGTTCACTTCGGCATGCTTTGCAGAAGAATGAGAAGTAATCACTTAATGCTGTTTTTTTTATAATAATTTTACTTCATTTGTTGGATTAGTTAATGCTGTGTCAGTATTTCTGCACTGTTACTTGTATTTATTAGAATTGGACTAACCGAACTGATTGGATCTAGAATTCTGAGCCGGAGACATTAGTGTTCCAGTTCAAGTTCATTCAAACAGTTGAGGTACTGGATTAAAGAAATCCAACTGCCAACTGGCCATTTTTTTTGTGAACTCGAAAATAACTGGTCGCAAGCAACTTAAGTCTCCTCTTTACCCATAATCAATTGTTGCCTGTGCCAGAGAATTTTACTTACTCGGCAAAAGGAAGTAAATCTGAAAGGAAGGCAGTTTAAGCAACCTTCTTCTCTCTTCGACATTTGTGATTTTGTTTAGTAACTGCTCTTATCTATTAAGTTTACTGCCCTATACTGTAAGCATAGTTACTAATCTGGTGAAGTTCTAGGTACCTGGGTTATGAGTTGGAATGCTGGATTGGCCAACTGTATTAACTTTTACTAGAACATATTGAATAAATAAATTTTAATATATAATACTGAAAATTGATAAAACCAATATGATTAATTAAAAGATCTCAATGGATTTTTTTTTAAATGTAGTCTTTCAGAATATCAACTAATTTGAGAAATTTAATTAAGAACGTTTGTATGATAATCTCTTACATTTATGCAATTATTCTTCAAGTTTATTGAAAAAGCACCGATGGCTTTCTTTCTTTCAAAAAAATAATTATAAAATAAAACAAAAAACATGCAATACTTGACATCTCAATTTGGGTGGTCATTAGCTCTTAGTTTTGTATTTGAGTTCCAACTCAATTTTTATCAAGAAAACTTAGAGGTGCCACATTTTCCCCCCTACTTTTATTACCAATTGTGAGATCAAGATGATTTTACAAACTAGCTACTTCAGTGGGTTGTCAGAAATCGGCACATTCTATTGTATTGTAGAATTTCTGATTTTTCTGGACATGCTGGCTGGTCTGATCAATCATAATAACTATGCTTGTATGTGATTTAATGATATATCTTATGCAGTTGGCTGATTGTTTTATTTATTTGAGTTTGCCGTTGTTTCCTTTTGGCAGGATGTTTGATAAGCGTCGGCGTCTTCTTATTGCGATGGATGTGGCATTTGGCATGGAATACTTGCATAGCAAAAGTATTATACACTTCGATTTGAAAAGTGATAATTTTCTGGTCAACTTGAGGGATCCCCAGCGTCCGATATGCAAGGTAAAGGTTATAGTATATACTTAAAATTTTGATTGTGACTACTTTGTAAATTCCAACTTCTGCAATTGAAAATTTGTGTATACAATTGAATCCCTTTAAAATTTGTGCTAGGTGTGAGACAAACATAAAAGCATGTGCAGTATACAATGTTTCTGCCACTTTATTTGTGTTGAAATATTAGTAAAATATAGAGAAAAATAAGTCCTTAGTAAACATAATAAATAAGCACTTCTTATGAATCATGAATTAGAATGTGCATTAGCTTTATAGCATTGTGGATCAATATAATTCCATTTGATTAACTGAAGTTTTTTTAACAAAAGGTTGCTTAGGGAAAGAAATAGTGTAATTACTGGAGTTGAGAATTTAGTATCTGTCTCATAATTGCTAGCAAAATCAGTAAATCTAAAGGAAATTATTTTTCCGAAGTCACTATAGTGAGAAAGGATTCTCATAAATTCAAATATGAACTAATTCAGTAATTCTTTAACTTTGATCATCAATATTAGTTTTGTTGATTAAATAAAATATGCTCTTAAAAAAATAAATTCAAGTTGAATAAAAATAGCTTAATAATTTAAGTTTTTGAGAACCTATTTTCTTTCCCCGGTTTTAGATAATTTTTGCCAACCAAAGTTTTTTTCCCTCACAAAGATTTTACATCCATGCATTTTGGAGAATTGCAACATGAATACTTTTGGAAAACCCCCTTAGTCTGGAACCAAAAGATGTAGAAAAAAGATTTTTTTTTTTTTTTTGGTTACAATGTAAGGTTTGAGCTCGAAGAAACAAATTTACCCAGTGTGTTCTCCATCAGTTTATTTTGCGATATTTGTGTGCAAAATAACAAGGAAGAAACATTAACTCTGATTTTGCAATGTTAGTAGTTTCTCCTTTTAGCCTGTGACAAGAAGCTACTGGTTTTGCAATGTCATGTAGCTTCACATTTTGCAGGTTGCTGATCTTGGTCTCTCAAAATTGAAATACGAGACGTTGATGTCTGGTGGCATGCGAGGAACACTCCCATGGATGGCACCTGAACTTCTCGGCGGCAAAGAGAATAAGTATAGTGAGATGGTAATACTTAGCTGTGTCATTCATACTGTTGAATCTAATGTATCTTAATTTCTTACCTTATCCTGATCTCGATTTTACGTCTATTGTTACCCATTCATCGTGGTTCAGGTTGATGTTTTCTCATTTGGTATAGTGATGTGGGAGCTCATTACTGGAGACGAACCATATCGCGATATGCACTACGGAGCCATTATAGGTGATTTTTACATAATGCCATGCGATCTCTCTGCTTGTATCACATCTTTGTAGTGTGATTTATCATATTGACAATGCCATGAGAATTTGAGTCCAAATCTGCCACTTCTATTGTCTACATCTTTAAGTTTTCGCTATTAGCATGCCATAAGCACAACCATTGAATAGCATTCAGATCTGCTTATGTTTCTCTCCACTCAACAGGTGGGATTGTGAGTGACACATTGCGGCCTCCTGTGCCCGAATCTTGTGATCCCGAATGGAGATCACTGATGGAGCAATGCTGGGCCACTGAGCCTTCACAGAGGCCAAGCTTCACCGAGATTGCGAGCCGGTTAAGGGCCATGGCAATTTCTCTACCTCAGAAAGGAGATAGGTCATAGCAACTGGCCTACCGCAACATCGATTAGCCACGGGTCAGTGCCACTCGCTGACCTATTTATCGCCTACACGAATCTTCTTGGCGATTGCAATTTTGGTTGGTAATGAAGTTGATAATCTCTTTCCCTATTGTTGATGAACACTTAGCTAATGATTCTTTAAACTTGAAAGAGGTAGTAGTAACACTTTACTATTCTCAAATCTACACTGAATCATTCTCTAAGGTAGTATAGCTTTTTTTACTTGGAAAGCAAATTGTTTCGATCTATTAGACAAGGAAAGTAAAGTTTTGGATTTGTTTTTCATCTTTTTTGTTCTCAAGATTCTTAAAGAATTGCATTTGTCTGATTGATTCATTGTTGTTGTCTTGACTTATGGTAAGATATTTAAATTTGTTAAACATTTAACAAAAACAATAATGATTATCATTTCTATTGAATAGGGATAACTTTGAGAAGAATATAAATTTAGGATTTCCTTTTGATGGTATAAAACAAGTTAGGGGGTGCATAAACACAAAGGCAATGTGTCGAAGTTGACGATGTAAGAAATATTCGAATCTATGGTCGAAGAGGAGGGAGTTCTTGGCGGTCGTAGAACACTCTTATAAAACATGCTCTTTCGCGAAAAGTTGAAAGAACTTGATGTGCTTGGTGGGCAAAGCTTCTTAACTACTCTTGTACTTTGGCTCGACTTTACAATCTCTATATTGACTTAGAGGAGTGTAGGCATCTAAGTTGAGCAAAAATCAATCTCTTCTGCAAAAAGTGGAATCCGCCACCTTAGTGGTCTCACAACCATAATTAGACTTTTTACTCAAAGTCTTTCATGGAAACTCCTTAGCTAGTTAGTTTCTTGAACAATTTATATTGAGAGTATACAATAAAATCTAAATACAAATTATATAATAATGTACAATAAAACCTTTTTATAATAATGTAAACCTTTTTAAAAAAAACGTTAATTTTATTTTATCCTTTTTTAGAAAAACAAAAAAAATGGAAAAAAACGTGGTCGGCAGGATTCGAACCTGCGCGGGCAGAGCCCACATGATTTCTAGTCATGCCCGATAACCACTCCGGCACGACCACTTTCTCTGTAAATCCATTTATTATTATATTAAACTAATATATTGTTTGCTACCGGTAATTTTTGATGCCACGCGTCTGTATTCCATTGGATGATACAGACTTACTGACGTGGTCAAGCGTTATTTAATTCCAGTCTTCTGCGAGACCGTTCGTAGTTGGACGCCAAGCGCATTGCGATAGCCGAGAGAGAGAGAGAGAGAGAGAGAGCTGAGAGAGAGATCGAGTCTACTCGTCGTCGTCCACCGCTCTGCAGAGCGGCCGCGATCGAGTCGCCGTGGCTCCGGTGGAGGCCAAGGGGCTCACCCGCCGCAAAACCGCTTCCTCTTCGAAGCGCTCCTCTTCGCCCCCACCGCGCTTTTCGGTCGATCCCCAAGAACTCCCTTTCTGGCATCAGAATTGGTTCCTGTTCCTGCTCCTCGTCATGGCCCTTTCCTTCTTCGCGCTCTCAGTCTTCCTCTACCTCGGCCTTGAGTTCCCCGAGGGATCCCCTGCCCCCGCTGCTGCTGCCGTCCAAGAAGGCGTCGAGGTCCGTGGATCTCCTCCCAAACCCTAGATCGCTTCTTGGATTTCTTATGTACGATTTTAATTCTAATTCTAATTTTGTTTTAGATAACCTACGGTAGCGTTATTAAGTTGATGCACGAGAAGACGAAGTTTCGGCTGCACTCGCACGATGTGCCGTATGGCTCCGGGAGCGGGCAGCAGTCGGTCACTGGATTTCCCAACGTGGATGATTCGAATAGCTATTGGGTATGGTTTAGAATTGTTGGTGCGATTACTCTATTTTCTTCTCTTTGCATCGATTTATTTACTTCCGGAACAAGATTGCGCAAGATTTCTTGATAATAGCATGGGTTCATAATTATTGTGTGATCTGTCTATAAGTTCAATAAACTTACATTTTCTAATAAACTGACATGTAGATTATATAAGAAGAATGAGAATCTGAGATTTTAGTTCGTTGATGTATTGAACTAATGTCAGGAGAGAAAGAGGTTAGTCCATGGTGTGGGGATTCTGAGGGTAAAATTCCCTACACATCCATTTGAGAGAAAGTGGAAAGGTGGCAGGACGATAAAGGGCTAAATGCTGGACTAGAAATACTGGTCTTGGCCAACCAGGGACTGACGCATCATTGACGCCAAAGGCTCCATGCCAACAGCCTCCGCTGCCCCATGTTATATGGTGAAGGGGGCGCCCATCTTGAATCCTATGAATTTGGGGATTGCTATGCACGGGCAACTCAATTGGACCATGCTCTCACTCAACCTCGGATCATGTTTCATCTTAGCCTCAGACAACATTGTGACACAGCTTTGAACCATCGTGAACTCTCAAACTTGCAAAAGAACCCTGACACCTGGTCTGAACTCCTAACAGTTTGGATGAACTGAATAGATCACCAGCAGCTTGGCTGACTTGGGCTGTAGTTCAGCCAAACTCTATTGTCTACTTTCTCTAATCTCACCTACACCAGACCTCAGCTGGCTACATGTTAGTAGGTCGCAATATCTGTTGTAATTAGACAATAATATGAACTATAGGAGAATGCCTTTCTGCATTGATATGTAGATTCACTGCATAACAATATGAATGATAGGAAATTGAAATCAGTTGCATGGACAAACAGCATCTTTACATGACAGAATATAAAGAATTAATTGATATTGTACTTCCCATTCCATATAGAGAAACCTTAAATGCAAGAAAAGTGCATGACACATGGGCCCTAAAGAGTCAAAAACCATGCCTTTTTTATTGTTGCAGCATACAAACACAAACATAATGGGCACACCACCATAGCCATCTGAACTGAGTGTGAAATTTTGGTTGGAAATAAAAAGCTCATGGTATCAACCAATTATTTTTTGATTGCTATCCCAACTTGAATACATATTTGGAAGCATATTGAATATCTTAACCTTTTTGTATACATTCGAGGATCGCTCATGATGCCCAAAAGTCCAAACTGTGATCTAATACCTCACGTCTCTCCCTGCTATTTTTGTATTATTGGCTTTTTGCCATTTTCTTTTTCACTTTTTTTTTCAAATCATGTTATTCTTACATGCTGGAGTAACATACTAGATAAAAATTGTGAATTGCTTCTTGATAAAGCACAAGGATTGTATTTAACTAGAATAATAAATACAGTTTATTTGATTCCATTCACTAGTCACTTGTACTTTTGGTACACATTTAAGTTTATGTCATCCATCTCAACATTTCCTAGTGTGATATATGCCATCATGATTATCAATGCAGGTTGTGAAGTCTCCACCTGATTCATCTGCGAAACAAGGTGATGTAATACCACATGGAACTATCATAAGATTACAGCATATGAAAACTCGAAAATGGCTGCATAGCCATCTTCATGCTTCGCCAATATCAGGAAATTTGGAGGTCAGTATTGCTTGTGATGGTACATGTTGATTGCTAGCATTAAACTCTCTTGATCTTCTATGGTGATCTGGGATTTGCTCCTTTTCTAAAAGGCAATTAGTTTGGATCCGGTAGTCACACACATGCATGCATTTGATGCAAAAGTAATCATGTTGTTTTCCTACATTTTGCTATTGAGGTGCATTCAAAGTTGTTGCAAGACAGCAACCAGGAGTTTGGTTAAATGCTTAAATAAAATACTCATTTTTTTTCTTTAATTTTTTTAGACTCGTACAACCAATAAGTTCTGGATTTGCAATTGCATATGCAAAAAACTACATTCCATTAGTGAATCTATGGATTGCACAACTTTATCTGAGTTTATTTGGTGCATCATCTATGGATGAGCTTTGCATAATATAGTTAACATGAATGTTAAAGTAGTTTGGAGGACAGCTTTTGTGGATATGGGTTGTACTCACCTTGTTTAATGTAAGTCAGTAACATACTAATATTTGGGCTTTTTTTACCTTCCTTTTTATTTGCTATCACAATCAGTAATACTTTTTTTTTTTCCATGTGTGTACAAAAATTAGTTGACATCTTTGTTCCTTGAACATTGTCTATTAGAAATTGTTGCTTAATCATCTTTGCAGTGACCTGTCCTGTGTTATGTTCATTGTGAATATATATACGCATTGGCAACTCGCAAAACACAACAACTGCTATCAATTTGAACCATTTTACTTCCCTGCTCTAATACTTTGAGGCGTCAGGAAGATAATTATAGTGAATGTTTACAAAAATGGAATGAGGAACAAGAGCTAAATTCATATTTAGGAGATGCAGGTAGGATAATTAGGATATACCATAAACAATAGGATCGATAAATGCATTACTTATCCAAGGACCGAAATATGATGAATAACATGATCAATCCATTGAAATGGTAGCATAAGTTCTTGCATTAAATTTGTTGGCTTGCACTAGATAGAAATGGCTACCGGAAACTTGTGGCTTAAGTGTAAATATTGTATAAAAAATCTATATAGAAAGCTCATCGTTGTCATCATCATCATCATGTAGAGAGGTTTAGTACCATATGGACTGTTTCAGGTTTAAGCTTATGTGCTGAGTCCCACCATCCATCAAGCCATGTTTGTCCAGCCCAACTATTTGGAGTTGGGTTCTTTATGTATAAAGAGCTTTCAGAAATAGATCTTGTTTTTATCTTCTTCAAAGAGTTTACAGGTCTTTCTGGAGGAGTCAGATTATTTAATTGCACTATATTGAGATAAATATCATCAGACCAGTCTCCATTGACTTGTTTCTTGCAATATTTTAGTGGAAAGATTCGAGATTCTCTCAATTACATTGAGAAAGATTGTTATCTCTAGGGTTCAACTCTACCTTCGAAGTTAGCTCCAGATGCCTAGCGTAGATCACATGCATTCTAAGTGCACCCTTTCTTCACCTCTATCTTGATTGTGCTATTAGCTCCAACAAACCTCTAGTTTTATCCAAAACTGAGGAAAACATGTCGTCGTCTTGCAGTGTATCGATTAATCAGGATATGGTTCCTATAGATCCTCCAACATTGGCAAAAACAAAATCACAGACAGGGATCCGCGAAGTTCCTGCATGCTTGCTTTTGTACATTAGGAAAATAAATGTTCTTGCTGACCTGGTGTCAATGTTGATCTTATGTACACAACATCGATCATTTTCTTACTATATTAGTCTGCTACAGGTTAGTTGCTATGGAGGAGATGACAACTCGGACACTGGCGACTATTGGCGGTTAGAATAGCTTCATATCTAAACATTTTTGCCGGATGAGTGAATCTTGTAGATTAGATTTCTAACCCATATCATTACTTTCATCTTTAGTTTGGAGATTGAGGGAAATGGGGAGACATGGAGGCAAGATCAGCGGATAAGGCTGCGACATGTCGATACTGGTGGTTACCTACATAGCCATGACAAGAAATATACTCGAATAGCTGGAGGACAACAAGAGGTAGTAGTTGATCGATACATTCTTCTCATTATCACTGAGAAAATGAGTGACTTGTTGTAATTTTGATAACTTGCAGGTTTGCGGAATTCGCGATAAGCGTACCGACAATGTTTGGTTAGTAGCCGAGGGCGTCTTTCTTCCGACTAATTTGAGTAAGTGAGAATTCTCAATTGGTATAAAACGTATGCTACTCCTATCTCGAGCTATTCATCTTACAAAAAAAAAAAATAGTTATGCTGAATGCGAGTGAGTTCTTAGTATGTAGACCTAAACAGATCCCCTGTGGTCAGTGGATAATGGTGAAGATTAGACCTTTTTCCCTCCACATTTGAACAATCATGTAACCATTACTTGTTGCAACAATGGAACTACACATCGTTTGCTTTCAGAGGATTGCCACTTGAAATGCAATCTAAACAATCATCATTGAGAGTCATCCAAGTGTTCTTTGTTATCGTAAAATTTTTTAAAATTTTAAAAAAAAATTATATTAAATGATAGTTAAAATTCCTATGTTATATTATACTGAGTTAATATTAGGTTATCACTAGTCTAGATGAAAATAATAAAAAGAAAATTAAAAAAAAAATTCTAAAAGATATATATAAAATATTACAAATATATATTTTAAATGACTAACGAATGTTTTAATTAAGCAATTAAAAGAAGATTTTAATAATGATTAACTAAAATAAAATTTATTTAAATATAAATAATAATATAATATATCTCATTTAATAAAATAAAAAAAATTTTAGTTGGCATTAGGTATTTAATTTGCATTTTAATTTTGGTGGTAATTGATGTTATTTTAAAAGTTTTTTACCTGTCACTAGAATAAATTAAGACATTCACGGTGACCCATCTAGATAGATTATTTTTTCTGATCTTGTATCCATTAAAGAAAAATCACACATGTAGTGTATCGCAATTGAATTTCAAATTCGAGATTTTTGAAATTTGTCGTAGGATTTTAATGGAATTCGAGAAAATTTTTATTTTAATGGCTGTATCAGACTAGTAAAATAATAATTGTTTGATGGTGTAGTTGATCTCATATAGTAAAATTGATTTAATTGTTATCTTGTTATAAAATTTAAAAGAATTAATATACTACATAAAAATATAGTATGAAAATTGTATTATATTTGTTTTTAAAATGTGTTTTTATGTTGTATATCATTTGTTGAGTAATTTCTTAAAATTTACTTAGTGGAAATATGACACACAAATATAATGTAATTTAAATTATGTCAATTTGTCATACAAAATATAATTTTTCAGGTAGAGATGCATAAATTTGTTCACCCACCCACGTAGCCCTTACCGAACAATTATAAAATTTTCAGGTAATATTTAATACTAAAATAATAGTGAGACAAGGAGATTCCCGACCATCTATTCCAATAATAATGAAGCGCATGCAATAATGCAATTATATACTCCCATTTTCCAATTGTAGATATTGTTATTATTATTAGATTAAAAAATTGGTGACGGGTATATAAATTATAAATTTACTGGTAGATGAGTCATAATTATTAGTTTTGGCATATGCCTACGTTGATTCTTTTCGGGTCCTCTTCTCAATAATAATGATTATAATAACACATTATCACACTTGATTGGACCCACATAACTTATTTTAACTACCACGTGTCACCTTTCTTAATTTTTAAGCCTGTGATTAGAGCATCTCCACCATCACGTTAATAGCGTGTTAATAATACTTTTTTATTATCTTCCACCTGACATGGAGGTGCCCCCACGGGCGGAACAGCTGGTCAGGGCATGGGAGCTTGCAGCATGAGGTAGGCGGTTCGAAGGCTCATGGCGCACATGCGATAACATCAAAATGTGTCATGTTTCCAAATCCTTCAACCACTATGTCATGGCCAGTCCCGCATTCACCGTGATTTACCTCCTCACAGATGGTCGGGGGGCCGATCGTGTGGGGCCGCTAGGTTGGCAGATTCCAACCTTTTGCAGCGTGAATACATGAACGATTCCAACCTTTTGCAACGTGAATACATGAACACAGCCCCTACGGGCGGGGTCAGCTGGTCAGGGCGTGGATGCTTGCAGCATGAGGTGGGCAGTTCGAGGTCTCATGGTTGCATTTGCGATAACATCAATCTGTGCCATGTTTCAAATTCCTCGGCCACCACGCGCTGGTCAGTCCCGCATTCACCGTGATTTACTCCCCCTCATACTTGTGGGGCCGGGGTGGGGGGGTCGCTAGGTTGGCGGTTCCAACCTTTTTGCAGCGTGAATACATGAACATGGTGCCAAATGCCCAGATACCCCTTGTAAATCAAAAAAAAAAAGTGAATACATGAACACATTCAACGTTTTGAACGTGTTCATATCACAAGAGTGGGTCCCACATACTTTTTTTAAATTTTAATAGGTGTTATAACAGAGCAGCATTGTAGATGTTAGTTAGCCCCGGAAAAATTATTAATTAATTAAATCACACTAGAGTTACTTTGATAATGTGCATCAACTAATCCTTAGTTTGTATTTTCTAATTATAAGTCGTAGTGGTCAATTATAATTTCTTAATTTACTTTTTCATAAATAGTCATGGGTTGAGTTTGATCGTATATGACCGTTAGAGTGGTAGATTTTACTTTTTGTTAAAGTATTTTTTAATTATAATTTAGCATATTTAATTTTTTAAAATATAATTTATACACAATTTCTAAAATATATATGAGATTCAAATCTTGTCTCTTATTTATTTTATATTTTATAATTGCACTTAGGGTTGCTATTAGAATCAAACCAAATTAATGAAAATCAAATAAATTGAATTTTTTAAAACTAATCGAATAAATTGAATCCATAAGATATCGATTAATTCGATTGAAAATCGAATTAATTAAAATTTTTAAATAAGAGAAATTTATCAATTAATTAAATTTATAATATTGTTTATTTTGAAATTTATTGCTTAATATTATTATTTCAATTTAATTGAATAAAAATTTTTAAAATTAAAATAGAATTGATATAATTGATTTTTTAAAAAAATTAAAATTTTGAAATAATTAAATTAAATTTTTAAATTTAATCGATCAATTTATTTGATTTATTGATTTAGTGTCAAATTGATCCCTCCAATAAAAATCAATTTTATATAATGAGAATAAATAATTTTATAAATAAAATAGTTGTTTTTTAGAATATAGTAATGTATAGACATTGAGTATGAAATAAATAGTACATTTTTTAGCTTTAATTAATTGATCGCCAACACATTGTACGGTGAAGATGCAAATGCGTGGGTCCACCAACGGACTCGATCACGTGAGGTGGCATAACGTCTTTCCCATCCCCACCGTCCGATCTCCATCTAAGGGTTAGTTTTTCGAAATCTTTACATGACCATGTTACCCTTCTCCCGCTCTTCCCACGACCATTTTAATGGCTGGCGAAAGAGGGGCAATTAGGTCTTTTCGATTCAATTTGCCCTTACTTTAACCTTGCCGAGGCGTCCATGGAGAAGCGCAGCGGCGGCGTGCGCTTCCGCCGAGGGGTCTCCATTTCTTCCTCTTCGCCGTCGAGATTGCGAGAGAGAGAGAGAGAGATCGATCAGGGTTTGGTTGGGGCGCGTGGTCTCTCTCGTTTCCAGGTGATGCAGCAAGATGACGTGGAGATCCTTCTTTGAGCTCTGGGGCGGGCGGAGGCCCAGCAAGCACACCTCCGGCCGCACTTGCCACCGGAAGCACGTCGAGGACGGGTAGATCGGCATTATTACATTCAGTATCTACTTTCTCTAAGGCGATTGCGTTCGTGCTACGACTCTCTGCAAGCAAATTCTAGATTGTAGTAGATCGGGATGGAGGAGGTGGTGGCCACATCGCCGGCGACTTCTGTTGAAGGACGCAGCGTGCTCCAAGGGCGGTACGAGATAGGGCGGGTCATCGGGCAGGGCACGTTCGCGAAGGTGCATCTTGCGAGGAATCTTCTTACAGGTGAGGGCGTGGCCATCAAGGTGGTAGGCAAGGAGAAGGTGATCCAGGTGGGAATGATGGAGCAGGTGAAGCGGGAGATCTCGGTCATGAAGATGGTTCGCCACCCCAACATTGTGGAGCTTCACGAGGTGATGGCGACGCGGTCAAAGATCTACTTCGCCATGGAGCTGGTCCGCGGTGGGGAGCTGTTCGCCAAGGTGGCCCGATCCGGTCGCCTCCGCGAGGACGCCGCCCGGCGTTACTTCCGCCAGCTCGTCTCTGCCGTCGATTTCTGCCATGGCCGAGGTGTCTTCCACCGCGACCTCAAGCTGGAGAATATCCTTCTCGACGAACAAGGGGATCTCAAGATCGTTGATTTCGGGCTCAGCGCCTTCGCCGAGCACCTCCGACCCGACGGCCTCCTTCACACCGCCTGCGGTACGCCCGCGTACGTCGCTCCTGAGGTGGTCGGCCAAAGGGGCTACGACGGGGCGAAGGCCGACCTCTGGTCCTGCGGCGTCATCCTCTTCGTCCTCCTCGCTGGATTTCTCCCCTTCCAGGACGAGAACATACTCGCTATGTACAAGAAGATCCGCCGCGGGGACTTTCGATGCCCCCCTTGGTTCTCGTCGGACGCCCGACGGCTCGTCACCAAGCTGCTCGACCCGAACCCCAAGACAAGAATCACCGTCGAACGGCTCACGGCATCTCCCTGGTTCAAAAAATCGACGATTCCCAAATCAGTAACTGCTACCCCGTCTCCTTCAGCGAACTTAGAATCGGAGCTTTCCGGCGACAAAGAACCAGCAAAGAAAGAGGGGGAGGAACCAGAGAAACTAAACGCGTTCCATCTGATATCGTTCTCGGATGGGTTCGACCTCTCGGCCCTCTTCCTCGGAGGAGAGCGGAGGGAGAAGGTCATGCGCTTCGCCACAAATGAGCCGGCCAGCGACGTGGTGTCCAGGCTGGAAAAATTTGCGGCCAGAGCGGCGGCGAAGTGCCGGGTGACGAAGATCTGCTCGGCGGGAGTGAAGCTGGAGGGCGAGGAACGAGGTCGGATGGGCAAGCTGACGATTTCCGTCGACATATTCACAGTGGCGCCGCCGGTCCTGGTGGTGGAGGTCACGAGGGACGGCGGCGACACTGCCGAATACGAGAAGTTCTGCAGCGACGAGCTCCGCCCCGCGCTCCAAGACATCATCTTGACTTCATCATCCGACGAACTCCAAACTTCTACAGTCTGATCATCCTCAATCAACATATGTAACTATATTCATCATCAAAATCTGTAATTATCTCCATCGATCTCCACTCTGCCTTGTTTCAGTTCACCATCCTCCATTGTTGTACTAATTCATATCTGTCTCAAGAACTTCATTTGTTTCAGTTCATCCTCCTCCATCAATATTCAAATGATGCAGTAAAAGTTCTTTGATGGACGAGAAGAAGAGATAGCAACAGCTCAGGCTCCCCGTGACAAATAATGCAGCGTCCTTGTCTCAATCCTGACATTGTCGACATCGATAGTGGCTGGAAAAAGGTTAGATTCTCTTTTGATTGTCATTTCTCTGCAAATTTAATAATAGTCTTTCGATATAAAGTTGAAGAACATGGGCTGCTGCTTAGAAATCTTTCTGAACTGTTCTTGATTACCAGTTGCTCATACACAACTACAACTGTTCATATTTCACTCCCTGCTCGATTCTGAACATGTAGATGATAATAGGACCTTAGTTTTTGAAGTAAACACAAACTAGCTAGAACTACTGGAACATTAACTACTTGGATTTATCGGTGGCGGTGGTCGCGGTGGTGGCGCGGGCGACGTCGGAGGGTTTGGTCCCCGGCTTCGACTTGTAGTAAAGGCCGCAATACCCTATGGCGGCGAAGATGAGGAAACCGCCGACGGCCATCGTGCTGATGCTGTAAGGCAGCCGGCGCCGCCCGTGCAGCACATCCGATGAGCTCGGCGGCACCCGCTTCGCCTCCCTATCCATGACACAGCTCCTCTCCTTTCTCTCTTCTCTGCACCTGTTGGTGTGATCCTTCCTCCTCTCTTGACTCTTTGTTTGCCTTTTGCTCCACTGCCATGGTCGGTCGCATGCATTGCATTCTGGGGCAGTTGACACGTCGTGGGTCGACGTCCACGACGTGTTCTTCAGCTGCATGTTCTGTTTTTGTTTTAATTAAATAACTAAATAGTAGATTTGTTTGAAATATATTACTGATTTAATGTATTTTTTTTGGAAATTATTAGTATGTTTATTTTGCATTATAGTTTTTGGAAAATTATTGGTATATTTATCATTTGCATTATAGTTTTCCCAAACATGAGAGATTTAAGAAAACAATGCAAAATACAATTTTCTCATTTCTTTTTTTTTTTTTTTTTGAAAATTTAGATACTCAATTTTGGGCATAGATCAAATTTACCAAACGGGTGATTCTTTTTTAAAAAAAAGACAAAAGGACATCTCATTTTTTTAAGAATATCTTTACTTTTAATTTAGGTATAATTAAGATTAGCTGTTATAATATGATTAGCTGTTATAATATGTAATAGTTGTTATTTATTACAATGTAAAAAATTAATTATTTTATTTTAATTAAAATTATTATTATTAAAATATTTTTTGTCAATTTAATTAAAATTATTTTGAAGTGATTAAAATTATTTTAAAATAGTTATAGAAGCTATTAAGTAGCAATTATATAATTATAATTAAATCTTAAATTTTAAAATTTGAAATTTTAAAATTTAAATATTATTATATCAAAATTTTTTTTTATCAATTTAATTAAAATTATTTTAATTTTATCAAAATTTTAAATTGATTAAAATTATTTTAAAATAGTTATAGAAGTTATTAAATGATTGCTATATAGATGTTAGCTTTTATATGTTATATTAGTTGTTATATATTGTAGTAATTAGTTGTAATTACATACTTAAAATAAGAGTTTCTTGGAAAGTAGGGTGTTCTTTTAATTAATTTTTTTTAAAAAGAGGCATACATATGACATTTGATAAATTTGGGACACCCTTTTAATTTTTGCCTCTCAATTTTAAACTTCAGTTTTCTCCTTATTTATCCATTATATTTTAGAATGCTAAAATTAAATTTGTGCTGTCTTTCTCCCTATCCATTTTTGACCTGCTCAAGTCAACTTTTAAATCGCTTAATTGAATGTTTTTTTTCAAACTTTGTTTTAGAAAACAATTATATATTTCTTATTACTTCTTTCGGTGCTTTTAATTCCGAAAACTGAAATTCGAATAAAAAACGTCTTCTTTTTCATTTTGATAAACTAATCATACTTTTGTTGCTCTTTATAGAGTTAAATACACCCCAAAATATATATATATATATAGAGAGAGAGAAAAAAAAAAGATATACTGTGTGATGAGGAATGCGCAACTTGTGCGCGACATCGCCGATCCACCGCCGTTGTCGTCTCCCTTGCCGCGCCGTCTGACTATTGTCGGTCGTCGCTTTGGGCGCGATCAATGCGTTGCTCATCGGTGTTTCGTCTGACGTCGGATTTTGACTGGATTGTGATCGGAATCTGGTGTAATTTGATCGAAAACAATCAAATCATGCGTCCGGCAATGGCGCGGCCACAATCCGATCAAATCATGGTCGAAGATCGGCTGAGGAAGGAATGGCGTGTGGCGCCGACCTGTCCTCGGCCCGATCGTGGTTATGCCACTGCCGACCGCGATCGGGTCGGATTTTGATCAAATTATGTCAGATTTCGGCCACAATCTAGTCGGAATCCGATGCCGGACGAAGTGCCGGCAAGCGCGTGAGGGCGGCAGTGGATCGGCGGTGTCACGCACGAGTCATGCATTTCTCGTCGTGCAGTATATCATTTATATATATTACAAATATTTTAAGATACACATTTATGAGAAATAATACACTACATGAAAATGCAACATGACACACTACACTGCATGGATGTGGGATCCACTGCATGGATGTGAGACCCAGATCTATAGTGTGTCATGTTACATTTTTCATATTGTGTTTTATGTATTGTATCGTTACTCCACATTTATATTACAAGCACATAGCTCACGCATGCACACAGTAACACACTATTACAATAAACCACAAACTTCCACCACAACCTTAATGACTTTTTGTTTTTTCCCACACACTTTGCATACACACAAGATATATTTTTAGAGTCTTGTTGTCATTATTTGGATAAAAGATCTAAAAAAAAAAAAAATTGACAAATATATTTAATATTTTCTTTTATCTTGCGGGTCCTGTTCTCTGATGGACCCAAACGGTATTTTTTGTGAATTTCCGTTGGAGGGTCTGGTGCTTTGTGCATCCAGGTTGTATGTTCTGAAGGTGAACTTCGATCCTGTAACGAGTTTGTCTCTCTGCCATAGGTTGTTGTCTCTCTCCAATTCCTTGTTGTCATGCTCCAAGAGTCTGTTACAGTTCTCCACATGCTTGTTACAGTTCCCCAATAGCTTGGCCTTCTTGTCTTGTGCGAAGAGCTGGTGTTTTGAGAGGAGGATTTCTCCATGTATCCTTGCTTGTACCGAGCTGATGTATTCCAAAGTCGAGTTCGTTCAGTTGGTGAATGCATTGTCTACATTCCAGTGACTGAGACCCTACTTCTTTCAATTCCCTTCTTGCTGCAAGATCCTCACTTCTATTTACGACTGGCTTCCCCACCTTTGCACGCTATATACGTCTCCTAGAGAGGCAAAGTGAGCAAAAACTTTAGAAACAATAGAGAGAGCATGAAAGAAATAGAATACAGTTTGTTACCTGAGGAATAGGAATAGGTTTTCAGATTTTCAGGTTCCTCTCTCTTTAAAGAGAGAGGAAGTTTTTTTTTGTATATTTAAATTTGTTTGAGTGTCAAATCTTATCTCTACCTAATCAATAGTCAATGAAAAAAAGTCATAAATAAACCTAATTATTTGTATAGTATATATATTGCGTGTTGGAATTGGTTTCATAACAGGGACATAAGGGCATCCACAATGGGGGACATTTGGAAGGGATATTTGGATAAATACCCCCATGCACCAAATATCCCCCATTGGAGGGGGGTGATTTGAAATCACCGGGCAAAGAGTTTTGCCCGGTGATTTCAAATACTTTATTATAAAAAAATATTTAAATTACTTTTATTTAATATTTAATTAAAAATAATATTATTAAATTAATTTTATTTAATATTTAATTAAAAATTAGAAATTATAAATAAGTTTATTTAAATATAAATTAATAAAATAATAAAGGGATTTATAATATTTAATTATAATATTTAGTTATGATATTTAAGTATGATATTTAAAAGTGAGATAATGAGAATAGGTGGGACCCATAAATATTTAGTTTGTGGGATATTTGATTGTGAAAGTTGGGATATTTGAGGAAGGAGATATTTGGTTGATGATGTGGACGTGGGGATCACAAATACTTGGATGAAATATCCCCATGCATTGTGGATGCCCTAAAGTTGTAAACTAATTATGGTTCATTTGTGTAATAAATACGACTGTAATTTATGAATGAAAATGTATGAATAATAATTTGAGTATGCTTAGATGAAATCATTAAAGGTGCCAATATGATTCGGTCCGAGATGAAGGGATGAGATAACTCTTTAACATATATGTAATGAAACTCTTTTGGTAAGTTGGATGCATGTTAGGTCAGTTTCTATCGAGTCGGTCTCTTTCGGATTCGCTTATGATGATAGAGTATTGTTGAGACTTTGATGGTAATCTTTGAGTGATAAGGTTGGAAAGAGTTGGAAAGGGATTAGAAGGGAGGCCAAGGTGTACTTTGACTAGACTTCTTCGACGCTGAAGTCAAATTTAGTAGGAGAGTTGGAGGAAAGATAATATGTTGGTGCAATCGACCTTCAGAGTTTTGATATTTGTTTGACAATACGTATAATAGAGTCTAGTCAAGTTAAGGTTGACTAGATGATTAATAAAGGAAACGTCTAGTAAATTAATTAAGGTTGTTCGAATGACTAGTAAAGGTTAAAGTTTAGTTACATGAAGGATGATCATCAAAGTTGATTACATGGCTAATAAGGAAAAAGTCCAGTTAGGTTAAGGTTGGCCGGATGATTGGCAAAGGAGAAAATTCAAGCATATTAAGGTTGATCGAATGCTTGATAAGAGAAAAGTTCAGTCAAGTCAAAGTTGATCGGATGTTTAGTGAAGGGAAAAGTCCAAACAGGTCAAAGTTAATTGAATGTCTGACAAGGGAAAAGTCTAATCAGGTCAAGGTTGATTGGATGTTTAGTAAAGAGAAAAGTCTAAGCAGGTCAAGGTTAATCGAATGTCTAGTAAAGAAAAAGCTAAAGCAGGCCAACGATGATCGGATGTTTGACAAAGAGAAAAATCCTAGAAGAGTAAATTCTAAGTAGTGAGAAGTCTTGAAAGAACAAACTTCAAACAAGTGGGATCAGTATATCAGAGGTTTGGGAGACTAAAATATAGTTTTCGATCAATTGTGTGCAAACCAATGGATTTTGCTCAACCGAAGTACGGTGTCGTTAACATTGTTTTGTACTACTATTATTGCTATTGTACTAATTTTGTTTTGGAGGAAATAAAGTGTTTTGTTGACCACGTTTAGTAAGATCGAGCTGAATAAGATCTGATTCCAAAAGGAAAAAGATCAGTCGATTGATTGTATGGATCAGTCGATCGAATCGTGATTTGATTCACCAATTGAGTGTGATGTGATCTGGCCGAGGAAGGAAATTAGAGGATCAATCAATCGATAAGAACAATCAATCGATCCATAAAGCATATTGATCTGATCAGATTGAACCAGCAAGGAAAGCTTGAGTTCAGTCGATCAATTTGGAGGTTCAATCGATCGGAAAAGTCAGAAATCAAGCCCTAACTTGGCGGGATTGGATTTTGATCAGTCGACCGAAAAAGAAGTTCAATCGATCAATAAAGTCTTATAAAAGAGGATTCGATGGCAAAGGCTCAATAATCAATTCTACTTTCAATCTCTCTGTCTTGTGCTCAAAAAAGTCTTAAGTTCGTCCCCGAGGCATAGTTGAGTTGGTTACGACATAGCAGACTTGTAGAAGAGGGCAAGGATTCGAATACTGGCGAAGCCAGGCAATATCCTCCTGCGTCGTGATCAACTGCAGTTTCTCGATTTACCTCCTCACAGATGGTCGTGGGGCCGACCGTGTGAGGCCGCTAAGGTGGCGGATCCACCTTTTGTAGAAAAAAAAGTCTTAAGTTCTATCAGAAAAGTGCCACGAGGAGTGAATCTATTATATATGTTCTATCTTTATTCTACTTGTGCTTGAATTAATCCCGTAAGAGGTTTCCTCATTTTGAGAAAGTTTTCGGAAAAGAAAAAAAAGATAGTGGACATTAAGAGTGTGAACTAAGTAAAAATTCTTATCTCATGTCTTTCTTTTAGTTCATTTATGTTCTACCGTGCATACTAATTTTGATTGCGACCGAGAATTTATATGATAATTGCAAACTTCATAATTTTGATAATAGTAACTAATTCTGAAAATGATTGATTGGTTTTATAAAAATTTTTCATCGATTATTAAAAGAGGTAAATCGAAAAATGCTTATGCATTGAGAGTCATCGCTGTTCTTAAATATTTTGAGGTCATTTAATATTATAATAAGAACTATTCCCAATCTATCTAGTGAAAACATTATCGTTTTGCATTCTCAATAAGATTTTTTTTAAAAAAAAAAATAGAGCCAGGCAAGATTAATACGCGACAATGAAGTAAATATAATATGGATAGAAAATCAAAATACGTCTTTTATTTTTATTATTATCATCATCAAAACAACGTCACATTTATAATTTTTTTTATCAGCAGCTGATTTCACTGCTTAGATCACTAATTTTGAGCAACTCTAAGTACATTTTAAATATAAAATTATAAATAAAATATTATTTTGATAATTAAAAAAAAACTACTCTTTTAATTATATTGCCAGTAATATGAAGGTCTTTTGACTTTGATTTTTTTAATAAAAATAATTATTTCCTCCTCAAATAAGAGTTTAGAGCATAATATAATATGGGGTTAAATCATCTATTTTCAAAATTAATCAATATAAATTGAATATCTAATATATAAAAAAATCAAATAAGATTGAAAAAATAGAAGATCATTTTTAAAAAGCAAAATAAAATAAATAAAAGATAAAAACTTAAATTTTATTATTTTAATTTTTTTATTTATATATCGTTGTATTTTTAAATTCAAATTTGGAAAAGAAAAATATTTATATTTATGATTTAATTATACTCGCATTTAGACAACGGTAGGCAATATCTCATGTACCAGTATATGAAAATATTAATATTTAAGAAATGATATTCAAATATATTCAAATTTAAAAATATAAATAATTTTAATAGAAATCGTTTGAAATAAAATTTGAACTAGAGATTGGTTCGAATTAGTTAAATATTTATTCGAGTAAAATTAAATTATAATTTCAAATAATTTAAATTCAATTTTAATTTAAATTATTTGAATTTTAATTTAATTTGATCTTTAAAAAATCTTAAATTCTAAACTAAATTTGAAAATGCTAGGAAGATTGATGTGGAAGAACACTGCAGCAAGTCATGAATCCCTAAGTGCATCCGCAACGTACGTGGCGTTATAACGCCATGGGCTCTACTGCCACGTGGTAGTTGATCAGGTGATCGACTACATGGTGATTGACCTGATCGTATGGTCGCTGGTCGACCACCATGTGTGGTAGTCGATCATGGTCGATAGAAAAAAAAATAAAAAACTTCCGTGGGACCGAACCGACCAGAACTCTGAACAGAAATGTAGCTACTAGGATTATCATGTTTTTTTTTAATTTAAATTTGCACTGCAAACACTGCTGCAGATACTCCAGCTGCCATTTCAAGCCTACGATCAATCAATCGAGGAGAAAGCAGCCTACAATCAATCAATCAATTGAGGAATCCTCCAATCGATGATCGGATCTGCACGCCTCCGCGAAGAACTCACCTCGCTGATTGCAGAGAATGGTAGGGGAGTAGTTGATGATGACGCAGAGCGAATTGGAGCTATCGCTGGCAGATCCCCCTCGTGGAGATTGAAGGTCATGACCGAGATCGACACGCTCATCTCTCCCCGGTCGCCGATCCTCCTACTCCCGATTCCCGCCAGGAAACAAGGATCGCATCAGAGACGGCAGCTTTGGTGGAAAGATCGGTCCTTGGAAGCAGAGATCGAAGGCGGAGAAGACGAAGCCAATGCTACTGCCCGCAGGTTGCCGAGATCGACACGCTCATCTCTCCCTTGTCGCCGATCCGACTACGCTGGATTCCGCGATCCTAACCGAAGAAAAGGGGAAGGAAACGGAGATCAAAAACGCAAAAGAAACATAGATTCCAGCTACATGTGCTGGAAAACAAGGATCGCATCAAAGGCAGCAGCTTTGGTGGAAAGATCGGTCCGAAGCAGAGATCGAAGGCGGAGAAGACGAAGCCATGGAGAAGGTTTTGTGTTACCGGCGCTGGAGCAGGATAATCGATCTAGTCCGTCGGATGTTTCTGTGGCGACCGACCTTGTCAGAGCGTCTCTTTCTCCCTTCTCCCGATCTCCTCCCCTGTCGACCATCCCAAGGAAGACTTCGGAGAAGGATCTCCACCCTCCGAGGCCGAAAGTCACTGCCTTGCTCCTCGATCCTGACGGATGTGTGAGCGAGTGAAGAAAACTCCAAACCGAAGGCAAGGCCAAAAGCCCAGAGGTGAGGTGAGGTGAGAAATCAATGCGGGAGAAAGGAATAGGAAGGAGGAAGGGAAGACAAGGCAGGTGCGTGCCCCTCAGCGTATGGATCACCCAACGCTATTGCCCGCAGGTTGCCAGATTTGCCCCTCTGCGCACCAGAACAGCCTCCACCCAGCGCGAGAGCTCCTCCAGATCCCCACCTCAGTTTCCCCATCAAGCCCTAAGGCGGCGGATCAGGCTGTAAGGCGGAGCCTTTTCCTGGCTGGTGCACGCCTTCTCTGTGGTGACTCCAATGGTGCGATTATCTGGTGGCCGACTTTTCTAGGGTTTCTCTCCTCCGCCTGCAAAGGTGAGATCTTGGGGCGGCAGCGGCGTCGATGAATAAGGGAAAGAAGTTGGCCGCGCAGTTCTCTCCGCCGGCCAAGGCGCGGTTCAGCCACCGGAGCCTCTTGCAGAATTACGAGGATCTGGTAAAGGTGAGATCTTTAGGCCTGGAATCTGAGATATGGCAAGAGCTTTTTTTCATATGTTGGTTCCTTAGTCCAATTGAATCTGTTGATCAGTTTCTTAGAAGACTTTTCTGATGAATTTCTCAGATGGTTCTTCATGGCCCTATCTCTAAAAATTTTCTTCGTCAGATTTGTGTTTGAGATCATTCAAAATCTATCAATCTTTTCTTCTTCATTTAGTTTATGCATCTCAAGAATTGCAATTTTCAAAGTCTCCAATCTTTCTTGGAGATGTTTGCAACCTCATAATTTTCTTGAATATTAATTCTATATCTGATTGTGTATTAGAAAGACAATGAAATTCAAGAATTTATGAGAATGTACTCAATGATCCTAATCATAGAAATGGCATTGTTGTTCTTCATGAATTATCAAGAAGTTTGGAATTGTTGTTCTTCGTGAATTGGCATTGTTTCTTATATAAAATCTCACAGAAATTTTCTCAGCTCTTGGGAAAAGATGGAATTCTTTTCCATCATGAAATTGTTTTGAATAAACTGGAACACCATTAATCTTGTGACTCTTCTACACATTCTTCGACTGGCACAGTATCTTGTTTCTGATATAAAATTTCTTACAGAAAGCTGAGGCCAAGAGAAAGAACCTGCAAATTGCTAATCAGAAGAAACTCAAACTTCATGCTGAAGTGAAGTTAGTAACTTTTTTTTTCTGGTTGTTTCGATCAGGATAAATTATGTTTGTTTGTGTTCGGTATTTCGGTTAATTCGGTATGATTTAGGAGGTTTTACCCCTTTTATCTGCAATGGTGTAGATTCTTGCGAAGACGCTACAAAAGTGGAGGACTACAATTTAGGCTGAGAACGAAACTGAAGAGTCGGGTTTCAACCTTCAAATGCTAAAGACCAAAGTTCAAAAGAGAGTGCTGCTGCTCCAAGCCCTTGCCGGTAACTTATCGCAATTTGGTAACAAGAGAAGAAATCATGTTTCGCTCACGTTGAACGTTCTCGCGGCAGATTGGTGAAGATATGGATGAATATCAGTTCAATGTGGAACCTTTGAAGGCCGATGCATTCAGGAAGAGTTCGGTGGAAACTGACCTTGAAGCTAATGATCTCAAGCTCTCGGTTTGTTGAGAAATTGGACATGGATCATCTAACCTAGTCAGGATTGAAAGATTACAGAGAATTTTCTTGTGAATGAGGTTCTTGTCATTCTCCTTGTGTAGATTGTGATACAAATTTGTGTTGATGATGCACAAGGATGTCTTTGCATGGGTTGGTGGATCGATTGTGATCCTTATCGATACCCGGTAACGATCGAGACTTCGTTCTTCTTGCAGTAGATTGGTGAGGATATGGATGAGTATCAGTTCAATGTGGAACCTTTGTAGGCCAACGCATTCAGGAAGAACTGGAAACTGACCTTTGAAGCTAACGATCTCAAGCTCTTGGTTTGTGTGATACAAATTTGTGTTGAGAAATTGGACATGGATCATCTAACCTAGTCGGGATCGAAAGATTACAGAGAATTTGCTTGTGAATGAGGTTCTTGTCATTCTCCTTGTGTGGGTTGTGATACAAATTTGTGTTGATGATGCACAAGGATGTCTTTGCATGGGTTGGTGGATCAATTGGGATCCTTATCGATACCCAGTAACGATTGAGACTTCGTTCTTACTTTGACACAACATCGAAAAGTCTCCTCCTCGACTTCTTTCTCTACAATGTCTTGGCTTCTCCTTTATATGGTGTGCCTTAAGACAATTTAGTTTTGATAAGTTCGACTATTATGTGGAGTTCTTGCGAAAAGCCTATTATACACAGTTTTGTTCTATTTTATAAGAGATTATTTTTGATATTTAAACTCGTGATCTTTAGATCACATAACAATAACCTTACCGTTGTGTTAAGGTTCTCTTTCCTATTACATTTAGGTTACATTTAGGAGTTAAACTCTGACTAATTTTGACATGGATTCTTCGTACCTCTTTGATGTCGACCGTGTAAAAGACAAACTTGAGTCGACTAATCCACACGCAAAATGCATAATCTCGCGATAACTTCATCGATGTTTTTATGAGGACTTGAAATTATTGAAATTATTACTCTCCTTATCGATGATAATTGAAACATGTAGATATGACAAAATAATGAGGTGGATCTCGACCGGTATGATTCAATTATTGATTTACATGGGCCCCAATCCAATTTCCACCTCGTCTCATTAATTTAATGCCTACAAAACAAAATAAATAAGAGAGTGTGACAATTTGCCAATCATTTCCATGTGATTTATTATTCATGCAATTAATAATTGAATGATAAAATAATACAATTTTATTGGACAAAAATTCAAAAAGATACTTCAAATTATGTAAATAGTTAAAATGATATTTCTTTTTCAATAAAAAAATAAAAAGATATCCATCATATATTTTATATCAAAAATATTGTTAGCTGTAGTAGCTACTATAATCTATAATAATTATGGAGTTATAATGTAAAATTTTGATTAACACTATTATATCAAATTATTTTTTTTATCAATTTATCAAAATTGATTAAAATTTTATCAAAATTAATTTAAAATAGTTGTAGCAACTACTTACTAACAGTTATAACATTATAACAATTATCAGTAAGTACTATAAATATGTAGCAGCTATAAATAGTATAGTATAATGCTACAATAGTATTATATTAACGATTAAAGTTTTAATACAAGTCAGGGGCAATATAAAAATGTCCCCCTTAATTTTAACACATGACACGGTCACCCCCTTAAATGTAAACACGCATCTCCTCCAATATGAAATTTCTAGTTTCCGTTTCTAATTATAACATTGTAGCAATTATAATGTAGCTGCTATAATTATAATAATTAATTATAATTACTATAATAATGTTATAAGCAAGGATATTTTTGAAATAAATAATATAATAGGTCTCTTTGTTTTTTTTTTTTTTTATTTCTATAATTTCAAGTGCCTTTGTGACATTTACCTAATTTTATTTAAAATATTTAATTAATTTAATAAGTTGATAACTTCGAAATATTTGAAAAAAAAACAAATTTTATTTTATTTTATTTTATTTTTGAAAAATAATTAGAAGAACATTCAAAATTGCCATTGGATTCTATATCCTCTTGGCTTCTGTAGGCACCGAATGGACGGCTGTGATGGAGTGATCATCCATCATCAACTTTGTTTCTTCTTCCTTCTTCTCTTCCCTCTCATTTCCCCCTCGCCACCTTCTCTCCTCTCTTCAATGGCGGACGCCGCGGGCGCTTCGGAAGAGGAGCTGCCTCCTGCTTCTTCGTCGCCGGAGGAAGAGGTGGAGGAAGAGGAGCAGATAGGAACCCTAAAGGAGCCGCTTTTGGAGCACCGTTCGCTTAATCTCCGCCGCCACGCCCCCAACAACACCTCCCAAGTCGCCATCGTCGGCTCCAACCTCTGCCCCATAGAGAGCCTCGATTACGAGTGATGATTCTGTCTCTTTTTGGATAATCTGAATCTTTTGGCGTGTAAAGATGGGATCTTTATGGCAGCTTTGCTATTTTGCTTTTGGGGGCGTTTCAGGTTGGTCGAGAACGAGATCTTCAACCAGGACTGGAGGAGCCGAGGCCGGTCGGCTATACTTCGGTACGTCTTCCTCAAGTGGACCTTCTGCCTCTTCATCGGCCTCGTCGCCGGCGCTATTGGCTTCTTCAATAACCTCTCCGTGGAGAACGTCGCCGGCCTCAAGTTCGTTACCGTTTCCGACTTGATGCTCGCCGATAAGTAAGCCTCAGTCGAGATCTTCCCCCATCTGATCCACCGTCTTAGATTGGCCCTTTTCTTCAAGCTAATTTGCCGACGGTGGTTGTCTCAAGGTATTGGACTGCGTTTGGGGTGTTTGCTGGTTCCAATCTGGCCCTGTTGATCTTTGCGACGACGATTACGGCGTTTGTTTCGACTGCCGCCGGCGGTTCAGGGATTCCAGAGGTGAAAGCTTACTTGAATGGCGTCGATGCTCCTGATATCTTCTCACTGCGCACCCTTGCTGTAAAGGTGAGATTTCGATGCGCATGCTGACAATCTTCATGTGGGAGATTCGATTTCTCTTCTCTTTTTCTTTGAATTGAAACTGTTATCAGTGTTCTCACATTTCAGTGAAGTTGAAGTTGATATTCAAATGAAAAGTGTGATCAAGGATAAGCATAAATTTCATAGCTCTTATTCCTTTTAGCTTCATCCATGATCTGTGTAGATCATTTTCATATTAAAGTTAGCTAAAATTTGCACTTCAATGAATTGAATTTGCTTAAGATGGGTCCTTCCATCCATAGTCGATGACAATAGAAGAGAGATCGAAGTTAGAGGAAATGGCAAGATGTTTCGGTGCTAAAACTAGTGCTTGCCTGAAACTTGGTTAGTTCATCAATGTCTATCTCTAACCTCTTCAACTTTATCGACTTTTAGTTCACTTTATTGAACTTCCATGCTCTAACATTTGTATCTTTTAACTCGAGTAACTATGATTGTTTCTCATGAGTTGAATTGTAGATTGTAGGTTTGATTGCAGCTGTGTCATCCTCTCTCCATGTGGGCAAGGCAGGCCCAATGGTTCACATTGGTGCGTGCATCGGTGCAATAGTTGGACAGGGCGGGTCGCAGAAGTATGGCATGACATGGAGATGGCTACGCTACTTCAAAAATGATAGAGATCGGCGTGACCTTGTCACCTGCGGTGCGGCTGCTGGCGTTGCTGCTGCTTTTCGTGCTCCGGTTGGTGGAGTTCTTTTTGCACTCGAGTCATTGTCTTCATGGTAGTGCCACATGCTATATTGACTTCATTTGTTTCCTAAAGAACAAAGAATCACTGGTTAAAGCTTTTGAATATCGCTCACAATTAGACATTCTTATCCTTTTAGGCCAATCAACAAGGTTTCATTCTCAGCAGTAATAGAAATTTTATGTTGTTTGATTGAAATACCCTTTTTCTTTCAGGTAACAAAAAAGGAGGCCATTTCGATTACTTGCTGAGATGCTAATTTCTTTCGTCTCAATGGATGATAGTATTCCGAGTCTCCTCCTAATTCAGATATTCATTTCATGTCACAGGTGGAGAAGTGCCCTAATATGGAGAGCTTTCTTCACAACTGCTGTAGTTGCTGTCACCCTCAGGGCTCTGATTGATGTTTGCGAAAGAGGAAAATGCGGTTTATTTGGGAAGGGTGGACTCATAATGTACGATGTTACTGCTGATAATATTGCCTATCATCTAGCTGACTTACCTCCGGTGATCCTCCTCGGGGTGATTGGGGGGATATTGGGAAGTCTATACAACTTTCTTATGCTGAAGGTCCTTCAAACATTCAGCCTAATCAACCAGTACGCACTATTTTCTCATTTCCCTCTTCTTTCCAAATGTTTAGGATGACAATTTTGGATTGGTTATTTACTTGCATATGTTCTTTTGTTTGAAAGATGGCCTTTCCAAACTTGAAATCTTTTGTTTTACCAGAAAAGGACCAGCCTATAAATTGCTTCTTGCAGCTACTGTGTCGATATTTACATCATGTTGTCTGTTTGGGTTACCATGGTTCGCACCTTGTAGGCCTTGTGAAAAGGATGACTGTCCTGTTATAGGCCGCTCCGGTGGTTATAATAACTTCCAGTGCCCTCCAAATCATTACAATGATCTAGCCAGCTTGTTTTTCAACACCAACGATAATACAATCAGAAAACTTTTCAGCAGTGGCACAAATGATGTTTTCCATAAGTCGTCCATCATGGTGTCCTTTGTAGCCTCGTATGTTCTTGGCATCGTAAGTTACGGTGTAGCTGCACCTTTCGGCCTTTTTGTGCCTATTATATTGACCGGTGCAGCCTATGGGCGTGTCACGGGAATGCTAATGGGCACAAACACGACTCTAGATCATGGTCTCTTTGCGGTCCTTGGTGCTGCTTCTTTTCTCGGTGGAACAATGAGGATGACTGTGTCTGTGTGTGTCATTATACTAGAGCTAACCAACAACCTCTTGTTGCTTCCCCTGGTTATGTTGGTTCTCCTGATATCGAAAACGGTTGCCGACTCTTTCAATCCCAACATCTATGATCTGATTCTGAAATTGAAGTGTCTTCCTTATCTGAAAGACCATGCAGAACCATACATGAGGCAGCTCACAGTAAGTGATGTCGTTACAGGTCCTCTACGAACCTTTAACGGTGTCGAAAAGGTCAGCTACATAGTTCATATATTGAAGACAACCGGCCATCATGCATTCCCCGTGATAGATGAACCACCATTTTCTTCTCCTCCTGTGCTGTTTGGTCTGATCCTCCGCGCGCATCTCCTAAGTTTGTTGAGGAAGAAGCATTTTCTGCCGACATGTTCACTCATCGGCTCTGATGCTTTGAAGAAATTTGTGGCTGATGACTTTGCAAAGCGTGGATCAGGGAAACATGATTGCATTGAGGATATAGAGCTCACTGCCGAAGAGATGGAGATGTTTATCGATTTGCATCCATTTACAAACACTTCCCCCTACACAGTCGTTGAGACAATGTCACTCGCAAAGGCTCTCATCCTATTCCGGGAAGTCGGTCTGAGGCATCTGTTGGTTGTTCCCAAGTCCTCCAATGTAAGAAACTCAACCTGAAGTTGTTCTATCTTCTCAATTCCCTGTTGATGTTTGCTATTCAACAAAAATTAGTCTCAACTCTTACTTCATGAAATAACTAGTGTAACTTTGAATGCAGAGGGCGCCGGTGGTCGGTGTATTGACAAGGCATGACTTCATGCCGGAGCACATCTTGGGTCTGCATCCATACCTGTCGAAAAGCGGATGGAAGCGATTGCGGTTTCGGAATTCGACTTTCACTAGATTTTGCAGGGCTTCTTTGATGTGGGCATGCTCTTAGCTTCTAAGATTCAAAACATTTGTGGAGGAATTATTATTATTATTGTAATGTCTGAGAACTAAAAATCTGTATGTTGTTTTCTATTATTCTTTGTGCAGAAGCTTGTAAGATTGTATCAAGTTCACTTTTCTCAAGAAATTTGATCTACAGAAGCCTCTTTCAGGCTTTTATTAGGCCTTCCAGAGATCATTAGGTTGGTTTAACCTGAAAAACCATTTTGAACCGGTCGGTATGTGACACAGTAGAAATTATTGAATCCGTTAATTCGTGCACGAATATCGAAAGTAATTTTCTATAATCTATTAACTGTTGAATTCATTGATTTGTAGAGTTGTCAATTTGAGTTAGATCCGTCGGGTTGACTCCCACCAAACAATTTAAGTGGGTTGGGTTGAAATTTTATAAATCTATTTTAAGGTGGGTTCAAGTGGGTCGACATGTCTAGACCTGCAATCCGCTTGGGTTGGCCTGCGATCCGCGTAGGTTGGTCCGCGAATTTAGAAAATTTATTTTTTTTCTTTAAAATTTAAAATTAAAGGAGAAAATTCAATGAATTAATGGGCTTAACCCGTCTAAATTGCAATCCAAACTTAAATTTTCAACTTGATCCATTTAAACTACAATCCAAATTTAAAATTTTAATATTTTTTATATTTTTTATTTTTTGACAGGCTCGTGGGTTGGCCCGCCTAACCCGCAACCCGTCTTAAGTTGGGTTGGATTGCAAAATTTTCAATCCACCGTGGCCCGCCCCGCCACGCCATATGAAGGGTTCCTGACGGATTGGTCCACCCCATCATAGGTTGGTCCGTTTGACAGCTCGACCTCTCTGATAACTCCGACTCAGTACGAATAAACTTCAGTAAAAGGTGGAATCTCCCACCTTAACAATCCACACGGTCGGCCATATGACCATCTATGAGGAGGTAAATCGAGAAGTTTCATTTGGTCATTATGGAGAAGGACATTGCCTCGACTTTGTCAAAATTCGATTCTTATCCACTTCAACAAATCCTACCCCGAAGTAACCAACTCAACTGGGCAATAAAATTTTGATCTACATTGTTGTTTCCATCAACTATTTATTGAATTAATTTATTTTATATATTATAGCAACCTTAGGCTTTCCACTGGGCAGCTGATTCACCGGCGAGGGCGGCGGAGGCGGATGGACGGAGGAGGACGGTTATCGGCGGAGGAATAGTGATTGATGGACGGACGGCTACGATACGTTTAATCTAAATTTATTTAATAAAATAAAAAAATAAAAAATAAAAGTGGGCCTCTATAAAAAGAACTGGGCCCTTTTATGTCTTATTGGGCCAAACATTGTACTTTTAGCCTTTCAATGGCCCAATTTTAAATATATAGTTAAATAAAGATATATTTATTATCTTTATTTATTTATTTATTTATTTATCTAGAATAAACTAGAAGCATCTGAGAATATCTAAAGCGGACGGTTGATTTATTTATAATTTCTTGGCAAATTCTGGGGCATCGCCGCATCGCTCGTTGTGAGCGAGATGGAGGACATGGACGCCGACCACCCCGGCGATCGATGCGACGCCGCGGCGGGGAACGCCCCGGGAGCTTTCTCTCCGCCTCCGGGCACCCTAGCAGCAGCCTCCGGCGGCGGCGGCGGCGTCCAGGAGAACGCGTGGAGTTTCCTCGCTTTGGCCCGCCAGCTCGTCGATCGGGGCGAGCCTTCCCTCGCTCTACAAGCGGTGAGTTCTCTGAGGAACACCTTTTCGCGCTGTCGTTTTGTGGTGGCGTCGCTGCTCTGTTCTTGTTCGAGGGATCGGTGTTCTTGATGTTTTGTATGTCCTAATTTCCTAATTCGCCGTCTTTGGGGATTTTTTTCGGCCTTCCTCGCCTGTTTTGCGAGAGTTGGTATAAAATTAATAGAGTTGCTTGCCCTATACCTAATTTATTTTGTTTGCTTAAATATGATTGTGACTTTGTCTGCTAAAGAGGTGTATGGATGGTTACTATGTATATATGTTTGTTCGAATTAGTATGAATGTTGCGTGTTCGCTTTTCTCGAACCTGGCATTTTCAGCATCGTCTTTGCAGTTTCTTGCATCTTGAATTGTTCTTTCTCCAATCTAAGTAATTTTCCTGATCATTTTTTGTGGGGTTTCAGTTAAAATCACTACTCAATTTTAATTGCAATGTCGACTAGCTGCATTGGTCCATCTGAGTAATCTTCTGTTTTTTGCTTGCTTTGGGGCGGATTCTTAATTTTCTAGATATAATATCCAAGACAAGATTGTAGCTTGTAATATTACCATTTTGAGTTCAAATCGGAGGACGACCCTACCAGTTAAACAAGAAAGAAAACTTATTTTAGTGTAGACTTAGTTTATTGATTGCTGATGCAACAGAAAATTTAAACCCTTTTATCACACATAAATTATGAAAAATTAGATGAAGCATGAGGGTAACTATCTCTCGTAGAGAAAGGAGTCTCACATAGAGAAGGAATCTCACCGAGAGAACTGAAAGTGGAAAATTCTTATTGATTGAAAGCAATCAATACATAGATATGACATCGTTTTTATTGTCTCAATTCTAAACAAATTAGAAGTAAACAAGGAATTTGGGAAATGCATTGACGCTCATTAATCAATTATCCATAAAAGATAATTACCAAACAATTCAAATTATTGCCAACTACTGCAATTGAATTCAAAATCCAAAATTGGATTATTCTTAATCTGCATTATTTTCTCCCATAGGGAAAACCTTGACTTCAAGCGAGGTGTAAGCATGTGCAGCTTAGATGTTCTTTAGAATGACTAAGCAATAGGAGTAACACAATTTGAGACTTAACTTCTAATAAACATATCTTTATTATCTTTTCCTTGGATGCCCCTTCTGGTGAGTAAAAAAATTAATCTGCTTTGTTCTTCCTTTTGGACTTTGTCTTTGTTTCCTTCCCTTTTGATAACCCTTGTGACAAACTAAGTTGTCAAGGTAAATAAACAACATTATATCAATTTTTCCTATGCTGCAACGTGATGATTTAGAATATTTTGAACTCATGCATACAAAACGTGAATTTATTGCATTAATAGGTACTTTATATTTTGGAAATAACTTAGTTTTGTGTGCTGATCATTGTAATAAGAAGCAACTAATAATATCATGATTCTTATTATCATCGTATAAATAATGGTGACATCAATCATGCAGCGCATTCCTTGCAAATGCAACCTGCCAAGGTGCCACTTGTTATGCAAAACATGGGTAACACAAACCCATTTTAAATTTAAAATTTAAATGTCAAGTAGTGATAAATGAATTTTACCTTATTAGAGAGATATTTCATTTTCCTAATTAATCTATGTAGTCTTATTTGTTCTTTTTGATATTGTCCTAGTATGCATAGTAAATATTTTGCCTCAATATGCCCTCTGATTAACATGTAATTTGTGTTGCTTTTATTTGATTCAAATGCACTTATATGATTCTTTGCTTTTGAATTTTTTTCAGACTAGTTGTAGTGCTCAATGCCTGCTTTTTGGGCCTTAGGTGTCTTTTATAAACATGTAGTTCATTTTTATTTTTTTTAGATTCTGAGTGACCACTCATCTAAAGACTTGAGCTATTGTAGAAGAATGCCATCTATTTTTTCCTTCGAGTAATAATTCCCTACTGAAGTCTTGGCATATGATTAGAAACTGAGTACTATCCTGCTATGATTCTTATCCCAAAAGCTTAGGTTATTAGAAAAAGGTTTGATCCATACTTTTTGTATTTGAGGTGCTTTGCTACTTCTTGTGAGGTAAACACGCAAGCATAGCAACCTGTGGAACTGTTACCTGTCCAATAGTGGTGGCTTAGACAACTTCTATCATTTATAGGAATCATGCTAAACTTCATTTGTTTCAGACTAGAGCTCACTTTTACCTGGATAATTGCAACATGTTAAATGTAGTAGATATGAATCTTGAGATTGATCCTTTGGGTTAAAAAAAAATATTATTCACTAACAATTATGTGTTCCTTTGAGAGGATATAATCAGAAAAAAGATAGTTTAAATGGTTTATTTAAATAAGTTTGAATCAATTAATGTTAGAAATGCGAAGAGTAGAGGGTGTGAAGAGAGTTTAATGGTACAATATAATTCTTTATCCAATCCGAAGCGATTGGGGTATACAGTTTAATGATTTATGGTTGGGTTGGGGTATGTGTTATTGCCTTATTGGTATCAGAAACAAGTTCAATGAATTTTCCCTGGAGCTAAAGTGTCAAAGCAGACAATGGTAAAGCACAATGAAAATATTGCTAATGCAAATAATTTAAGTAAACTCAGAGATGAAGAAATCATGGGCAAGAGGAAGATAATCTCACTACAAAGTGTTGCACAATTTCTTCACAGACGACTGAGAGAAACTCTCTTGTCCTAGGGTGTATAGATCTTGACTACCCTTTTCCAGTTTAGACCGGCCCAGAACTCCTGTAATGCATGAATGGATTGGTTATTATAAAAAACAAAAGAAAAGTGTTATTTTTAGTTTAATTGGGGTAGTTTGAATGACATGGGGCAGGAAAAAATTAGGTGATTGCTTTCCTCGCTAAGAAGAGCCTCAATATTAATAATCATTAGCTAGAGTCCTTGCTATTATCAAAATGTAATTTGTGCATTATAAAGCTGGTTTCTTTCTTAAAACAACAGTCAGTGATAATAAACTGTATATTAGTGTACTAGAACTAGATGTAAGTTGTTGCTTTCCTTAAAAGTTTGTGGAGATTAACAAAGAATTCCTCTAACAAGAGAATATTAATTAACTCATACAGATTATAGAGACTTGATGGGCTAAACTGACAAGATATTCCTCTAAAAGGAGGGTGTCAAGTTGTTCATACAGAGATGATTAGATAGTTCCTCTCTTTTGTTTGACACAAATTTTTTGTGTGAGTAGCTTAACATTGTCCTACAAGTAGCCATCACAGCTATATTCTTGCATGACCTTATGGGATTCTCTGATGGGCCCATGTCCTCCAATTAGATCACGAAAAAAATTTTGAGAGCATTTGTGGGTAGTGGTGTCAATGGATGAGAAGGGAAAGAATTGACAGTTGACTGGGAATTAAAGGCCTCACAATACAACACAAAAGGTTGACATCCAATTATATTGTTGATATTTGATATACCACACGAATATTGGATTACATGCTTCAATAGAGTATCACATTCCTATGGAAAACACTTGGATACAGGTAAAGAATTATGAGATAACATAGCCCTTAGTCATCATGATAGTGGCCTTTTATGAAACCTGCCTTATGAGAACCCTTCCATCATGAATCAATGACGTCTAGTCAGATTAGAAGGTTACATATTGTTAAATTAATTTGGTTTTAGTCATATGGTGAAGATGACACTTTTCTCCTAATGGGCTCTTTCTAACCCTGATAAGCGCTTTATGGCGCCCATTCAGAAAGGTGTGGAGGTATGAAAATGATGCGATGCAAACAAGAGTAGATAGGTTTTCTGAGGTAATTTTCAAAATGCTCCCAACAGTTAATTGCATTTTCAAAATACCGTCTTAAGGTTTCTATTTTGTTTCTATGATGCTCTCTCTCTATTAACAAATGAATGGTTTAGGTGGTAATTTAGAAGGGTGAAATAAGGATTTTACTCTTAGATAGAAGGTACTTTGACAGCTAAATGTAAACCTTGGGACTAGTTTTGACATCAATGAAACCTTAGGGGGGCATTTTAAAAAAAAATACGATATTAACCGTTGTGTGCATTTTAAAAATTACCCTTGTTTTTACAGTCTTACGTATGCGGTATGCAGGAAAGTTTTTTATTTTTCTCTTCATGAGTTCCTCTGCTTTTGCTGATTGAGCAACAATAGATCAATTCAAGTTGAAATTTCCAAAACTGAAAACAAAGTTTCTCAAAGGTAAAGCTAAATCAAAACTGAGCTAATAAATTTATGTAGAAATTGAAGAATTATTTTCATGGTTGAACATGAAGATGCCAAGTCATTTTTTTAGCAGTCTGCTTAGATATACTGTGTAGATTATCCCATAGCTAAGTAGCTTGGGAACAGTTAATGCAACTGATGCTTTTTCCTTGGTTGCTTAACAAGTTTATTGACAGTATATGCGATTGCACTGGGATCTTTATTAGTAGAACATATCTCGTAACATTTATGTGATTTTATTTAATAGGATGCTTATGTTCTTCTGGAGAGGTACTTTCTTCCTTAGAGGCCTGCAGGAAGGGTGCTTATTGGATTCCTTCCCTAGATCTCGTCGGGAAGTACTGAACAATAACTGCTTGCCCTGAAGGCGAGGAAAGTAGTCGGTTAAATCCTACTGCTTTATGACTGCTAGAAAAAAATTAGTAGTGGCTACAAGATGGGGCTGGTAACAAACAGCTTGTACCATTTGAGAGACTTAGCGATTTGTCATCTCAGGAATTTGTAGTCTCTCTATTGCAGTTGAAACAAGTAGTATGCTTGAACTGCTTTATGGTAAAGTTGCTGTTGAATGACTTGGAGGTTATGTATTCTAGTTTTCTAGTTAGCCTCTTGTTAAGCAGGGAAAATATGCGCACAATAGATCCTTTTCTGGGATCCCGCATTAGTAGAAGTTTCATGCATCGGACTATATTTTTTTAAAATATAAGTAAAGTATTAATCTCTTTCGTAATGATTTGCATATCATTTGATGAGGCACCTACTTTAACTGCAGTTGTGTGAAATTGATCCTTTGATGCTCTCCTAACGCCCCTAACATGTAGGTACTTGCAGCAATCAGATCGGGTGGCGGAGAACAAGCAGTGTTTGAAACTCTGCATCGGGCACGTGAGCTATACCGCAATCGATTGCAGACGGATGCTGCAGCAGACGAGTTGGCCTCATTGTTCGCAGAATGTGCTATTGCAGAAGCACAAGGACCGGTGAGGTCGTCCAACAATCCCCCATTGGTGCCTCTTCATGTTGGCCCGTCGATTCCGCTAGATTCTCAAGGGAGATCTTTCCTCGCTATGTCCGGGAGGCAGCAGGTTATGCTGGATGCGTTCGCAGACGGGAGCAGTTTTGTGTGTCTCAAGTGTGGTGGTCTGGTTAGTAGTCATCGCAAAGACGAACATTTCGCATACTGGTGTGGCTAGATTCGCTCGGTATCGTTGCTTATGAACTCTCATATCGAGAAGAATGATACTGATCATTATCGCCGAGAGTTGTGTGATCCTCTATCTCCGCAACGGACATTGTAAATGCAGTTGTTTAGTACAAGAGGCTCTCAGATGGGTCAAAACATGTAATTGTCTGCGTGAATCTTTCTCATGGATTGGATCTGAAGATGTAATGTTGCGTTTATGGATAAGAAATCAAATAAGTATTGTTGAGAGATATATAGTTCATAATCAAATCTATCATCATCTTCACTGGTTAGTAAACCTCATTGTAAATTTTCATATTTAGCAAATATATTTACTACTTTATAAAAAAGTAGTCAATTCACTAATTTTTGAATATTTTATTATTATTAGTTTTTATTATTATTGCTATTTTATAAAAAAAAAGTAGTCAATTCACTTTATAATAACTTTATTATTGCATCATATTTATGAAGATAATAATGATCAAATGTTATATAATAGTAAGATTTTATCAAGTAAATATTTCAAATTCAATATTCTAAATTATATTTAATAAATTATATTTACAATTGTTAGGCTAATATATGACAATATGAAAGATTTACGAATAAAAAATATTAAATTTTTTATTTTGTTGAAAAAACGATCAACTTGTTATATTATTGGATTTGTTCAAAAACAAAACAAAAACAAACAAACAAACAAGATGCAGGTTTTAAAATTTCAAAAGTTCACAAGAGAATCAACTAAAATTTTGGAATAATTAATATATTGTTGTTGAATCAAATAAAAAAAAAGTGTTCATAATCAAATCTATTCATCATCTTATACTATTTTTGAATATTTTATTATTATTAGTTTTTATTATTACTACTACTTTATAAAAAAGTAGACTTTATTATCATATTTATGAAGATAATAAACAAATGTTATATAATAGTAAGATTTTATCAAATAAATATTTCAAATTCAATATTATAAATTATTTTTAAAAAATTATATTTACAATTAAAATTTGAATAAAAAATATTACATTTTTTATGGACCAACTTGTTATATTATTGGATTTGTTCAAAAACAAAAAACAAACAAACAAACAAGATGCAGGTTTTAAAATTTTAAAAGTTCACAAGAGTTTGAATAATTTTAGAAAAAAAAAAGTGAATGCGAATCAACTAAAATTTGATGGACTATACTATACAGTTTTTTTGGGGAAAAAAAGGTCATGTACGTAAATATATTGTTGTTGAATCAAATAATTATTGTTGAGAGTTATATAGTTCATAATCAAATCTATCATCATCTTCACTAGTTAGTAAATCTCATTGTAAATTTTCATATTTAGCAAATATATTTACTACTTTATAATAAAAAAGTAGTCAATTCACTAACTTTGAATATTTTATTATTATTAGTTTTTATTATGAATTTGTTTAAAAACAAAAAAACAAACAAGATGCAGGTTTTAAAATTTCAAAAGTTCACAAGAGTTTGAATAATTAATTTGGAAAAAAAACGTACACCAATGAGTTGATAGAATTTTTTTGCTTCTTAAATCTAACACAGTCAACTAAAATTTGATGGACTATACCATACAGTTTTTTTGGGAAAAAAAAAGGTCATGTACGTAATGCCAATAAACTAAAAAATGTACATATAATCCAATTTCAAAAGAGAGGAACCAGAACATCAAAGGCTAGTCTATCAAAATTAAACATACAATAGGCCAATGCACTAAGTTCCCATCATACTAGATAATATAAAATTACAATTCTTCACTAAATAGTTTCTTTAAAATTGGGAAGCATCAACTAACTTTGTACATCACAGAATTCCAAAGAAATGGAATGGTCAACTTTTACCCGAGTTCATGGAGCTTCCAATCACTAAACAATAGGAGAACCCAGAACCGAGAGAAAATATTGAACCTCGATTGTTCAAACTCATAACGGTAGTAGTAGTCCTCTTGGCCGATAAAAAACAAGCACAATGTTGCCTGAAAGAACATATCAATAGATACAATTAGCCATGCTAAGAGAAATAAATGTTCAAACATGCAGGCTTTCATGAAGACATTAACATGTTGATACAGTGACACACTGAAATTGGCATGGAATGTGCAATAAGTTACAAAGGACATATTTCAAGTTCCGTAGCGCCTATGGCACGCGAAACAAGGTTTGAGTGACTAGGCAAAACCATCTTACTGGTAGCATTTTCCATCAAGGATCTTGGTACAGGCATATCACCTGCCAAGGGTAGCAAGATGCTAAGACCTAAAAGTATGCTAATGAAACAAGCAAGCGATATAACATGGTTAGCTGTTGCGCGTTTGATTATTTCATGGACAAAATACGATATTATTAGGCTACATAATACGAAAGGATATCAGTTAGAACAAGCTTTTAAATGGCAGATAGAGTTGTGTTGGATATTCAAAAAGTGAAAAACAAGTTCAACATAGCGCATTTTCTCTAATGATATAAAGTTAGCATTTGAGACTCACAAAAAAAGGTGTCAGTTTGCAAATTTATCCACATCCGAGTAACCATCAGTCTTCGATTACTAGTCTCCACTTTTCAGTACCCACGATCCTTTGCTAGAATCGCACAACTCACGTATTACCTGCAAATAATTGAACATCAGAAGTTGGAGTGTTGAGAAAAAATGGTAAATAATATGTGAGGCGGCATATGATATAAATTCTACAAAACCCACATCGAAGGAAAAGAGAGACGATGACTAACTTCACTATTTTATGATCATTCATTCTAGATGCAGTTATGTTGTTAGTTTAAGTTAAGCATCCAAGAACCCAGTTTGTCAATTTTTTGGGCACCTTCATCTAGATGAAGAGGAAAACAAAAACAAAATAGAAGCATATCCTGAAACCTAACCAACTAATTCTACATGAAAATCAAAAAAGCCTTAATGTTGACAAAAGTTTAGCAGCTTGCATGATTTCAAACTATCATTCTGTTTTGTTTGCAATTGCATCCTCTGGTTAAGTTGAGGCCACCAATTTCTTCTTGGTTCCTTCAGAGGTCACTAGTAGAACTCCAAATTGGATGATGTTCCAACTTAAAGAAAGATATTAAAGCTTTAGGTTCTTGAAGTCATATTATAACAAGTTAAAAACAAGAACAAATGATGAGTATATATTAGTTGAGGATCTGCTACATGGATCTTATCTCACCAGTTAACTTATATATGAAGTTTAAACTGGTAGCAATATCCAAATGCTCAAAATTTAATAGTTTCTTCAGTTTCCCTATAACCCTCACTCTTAATTTGATTCAACTTGAAATTATTAGTACTTTTGGAAAATGTTCGTATCATTTTAACATATTTCCTCTTATTTTTCCATCTATTTAAGGTTAACTTGAAACTGTCACCAAAGTAACATGCATGAATAATCATGTAACAGATCAATCAAGGAAAAATCAGACCTAAAGATAAGATAAATCAAGGTTGGCCACCAATTTAGAACCGTGATCATATGTAGGGAAGTGATACTGACATGTAATAACCCTGAAATTGGTCTAACCGAATGCCATGAGAACATAATGGAGACTTGAATTAGTATTGGACAAACACTTAGAATTGGAAAGGACACTGCAATCATTTTAGGAATATTGGATTGGAAAACAATGCCTTTCAATTACATTTATCATAAGAAACATCATATCATATATTAAATATTTTAATTAAATCTCAAATTATGTTTTCTCAGCGTACAGATACATAGGTGGATTCAATGATTTATAAGTGTCTTGCATAGAGGCAAATTGAAATAAAATATTCATGTGGCCAACACTGTTCATTCTGACAAACAATTCTTTAGCATATAAGCTCACATATTAACTGAAATATCCACTCTTGTAGACTTTGGGTGTAAATATTATCTATGTCCTGTTACATAAAGTAGAAGATGCCAAAAACAGGAAAATAAGCTGACAAGGAATTGAGCGAAGATACAGTATAGAAGCAGCTTCACAATTTTACATTTTAGGCTGACATTCAAAAGAGTGGACAACTGAACCTATTCAAACCAAAAGGTAGGGCTAGACTTGCGCGCGCATGTGTGTGCGCACGTGTGCGTGTTGCTGCCTTTAGACTGATTAATAGTAAAAGAATTTCAGCTATTGTACTAAATGAGAAGTAATCCACATTTGAATATTTAATATCTATCACACCTCTTTTCAAAAAATAACAAAGAAAAGAAAAGGAAAAAAATGTTGAAACTATTGCACTAACCTGATTATAGTCAGAATCATTAATATCCTTCTGGTGACGTGTTTTAGCAGCTATGCGAATCTCCTGCTTATTGAGCTTCGCATTAGGTTCTTTGCCCCTGAAAAGATCAATGACAACATCTCTGCCACAAATGTGTCTAATATTAGGCATGATTCAGCATTTAAACAAAGATAACATAACAAAGCTCGCAAAATGGTATAACCTCAATCGATGGAGATCTGAACTTCCTGTAGATTTCAGAACATATACGCCATGTACATCCACAGCGATTTGAGACACAATAGACTGGAGCTCAGATATAGGGGCAGATGCAGCATTGGTAGCAGCATTAATAATCGCTCTAATTTTAGGGTCATCTCTTGGACGAGAAGAGTTGCTGATTGCCAAGCCTCTCAATCCATTGACAACTGAGTTTATACTGCAGGCAAAAAAATTCAAATCAATTACTGAATCATACAACTACAATATACATGTAATGCAAAGCAGTCAAACACACATCCATGCTTGACTATGAATGCTGAAAAAGATTTTGCAACTAACAAGCTACTGAAACTGGAATACCTGCAAGGAAACATCCTAAGTAAATAAGTCTTATATGCATTACCTACGAATTTTTTTATCCTGGAAAATTTTCAAGAGAATCTTTGGAAGATACTCCTGTGTTTCACTTGACAGTGATGACACTGCTGTGTTCGATGCCTTATCTTTGCTTTCATGTACATCATCGGCTATTTTAACTCTTTTACCAGTTGGAGCAGGGACATGCATCTTTTCGCCTAAAGACTTTTTAATGTTATTCCAGCAAGCCAACCAAGCCTTTTCCTGCTCATCCACAATTTTTGGATTGTTTCTAATAAATACAAAGTCAGTAGACTTTATGAATTTCCAGTGCTTGAGTACGCGCCTTTCAACAGCCAATGGAACAAGTATAGATTTCAGACCAGTGTATTTTATCATCCTCAATCTGTCTGTTAGAATTATGGGATTCATACTGAATAAATAAAGAAGATAATCTCTATAAAGAGCAGCTTCGCCTTCATGCAACAATGAGCTCTTTGTAACCCACAATCCCTGTACCAAATCTGCATAATGTGGCAGCACATTCAGAACATCTTCTTTCGAACTATCTGGAGCAAGATCCAAGAGTGCATTAAAATTATTCACATGGCAAACCTGCACGTAGAGGTAGAGTATGATAAATCAACAGAAGGTATTATCACATAATCAATAAAACCAATGAACTATGGTGCTCTTCTCTATTATGACCTAACTACTGTATCATGAAATGAAATAGACCTCTATAAGTGTAATTGACTCTTCATAAATGCAGTGGAAAAAGCCTCATGGTCTTATGAACAAGTGAATCCCATTAAGACAAATAATGAAATATATACCAGGCATTCAGGCAATGAGAGTAGCAATGACAGTTAAGTAGAGACAGGAATCTGATGATCAAATAATATACAATGGTGATAGGTATTTAGTGATAATTGATACAACAGGTAAGGTATTAGGTCTTAGTTATTTGGTGTGTTTATTTATGGTGGTTTCTTTTCAGATACCTATACAAAGAATTTATTGAACTGAAATAGGAGGTTTAAGAAGGGAAGCCTTGGCAGCAATAAAGTTGCTGTCGTGTAACCTAGTGGTCACGGGTACGAATGGTGGAAACAGTCTCTTGTAATGCAGGGTTAGGCTATGTACAATAGATCCTTCTCCGAGACCTCGCATTGACAGGAACTTCGTGCACCGGACTGCCCTTAAAGAGGAGGTTTAACAGTAAGAACAAAGCATCCTGATTTCTCCCCTTTTCTTCCAATTTCCTCTCTCCTCACTTCTCTCATGTCCCAAGTCTCTTAACTCCTGATATGGTAAAGAGTCTTCACCCCTTTCACCTCTATTTTCTTCCTCTTCTTCTCATACTCTCATTTCCATTGCTCTGCTTCCTCTTCTGGTCCTATCACATTCCTCTTCCTCTCTTCTATTTCACTTCTCATATGAGCATGCCTTCTCTGCTCCTAGATTCTCCCAGCTTGCCTCTTCTTCTCAGTCTTATCTTTCTCACTCTTCAGCTTCTTATCTTCTTCCAGTTCCTGTTCCTCTTCTCTACCAGCCATCTCAGTTCTTTCTTTTTCCAGTCGCCCTTGACCCTCCTGTCACACATTACCCTCTTCTTCCTCAGCCACTACCAGTTTGCCTCAATAACTGTACACCACTTTACTGTCACTCATTCCAGCTGCCATTTCACCAACATTCCCATCCCCAATTCAACAAGCCAAAGTTGAGTTTCACTCGTGGCGTTAATGATTTAGATCTATTCTAGTTTTCTCTCTTGCCACCTTGTCAACCTGGTATTCCTTCCTGCAGCAACTAAATGACAATTAACGTAAGTAGGAAGCGCAGCGACTAATAGTACATAAACACAGAATCAGATCGTTGGCCAGAATATAGGATAATGGTAGCGCCAATAAAGTGGTCCAAAAATGATTTTTAAATTCAATTCCAACAAACAAACAAGAAAAAAAAGTATTCAAAAAGTTTTTGTCAATACCAACAAACATGACACAGAAATAATGTATAAGTATAAAGTCGAATGACACATCAAGGTGGGTAAGAATAAATTTTTGACAGTTTTCAAATAATTACTATTTTTGTGGGACTCAGGCAGATTCTGTAATTCCATGCTTATGGGAAAATGATTTAAAATAAAATCATGAAATGAGAATGCACACTTTTCATCCAACAATTCCAAAATTAAGTTTCAGGAAATTAACTAAATTATATAAACAATTTAAACCTTCATACAAACTAAAAGATTAGTATGCCAGTGAGTGTTTTCTTAAACAACTAAGGAATAATATCACAGTAACAATTCTTCAACTTCTTTGAAAAAATAAAATACACAAATAAGAATAGGACAGGAGGCAGGTTGTTTATACAAATCAAATCCTAAAGGTATAAAAGTGTGTTTGCTTTAAACTTAGAAATGCAGATCAGATAAAAAAAATTAAGCACAAAAAGAGATTAAACCTCACAAAACCATTTCTTCAACCGCTCTTCCAAGGGGAGTGAGAGCAAGTGCCTACAGACACATGAAAAGCCAGATTTATTACAGTTGCAATATAAAAAATAAGAATCATGTTTTCAACAAGCATTCAGTTCAACTGACTATAGCTGACCAGAAATTTTTAAAAAAAAACAAGGCAAGATAAAATGAGGTTTTGGTGATTTTCAAGCAATGCAGAGAATTAATCAGAATCTAGCTCATGTTATTGATATGGAATATAAAAAAAAGAATTCTTAAGTCAGCAAGAACTTGCAGCAAAATCACAAAAAATAACTAAATAAAAAAACAAAAATCTAAGCATACATCCAAAGATCAGGTTGAATACACCTGGTGAGCTTCATTTTTTTAAACAAAAAAGGGGGAAAACAGCAAAAACCAGCTCATAGTAGAAGAAAGCTCCTAGAATATAATTGGTGAAGGAGAGTTACTAGCACTTTATTGAACAAATAAATTTCATTGTCTTGGAGTAAGTTGTTTGCTCAAGATGCAAATATGAAGTTAATGAGCATCCCAGAGCTTACCAATAGGTTTGGTTTTAACAAATGCAGCAGTTGGATAAGATGTTCATAATAGATTTGTGTTTTAGAAAAGAGAGCTAGAAGAGAACCTAAGCAAAGAATATTTTCTCAGAAATCAAAGATACATGACAAATCTTTGTTTGATCTGTGATAATAAGGGTTCCAGGTGCATGGGTTTTGAAATAATTATTGCAGTCAAATCATCAAAAACTCAGTGTGAATTTAAATTAATAACTATGAAATAAAATCAATTATACCCTTGCAGTCCTTTAATAAAACAATATGTTTAACAGAATGATTGGAACTGATATACACATGCAAAATGAAATATGGTTCAAAGAAAAAGTAAGACATGCAGGGTACAATGAAGTAAGACCTGCAGGACACAATCAGAAGATCATAAGATGAAACTGCAGCTGGAAGCCCTTACCTTAGAGAAAAAACTTTTTTTCTCTTATTGTCTGTTGATGTTCCAGGGTGCAATGAGTCGATATAATCAGATCTAAAGCATCAATTCAATATGATAAATGTCAGGAATCTATATCACATATATGAAAAGGTGCAACCTTTGAGAACTAATAGCAGGGAAATAAAATCAAAAGAGTTATGTTTAGTAGTTCTCTAGTTTGAGGTCTCACGGTTTAATCAAAAATGGAATTTGATGATGATCTTCTGCAATCATTTTCTGATGGTATCTATCTGTAAAGTGGCTATCAATTGGATGATATTCTAGAGACATCCATGGCTGCAGATAGAACAATGAAAGAGATTTAACATTGTAAAAAATATATTTTAGCAATTCAACAGAAAATTTTCACAATATGAACCACCATCTAGTACAGGTCAGGAGGTAAAGCTATTAGAGCATCTATTTCTTAAAACAATTCAATGAAAACCCCAATGAAGATCTAGTAGGAAGCATTGTTTAACTTGGAGAACTGCTGGTTATACCGTTTAGAGGCCCTAGTCTAGCAGGGAAACAAAATGCAGTTTGTGTGTCTGAAAAACAGATACTTGCACCTAGAGAGAAAAAGAGGTGATCTTTTAGAAAAAGTATATGTAATGATCCTATTGAATGTTATGGAATTGCTCCGTAATGTTGTGTGGAAAAGTAATGATAACATTACAAAATAACACATTGCTTTTGACTGGTTACTTTATACTTTTCTTCAAATTGTTTGTCCTTGTTAGATCTCCTTTCCAATCCTTTCTTTGAATAGCACATAGCATGCTTCTCTAATAAAGAAGAATAATTGAGAACTTGAGATTGACCAAAGCAGAAAATTTAGTTACTTCAATGATAAATCACAAGCTATGTGAGTTGTTCCTTCATACAAAAGATTGAGAACTTTGTTTGCAGTCATCCTTGATTTATCATAGCTAAGTTCGAAATCAAAGTCAATTTGATTGAGCAAACCAAAAATTAAAGAGAGAAGAATCAAAAGTAGAAAGGCAATCAAATCAATAATGAGGTGCATGGAGCTTCAAACCTCATCATTTTCTCCACCTACATTTGAACCTGCCTGGCCCAACTTTTCCTGTTCAGGAAAAGGAAATTTGAAGTTTTCAGTAATTACAGTATTTAAATGGTAAAACTTCAATGAAGGCTGAAGCACAAATACACATTCTAGACTGAATATAACTATGATGTAAGATACTACTAGAAAACCATAGAAGCAGCCCTGACAAAGAGAAAGTCATTCCACCTAAATTAGATTGGCTTCTATTAGGATATTTACTAATTTACTAAAGAGAGTATGTATATGTTAGAGATATTAGTATTAATAAGGTTATTGGTGTAACAGGTTTAATTTTACATTAGGTTTAGAGTTGCCTAAGATCCTATATATAGAACCATGTGGTTCAACCATGATTATATGTAATATAATATTCTGCTTTTCCTAATTTCTTCAAGGTTTGAGAACCACCCATTTAGTGGTAGAATTTTCCAAACAGATTCTCTTTAGGGGAGAGGTCATCCCTCATCTTTTGATCATCTCACCTCTATCATCATTGTCATGCCTGCGTCGAATCCTTCATCACTGTCATTACCACAGCTGGAAAATAGGAATTTACAGCTCTAATGCAAAACCTCACTCTACTACAGCTTGACCTTATGCACATAAGATTGTCACTTTTGTGAGGCCTCACGCAACTAGAATCAACTGTGCGTTGTCAATGTCTATGCCAACTTCATCTAGATGTATGGCGCCTCATGAAACTGATGTAGAAGATTCACACTTGGCTGCTCTAGATGTATGGCATCTACAAGGGCCCAACTGGCTAGCTACAGATCTATTCATTGTCACCAGGGAGACATGGAATCTGCTAGCCCATGCTCAACCTAGCTAACTCCACCGTATTGTATGTAATGCATCACACGTGCACAGACCTCATCTGCTGCTAGATCCAAGATTCACCTCGATCATACCATGGCATAATGTTGAAACCAAGCAGAGAAATCTACCACTGAAATCACTACAACATAACGCTTGAATCAAGGAATGGAAAACCAGTCAAAGCCACTGCGACATAATGTGAAACCCAAATGCAGAGAATCCTAACATTGAACCCGCTACGATATAAGGCCAGAACCAAATAATAGGGGAGCAGGCCTCTATTCAAAACCCTACCACCAAAATCGTTATGAGGATAGCAGATCAATGATCATGCTCGCCTGGACACAAATAGAACTACTAACAGCCCCTGCTTCCGATCCTAATACATGTGTACTCTATCAACTATCTCTAGCCCAAGGTCAAACGGATTATGAATCGCATGCTTCATTAACTATATAAGTTTTGTTTTGCTTCCGTGAGAATATCAATATTTTTCATGTCCTCATAGTAGTATCTAATCTATAGTCTGTTTATGGGAATTTCTCCAGTTCACTGGACATAGATAGTATATATTAAAAGATATAGATAGATATAATAAAAGCTACACACAAATACTATATATGCTCCAGCTCGAGGGAAGTGCTAGATATTAGTATAAATAAGGTTATTAGAATTTTATATTTAAGGTTACGCCTTAAGTCCTAATATAGTAAAGGTTATCCCATCTTTATTGAGTATATAATATTTAATTTTCCCTAGTTTTTACAGTATGCATCAAAACAAATTGACACAAGTAAAAAATGTTTCCAACTAACACAGATTAGGCAGCAAATGATGTCCAAAATTTTCAAAACTAAAGAACATGCAATAACTAATCAAGATACAGAACCATAATTTAAAATCTCCAACCGTACTAAGGTTTCAAGTCCCGGATTAGAACGATACAGTTTCGGTACTGTATCATGTTGTACCTGATATAATTTTGATATTTTTAAATATAAAATATATTAACTAAAAATAATTTAAATATTTAAAAATAAAATAATTATATATATATATATATATATATATTAAATTAATAGGATAGTTTTATTAGACTTTAATTAAACTTATTTACATTATCCCAAATTTAAATTATCCTAACCATAGTTAGGAGTAGATTAAAATTATTAACCTAAGTTAAACAGTTAAAAACCTTAATTCGACTCACGATCGCTGGCACCCATGGCCTGCACGATGACTCAAGCGACGCCTCTGGAGTACGAATGCATCGCTAGGCCCGGGCGACACCTCCTAACATGTCGTTGGGCTCGAGCGATGCCAAAGAAGCTTTGGTAAAACATCGTGCAGGGCTTCAGGTGAAAGACCAAAGAAGCCTTCAGGTGAAAATGCCACAAAATATCTTTAACAAGGGACCGGGTAATATCAAAGACCTTTTTCAATTTAAGTGTTATTTTTTTGAGCAGGGGGAGTTAGGAAATGAAATTCACCTGCTTGATGGATGACCCTGGTAAACCTGCAGCATTGATGTCAGATTTTGCACTTGATTCGGCACTCTGCGCATTTTGTTTCATCTCAGGATCTAAGTATCCTATTGATGGGCGAAGTTGGACAACTGCATGTACAGGATTTAAGTGCAACTGCAAGCAATGAAATTAAGAAAATTAAGTTTCTCTTGACAAATGTAGGCCATTGATGTAAACAAGTCAAACAGCATACAACATATACATCATCAATTAAAAATATAAAGTCTTAGAAGCAACCAAAATAAGAAACAAATTTGAGAGAGGTAAGCAACAATATCCATCCAATATCCATCCACTAAGACAATGAAACCCATGATTAAAGTTTTGTTTGCTTGAAAGAAAGGAAAAGAAAACAAGGAAAGAGAAAAATGAGCATTTCGTTTGAAGAAAGCTGGGTATGGAAAGAAGCTAGAAGAAAATTCTTGCCCCCTCAAAATTGATCCTGCTAGCTTGAGTGAGCGTTATCAATGAAGACACCTGTCTCCCCTCATTCTTGGACTTTGCCCTCAACTATGAGCCTTCCTATTGCATCAACAATCTCTGCCTCTGGAAGAAGATTCACACACACACACACACACACACAAACACACCTAGAGAAATAATATACTTCTCTTCCTTTAATTTCCTATCTCTACCTCTTTTCTTTCTCTTGTATCCTGTACCCCTTCAAGCAAACAAAGCCTAAGTCATTTTCTTACAATTTTTACCAGGAAAATAAATTGAAGCTATAACTCTAAAAGAGAGATTGTTTCCTTTTGCTCTTTATTAAAGTTCTTGTTTGACGAAGTTATATTTTTAGCACTAAATAATGACCAGGCTATGAGCTTATAAGTGAAAGCAGGTATTTCTACGTGAAAAGATTGTTCCAAGATTAATACCCATGTAAAGTAGTCAAATATGTCAGAATCTATTTAATGTCAATTAGACAAGGAGATTCTATCAAAAAAATTGATTGGGTGACAAATGAGTAAAATTTTGCCTTTTATGGCACATATAACATCATTCTGTTTACAGTAAAATGTGAGGAAAAGATGACCCAACCGTCAGGAAGCAAAAGAAGATAGCAAGAGGTGATACACAGTGTAATAGAGAGAGATGAGGCTAATCATACAAGCCCAAACAAAGTTTACAAAATCAAGTTAAATTCCCATCAATATCTCTATATATTCTTTAAGCAATATCCAGTACTAGCCCAATCAAACCCATCTGCTAGTGATATGTAATTTGCAAGGGCATCTGATATAATTTCCAAGGGCATCTATATATAATGCTCACGCCAACAAAAGCACATCCATGTTGACTAAAACAGAACTTACAAGAAATTTTAAGTTTGTTATGATGAATAGAAAATCTGGTAATTTGCAGAAATCAATTTAGATTTTCTGAAAGAAAAAATGTGAACTATGTTGAAATAGAAGCAAAAAAAGTTACCTGGTTTCCATTCAGCATCCCGACAGCATAACTAGCTACTAAAGGTGTCTTTGAAGAAGACAATGTCTGGAAAAAGTTGAATCAAGTGTCAGGGTGAAGAAAACTTTGCGATACAAGAAACCTACATATCACTCACTAAAGTAATTATAAAAGTAGCTATCTGGCAATCATTTCAAGTGCCACTAAGTTTCATACCGATGGACCTAGCGGTGAAACAAAACCAGGTAGGACAAAAAGTTGTATAGAAGAAAAAAATATAAGCATATGTGAAAAAAAAACAAAGAGCACCTAATTATACTAGGAGAATAAATTGATTGGTCAGTGATAAATAAAGGCAATCCATAACCTGGTCAACCAAACAAGGGTTGTAAATGCACAAATCGTTCCCTAACCAGTTCAATACTCAACTTAATAAGAGTTCATTTATATTTTAAATATTAGAAATGGAAAATAATGAAGCTTGAACATATTTTAAAGCTAGATAAGATAGAAAAGCAAGCTTCAACACTTGTGAATTTAACTCATCAATGTTCATGAAGAATGAAGAATGCTAGTGAATAATTAATGGATTGGTTTGTTAAAAAGTTTGTCCAGGGCTCATTGATGATCTTGGTTATTTAGCCTTTTGTCCAAATATATATAAAGCATATAATAATTATGCATGTCCAATTATACGTTTAGATATATGGGGATGGCAATGGATGGGGTACACATGATTTTTACCATACTAATTAAACAAGTACTAAATGTCTTTGTTGATTATCATCAATAACAAATATATCGGCAACATATCATGCAACTACTAATAATACCATCGAATTATCATGAACATAACCAAAGGACTTATTTGGGAAGGAGTTATGGGGGAAAATAATCCACCTAAGGAGGTGGAACATGTATTCATATATTGACAGGCACCTAACCTGTCCAAATATCTTAAAATACTGGCAATTATCCAACTTATTTAGTATCAGAACCTGACCAGCTTAAGTAGGGTACCCAATTAGTTAGGTACCTATCGTCATTCTTAACTATTTTGTTCAGCTACGATGCTTTACAATATTCTCAATAAATTCTAACATCAAATTTTGGCTAAGGACAATGGAGAATCTTATCTCTACTTTACCCTCACCATCTTCAACGAAGTTACAACATGTCAATACTATGATGATTTCAATAAAGCAGTGGATCGAGATGTTCAAACATGCCGGATGGCAATAAGTATTTAAATCTTCAAACAAAGATAACACTATCGACTAAATACCTTCATCTTCATGCAACAATATGTCATAGAAAGGCTAAGAGAAATCATCAATCAAAGGGACATTTAATGAATCTAAAGTACAATAGCCATCAAACTAGAGACCACAAGTCTAAAGTTTGTCATGAATTTATGCTCTCAGCAGCATAAAGGACTCCTGTGAGTATCCATCAATAAGAAAGAGTGGAAATACAAGGTCACATAGTTCTGTACCTGCTTCTCTAACCTTAGGACATCAGCAGCTTCTTGATCATAGTTCTCACTATCAATATCCAGACTCATGTCTATCTCAATCTTTGATTTTGTTGGCTTCACACGGACCTGAAAAGGACAAAAAAATAGCCAAAGCAAGGTTGTAATAATGCAAAAGCAATATATATAAGGATCTGAATAGACATGTATAACAGTTTGAACAATTAAAAAAAAAGGAAAACGCACTTGATACTGAATCTATTGAACATACCTTATCACATCTTTCATTCAGTTCATATGGTCTCCAAGAAGGTCTAAGTACATACTGCAAAATATATAGCTGAAAAAAAATAGAAGTTTGTAACTGGAGTCACACATTAAATATGATTGAAAGTACTATTCATTTAAGACAAGCAAATCCATATGAAACTATGTTCAGTTGATAATGCTATCAAGATTGTATTTTTTTTTCCCTTGTCACTGACACTACCTAGTCAAGGATATCTTATAAGACACATGCTTATTTATGTCCTCATTGAAATCTCAAAATAAATTGTGTTTCTATTTATGTTGGGTAAAGTATTCAAATAGGCAAAGTATTCCAAAATCATATTTCCAATGATAATTTAGAGGAAAATTCCAACTTCACAAAACTTGGAATTCCAAACTCCATCCAGAAGTGTAGATTTGTACGCCCATCCTTTTTCATTACTAGTTAAGGAGACAAGTTTAATTTCCTATTCACAATTCATAACAAGAAGTAACAGAATTCCATTCCTAGCTTACAAATACTAAAACTGAATCTAACTTCCTGAAATCTCATTTTTGTCAAGGAATCATAATCCATCTCTAGGTTCCAGGCAATGTACACAGCACCCAGCCAGAATGACTTCCAAATTTAACATAGTAGAGAAGAAAAGACTTACATAGGTATCCTCATCGAGAGGAGATGGAGAACAAAGGACGTCGATCTCGCGAACCACTATATCATCCTCTTCCACTTCCTCCTCGAAACCTCCATCAACATCCATCGCACCGCTCGCTTCGGCCTCTGCGTCCGGGCGGGACGACAAGGGGTCAACTCCAGGCTCCTCCTTGACGGGGTCTGGCCCAGAAGCGGGATGAGAGGAAGGTTTGGTGTCGGGTTCGGGCTTAATCCGGATCGGGGGCTCGTCCTTGACCTTGCCCTTCATCTTGGGCTGGAAGCGGGCGGATCGCGGGGGGCGCTTGGCGGCGCCGCCGGAGAGGTCGAGATCGAGGGCCATGTCTAGGTCCATCGCGGCTCCGCCGGCGGGATCGATGCCGTCCTCGCCGCCGCCGTCCATCTCTCCCTCTCCTCTCCTCCTCCTCCTCCACCGGCGGTTATCGAAGGCGCTTAAACCCTCACGGTCGAAGCGAAACCCTCACGGTCCAAGAAGAGGAGGTGATAATAAATAATCGTATTATTACTTATGGATATATAATGTTTATATAAGAATTTCTTTATCAACATAAAAAATTTTAAAATTTTATTTATTTATTATTAAAATATATATATAGTATTTAAAAAGGTTATTTGAATGTATATATTTGAGATTAAATAACTGTATTATTTACTATTCACTATACATAGTTATAATCGTGTTAATATAAATTGACTTAATCTTTTCTTTTTAATCCAATTTAATTAAAATTATTATAACAACGATAATCATAATTACTATAAAACTTATAGTACCTATAGACATAATTGAAATTATAATAGATTAAATTGCTCAAATTTGATCGGAATTATAGCAACTACAATTATGGATGTTGCAAACAGGGGTAAATAAAAATTTGATTAAATCAAATAAATCAATCAAATCGATCAAATTTAAAAATTCAATTCGATTGTTTCAAAATTTTAATTATTTTTTAAAAAAAATTGATTAATTTTATTAATTCAGTTCAGTTTCCATTTTAAAATTTCTTGGTTAAACTGAATAAATGGAATTAATTAAAATAAGAAATAATTTTAAATTTATAAATCCCTAATTAGTTAATAAATTTTTTATAATATTTAAAAATCAATTGTTTCAATTAATTCGATTGAAAATCAAATCAACTGATATTTTATTGATTCAATTTGTTCAATTTTTAATTGAAAATTTAATTGATTTAATTAGTTAAAAAAATGATTCGATTCGGTTAATTCAGAAATAATTTTAACTAAATTAATAAAAAAAATTCCATCTATTACAAATTTATTTCATATTATTTTAATTTTTGTCCATATATAAAGTTACTACACTACTCTATGATCTAGAGATCAGAATCTCGAAAATAATCTCTTCCAGAGTAATATAAAGTTGCATATCCTTTCTCGAAACCCGCAATAAAAATTTCATACACTAAACTACCCTTTTATATAAATCAAACTCTATTACACACTTTGAATCCTCATCATATTCCTCAAGCCGTGTTAGTCTCAACCATTTATGGTTACCTACACACTTGGATATAACATATACATCAGATGACAGAAAGTCTGAAGAATTCTAGTGCCAAAAAGCATTAACTCTTTCACAACTACCAGAAAGATTAACAACTCTTTCACATCTACATCGACTGAATTCCCAGGTGTGAAGTTAGTTCGTTCATGTCGGATGCCTCGTCTTGAACTTCGATCACATTGACGAGCATCTGCGATGCCTTGATGGCGTCGGTTGATTCAACGGTGAATATGAAACTGTCTTCTTCAACAAAAATCTCAATGAGGCCTGGTTTCCCCATAGCCTCTGGGTCGATAACTACCACCTGATATCGACAAGAAAAGTTATATATCAGTAAGTCTAGAACTATTAGTGCCAAGTCTTCAGTAGCGATATTGTTCGAGCAAACGATAAATATGTTCTGAACTGTAAATAACTTATCAAATGCTATTAGTTTCAACTTTTTGAAAAACTCCAAATTTATAAACAGGCTGATTCATTTAGGATGTGATTGGCAGATGGAATGGAATAGACAAAATAGAGCAGAAACAATTCTTCCTTAATTTGGATTACACAGAAGAACATAGACAAGGAATAAGTATTTCAAATCTACTAGAAATAGACAATAAATAATTTTTACAAAGATAAAATACTCCTACATGAAATATTTTGTCTGATTCATCCACCTACTAAGCCCAACCTGCCTGACTGACCTATTGGCCCGACAAACCCAATCATTTTATTTGACTCAATTTGTCCATTGTGTCTAACTCATTCAGCTGGTCTGGCATGCCCAACCGGATTGGTCAACTCGCCCGGCCTGCCACACCTAATCGGTCTATCCAATCTGCCCGACCTTCTTTGCTTGTTCATAAAAGTAGATTAAGGAATTGCTTTCTCTTTACAATGGTAAACCACAAATGTATTGCTGCAACTTAGCCGATAATAATCACCTTTACTTAATCATCTTTCGTTGTTAACTCCACAAAAAAGGCATTTGAAAGTTTTATGCATCCATCTTAAGCCTTACATTCTAGGACTGTCACTACTTATTTGTTACTCCAAATGCCAAGCTCATAAAACCCTCTCACCGAAGCTGAACTGTTACCGGTGTAATGAATTCGAACAAGAGGAAAGATTTTGAGTTTAATTTTATCGCTAAAGATACTACAGCACAAGTTTTTTATTTTAACACTACAATGTATAAAGCCACAGGTAACAAAACTGAAAATTTTCACCATAGTCTTCATGGTTTCATAGCAAAACCAGGAAACTCTGATACCAGCTTTGTAGAAAGCACTTAACCATAGAATTTAATCAACGAAACCAAAATGAACGGTTTGATAAACACAATCTTTGTAATGAAACCCAAGTTGGTGGGGATAACTAAGGGCATACATACATTTATGTTCAGGTTAGAACTCCAAAGAAGGCTAATATACTTTTACAAATTCAAGTGTAGATAAAAGCTCCTGTTTTGACGATTATAAAGAGCAATGAAAATGGCAACTATATGAAAAATTCCTTGAAGGAACAAACACAAAATCTGGGAAACTAACAATAGGACAAACCTGTTGAGTATTTGGATCAATGCCAAAAACTTTTGTAGGGCTGCTCTCAACCCAGGCTCGTTTCTCTTCAAGCGTCAATGTTTCCATCAATTCCTCATTTATATGTAACAGTTGCAGCAGGTGACCATTTGGCATGATCCTTGCTGATCCCTTTTCTAGCAATAGCTCGAAGTCTTAGCTGTTGCCCGCAATGTAATTTCACAATGAGTGTGCCTAGTATCAAATTCACAACCATCAGGCTTGGAAGATAACAACAAGATATCATGACCACAGGCAGCCAAGGTAAATGGTAGGTAGATTAGCAACAAGAAGTAAACACAGATACGATCGCAGGAACCAACCATTTGGAAGTCGAAAAGAACCATATTTTGTTTTTAAATGAGACGGTGATATGGTGCATACATAAGTTTGCTCATACCATTGTGTTCCAAAAGGCCACTGTATCAGTCAGAAACACTGTATTCAATATGCATTTACCCAGAGCTCTTTGGAAAATTGAGAAGGTAGTTTGGCTCCATAGACAAATACAAACATCTGATTACATTAAAGTTTACAGACAAGCTAGAGAGATTGAGTCAAGCAAGATAACAGAGGATTGCAAGTCTAATCAGATATGCAGTGATCAAATCCTCCTCTAGTGAAGACAGAGCTAAGACATAACAAATATAGTGTCGAGAATTCCACCAGAAAACAGAAATGCACCGATTTTCAGACAGGAAAACATTAGATGAACAGACAAAATACAGCCACCTTGATTAAATAAACATCTATTCTTGCTACATGCTTCACATCTGACATTAAAAAACAATGCCAAAAACAGTAGTCAGTACACAAGGTTGTACAGGGATCAAGATGAAATCCAAGCAAGCTGGTAATTCATAGATGACTAAGAAAACAACTGTCTACAACTGAGCTGAATGATATAATCAACGTTGCTGAACCAACTGAACTACAAGGTATAGTGAAAATAAGCTAATCTGTCAATGAGAAACAACAGTTACCTGTCAAATGAAAGTGTCAACTAATCTAGATCTGGCTCTATCATATAACTTGGCTCACATTACCAATGATGTAACTTGATTCTTTTCTGCTAGAGCCTCAACATATCCAATTTATGTTATTTTATGTTTAATACATTTCTGCTAAAGGTAGCTAGCTGATTATTTCTACCTAGACATACTTCTGCAACATATAAACAACTAGTATCACAGTCAGGGTAGCATATATCTCAATGATCAAGATTATATCTCAAAAGATGTGCAAATACTGAACGAGAGTAGTAATAATGGTATATAAGCAAAAAAAAAAAAAGGAAGATACTGGCGACAAGAGTTGAGAAGAACCTAGTTTGATTACTGCTCTTTGTTTCACTCTGAATAAGTAACCTTTAGAAGGAATTACTTTGGTGGTATAATAAGAAATGGCTGGCGGAACAGAGTTATGGTTACAGCATTCGAAGTTTGAGAGTCCCATGGGAGATGATTCGGGAAAGTGAAAGGGAGCTAGTACTCGGCACCAATAGAAATTGTTCCAATTATTCTTAGGGATTCAGGTTAGCCATGATGAAAGGAATTCAGGTCAAAGGGTTTATGTAGGGTCCCATGAGAGATGATTACTAAAGAAAGGGAGCTAGTACTCGAAGCAATAGAAAAGGATAACAAGAGGAAAATGATGAAAGTACTTTGGTGTAGGGTTTATGTGTGAAAGCTCTTTACGGTTCTACATAGATGGAATCTCACTCCAACAGCCTCACACGGTGGGTGTCATTCAATCCGCCACTCCAACAGCTTCACATGGTAGGTCGTGGATGAGAGAAGTTACAATTGGCCACAACGATGTCATGATCATTTGTGAGAAAGTAAATTAAAAAGAAGATATTACTCGACTTCATCGAGATTCAAACTCTTATCCTCTTTTACAACTTTACTCCGTCGTAACTAACTCAGTTATATTCTAGAAGCAAAAGCACTTTACTGTTAAACGTTAATGAGAGATATTTATGAAAGTGCGCAATTAAAATGAGGAGGAGTACTTTGGTAATACTAATAAAATATAAAGGTTAAAAATGATAATAACAAGACTACAGGTGTATTCACAGACCACTCATCAATAAATTTAACTATAATTTTATCTGATATTTATTTTTGGTTTAATTAATCTACTTAGTCTTATTAATATATTACATAAAAACAATTTGATGCACCAAACTCTCACCGGTATGAGATTCCAGTCTTACTCTATATGACATATTCTTCATAAAATATTACAATAATTTCAAGGATAACTAAACAGTATCAAACACACGCACTGTAATCGTTTTCGTTGATCTACGCAAGTAACTGCATCCATGAGGAAACTAATTGTCATTTACTCGTATAGTTGGACTGAAATCGAAATGCACAGTTCATATGGCAAGCAGTTACAGTTGCCAATTTAGTGTGGAGCATGGATGACAGAGGCTCAGGACACATTTTGAAGAACATTATAGGTCAGTGAATCCACCACATGAATGCAAGAACCACGACGATGGTCAATACCATGCCGGTGTAAGCAATCCGTTTGTCGACGCGGTGCCGTCTCTCGATCAGCTTCAGCACGGTATTGGATAGCCCTACGGTGTTAAGGATGTCCAGGGCTTTCTTTTGTGCTCTCTGCACAAATTACCAACATCAGCAAGGGGCAAGTTTCATACACAAACAAAAAGTGATCAAATTTCATTTAGGTCAGAAAGTATCTGTTAAATATATGAGCATATAGAAACCACTTTGTTAACCATAATAAATCGAGTTTTTTTTTCGAACCGGTAGTAGTGTTCGAATCCTATAATAGAATAGCTATTCCTAGAAATAGAATAGTAATTCTAGAGACTTGAAGAAACAAGACATTGGATTATTTACAAGTGGTATTCAAGCACTTATTTTTGCAACCTTAGCCGTGGCTTATATAGGTGAATCCATGGAAGGTCATCATTAACTAGCTTTTCGAATAGTCTTTTTTTTTTAATTCTATTATTAAGCAAGCTTATCCCACATGATTCATGATAATCCAATTGGATGAGTAAGATAATAGTGTATGATTCATAAATATATTTTTTTGAATAATTATTTCTATGAATCAAATGCAGAGGCCTGATTATCATAGTTTCCATATACAAAAATGTTTGGAAAGAATTGGGTCACCTTCAAACGATCCCTCTGCTCAGCATACTTGGACAGTACAGCAACTCCGGTGGCAAAAGCTTCTTCCAGCATTATTGATGAGTTTCGAGCAGATTCCATTGCTTGTGCTTCCTCATCAAATATTCTCAGAACATGCGCAGAGTCCCCATTCTGCAATAAGCACTCTAAGTTATCCAACATAAGCAAATACCTATGAGAAAAATATATATTTGGGCAAACTATATATTGTGCTTAACATGCATCTTGTTTTGTATACTTTGGTACAAAAGGTGCACAAAATGATGGAAGGAACTTGATGTTGAATCTAAAGAATTTACTGGCGCTTACAGCTCTTGCCAGCAAATCTGCCCGTTCCTTGGCTTCCAGCATGCGTTTTTGTTGACGGAACAGGTGCTTGTCAAGACTTTCTTTCAGTGAATCCACTTTTTCTGTTACCTGTTCTACTTTTCTTCACAAGCACAAAATAAGGAAGACATCAGACATTTCTAACTAATAAAGAAATGGCTAAAAAGGAAGAAAAAAAAAAGCTACAGTTTGTTTCACCTATAAGCTAGACACATAAGCAAACTACATTAATGCATTGGTTCATGCACCTACAAGCCAGATACAGTAATTAGTTTATGAACCTCACTACTGAACTTGTACATCATCAATCATTTGATACATGGCTAGTTGAAAGAGATGTTATGAAAAGTGCTTGAATCCATCTAAACCATAATAAATAGTGAAACCTAAGACTGAGACATCTTTTCTTTACAAATTAATGACTAGCACTAGACTAAAACTTTTTAGTGATCGGCAACAGTATTCACCTTGTTTGACATGTTCATTAATTCATTAAGTTTTGTTGTTTGTGAAAATTACTTGCACACCACCATTGATCCTACAAATTGGTTATATTATCTTACAGAGCTCATCTTCTCATCATGTCCTAATAGAGTAGCTACTGTAGCTGCTTTAAAATTAAATTTCTTTCATTGTTCTAGGAGAAAATTTGTGGGACAAGTTAAACATTATCATTAATTTAATTAGTTTTGTTGCCATACAACATTGTAATAGCAGTTGATGTATTCTTGATAGAAGGGTAGAACAATGTGTCCCTTTTTAAATACCAGCAACTATGAAAGGATTTTTGTTTCCTAATCCTTTTTGTTGATTATCAAATTCTTTGCACCTTAATTGACTTTTTAGAAAAGATAGCTATGAGAGTCTACAAGCATTCACATTTGGATGAAGGTGGCAGGCTTCAAACCCAAGACCTAGGAACCTTAGTTGATTTGGCTTAGATTTAAAGCAACTTCAGTCAACCACACACTACAAATTGAATTATACAAAATCATTCGCTACCATCGCCAAGTCTAAAGCTATAAGTGCAGAGGCTGCAATCATGCTAGCTTTCGAGTTCACCAAATTATTACCCTATTCTTTGAAGTTTGAGTTTTGTTTATAGTTTTAGTTCACAAGTGTTCATCCATCTCACATGTGAGGACAGTCCTATGTTGGTCATTCCAAATTAAGATTGTGCCAGTTAGGATATGAATATAGCCTGCTACCACTAACCATGATGGCTACCATTGTGATTTCTCTGAAATGATAAATCTTCTTTTTAACTTCCAGCGATTATGGCATATAAAGCATGGTTTGTCTTGCTTTTTCCCTTATCAAGTACTCCAGAAATTTAAGGTGCATTTACCAATCACAAGCACTTCAGATACATCCACTTCATTTAAATTTATATGCAAAATCAGGTGGTTGTCAATTGGGAAAACTAATTTATTCATACAAGACCAAACATTTTAACAGAAGTTTCAATTAGTAGCTTCTCTCCTATGGGAGGATATTCAATCGCTCGATCTAAATAAACTATAAAGAGTTCAATAGCCAATCGTCTATCAGTGTAAGCAACTTACCCTAAGATCCAGCCTTATAATTTCTCCTAACAGGTACAACTGGAAAATTGAATCCCAAACATTCCACATAAAAATCCGGAAAGAGATGCTAATTCGGAATCAAAGGGAAGAAAAAATTTGCTTGTCAATCAGATCTCATACCTCCTCCAGAGATCGCGCTGGCCTCTGGCAGGAATCGAGCGCCAGAGGCGATCCATCTCGGCGCAGAGGGAGCGGATCTGGGTGATATCCCTCTTGATCGCCGACGCAAGATCCTCCGGATCCTCGATCGACGGCATCGACGACGAGGAGGCATAAGAGAAAGAGGTGGCGGAGGATGAGGAATCAAGCCGCTCCCGCTCCAGGCGCTCCAGCCCACCGGTCGCGCGGAGGAGCAACCGCTGCGCGCTCTGGTAGATCTCCGACAGAGTAGCCCCGCCGCCGGCTTCCATCGGAGGAGATCCTCGTCGGTCGTGAGAGAAGACGCTGAGATCCGAAACGAGTTCGGTTTCGGTTTTAAACCCGGTTCCTCACGAGCTTTGAGCAACGGCGGCCGAGCATGACACGTCACGAGCCGGGTTCGTGGAGTTGGAAAAACGGTCGAACCAATCGGCTGCCGATTCGCGGAGTTGAACCGTGTGCTTTGAGAGTCGTGCGGAGGATGATCAGTGGCTTGGAGATTCGTGAGTGAAGATATGGACGGTCGGATTTGCGTTCTGCGCGGCGGGCTGGCTATTAAGAGTAAATTGAGCTTAAATTTAATTAATCAAGAATAATTAATTATATTCGTCATTTAGGCGATCCCTCTCTGGATTGTTTTGTTGTGCCTATGGTTCAGTCGATGACGGCCACGGCCAATGGCCCGTAATCTTCCTCCACGTCTATCGCATTCTTCGTGCCAGAAGCCAACGGTGATATTCCGGTGGGTTCCCCCGCCGGCCGGTGAAATCGCAATCAATCGCGACGCTTCGGTCCGCGATGATCGCATCGGCCTCGAGTGCGTCGGTCGTGGCCACGCCGGCGAAGTACTGTTCGCCGTCGCTGCAGAGTACTAAAACAAGAAACTCTCTGCAGAGGTTTCTCCGCCGGTGGATATCCTGAACGGAGCAAGAGAAGCCGAGAGTTATTCCGAAGAACTTAGTTTTAGAAAAGAATATAGAGAAAGAAGAGTTTAAAAAGAGGAAGCTAAAATAATAACTCATGTTAGGGTTTTTATAGCCTGAAAGTATCTACACATTGGATGGGAGAGTGTCATTATGGAAATCTATGCGTAAATCAGATTCAACAATCGTTTCCTTTTGGTCTTATATGCAGAAAAAATGATTAATATTCGAGGGAACCACTACAAAAATTAACAGAAATAGCTAGCGACGGACCAATTCCGTCGCTAATCGGTCGTTAACCTCGGTTAACGATCGATTAGCGACGGAAATCGACCGTCGCGTAAAATTCGGTCGTTGACGTCATCATAGCTGCGGAATTTATAATTCCGTGGCTAATTAGAGACGGAAAATTCATCCCGTCGCTAAAATTTAGCTACGGAATTATTTTTCGTCGCTAATAAATAGCGACGGAAAATATAATTCCGTCTCTAAATGTTAGCGACGGAATTTATATATTCCGTCGCTAATTAGCGACGGAATGATAAATCCCGTCGCTAATTTACATGGGAAAATGTAAAAAAAAATAATTTTGTAGCGACGGAATTTTAAATTTTTTAGCGACGAAATTATAAATTCCGTCGCTAATTTACAGGGAAAAAAATAAAAATAAAAATTTTTAAAAAATAATTTTGTAGTGACGGAATTATAAATTCCGTCGCTAAATAGCGACGGAATTTTAAATTCCGTCTCTAATTTCTGAAAAAAAAAATTAAAAAAAATAATTTTGTAGCGACGGAATTTAAAATTCCGTCGCTAATGGTTTTTAGAAAATAAAAAAAATCGGTGCTGATTAATTTAAATCCAGTGCTGATTAGCAACGGAATTAAAAAAATTCCGTCGCTAATAGGTTTTTTAAATTTATTATTTGTTTTAATTCCCTGTAATCTCCTGTTTACAACAAAATAAAATTATACAGAAGCAATCATAAGAAACACAATCACAGTAACATAAACCCAACAGATTTACATGGCAAACAGTGGAAAACTAAATGTTATTAAGCTACTAAATTTACAAAACCCAACATATTTTGTCAGATTCGACAGTCACAAATTGTACCAACTTAGGGGGTGTTTGGTTTAAGGTTCCCCAAATGTAAATGTTCAGTTGAGTTCTTGAAATTTGTGCAATGGACATCATATGGGTGTTTGGGTTTAAATGGTGAATGTACATATGAGGTTGGGTAACTGGAAATTGAGGGTTGGCAAAAAGGACCTATGGAGGTCCTTTTTGCCAACCTGAAAGTTTAAATTACACATCTACCCTTGTAAAAAATATATAAGGATTTTTTCAAGTTTTTAGTAAGGGTAAATAAGTAAATGGACATCTAAAATACAACTCAACCTCATATTCACCAAACACTCCATTTACATTTACATTTTCTCAACCTTTTCTCAACCCCAACTATACATTTACATATTTTCAACCCCAACTTTCCGTTGAAAAAATACAACTTAAAACCAAACACCCCCTTAATCCAAGACATAGGTTTACATGGTAAACAGTGGAAATAATCAAAATGATTCTGATAGTAGAGTGCTGAAAGACCGATCACTAGTCTTCTTTGAGATTTCATCCTTATGTGCCCGTCTCACAAAATCCGGATGCATTCAATGTAGAAATTAGTTTTACCTGCATGATGAAACCATGATCATTAACAAAGTTAATGTGTATCACATCAAGTCAACTATGGAGGTTTGCTAGGATAGGAATTAGCATGGAGGAATGGCTACCAATCAATATCAAAGCCATAGTTACAGTATACTTTCCCCTTCCAACATATTACAAATAAATTCATGCAACAATTAAATATCTGATACGAAGAGGCAATTCATAATAAAACTAGAATTAAACATACCTTGAGTTGGGCCGACAGAAAAGGCTTACTAATGCATAAAGTATTAAGTCATTTTCATAAGATTGAATGTTGTTTCACTCTGCAGTTATACTAAATGAAGATGGAAAGAAATCCAATGTAAATCCAAAATTGTTAGGTCTAGTTAACTAGACCTAACAACTTTGTAATCACCTACCCACTCTTATGCTACCACGTGTCATCCAAAATATTCACGTTCCCCATTAATGGATTTATGGAGGATGATAGTTTACAGACTATGTAAAAGTGGGGACTAGGACTGAGACGGCGTTGGTCGAGATGGGACTCAGAACCGAGATGACTGAGATGGTGTTGACCGAGATTGGACTCTGGACCGAGATAGGCGAGATGACATTGGTCGAGACGGGACTCAGGACCGAGATGGCCGAGACGGCATTAGGACCGAGATGACCGAGACGACGTTGGTCGAGACGGGACTCAGGACCAAGATGACCGAGACGGCGTTGATCGAGACGAGACTCAGGATCAAGATGGCTGAAACGGCATTGGGACCGAGATGGTCGAGACGGCATTGGGACCAAGGTGGCCGAGACAATGTTGGCCGAGATAGGACTCGGGATCGAAATGGTCAAAATGACATTGTTTGATATGGGGCTCAGAACCGAGATGGTCAGGACGACATTAGCCAAGATGGGATTTGGGATTGAGATGGTCAAGACTACGTTGCCCAAGATCGCCGAGATGACATTGGTCGAGATGAGACTCAAGATCAAGATGGTGCTGAAACCGAGATAAATTCAAGATCGAGATTGCATTGGAGACAAAGACGAGGTTTGAAATCAAGATAACGTTGAACCCAATGTAAGACCCAAGACTGAGACAGCATCTATCCCGCCCTAGCTAACTCTACTCGGATGAGTTCATGTTGACTCGTATTGTTAGGTCAGCACGAACTTTAACTCTTATTATTTGACTCTTGACTACGTAGAAGAAGAAGTCACGTCACCCCATTGCACTTGCACAGTTTCATGTTTTGAACAAACAAATTAAATTAAGCTTGTTTAAGTTTCTTCGCGGAACAACAAATATACAAAGTAAAGTCCACGACCATGTCACCGGAGTTGAGGACAGCCCTTGGGAATGTAGGCGCCGGCCTCGGTGGGGCATCTAGCGAGGGGGCAGTAGTCGTCGGCGACGCCTCCCCACCAATTGACGGAGTAGATGCTATAGTTCCCGAGGGCGAAGAAGGCGACGACGCCCATGAAGCTCGTGCCGGCGTCGAGGGCGGCGGACAGCACGTAGGCGTAGCGGCCCCACCACTGCTTGTGGTGCTTGAACACCCAGTAGTTGAAGACGAAGCCGACGATGAACCAGCAGTTGAAGTTGATGGCCTTGACCGGGGGAATGAAGCCGGCGGCCGCGAAGATGACGGGGAAGTTGATGAGCCGGATCCATTTCTTCTCCGGGAAGAGGCGGTGGAAGAGGTAGACGACGGCGGGGGCGAGGAGGCCGAGGAGGAAGAAGTAGTTGAGGCCGGAGTAGATGGAGCCGGGGCCGAACATCCGGCGAGGCCCGACCACGCCCCAGATAACCGAGGAGCTGAAGAACACAGCGTCGCCGGGGCACGTCCACGGGGTGTCGTCCGGCAGCAGATCGGTCTCGCAGATGTGGGGGACCTCGGTGAGCAGCCACCACGCCGTGCCGAAGTAGCTCGCGTTGGCGATCACCGCACCCGCCAACTGATCATTCACAAACAAAAATCATCTTAATTTGCTTTCTTTCTCATCTTGATTTAGATTTTTGCCCTTGAATCAATTACCTGGGCGATGAACATGGATCTAGGAGGAATCTTCATGTAGTAACCGAGCTTGAAATCGCAGAGAAAGGTGATGGCTTGGCCCATACTCATGTCGGCGTAGGTTTTGAAGACAACATTGGCCAATGGCTTCCCCGGCAGTATGTAACCAATCACCATCTCTGATATTATGTTGATCCCAGGCATCTGCTCGATCGATCGATCGCGCACAAAATATATCAACGTAACTGATCGATTAGGATCATCGGAATATTCCAAATGGTGACGGCGAATAATATAATTATATACCGTATTGGCTGTGGCGGCGATGATCCCGACGGGCAGGGTGAAGAAGAAGGCCATGGCGATGGCGAGGAGGATGCCCCAGTAAGGCAGCTGCAGGGCGCGGCCGAAGCCCTCGACGGTGTAGATGGAGAGCGCGGTGACGAGGAGGAGGAGGAGGTGGAACCACCACTGAGGCACGGCGGCGTAGTTGGCCTTCATGATCCTCCCGTGCACGTCCAGGAACTTCTCGCTCGCCGTCGACGTCGCCTGCCGCCAGAGCTTCAGCATGTACTGGCCGTCGAAGAGGAGGACGTGGGAGAGGGTGGCGGTGAGCGTGGCGAAGCCGATGCCGTAGGAGATGGCGAAGAAGGTGCTGATGTAGATGTCGCTGTAGTTCTCGTACGCCTCGACGTTGAAGGTGAAGGTCTTGGGGTCGAGGACGCGGTTGAGGTCGTAGGGACGGCCGGAGCCTTCGAAGAGGTGCGACGTGAGGAAGGTGAAGCGGCGGGCGTCGTAGACGTTGGTCCAGTAGCAGAGCGGCCTGACGATGTAGACGAAGATGACGAAGCTGGCGAGGACGTTGAAGAGGACGAAGGTGGGCGCCGCGATGGGGCTGCCGAGCACGGAGGCGGTGGCCCAGTCGAAGGCGATGGAACCGACGCCGAGGCCCCTCAAGCCGGAGCCGATCTGTTGGATGGGGATCGAATCCTTCCAAATGAGGCAGAGGATCGAGATGGAGCTGATGGCCGGGAAGAAGTAGTTGGGGACGACGTAGTAGGAGAAGCTGCAGGCCATGCAAATGAGGAAGAACTGGAGCCGCGTCACGCCGCCCTTCGGCCGCCGTTCTTCCTCGTTCAGCGCTCTGCATTTCGACAGAGAGAGCTCGTTCAATCGATCGATCAATAAACGTATCGATCGAGTTCATATCGAACACACACATACCTGAACAAAGATACTATAACGAGAGTGCCAGGCCACCACATGTAAGGAGAATCCACCAAGTATTTTCTGAACAATCCAGCCCAGCCAAATCCTAACAACTGAAGAAGAAGAAGAAGAACAAGAAGAAGAGGAAGAAATCAAAATTTAATCGAAAATAATTCGTTTTTTATTTATAGATTTGGGTGTAGAATTTTTGTGATTGATTGTTAATTACTTGAGTGGTTTGTGTGAGGAGGACGGCGGCCATGGCGTTGATGCGGCGGTGGTAGAAGGCCTTGACGATGGTGACGATGCTGACGGCGTAATTGCCGCCGGTGCCGGAGCTGGCGATGATGGTGACGAGGACGTGCTCTTTGATGGTGAAAGGGCCGGGGTTGAGGGAGAAGGAGCAGCCGAGGAGGGGGATCCTGACGATCGTCGGAGGGAGGACGCGGGCCATCCAGCGGCCGATGGGCAGCGCCAGGATCTGGACGCAGACGGCGGAGATGGAGAGCTGGTTGGTGCGGTAGCTGAAGAACTGGTTGACGAAGGCGAGGAGGACGCAGCTGACGACGCCGAGGATCCACGTGCGGATCGTCAGGCATGGCTGCGATGGGTCGTCGGTCGTCGGCACCGTCATCCGCACCTGCTCGATCGGGCAGTCGTCTTCTTCTTTGTCTGAGGTCAAATATGTAAAAAAATAGAAATATTGGTCAAATTTATCAATAAAAAAATTAATATTTTAATATACTTTTTAAAATAAAAAAATTATACAAAAAATTTAAGAGATCCAAATTGTTAAACAAATAAGAATTTATTTATATTTATTTAATATATAAATAATTAATAATTATATATATTTATTTATTTGACTTATTAATATTTATAAATAGATATTATAAACTATTGATAAATAATATTTATGAATAAAAAATTTTAAGATGAACAAATAAATTTTTATTAGCAAGTACAATAATCAATCAAATAAATTTAAAATATAAATTTTTTTAAATAATTAAATAAATTTAAAATAAGAATTTGATAATATCTAAATCAATTAAGCTCAAGTTAAGCCAAACAATCATTTTAATTTTGATTATAATTAATCCATATCTCAAAATTAATAGGGAGCTAAGAAAAGAGAAGATTTCAAGAACACAAACCATTGAATTTGGATAGAGGAGATTGGGGCAAACTTGCTGAAGTGGATGGAGGAGGTTCAGGGGCGACTGAAGCCATTGACAATGATGATATTGTGATCGATTAATCGAACAACAATAACGAAAGTTTTATCTCACTAGATGAGATCGATGGATTGAAGGTTAATTAAAATGTAAGAGGAATTAAGATTGAACTTGGAGTGAGATTGAGAGATTTTGCAAGGAGTTGAATTTATAAGGCAGTGTGCCAGTTAAGATTCTCCTAATTAAGATTAATTTCCTATGTAGAGCCATTGAACTTTTGTTACTAATTATGGGTCGAGTCCAACTTATTGTTGTTGTTGTTGTTGTTGTTGTTGTAAGGTTGTAGATTTCGTTCCAACTGTCTTTACTACTCTTCTAGTTAACATTGCTTTCTTTATCTTTCTATGTGGCATGATTTAGGATTTGAACAATGTAGATATTTAGCACTTAATCAAATTTTCTGTAAAATTATTAATTAAATTTTTATATTCAAATTTTGGCATAGGCCATTAAGGCCTATGCCGCCTTGAGCCGACCCTGTTTCAACTTGAGTTGTCGACCTCTTGCCGACCTCCTGACCTATCATCACACCAATTTGGGGTGTAAGAAAGGTAATTCTAAATATTATTTATTTCAATTTTATCCCTGTGTTAACATATTAATTCTTAAATAATTTATTTAACTTTTTTTTTAATTTCTCTAGCTAAGCACAATCTTTTCACTCCTTTTTTACATCAATAAATTTTTATAGAAATATACGTAAAAATAATAATTTATCTTTTGTCGTACCAAAGTAAATAGATTCTATATTTTGCATGTCTACTCATTATTTTTTAATTTTTTTTATTTATTTAAGTCGTAAATATTTATTTTAGTTGGTTTCATAAGGTTATTTTGACAAGAAAAATTTTATATTTATTTAATGAGCTATACATATTTTTTTCATATATAGATTTATTTTAAGAAATAAGGATACTTTTATAATTTTATATATTTAATTTTCATTCTTTTTTCTTTCCACCCAAATAAAGTAACTCACGTTACATTAATAAACCTTCCCTTCATCTCAAACAAGAAGAACGTAAATACTTAGCGTCATCTCGGTCTCAAGTCTCATCTCGACTAATGTCGTCTCAGCCATCTCGATCCTGAGTTTCATCTCGACCAACGTAGTTTTGACAATCTCGGTCTCAAGTTCCATTTCGGACAATGTCGTCTTGACCATCTCGGTCTTGAGTCCCATCTCGACTAATGTCGTCTCAGCCATCTCGGTCCCGAGTCACATATCGACCAATGCCATCTCTGTCCCAATGCTGTCTCAGGCATCTCGGTCCTGAGTCTCATCTCGACTAATACCGTCTCGGCTATTTCGATCTAGAGTCCCATCTCGACCAACACCGTCTCAGTCCTGGACCTTACCTTGTTCTTTTGTAAAAGGTGGAATTTGCTACTCCAATGACTTCACACGGTCAACCTCATGACTATCTGTGAATAGATAAATCAAAAAACTACAATTGGCCACGACAGAAACTTGAATCAGTTTATCTTGTTCTTCTGCAAAAGGTGGAATTTGCTACTCTAACAACTTCACATGGTCGACCCCATGACCATCTGTAAAGAGATAAATTGAAAAATTACAGTTTGCCACGATGGAAACTTGAATCAATTTACTTTGTTTTTTTTTTGTAAAAGGTGGAATTTGCTACTCCAACGACATCACACGATCAGTCCCATGACCATATGTGAAGAGATAAATCGAAAAACTACAGTTAACCACAACGGAAGAGGATATTGTCTCGACTTCGTCGAGATTTAAATCCTTGTCCTCTTCTGCAATTCTGCTCCGTCGTAACTAACTCAGCTATACCCAAAGGTTATAAATCAGTTTATCCTGAACCATTAGTAAAGTTGTCCATGACCAAATTCGCTTATGGTCACGAACAAGACGAAGTTAAGAATTTCATATTAGAGGAATAAAAGATATGTGTTTATATAAAAGGATGATCAAGAGATTGGACCAATGATAGATCAGGAGGTCGACAGATCGGGTCGGATCAGCTCGACTGATCGGAGAATGATGATATTCGTTTTGATTAAGTCCTAGATATCTACATTGTTCAAGTCATGAAGCATGCCACATAGATAAAGAAAGCAATGTTAACCAGAAGAGTAGTAATTAAAGACAGTTGGAGCGAAATCTTTACAACAACAATAACAAGTTGGACTCGACCAATAATTAGTAACAAAAGTTCAATGGCTTTATATAGGAAATTAACCTTAATTAGGAGAATCTTAACTGACACACTGCCTTATAAATTCAACTCCTTGCAAAATCTCTCTCCATCTCACTCCTTCAACTTCAATCTTAATTCCTATTGCATTTTAATTAACCTTCGATCTATCGATCTCATCTAGTTGGATAAAACTTTCGTTATTGTTATTGTTGTTCAATTAATCAATCACAATATCATCATTGTCAATGGCTTCAGTCGCTCCTGAACCTCCTCCATCTACTTCAGCAAGTCTACCCCAACCTCTTCCATCCAAATTCAATGGTTTGTGTTTTTGAAATCTTCTCTTTTCTTTGTTCCTTATTAATTTTGAGATATGGATTAATTATAATCAAAATTAAAATGATTGTTTGAGCTTAATTGATTTAGATATTATTAAATTTTCATTTTAAATTTATTTAATTATTTAAAAATTTTTATATTTTAAATTTATTTGATTGATTATTATACTTATAATAAAAATTTATATATTCATCTTAAAAATTTTTTATTCATAAATATTATTTATCAATAGTTTATAATATCTATTTATGAATATTAATGAGTTAAATAAATAAATAAATAAATATATATATATATATATAATTATTAATTATTTATATATTAAATAAATATAAATAAATTCTTATCTGTTTAACAATTTGGATCTCTTAAATTTTTTGTATAATTTTTTATTTTAAAAAATATATTAAAATATTAATTTATTTATTGATAAATTTGACCAATATTTCTATTTTTTTACATATTTGACCTCAGACAAAGAAGAAGACGACTGCCCGATCGAGCAGGTGCGGATGACGGTGCCGACGACCGACGACCCATCGCAGCCATGCCTGACGATCCGCACGTGGATCCTCGGCGTCGTCAGCTGCGTCCTCCTCGCCTTCGTCAACCAGTTCTTCAGCTACCGCACCAACCAGCTCTCCATCTCCGCCGTCTGCGTCCAGATCCTGGCGCTGCCCATCGGCCGCTGGATGGCCCGCGTCCTCCCTCCGACGATCGTCAGGATCCCCCTCCTCGGCTGCTCCTTCTCCCTCAACCCCGGCCCCTTCACCATCAAAGAGCACGTCCTCGTCACCATCATCGCCAGCTCCGGCACCGGCGGCAATTACGCCGTCAGCATCGTCACCATCGTCAAGGCCTTCTACCACCGCCGCATCAACGCCATGGCCGCCGTCCTCCTCACACAAACCACTCAAGTAATTAACAATCAATCACAAAAACTCTACACCCAAATCTATAAATAAAAAACGAATTATTTTCGATTAAATTTTGATTTCTTCCTCTTTTGATTTCTTCTTCTTCTTCTTCAGTTGTTAGGATTTGGCTGGGCTGGATTGTTCAGAAAATACTTGGTGGATTCTCCTTACATGTGGTGGCCTGGCACTCTCGTTATAGTATCTTTGTTCAGGTATGTGTGTGTTCGATATGAACTCGATCGATACGTTTATTGATCGATCGATTGAACGAGCTCTCTCTGTCGTCGAATGCAGAGCGCTGAACGAGGAAGAACGGCGGCCGAAGGGCGGCGTGACGCGGCTCCAGTTCTTCCTCATTTGCATGGCCTGCAGCTTCTCCTACTACGTCGTCCCCAACTACTTCTTCCCGGCCATCAGCTCCATCTCGATCCTCTGCCTCATTTGGAAGGATTCCATCCCCATCCAACAGATCGGCTCCGGCTTGAGGGGCCTCGGCGTCGGCTCCATCGCCTTCGACTGGGCCACCGCCTCCGTGCTCGGCAGCCCCATCGCGGCGCCCACCTTCGTCCTCTTCAACGTCCTCGCCAGCTTCGTCATCTTCGTCTACATCGTCAGGCCGCTCTGCTACTGGACCAACGTCTACGACGCCCGCCGCTTCACCTTCCTCACGTCGCACCTCTTCGAAGGCTCCGGCCGTCCCTACGACCTCAACCGCGTCCTCGACCCCAAGACCTTCACCTTCAACGTCGAGGCGTACGAGAACTACAGCGACATCTACATCAGCACCTTCTTCGCCATCTCCTACGGCATCGGCTTCGCCACGCTCACCGCCACCCTCTCCCACGTCCTCCTCTTCGACGGCCAGTACATGCTGAAGCTCTGGCGGCAGGCGACGTCGACGGCGAGCGAGAAGTTCCTGGACGTGCACGGGAGGATCATGAAGGCCAACTACGCCGCCGTGCCTCAGTGGTGGTTCCACCTCCTCCTCCTCCTCGTCACCGCGCTCTCCATCTACACCGTCGAGGGCTTCGGCGGCGCCCTGCAGCTGCCTTACTGGGGCATCCTCCTCGCCATCGCCATGGCCTTCTTCTTCACCCTGCCCGTCGGGATCATCGCCGCCACCGCCAATACGGTATATAATTATATTATTCGCTGTTACCATTTGGAATATTCCGATGATCCTAATCGATCAGTTTGATATATTAATTTTGTGCGCGATCGATCGATCGAGCAGATGCCTGGGATCAACATAATATCAGAGATGGTGATTGGTTACATACTGCCGGGGAAGCCATTGGCCAATGTGGTGTTCAAAACCTACGCCGACATGAGTATGGGCCAAGCCATCACCTTTCTCTGCGATTTCAAGCTCGGTTACTACATGAAGATTCCTCCTAGATCCATGTTCATCGCCCAGGGTAATTGATTCAAGGGCAAAAATCTAAATTAAGATGAGAAAGAAAGCAAATTAAGATGATTTTTTTTGTTTGTGAATGATCAGTTGGCGGGTGCGGTGATCGCCAACGCGAGCTACTTCGGTACGGCGTGGTGGCTGCTCACCGAGGTCCCCCACATCTGCGAGACCGATCTGCTGCCGGACGACACCCCGTGGACGTGCCCCGGCGACGCGGTGTTCTTCAGCTCCTCGGTTATCTGGGGCGTGGTGGGGCCTCGCCGGATGTTCGGCCCCGGCTCCATCTACTCCGGCCTCAACTACTTCTTCCTCCTCGGTCTCCTCGCCCCCGCCGTCGTCTACCTCTTCCACCGCCTCTTCCCGGAGAAGAAATGGATCCGGCTCATCAACTTCCCCGTCATCTTCGCGGCCGCCGGCTTCATTCCCCCGGTCAAGGCCATCAACTTCAACTGCTGGTTCATCGTCGGCTTCGTCTTCAACTACTGGGTGTTCAAGCACCACAAGCAGTGGTGGGGCCGCTACGCCTACGTGCTGTCCGCCGCCCTCGACGCCGGCACGAGCTTCATGGGCGTCGTTGCCTTCTTCGCCCTCGGGAACTATAGCATCTACTCCGTCAATTGGTGGGGAGGCGTCGCCGACGACTACTGCCCCCTCGCTAGATGCCCCACCGAGGCCGGCGCCTACATCCCCAAGGGCTGTCCTCAACTCCGGTGACATGGTCGTGTGCTTAACTTTGTATATATGTTGTTCCACAAAGAAACTTAAACAAGCTTAATTTAATTTGTTCGTTCAAACTCTGTCCAAGTGTTCAATGGGTGACGTAGGATAAAGATTAAGAGTCAAATTCACGTTGACCTGATAATACAAGTCCATATAAATCCATCCAAGTAGCGTTAGGGCGAGATAGATGCTGTCTGAGTCACTTACGTAAAAGATAGAATATGTCACTCCAACATTCTTACATGATCGATTCCACGACTATCTGTAAGAAGGTAAATTAAAAAACTACAGTTAATCATGAAGAAGGAGGGTATTGTCTCGACTTCGTTGATATTCAAACCATTGTCTTTTTCTGCAAGTCTGCTCCGTCGTAACCAACTCAGCTATTCCTCGAGGACTGCTGTCTCAGTCTCGAACTTTATCTCGGGTTCAACATTGTCTCGATTCTTAATCTCATTGTAGCCTCCAAAGTAGTCTCAATCTCGAACCTACCTTAGTTTTAGCATCATTTCGGTCTCGAGTCTCATCTCAACTAATGTCGTCTCGGCCATCTCGATCCTGAGTTTCATCTCGGCCAACATAGTTTTGACTATCTCGGTCTCAAGTGTTAGGAACCAGGAGATGGCTAGAGAGGAGGGAGTGAATAGCCTCTCTTCGAATCGATTTTTCTCCTACAATGGATTAATACGCAGTGAAAATAGGAAAAAAACAACTGAAAAACCAGGGAAGGAGCTAACACAGAGATATACGAGGTTCGGGGATAGATGCTGTCTCAGTCTCTTACCCAAAAGATTGGAATCTGTCACTCTAGCAGTCTCACATGATCGATTTCACGACTATCTATGAGAAGATAAATTGAGAAACTACAGTTAATCATGACAAAAGAGGGTATTGTCTCGGCTTTGCTGATATTCGAACCATTGTCCTTTTCTGCAAGTCTGCTCCATCGTAATCAACTCAGCTATTCCCTGAAGCTGCTGTCTCAGTCTCGAACTTTATCTCGAGTTCAACATTGTCTAGATCGATTCTTAATCTCATTTTAGCCTTCAAATTCGTCTCGATCTCGGACCTACCTTAGTTTTATAGTCCTAAAAATATCACAGGCAAATTCGCGAGTCGCGACCATGGACAACTTTGCTAATGGGTAAACTTATTCGAGTTCAAAAGGTTTATACTGCATAGTGAAATTTTAATAAGTTAGAGTTTCCTAAAATAAATATTAAAAAAATATAATGGAAATTTAAAAAAAATGGTTTCAAATTTATTATAGATCAGAGTTAAACCATCGATGGAATTAAAACCATTAACTTAAATTAAAAAAATAAAGGCCAAATATGCATGTCTATTTATAGAAAGCAAAGCCAACGGTCTTAACTGACAGTTGCAGACATTAACGGCCACCTTGATCGGAGCTACCGTTTTCACTGGATTTGAGGGCAGCCGTGGGGGATGTAGGCGCCGGCCTCGGTGGGGCATTTGGCGAGGGGGCAGTAGTCGTCCAAGACGCCGCCCCACCAGTTGACGGCGTAGACGTCGTAGTTTCCGAGGGCGAAGAAGGCGACGACTGCCATGAAGCTCGTGCCGGCGTCGAGGGCCGCCGACAGCACGTAGGCGTAGCGCCCCCACCACTCCTTGTGCCGCTTGAACACCCAGTAGTTGACGACGAATCCGACGAGCGAACCAGGAGTTGTAGTTGACGGCCCTGGCCGGCGGCATCATGCCGGTGGCGCCGAAGATGACCGGGAAGTTGATCAGGCGGATCCATTTCTTCTCCGGGAAGAGGCGGTGGAAGACGTAGACGGGGACGGGGGCGAGGAGCCCGATGAGGAAGAAGTAGTTGAGGCCGGCGTAGACGGAGCCGGGCCCGAACATCCGGCCGGGCCCGACGACGCCCCAGATGATCGAGGCGCTGAAGAAGACGGCGTCGTTGGGGCACGTCCAGGGGGTGTCCGGCGGAAGCTTGTCGGTCTCGCAGATGTTGGGAACAGAGGTGAGCAGCCACCACGCCGTCCCGAAGTAGCAGGCGTTGGCGATCACGGCGCCGGCGAGCTGAGCGACGAACATCGATTTGGGAGGAATCTTCATGTAGTGGCCGAGCTTGAAGTCGCTCAGGAAGGTGATCGCCTGAGTCATGCTTATGTAGCCGTAGGTCTTGAAGACGACGTTCGCCATCGGCTGCCCCGGCAGCATGTAGCCGATCACCATCTCCGTGATGATGTTCAGTCCGGGCGCCGTGTTGGTGGTGGCGACGATGATGCCGATGGGGAGGGTGAAGAAGAGGGCCATGGCGATGGAGAGGAGGATGCCCCAGTAAGGCAGCTGCAGGGCGCCGCCGAAGCCCTCGCAGGCGTAGATGGAGAGGGCGGTGACGGAGACGAGGATGACGTGGAACCACCACTGCGGGACGGCCTCGTAGTTGGCCTTCATCATCCGGCCGTGGACGTCGAGCAGCTTCTCGCTCACCGTCGACCGCGCCTGCCGCCAGAGCTTCAGCATGTACTGGCCGTCGAAGAGGAAGACGTGGGAGAGGGTGGCGGTGAGGGTGGCGAAGCCGATGCCGTAGGAGATGGCGAAGAAGGTGCTCATGTAGATCTTGCTGTAGCTCTCGTACTGGCGGACGTCGAGGGAGAAGGACTCGGCGTCGAGGATGCGGTCGAGGTCGTAGGGGCCGCCGCCGCGCTCGAAGAGGTGGGAGGTGAGGAAGGTGAAGCGGCGGGCGTCGTAGATGTTGGTCCAGTAGCAGAGCGGCATGAGGATGTAGATGAGGATGACGTAGCCGGCGAGGACGTTGAAGAGGACGAAGGGCGGCGCCGCCATGGGGCTGCCGAGCCAGGCGTTGGCGGTGACCCAGTCGACCGCGAAGGCGCCCACGCCGAGACCGCTGACGCCGGAGCCGATCTGCTGGATGGGGATCGACTTCTTCCAGATGAGGCAGAGGATCGAAACAGACCCGATCGCCGGAAACAGGTAGTTGGGGACGATGTAGTAGGCGAAGCTGCACCCCAAGCTGATCAGGAAGAACTGCAGCCTCGACAAGCCGCCCTTCGGCCGCCGCTCTTCTTCATTCAAAGCTCTGCTTCAAACAAGCAAATTAAGGCATCGATTTTTACAGAGAATCTATCAAAAAACGCACCTAAAAAGGGAAACTTGAATGAGATTCGCCGGCCACCACATGAACGGAGAATCCACCAAGTATTTTCTGAACAATCCTGCCCAACCGAATCCCAGCAACTGGAGAGGATCGGAGAAGAAGAAGAAGAAAGATTAAAAATTGTTTTTTTCGTGATTTGAAATAGTAAAAATCGTTACTTGAGTGGTTTGAGTGAGGAGAATTGCGGCGGCGGCGTTGATGCTGCGGTGGTAGAAGGCCTTGACGATGGTGATGATGCCGACGGAGTAATTGCCGCCGGCGCCGGAGCCGGCGATGATGGTGATGAGGACGTGCTCCTTCATGGTGAAGGGGCCGGGGTTGAGGGAGATGGGCAGGTTGAGGAGGGGGATGGTGATGGTCGGCGGGAGGGTTCGCGCCATCCACCGGCCGGCCGGGAGGGCGAGGATCTGGACGCAGACGGAGGAGATGGAGATCCTGTTGGTGCGGTAGTCGAAGAACTGGTTGACGAAGGAGAGGACGACGCAGCCGACGATGCCGAGGATCCACGTGCGGATCGTCAGGCACGGCTGCGACGGGTCGTCGGTCGTCGGCACCGTCAGCCGGACCTCCTCGATCGGGCAGTCATTGTCGTCGTCGTCCTCGTCTGAACAAAATCGACCGTTGGATCAAATAAAAAAAATATTTTTACTATTTTTTTATTTTGAAAAATAGAAGAAAATTACCGAGAGGTTTGGGAGGAGGATCATGATCAAGAACAGCTGAAGCCATGGAGAAATCTCAGTTAATGGAGAATAATTAGAGTGGAATTAAATTTATAAGGTAGTGGGACAGTGAAGATTCAGTAATTTTGTTGCTAATTATTGAGATTAGTGAATCATGAATAATTTTTTGTTAAATGGAAGTTTGGGTGATTAAGGTTAGTAGGGAATAATTATGGGATCGATTAAAGAACAGCTGTGAGAATTAAAAAATGGAGGCTTGATTTGGCATTGAATCGAATACAAATATTTATTTGTTTGGGTTTTTAGAAGGAGAATTATGAAATGGTAATGGAAACAAAATTAATTTTTAATTTGTTTTAATTTTTGAAAAGGAAGGAAAGTAATAGACTTCATTTAAAATGCTTTAAAAAATGAAAGATAATTAATAATAATGAAAGAAAATATTATGAGTGTTTTTAATAAATTTTAAAAATGAAATTTAAGAACAAAAATGAAGATCTGTAAGTTTTGAACAATTAGTATTTGGGCTGAGTAAAATATCGATCAAATTGAATTTAACTAAATCGATTGAAATGATGAGTTAAGTTTTGTTTATTGAAAATTTATTTTTCAAAAAAAAATATATTAATTGGATTAATTTAATTTAAGATATTGATTTAATCGATTAAATAGAATTGAAAATCGTAAGTGACTATCCATTATTAATCGACTGAAATGCTTAACATCGATCGATCAGAAAAATTAATTATTTTAATTTTTAACTAAATTAATCATTTTTTTAAATTTTAATTGAATAAATCCACTTTAATGGAGAATAATTACGGGAATTAAATTTACAAGTCAGTGTACGGCAAGTGAAGATTCTCCTAGTTGAAATTTAATTTGTTAAGATTAGTGATTCATGAATTTTTTTTTTAAAAAAAGCTGATGTTCATGTAATTAAGGTTAGTGGAGAATAATTATGGGATTAATCTAAAAAACAGCCGGTAGTTAACTGTGAGAATTTAAGAATAGAGGCTTATATTTATTTGGGGTTTTAGAAGAAGAATTATGAAAAAGAAATGGAAAGTAAATTTATTTTTAATTTTTTAAAAAAGGTTTTAATTTTTGGAAATGAAGGAAAGTAATAAAGTTCATTCAAAATGATAAGTAATAACTACTGAAAAAAAATATTAGTAGTATTTTTGATAACTTAAAAAAAATCTTTAAAATAAATGATTAAATTGGAAAACAAAGATTAAGATTAGTAAGTTAGCAGAAATCAGTATTATGGCTAAGTAAAATATCGGTCAACCCTAATTAACTAACTGAATTGATCGAAATAGAGAGTTCAAAATTTTATTTTATTTTAAAAAATCAATTAATTTGATTATTTCAATTAAATTTTGAGTTTAGAATTTAAGATATAGATTTAACCAATTAAATTGAACCAATATGTTTTATCAGTCGGACTACGATTGTTATGTGTTAATACTCGATGATGGACTCGACCGTCCATCATCAACAACAGCTTTGTTGCTAATTATTGTTGATTAAGATTAGTGAATCATGAATATATATATATATATAAAAGTAGAAGTTTGGGTAATTAAGATTAGTGAGGAATAATTAGGGGATCAATTAAAGAAGTAATTAACTATGAGAATTTAAGAATGGAAGGATTTGGTTATGAGTGAATAAAAGGTAGGTTTAATCGACCTCAAGGCATGATTATTTGTAAAATATGGGGAGAAGCTATGGTGAGAGAAATTTAATGAAAATAGTTGAATTGATTATTTAATACATTGCACAACATCATTTGGCAAACTAGTCATGGGTTTTCAATTCTCCTGAAGAACATTTCCTCTCTTTTATTCCCAAGATTTCGAGGTTTACCTCACAACAACAGGCGATCACTATATTCCTCCATGAGACCTGCGAATGCAGAGAACATATTTATGATGAGTTATCCTAACAAGATACTTGAAAAATAAGGTGCTAATGTTTATGATAAGTTAAACTTTGATTGTGATAATGGATACGATTTAGTTTGTAGGCAAAAAGAAATGAAAGAAAGAAAGAAATCAGCCTGCAAATTTGATCAATCATTTGTCCCGCAGACCACTAGTTCATGTTGTCTTGAAAGACATGTGTGAGCTCCCGGGAGCATAATTCAGTTGGTGACAATGAGACAGACTTGTTAAAGTGAGCAAGAGTTGAATCTCGACGAAGTCGAGATAATTCCCTCTCCGTAGTGACCAACTGTAGCTTTTCGATTTACCTCCTTACAAATGATCGTGAAACCGACCATATAAGACCGTTGGAGTGGCGGATTCCACTTTTACTGAACTGAAGGGTATATGTGAGATTTACTGCTTCATTCTTGCACACAAAGTAGAGGATAGTGGGTGTGAGACTTATTCCTATTCGAAATGAAACTTTGAACCACATTCCTCAAGACACGTTTCCTCTCCATTCATGTAAAGCTTCCTCTTTTCCTTCTTGTTCCTCCCAATTAGTTCGACCGGCACCACAGGCAAAATAATGGCACACGACGTTCAACTCTTGTTGGGGACACAAACCCAAGCTTAGAACAAATTTTAAGCCTACTTTGTCCCCAGCAAACTTCTTCTCTCGTGTAGGTTGTGCAAGCAACCTTCCCTCCCTCTAGCACACGACTCGATTGGGCCTGTGCCCCCTCCCCCGGACAATTACAACTACAACTACTAAAGGACCATCTCGGCCAGGGAAAAATGTCTTCCCTGAAACACGATTGCTCTGACTTGAGGATTGAGTCAGTCAGGCAAAAGTGAGTTAAAGAGCTATTTAATCTGAATTTTACTTAACATAGATTTGCCTAGATGAAACTTTACTTTTCGGATGAATTCTTCTATTGCTAGGCCTCAAAAATATATATATATTTGAGAGAAGCTGAATCTTACCGAAATTAGAAATGCCTACACAAGCTCTAAGACCAGGGCAGATGCGCCGCCTCCACCATTGCAAACACCAGCAACTCCAACTTTGCCATTTCTGTGTCTCAAAACCTGTTGAGAAAGATAAGCTATTTGAATGCCACACTTCTAGAGACTAGATATATGGACATAAGCTGATGGGAAAACAGACACAACTTAAGCAGCTTAAGGTCAATGATAATATTTTCTGAATCCCAACCCAGTAATTTGGTAGTTTAACTTAGAATATAAAATCAAACAAGCTGCAAACCGTACCCCGAGTAAGGTAACTAGTATACGAGCTCCACTGCAACCTAGAGGGTGTCCCAAGGATACAGCTCCGCCATGCACATTAACTTTCTCCTGCACGAGAAGGTTAACAGAAAGAACGGATAAGTAGCCCAGCAGATTGTTTCTAATCCTTCAATAATACAAGGGTAAATGTACCAAACATAGTAGAAGAGAAGAAATAAAGCTTACGGATGGAAGCGAAAGAAGCTTCTGGTTTGCTAGGGCAACAACCTGTGGAGGGACAAAATTTTTAGCCCTTGCATGATTGAAAAATTGAAGAGGTCCAATTGTAGCAGTAATTTCAAAATCCCAAACTCACAGAGAAAGCTTCATTTATTTCATAGTAGTCAACTTGAGAAGCATCAAATCCAGCATTTGAAATAGCTTTGGGAATTGCAAGTGCTGGTGTCGTCGTAAATAATTCAGGGGCCTAAATGATAAAGACAATGTCATCCATTTGTCACAGGAAAACTGGGAAAGTAAAAGAATACGCTATAAAAGAATCTGCAAATCTGTAATAAAGCGCACATAATTTGAGTTAATGGAAAATAGTCTTCTTTATGCGAAGAAATGAAGATCCTTGTTTCTTGTTTGTTAATACCTGTGCAGAGTCAGCATAACCTCTGATCTTTGCAATCACATGCAATCCTAATTCTAAGGCCTTCTTCCCACTCACAAGCACCAAAGCAGCAGCGCCATCACTGCAAAAAATATATTTGATAAATTTAGATTGAACGTGATATGTTAAAATGTTCCAAGGTTAAACAAAACGAGTTAGACAATGTGTGTATTACAGTGACAATCATACGAAAGAACAGACGAGTGGCATTACTAAAAATGCTTTAAAAAATATAGCAATTAGGTTTAATTTGAACCGAATAAAATGAGAAAATAAATTAAGATGGTGTGAACATATTCCAAGGCTATCAATTGTTTTCGAGGAGTAGAGTCGACTAAAATGGAAGATATAATGAGTGGCGGATGACCAAAGAAAAGTTTACCTAATGCAATAAAAAATGATTTTTAATTGATTTATTTTTGGTGATAGCAACAATCTCAATACAGGGACAAGATCCATATTGCAAGCCAGAACAGGAATAGTTGGGATACCACAGCTTAACCATGATGACAGTAAAGAACCACATAAAAGAACTAGATAATTATAATCAGCAACACAAATTTCTTGTAGTACAATCACCTAGATCATATAGCTGAAGAAAGATGCATATGCCGTCGACCAAAGTTTCAGAAACCAGATTACTCAAAAGCACAGTGAAGATGGGGAACAATAGATTTAGTGTCAAGTGGATTGGATATATTAAAATCATTTACTATTTAGTTAGCTTAAAGAATAATGTTGTTTTATGAGAGTATTCTGAGGAAATCATACATATATAGATATCCAAAAAAAATTTATCATCTTCATGAAAATTTAAATAGAACCTTAAAAAATGAGCAAATATGAACCCTTTAAAAGTACGACATACTTTAGTTTTAAGAGACCATGTAAAGTAAAGCATCACACAAAAAAATACAATGTTTCTTCATGGGTGAGCTCCTGCTACATACAGAGCATTGGTAAAACAGTAGGAGCAAATACTTGTTTAAATTCAAGATGCAAACTAGTCCAATGGTACTACCTAAAACAAAACTTGTTATGCAAATATTAGCTCAAATAATCAAGAAGTTATTTATTTCAATAACAGGACAGAATAGATAATAGATTGTGGAAAATAACATGCCATGTTAAAGTCATCATGATTTAGGATGGTGCTAGCTACACAAATATCTCATCATGAGATCGGTCTTATGAATCAATATGTCAACTGTTATTATGTCCGGAAGGAAGAAATTGCACAACTAAAAAACTACCTTATACTAGATGCATTTCCAGCCGTTACTGTCCCACCGTTCTCCTTAAAACTTGGCCTGAGCTTTCTTAGTTTAACAGGATCAAACTAGCAAAAAGAGAGAGTAGAAAATAGAATTAAATCTGGGCAACAAAAGCATTGAAGAATTTACACATGACAGATCTGACATCCAACTAAAAAGCTTTCCAAGTTGCCAAGCAGAGATAAAGCCAAACGATTAATCTTAGCCCAACTGCTCAAGTAGTAAACCAGAATTGTACTTGAAATTGAAAAAAAAACTCTAATATGCCCTGTCAAGCTTTTCTAAGCGATAATGTAAGGAATTAAATGTATATTCTCTAAACAAGTTGCTTTCAGCACCCGCAGTTCAACAGAAATATTTTGCTCATTTGTGATGTTACTATAATCAATTGCATATAAATTTTGTCAAGCCTTATTTAATAAATCGATGGTCTAGGAGAGCAACTGTGCTTTGAAATTCTAAGCTCTAAGACAATATATGGCGGATATATGTCCAAATAAAGTAACCAAACTAAGAAATACATGTTTTTATACTATTCCAACTCTAATACTTCCTACCGAAGAATAACTACTATATTTCATAAACCAAACATACTATTAATTTTCTTAAATATATAAATTTCCTAGTGCCAAGAGGATGCCTCATTGGAAGCATCCAACTAAACTAACGACTAGATAAATATTATATGTCATGAGTTGCACTAACAAAATTGAAGGGGACTGCAATATGCAAGCAAGCTGGACTCCATAGAGATACTATTTCACTGGAGTTCATTGAATAAAGTAAATGGAGTTGAGTATCATAGCATAAACTCAAAAGCTGTATTGCAATGCAACAGATTGCCCACTTATAAAATTTACTTTTTCAAGGCTTTCATCCTTGTCAATAATCACCGATGGTCTTCCTCTGCCTACACAAACTTCAACCTGCAAAGCATAGGATCAGAGAACTTCAGTGAATTTTTCAAGCAATAGATATCCAGCCTAGTGTACCATATAGAGATAATTCATACTGGAGCAATTTCCCAAGTGAATGCACCAGAGTCACGAGCAGCTATTCCACGTTCATTGCTCTGAATAGCAAAAGCATCCTAAAAGCAAATAATGGAGAAAACAAAGTCAAATTCCTTTGAAATATGAATTCATGCTCAAAGATACAAACCTACTATACAGCAGGAAGTAAACAAACACTACATAAAGTGAATTGAATTGTTCATTTTGCTTCAGTGTCTACTATTTTTGGTAAAATGGTAATATGAGCCAAAATTAGCAGAACATTTTCACTTTGTGTTACAAGAACAATCAACCTTAAGCTGCTGGGATAATAAAGAACTTCTTAGATTGAAAGATAAAAAATGGAAATGGATAGTTCGTACATATGATACTACAAAAACAAAAGCAGTGTATTCTAATTATTTGGGCTTGACATGATTTATGCATAATTTCATTTAAATAATTGACTAAATGATTATTTTTTCAAAGAAACAAAACGATGGATGAGAACATATCTAACATAAAAAATTTGATCCTGATAATTCTTTAAGAACATGACCATTCAAAAATATATAGAAAAAAGGTCAAAGTCAGAAACAATAAATAGACGGTAGGATAACAAGATGGATATTTGGGAGAAACAACAGGAAGCATATCTGTCATTCCTTATCTTGGAGAAACAGATACTAGAATCAAATCCACAATATTGACAATGGAATAGTGTGTCTGCAAGTAAAGATGTGGTACAGTGTTGGACGATAGTTATTGATATTTGGATGAAATTGAAGCACGTAGTGAAGCATGTCCTGTCCCACTAGCCATAGGACCATTATCTTAGTTATTGCCGCTTTGAATTCTGATGTGAGTACTTGTTCCCATTTTATATTACTGCTATGATTGTTTGAATTCCTCCATCACAGCACTTCATAGCAGTGGTCAAGCCTTAACACAAGAGTGCAATTTTTTTTATGAAGTATGATTATGTTTGTGTACAAGCTGCAAGGGAATAACAATCAGCAAAATTTGCATACATTAGTTCCTAACTTTGATTATCATCAGTTAGTACATACAAGCTGCAAGGGTAACCAAATAACAATAAGGAAGGTTTACACACATGACAGTTCAAGCTGCATGGGTTCCTAACTCTGATTATCATCAGTTAGAATATATTATGTGTTCTCTAGAGTTTTATCATTGTAGCTTGTGGAAACTGTGTTTGCAAAGAATCCTATAAAGTTGTCTTGCAACGTAGAAAGTGCAAGAGCAAACTAACTTCGTCAAATCACAAACTTTCTTTTCATATATCAAATGCAAAGTAGAAAGCAAGAACAGAACTATTAATGAAACTAACCAGTTAAAAGGCTTAATTGCATGCAAACTTAACTAGGAATATTGACAAATGTAAAGTACATTATCAGAGCAATTCTAAGTGCTCATTTAGATGCATGATTAGTAATATGCAAAACTTCTGAAATACAGTAGAGTCATCGTGTATATTCACCTGATCTTCTCTTGTTATTGAATAATTATCAGCACATAGTTCAGCACACATTCCCATGGCAAAATCATTATAGACATCCCACAGACCATCTTTAAGCATTCCATCGACGAGTGTGTCATGTCCAAATCGAGATCCTTTTCTGAGAATGGGAAAGAACTGAAGGATTAATGGAACAAATATAATCATTTTGAAGGTAGATTCCATTTGTGACATCAGATTCAATTCACAAAAATAGTTCTACATCTAAAAGAAACTGTCACAGAGCAGAGAATAACTGATATAATATAATATAATAATTGCTTAAATAATTTATAATATTATTATACTACATACCTACTGATTGCAGTTGTCACTATGATGGTATATTTGTGTAATGTAAAATCAATATATGCGTAGAAAAGGATATGTTGTGAGTTAATTGGAGTTGAGAAGAGATATCATTATAGACAAGAGAGACAAACAAGCATATCACTGCCCCCAATCCTAACCTTGCTTCTGCAATATACTTGGGAGCATTTGACATACTTTCCATGCCACCGGCTACAACTACATCATTAACACCCAGCTGGATACTTTGTGCTGCAAGTATTGTAGCTGTAAAGCAGGAAAAAGTTTATGCGATTCCAAAGAGTGACTGAGAAAAGCTGTATCCTCTATATTGATTAATAATACCCTTCATTCCAGATGCACAGACTTTGTTTATGGTGGTGCAAACAACAGAATTTGGTGCTCCAGCACCTAGAGCAGCCTGCCTGGCAGGAGCTTGACCAAGATTTGCACTCAGGACATTGCCAAAAAAGACTTCTTGAACGAGTGAGGGATCTATGTTTGCCCTTTCAAGAGCATCTAAAAAAGCACAAAATAGTTCAAAGTCCAACACAAAGTAGTGCAAAGTCAACAAGTTTGAGAAAGTTAGATATGCTCATACGCTTAATGGCAATAGACCCAAGCTGTGTTGCAGATAGAGATGACAAAGCACCAAGAAATCCACCCATAGGTGTACGTGCAGCACCAACAATACATACATCTGCCAATAACATGGAATTATGTATATATATATGACTTTAAGAAATAAAAACATCAAATTCCCTGCCATATGCACATGTCTGTAATTATGTTCATTCTCAAGGGACTACTTGAAGACAATTGTAGTTAGAATCTTATCAAAGAAAACCAGAACAAAATTCATCATGGAACTTAGTTTGATCTCTTGGACTATATCCAAGTAATGCATGATAATTTAATTGCAGAGGTTCTGAATAACAAAATAGTCTAAGAAGAAGAAACCGAACAATATAAATTGGCAAGTCCTTCTGGTCTCATAATTAGTTTTTTTTATTTAAAAAAGTGCAGAACTTGAGCCATTCTCCTCTGTGTTAAATCCATCTAAATAGTCATAATTTTCAGTCATTTTACCTAAGCAAAAAACTATTGGATAATTTGGCATCTGATCAATAATATTCATATTTTTCAGCTATTTCACCTAAACAAACAACTAGCATGGAAACTGGCATCTGATCAATAATATTCATATTTTTCAGCTATTTCACCTAAACAAACGACTAGCATGGAAATTGACATCTGATCAAACGCCAGAATGTCAAGCGCTCAAGCTGCTAATCATTGTGCGAAAACCACTTATTTGGTTTAGTTCACATCATGTACTTCTGTTACAAACAAATACTCCATCGGCTACACATAAACTATTTGATAAGTACAAAGGGCATAGTCATATCTCATAGTACCGTAACTATATAAATCGGCCGCCTCACTAACATTTTAAGCTTTAGACCGTGATACCTCAACTAAATCTTAACATGGTATTGTAGTCAATTTTTTTAAAAACCTTGCTGAATGTGAAACAAAATATTATGGTACCAGAAAATCTCAGTTCTTCCTTTCGCCTATAACTGATTGGTTTAAGATACGGGCATAAACCACACAAGCTAAATAAATGGGCGAATCAAAGAAACAAATCGATAAGTAAGAGGAGAATAAGGCGAGTTTCTCCAACTACTCAACAAACACAAACAATTATACCTCTTGGGTTTATCTGCTCCGAAGCCATGAGTATTCCCGTGATCAGATCCAAGAAACCCGCAACTAATCAGCCTAACAAAGAGATGAAGCCGCAAACAAACAATGATTTCTCCAATAACAACGGACCTCGTGTGCAAATCATAATACAAAATGCAATTTAAAAATAAATGTAATCATAAACGAATCCTGACACAAAAAATGGGCATAAAGGTCAAACTTCATAGCGACAAAAAAAAACAGGAAAACTAAATGGACCAAATCTACCAATCAGTTGGAGATGTTAAATGAATCTAAACAAAAGAGGCTCTCTTCAAGCGCGACGAGAATACTAAGAATTAGGGCACCCTTCGAGAGACGGAATGAGAGGGCACAAAAAGTAAATCTGCTAATGAAGCGCGTCGGATCGCGTAATTAGAAGACGACGGTAGCGACATCTACAGACAGAATGGAGATCGAGACGCGAGGGAGAAGAGGAGCTCACCTTCCGCGCCACCACCAAGGCCGCTCCGCCGCTTTGGATCGGTGCCTGAGAGAGAGAGAAGAGGAGGGGAGTGACAGAGCGAACTGGAGGAAGGAGCCATGAGAAAGGCGTATTAATAGCAGTTGGAGGCGTGGGAGGAGAGAGAATGCTGGCTATTATGCATTTCGCACCCTGACTGTTTTTGTAAATGCAACATCAGGAAAAAATGACAATAAATAAATAAATAAATATTTATCCATAATTTTTTTTCTTTAAATAATTTATCTTTTAGAGAAAGATATTAAGAGGAAATTATATAAAATATATTTTTAAATTTTTTGAATCAATATATGATTATAATCATTTTGAATTAAATAATTAAGGCGATAATATTTTATTATTAAAAAATAAATTTGTTAAGTAATAGTGAGCTTCATATGTTAAGAAATTATATGTTTATATATTTACTAGAGATATTTGTAAAATTTTATTTTTAAACAAAAAAACTTAATTGAAATTTAATTTCTACTAAAAGGAGAAGAAATAAACAAAAATAAATAATACAAAATACTTATAAAAAATAGATATTTGCTTCTTTATAAATTAGCATGAAGTTTTGATAATTTAATAAATTTATACACATTTCTCTTATCATTGTCACAAATTGAACATATTAAAAATTTAGTATTCTATAGTATATCTTAACTTTGTGCTTTATAAATAATATTTTAATTTGTTAAATTTATAATATCATATATTTTTGGGTAAAAATTAAAAGGGTGCTTTTTGTGTGAACAATCTACCCCCATTTTTTAAAATATCAAAAAAAGAATAATTTTGACTAAATTAAAATATTTTTTAATTAAGTTGATAAAAATTATTTTAATATAATAATTTTACTTTTTAAAAGGGCATTCCATTGTGAAAAATATCAACAACACACTAATACTAATTTTTTATCAAATTTAAAATTTTTAATTAAGTTGATAAAAATATTTTATGTAAATTAATTTTGATTAAAATAAAATATTTTATAATAGTGCTATTTTTAATAAAATAAGAATTTTTTTAGTATTTTTTTAAATGCAGTATTTGACAATAATAAAAATAATTAATACTTTTTTAATTGAGACGTGTGTTGATTGAACATTTTGACTATCTTGAGCAAATAAAAGCTCACGTCTTTTTCTTTGACTCGAATGAAGTTTGAAAGAATGGAGAAAATAGAGAGAAAAATCATTAACTTGTTTACAAATGGAAGAAAATAAAGAGAAAAAAGAAATTCAATGTCATCTAATTGACTCATTCAATGAGAGCTCATCCTAATTCTCTCTTCGAAGTTTCACAATCATGACTTTTTAACATTATATTTGGGATTAATCGAGCAAACACCTATTTTTTTTTAAATATGTGTTTGACTCAATTAATCAGATGATTCGATTAATATTTTAGATTTTTCATCTCATTAAAAATAAATATCATATAATACATTATAGTTGAGATTTAAATCGTAGATAATTAATTAATCATTTGATTGATGCTTAATTTAAAAATCAAATTATATTTGTTTACATTAATTTTAAGATATTTATAGCATCTAGAGGGATTAAGGAATCAAATGAATCATCTATTGTTCCTTCAAAGGCCATGACTAGTGGTGCAAACTAATCAACATGCTCACAAACTTTTCGAATTGATTCAAAAATTATTTAATTGATATTTAAAATATCGAATTCGAGCCAAACTCAGAACATATTTTATCTAATTTCAACTATTCACAAGTCGAATTTGAATTGAACTCTTGTTATTTTTATATAATTTAATAATTTGAATTGAATTTTAATCGTTTTAAATTATAATTTGATTTCATTTGGTTCGAATAATTTAAACTAAAATTGTATTTGAATTTCATTTCGAATCGAGTTCGAATTAAAATTATATATATTTTCAAATTTATATATATATATATTTCAAATTTAAATATTAATATTTTTATATTATTTACAATCTAGTCATTAGACTCACTCTGAGACTGAAGTGATAGATTTAGTTTGTGATTCTTAGTCGGTGTTTACTTTTCCTAACATTCAGATGAAGTATTTGTTTTGTTCTTTTGCTTTGACTAGTTAAACCAAGGGATTTATATTTTCAAGTGCTGATTAGTTAGTCAAATTTGTTTTTTTTGATAAATAATATAGATAGATTAATCCTAAATCTCTTTATCTTCTACGTTCTTTCTCGATCCATGATGGCTTATGCATCAGAGGACCCCACACGAGATGACTCTGGACGAATCTTTTGATGAGCGTTAATCCATGCAATATGTCCTGCCAAGAAGACTAACAAATTAATACATTTTGACCTTGGCACGTATGTCTCAATGTAAGTAATTGTCGTAACAATCTTTCTATTATTTTAATTTTGTTGCGATATTTATTTTATTAGAATACAATCAAAGTTTCATATTAAAAATATATTTAAAAAATCATAAAATTATAAGATGGAGATATCTATATTAATACGAGATCTTTTTGGATAAAGTCCAAAAATAAAACTACGAGAGCTTGAGTTCAAAGTAGATAATATCATATTATTTTGGAGATATATGTGAATTTCATCGGATCTAACAGTGATATTAGAGCAGGTCCCAACGAACCCCTTTCTAGGAGCCCCCAATGATTCCCTAAAGAAATGATTGGAGGGCTTTTAGTAAGAGGTTCGGTTGGGATCGTTAAGGGGACGAGTCTGTTGGGTTGGGATCGGGGTAGATTGTTAGGATACAATCAAATTTTTCACATTAAAAATATATTAAAAAAATCATGAGATTATAAGATGGAGATATCTATATTGATAGGAGGTATTTTGGATAAAGTTCAAAAATAAAATCATCAATATTTGAGTCAAAATTAAATAATATCATATTGTTTTGGATTATTTTTAGAATTAATCAATTTAAAGAGCGGGATACTTAGATTACATTTTTTAAAAAGGTTTAGCCGTGCATTATTAAAGCTTTTGCTAATCTTAATGAAACATTAGTAAGTTTTAAAACTATTTTTAAATCTTGTAAAAAAGAAACGGAAGTGTTTCTTACAACTTTTCGATAATCGGGATCCTAATAATTTGTAAAAAAAATGGTTTTTTTAAAAAGAGGTAAAACAACATTTAACCTTTTTTTAATATTATAATGCTAAATATAGAATAAAATTACTTAAATTTAATCAAGTTATTGTATACGAAATATTATTATATTAAAACATTATTTTTATTAAATTGGTAAAATTTATTTAAAATTTTTGTAACACTTATTTTAGTATAAAAGTGTAGTAATTTTGATTAAATTGAATAAAAAATATTAGGTTAATTTATTTAATATATTGCAATAATTATTGTCACAGTTGGCGTTGGAATAAAAGTATTTTTAAAATAAAAAAAATACCTTTTTAATTTTTTTATCAAATAACAATTAATATTTTTGTTAAATATTTAATGTTCTTTTAGTAGTTTTGAATAAAAGGAACGTTAAGGGGCTTTTTAAATTTTTTTTGCTGAAAAATAATATTATAATATTTGTGAACAATAAAAATTAAGCAACATGTTAAAGCGCCCCCTAAAATGTACCTTTTCTCACTAAAACGCCCTTTCCTTTCCGTGTCTCGCTTCTCCTTCCTCCGATCGATCCACGAAGCCATGGTGACCCTCGTCGTCGCCACCACCGCCGACCCGGCCTCCGTCGGCCCCGCCTCCGCCTTCCTCGCCATGCCTGGATGGAACCCCGGCCCGTCCATCGCGGTACCATCTTTCTCCCGTCGCCATCTCTGTCTTTCTCACACCGTTGTGGTTTGTTTTTCTTGATCCCCGATCGCACGGCGTAAATGCAGGCCGGGATGGAGAGCTTCGCCAACGGGGCTGTGAGGCTGCTGAAGCACGAGAGCAGCATCATCGCCGAGGACGACCTGGATCGGCGGTGGGAGGCGGCCACTGGAGAGACTGTCGACGAGGTCATCTTCCTTAGTCGGCACACCGCGGTGTCCAACCGCCCCGCTCTCACCGTTCACCCCATCGGTACTGAGCTGCTCCGATCAATCCGTCGTAGGAAATTAACTGCTACTTTTTTTTTAAAAAAAAATTATTATATTTGTCTTGAAGGTGTGCCTCACATATGCGAGGGCGAGCATCTTCCGCAGGGAGGGCGCCCCGGTTGGGCGGGGCTGCCGAATCCAAGGATCGGCCCTTGGCTCCGGCTCATGAAGAAGATAGCTGAAGCTAATGGTCTAATCCCCGAATTTGAGGTAAGTTCTACTTCACATAGCTAAATTGTTACTACATCTTAACTCAATTCTGTTATTTTTTTGAAACTGGTATCGAGAAGGGAGAGTTAAGCTAGCTGAAATATATTAACAGCACAAAATTAAGTACGATCTCGAATAAACAAGGAAAAGGGAAGAAAGAAAACTAGGAATGGTACTATCATTGCGTGAACAAATTACAAAGTCACAAATATGATAAAAGGAAAGAGACTTAGGAAATGGGTGAGGTTGAACGAAGTCACACAAATATGTAAAAGAGACTTATGTCAACCAGACAGTTTTATTGTGTGATCAAGGGCACAGTTTGCTTCTTTTTTGCTGTTGGTTTTTGATTATCAGACCGATTGCAGTTTTTAGGTATGAAATATATTGGTGTGGTGTTATAAGACTGGAGCTTCTTGCACCTTGCACAAACACCTGGTTGAATGCCTACAAATTTAAGAGTTGTTATTTAAATTAATAAAGTGCACATATTATCTTATAGGAAATGGTGGATGCTGAAATTTAGTATGATTAAATGAAAGGTAATTTTGCTGTTGAGATGAAGAGTAGACCAGATCGATGTCTAGGTGTTTGACTGATTTGGTGTAATTTTTTTCTCATGTTATCTGGATTCTTTCCTCAAGATGTTTTGTGTTGTTTATTTGTAGATAACATTGGAAGCAACTCATCATGGGCCGGTGGTTAGCACACCAACCATGTTCTTGGAGATTGGTATGTTTTACTCATATTTAATTATTATTATTGTTATCATTATTACTACTATTACTACTACTATTATCTGAAATGATAGCGTACTTGATTACTAAAGAAAGCTAATTCTATTAATATTTAAACCCTAATGCATTTGGAGAGGTTGTCACTGAAAGCGAGTCATATACATTCTATATGAGTAGAGCAATGGATTTATTTAAGAAAAATACGTAATTTCATCAAGGTGTTCCTTAACAATTGACTGTGACAGAGATGTGATTTTATTTATATGGTATTTGTCTTTTCAGTTTTTGACCATGTGTCATCTAGTGGCCATTAGTTATTTGTTTTGTTCCATTCAACAGTCTGTATAGACCCTGTGCGTTAGTGTACTGGCACGTTCAGTGTTCAGGAATCGGGATAAGCTGGAAATGGAATTTAATCACTTTATCTGTTATAACAAATGCAAATATGTGTTAATGAGTTGGTAGAAGGAGACTTTGTAAACATCACATTGATAAAAGTAGCATTATATGTTCCTTGTAACAATTTGTTTTTCTATTAGTTATTTTTTGTCAAATATATAGAGTGATTGAGAAAACTTAAATGTGAGTTATGTTACTCACATTCTAGTTTACTTTCATATAGGGAGTTGTAGTCTATGAGGAGAATTTAGAAACCTTAAACAAGTGGACTACCATTAACTTATATTGAGGCACTTTTGGTCAGTAGTTGGGTCTATTATGTTGATTGGTCATTACTCTTTGGATAGATTGTTCACTTTTTGGTGTCAGAGTAGAGCTAGTCCTAAATTTGTGAGGCTCAGAAGAATAAACTACCAAGGACTTGGCTTAAACAATTCATGTCCTTAGTTGGGCCTATTAAGTTAATGGCTCACTGTTTGGGTTGATTGTTACTGTCAGCTTATCCTGCATCATCACTTGATTATTTTTTGTTTTTGGCATTTGTGTGTTTGTGTCTTTATTGCAGTTCTCAGTCACCTTGTTTTCACCTCCCATGCTATCTATCTTCTAAACCACTTTTTGTGCATTATCAGTACATAATCACATGTATTATCACTACCTACTTGTAGGCACCCACTGCTTCCTTTCAATGCTATCTAATTTCTAGATCACTTTTATAATCACACACATACATAAGTACCCTTTTGGTTTGTGCCTATTCTGCTGTGTTTAGCTTTAGCAGGATATAAATATCCTAGAAAAAGTTAGCCTTTTTTTTCCCAAGGAACCAACTGTTTAAAAATTTACTTATTCGGTCATGGCAATTTCTAAATACATTTATTCATTCTTTTGTTACGAGTGTAGATACATTGAAGGTTTTTTTATAAAAAAAAATTAATTCCTTCTCCTTGCTGCACATCACAATAAAGCACCAGCTGACTTTCTGTTTGCTTGTTTAAATTATCACAGGGAGCACAGAGGAGTACTGGGGGAGGCAAGATGCCGCCCAGGCTATTGCTTTAGTAAGTAAAATTTACTTAAGCCTTCACAAGATCTGCTCAATATTCCCAAAAGAGAGAATAAATCTTAAAACTCTGCTTGATAACTCTCTTTTTAGTTTCTTTAACAAGGATGCTTTTTTCCCCTTTACTTTGCACAGAGTTATTGACTTAATTTAGCATTCTGTCTCTTTTTTTATTGATTTGAATTTAGTTTTAATTGCTTTAGCAATAATTTTGACCTTGTATTTTCAGGTTCTATGGGAAGGACTTGGGCTTCAAGGAAGTGCTTCTATAGGAAACTGGGGCAGGTACCTTGTGTTCATAGTACATGCTACACTTTTGTTAACTATATGCAACCGATATGATCTTCCAATGATGCAGAAACCACAATGGAGAGAAGGTCCTTTTTGGGATAGGAGGTGGTCATTATGTGCCTCGCCATATGGATATTGTTTGGTAGGCAACCATTCTATTCTTGTGAGCCACCTGCTTAACAATGTCATGGTTGTGATTTGCTCAATGAAAGTACAATACTTGATCACAGATCTTTCCAAAGTTCAACCATTCCTTATGTTGAATGAGTACAAATAAGACTTTTTTTTTCTGTTTTATTCCATTACTGTACTAAAGCAGACTTACTGAAACCTTTCTCTGGAGGTTTCACTAATCACATTCATTGTCTTTCAGAAATGTTCAATACTTTAAATAAGTTCCTAGCTAGAAATGCTCACTAATCATATTCCTTTGATGCAAGTTCAGCAATCACATTCATTGTCTAGCAGAAATGTTCTCAATACTCAGTAGTCCTTTTCTTGTCATGTTCAAATCAGAAAAAGAATGCTCCAATTACTTTCATGAGCTTAAGCAATGAAACTTTGATCACGATTTTGGTTATGAGAACTAAATCTTGCAAAATCACTGATCACCTGCACTGAAGATTACATGATTTTTCTATTTGAGCCATTCTTTTGAGTCTCGAATATTGCTAACTGATAGCCATTATTTCCTAAATACAGTTCTTTTGGTGACTTCTCTTTGTAATGGCACTAGAACACTGTTGTTTGCTATGAATTTCAGACTCCATACTAAGAATCAAACTATTCCGATGCATGTTTATTTACAGCACAAGATTTGACTAAATCCTAGGGAAGTTTGGATAGCTGATTCTATGTCTAACTATAGTGTGGCTCACTGATGTCCCAATTATTTGGTGTTGGCTAGACAAACCTTTTCCATCGTCGAGTTTTATGCCTAGTTAAAGGAAGAGCACTTAAATTTTAGGTCTCTTGTTGCTGTTTTATTTGCATACTGCACACTAATGGATCTTTGCATTTTACTGACATACGATACGAAATGAATCAGGAAAGATGGTGTTTGGGTAGGCCACTTGCTATCCGGATATTCTTTACCAATGGAAGATCCTAAGCAGAAAAATGGAGAAAATGGCCAAAACGAAATCGGTGGAGCATGGAAACAGTCAGTTAAAGTTTCATATGAGGCTACAAAGGCAGCTTTTCCTGGAGGAGAAATCATAGCACATCTGGATCAGAAGTAAGTGCCTTTCTTTGATATCTACTATCCTGCTGATTGCTCTCTTTATCCTTTTTCTTTTTCGCTAATGGGAGCTTGTTCTTTATCGGCTCAGCTTTATGCCTTTCGATGGTTAAGTGGTCCGGCCAGGTTTTTGTAAGTTGAGTTCGGTGTGTTCTAGTGTTTGATGATGCTTTGGTTAAGGCTAGTGTTTCTTTTAAAACCCAATGAGATCAGCCGGTTGAGCCAGCTACTCAGGAACTAAATGCCAATCCAATCTGGTTTGCAGCAAAAATCAGGGAGGACAAAACCCTGATGGAAACCTGTAGATTACGAACCCGTGTCGATTAGAATCGGGCCAGGCCCGAGATGGCCCATTCTGTGTCAAGCCGGGTGGCCCAAGTCAGTTGACTCCTCTAGTTTTAGGAAAATAATTGTTGTTGCTTTGCAATGTTTTAGTAATGAGTTCCTTTTGCACCCTTTTTATTGGAAATTTTCATTTATTATCAAGATAGATTCTATCCCACCTCAATTCATTTTTATTTCAAAAATATCTTTATTGTTTGCTAGCTACGGATTCATAGCTACTACATTCTTTTATATTTTTGTCCTTCCTTTTTAATCCTATTGAATTGGATCTAACATCTGAGAACTCCAGGAGTTTCAAAGGCTGGCAGAAGAATGCGATCACAAGCTACTTGACAGAGCAGAATATAAAGATAGGAAAACCGCAGGATTTCTCGACAAAATAACTTCCCAGCCATGTTGTTCTTGCAAAATTTTGCCAATGTTGTGACGATTAGTAACTAATCCCTTTTGTATCATTCATATACATGGTTCAAGATTGTGATTAAGTACGAAAAGTAAGGTAAGATTAAGTTTTGATTAACATTTATTAGAAGACTCCTATTTTGTCATGGACATGCAAATTTGACATTTTGTCAACAATAAAATTTTAAAAGAGCCATTTGTTAGTTTGTGTGTTAATTCTATTTTGATATTCAATTTTCTCATGACAAAAATTTAATTAAGTGATAAGGAGAATATTTTTTTTGAAAAAAATGAGCACTTTTTCATTTCTAGATCATTAATACGATGCATAGTTATTGAAATCACTACTCAATTTCTTCAACAAAAGATGGAACTCGCCATCTGAGTGATTTCATACGGTTGATTTAATTATTTATGAGGAGGTAAATTGAGAAGTTGTAGTTGATTACGATGGAGGGAGATATTATCTCGATTTTATCGAGATTCAATCATTGTTTACTTCAGCAATTCTGTTCCATCGTAATTAATTCAACTATCCCGGGAGCATTGAAATCACCACTCAATGAATCAACTAATGTGATGTCAAACAACTTTCTTAATAATAGTAGAAGTTGCAGTTGATCACGATGGAGGGGGATATTGTCTCAATTTCATCGAGATTCAATCATTGTTTACTTCAACAATTCTGCGCCATCGTAATTAATTTATGTCCCAGGAGCATTGAAATCACCACTCAATGAATCAACTAATGTGATGTCAAACTATTTAAACCTTCCACTTAATAATAGCTTAATCTTCACTTCCACATTTGATTTTCATTCTAAAAATGGTATGTTTTAACCGAGCTTCTTTGATCTGGATTTAGGAAACCCAAAATAGAGCCATCTCTTACCGTCCGATCTCAACAATCGAAAAAGATTCCTTCTATGAACGGTCCAGATGATTCCAAAATAACGAGTATCATATGGAACCGACGCTATATAAAGAAGACCCGACCTCCGATCTTCAAACCCTTGCTTGCTTCTCCTCTCGTCGCCGGTCATTTCTCCTCCTAAACCCTCGATCTGCAGATCTCATCTCTACCACGAACTGATCGATCGCAATGGCGGAGATGTCGAGTCTCTTCGAGATCTTTGCGGAGGGAGACGGTGGCGCCTCTCCGAGGGATCTCGTCCAGAGGCTCCGCTCCGGCTCCGTCAGGCCAGGCGCTCGCGCCTCGTCGTCGCCGCGCTCCGGATCGGCTCAGGTCCGATGCTGGCATCCATTTCTTTTTTTCTTGTTCAGATGGTCTTGTGGTGTCTTTGTTTTCTTTCGTGCGGTGAAAATCACAGTGGATTCGGGGATTTTGAGCAGGTGAGATCGGTGGCGTCGGACATTGTGGCGAGGTCCCCGGAGCGCGGTATCAGTTTCTTGGAGCGATCGAAGTTTGATGGCGACGATTTGAGCTTGGAGGTGCGTGTTGTGTCGAATGTTCTTTCATTTTCTTTGTTAGCATCCTTGGGGCAATTGGTATCTTAAATAGAGAGCTTCCGTTGTTGGATTTAACCTCTATGGCAGCTTTGGTTTGGTTGCTGCTGCTCTTGGTTTTTCTCATAGCTGCGCATCTGTTTTTGATGTAGATAATGTTATCGAGTTCTGATATTTTACCTTATCTAATCAACTTGTTTGGAACCTAAAATTTTATTTTACTATAATTTTTGTTCCTAATATTATATCCCATTCCGCTTATGGCAATCTGAAAGGGAGCTAAAACACTATATCACCAGATGCATGCAGTGTCGAAAGTTGCACTACATCGAAGATCCAACTTGGAACTGTTTCGTGAAAGTCATGGTACGTTCACAGTGCACACATTGTATGCACTTAGAGATGCCTAAAACATTGATTTGAAAGAAATATTACCTTCATCAGCACTTTTTTTACAGGTTGATAACTTTTTGGTGGAATTCATTCATTAGTTTTGTCATTACTCTACAAGGAATAATTATGTTTAAGTCTCAACTCAATTAACATAAACCCCTATAGGCATGTGAATGCATACTGGAGCTTTTTAATTTCATAAATTTTTAACTGCATTTAGCTGTTCTAAATTTCTTGTTAGGACTTTATCCAGTTGTTTCAACTAATTTAAACAGGTCCAGAAGTAATTGATGGATTGATTCAAGTTCTCTGGGCAATTCTGGACTCGATCTGTTGCACCTGCTGTTGCATTACGTAAGAAACTTCTCTTTGCACCTTATGAAGCTGTCCAGACATCCAGCAGATTTGGATTCAGATACATATTGTTTATATTGAAATTTGAACTAATTGTGTGCAGACGACTAGTTATTTTAAGCATGATCCAGGCATCATTCTCATTGTACTGTTATCATCCTTTTCCAGGTTTAGGAAAAAATGAGAAAAAAAGTGTTAAACTTTGCGAGTGTTGGTACCTGGACGATCAGATTGTTAATATAATGCATGAATGATCTCATAGTTTAAAATATATTCACTGATATGCAAGAAAGAGACAGTGCTGTGATTATTTCTCTAGTTTGTTTTGTTTTAGTTTTGTTTGATGTGTCACTATTCTAACCCTTAATTGATGCTTTGTTGACTAATAGTTGTGTTGGTTCTAGTCTTTGCTGAGTAATCTTTTTGCTTTTTCATTAGATTTTGTATATGTACTCTGCTCCTATTTTAACTTCATTTTGGATTTTCTTCACAGCAACTGCATGACGAGGAGTTGAAGTCAACCCAAGAAGACTTGCATTTGATAGTCAACCTTCTCATGTACTGCTGTAAGATAAGAGTAAATAGACAAGCTCTATTAAAATTAGGGGCTTTAGGTTTGCTGCTTGAAACAGCAAGACTCCCCTTTGCTGCTTGAAACTGCAATGATAAGATCTATGAATCAGTAGGTATGTAGCCTTTGCCTTTGCTCATGGTTCGATTTTATAGAACTAGTTCGGTTTTCATGAGGGAAGGAAAAAAAATAGAATAAAATCAGTTAGCACAACATTGTCATCAGCACATTTGTTTTTCTTATTAGTTAAACATCTGCTCCTAAGAGTTAATACAAAGAGAGTGCAAACTTCATGTTGAAGGACATGGATTTTCTCCATTTTGTACCCTTCACACACATAATGTCATAAACATGAAGCAAGAGGGCAACACCCTTTAGATGTGTACATAGTCAAGATTCTAGTGATGAACTTGTATACATTCCTCCTATTTCCTCTTTCTTATCCAGATCACTGAATCCTTTAAGCCATACAACAGCTTGGAAGTCGATCAAATATATGCACAAGGAATTTATTGAACTTGAACTTCTATGTAACCACTTAGCTTTTTATATGGCGAAGCCATCAGCTTTACTATCCATGTTGTGTGGATTGGAAGGATTAGCGCCGTATGCCATTTGCATGATGAGCTCTTCATTCCAAGGGATGTGCATCTGTTGAACCAGAAAAGAAACAGAAGATTCAAATTGCATGAATCTGAAAGGGTTAACTCTGATCATCAAAAACTGCAGAGAACAAGGTTGACATCCTCAACATGTTTGCATTTGCAGCCAGAGGTGAGGATGGGGACAACATATTGATAGACAACTCGCCTTCTTGATGACTAAGGGTTCAGAAAAACATGATTTTTCGATGCATTAAGAGAAGAATCACTCAGAAAACAGAGGTATTCTTAAATTTGATCAGATTTCTTATAGTTCATCTTAGCATTTCCACTTGGGTAGAAGTATAGACTTGATGAGTTGGTGTACCTGCATGGAAGACTCTTTATAACCACTTGTTGTCGATTGAGTATTTATGGCTCTCCTAAATGTGTCTGACTGGCTAGCCATTGCAGAAATTCCTGTGTGTACCAGAGTATGCTGAGATGGATATGCTTGCGGATACATCAACTCCGGTGAGAATCCTGTCGCCGATGAGGAACCACCGTGTGAATGTGGAAGCTGTTTGTGTTATAAAAGTTTTAGAGCCTTCCATAAGTTAGCAAAATAATTCTATGAAATGAAGCCATAGTGTTTTCAAATCACTTTTGCCGAAATGCTATTCATGGAGTAAAAGAAGTTGTTCACATTCACATTTTTAGCAAGAAGCCCTTCTATGCCGAAGTCTAGTTGCGGATTCACAGCTGCAAGCTTCATGGAGAGAAACTTAACAAACGAAACAAGAACAAAGTTCAGTGTATCACACAAGAGAACAAAGTTCATGTGATCGAAAATTCTCGATAGTGCACTTACCTCTACTTGCCTTTGGAGTGATTGAACATAGTTTATGATTTCATCCAGCATAACTGCCTTTCCTGTGACCTACAGATTGTTACAGTTTCATGTCATAGATTTCGAAACAAAGAATCCAGTTTCCATGATTCTTCAACCTACCTTATTGCAACCTGGTACGAGTTCTTGAAGGCACTTCATCCTTTCGCTTATTTTTTCCCTTCTTACCTGCATGGATGCAACTGAACTGTAACTCTTTTCACAGGTAAAGCTTCCAAGAGATTCATCAGAATAACTAGAGCCTTACTCTTTCTGCAAGGCTGTGACTGTTAGTCGCTTGTCCACGCCGTGCTCGAATATGAACATAGCCCTCCTTTGCTACTTCTGAGTTATCTTTCCCATTCTTTCCACTTTGTTTGGAACTGATCTGCTGTACTTTTTGCTCATCCTCAATGTTCTCCTTTGTTGTCTGTGACAGAGATTGTAGGCCTCCTTGCACCTGATCCTCGTCGATATCCTTAAAAAGTAATCAGAAATTTTGAGAGTCAGGATTGACAGAAGCAGAGGATTAGCATAGTAATGATAGTGTGATTAATGTACCAGTGTGGTTTTTCTCCTCTTATGTTCTCCAAGATCACTAGAAGATGAATCTAAAGGCTCCTCAGTTGAACCAGTATTTCCTTCTAGGCCATCTTCAGGAAAATTCACCACCTGTGATTCTCCATTTGAAACGCCGATCTGAGAGTTTCCATCTCCTTGTTTCTTCATTGGGTTTCCATTAAAGGATTCATGATCAACAGGCACCAACACAGCTTTGTTTTCACTCAATTCATTGTTCGACGAAGCCATCGCCGGAGCTGGGCCAAAGAAGTTGATGCCTGTAAAATTACCAGTACTAAAGCATGAGAACCTCGCTGCCCTCTCAATGAAAGTCGAGTCGACAGGGAAGTGAGGCAGGCTGGTGTTGAAAATCCTTGGTCCAGTCGACACTGCTACCGGTTTTCCGACCGGTATGCTGTCGACGGTGGCCGAGCTTTCTCCGAGGCCCAAGTTCAGTGAACTAGCAGCAGTAGAGTGGTTCCAGTGACCAGGGCTGAAAGCCTCCGCCATTGAAGCTGAAAGATAAGGCGATCGACTCATCTGACTCATTGCAGGGGTGTTGAATTGCCATTCACAGCCATCTCCATGGCTATTCAACACAAACTTGTTCTCCTTCATGTCGGTTTTCGAACCTTTACAGCGACTCAACCTTCATCTTCCTCTTCAGATCTGATACAAGTAATTTCGATAATCTCAGCTGTAGAATCACACAAAGGAGAAAAAGAGAGAGAGAAAAAAATAGCCATCAAAATGGTGAAGCTGTTCCCTTTCAGTCCAGAAAAGACTGAGTTCAACTACATTGAAATGAGCATTAGCACAGGGCCAGACAAAACCCTAAGAACAAAGATTCTTCAGAAATCAGCAGTACTACGAAATCAAAGATAAGAATGGCAGCGAATGAAGGTAGGAGGAGGAGAAGAAATAGCAGAGAAAAAGCTCGAGAAACGGACAGAGACGACAAGGTAGTAGAAGAAGAAGAAGAAATCGAGAGGAGCAAGAGGTGGCGAAACAGAACTCAAGGCATCATCACATCAGAGATCGCACCTTTTCCCTCCACACGAATTCACCGAACCAGGAAACCGGAAAGCGATGTTCCCGCGCCTCCAATAGCTCCGCCTCCGTCGAAGATGCAGCCTTTGCGCTCGGAAACTTGGGGGGACGAAGGTGAGCTCGCTCCAATTTGGACCTTTTTCTTCCGACCCTCCTGTCTTCTTCTGTTCTCGAACCCTAATCTCGCGGCTAGGGAGATTCAGGAGCAACAATGGAGGTGGTGACCGTGCGGGAGGAGGAGGAGGAGATGAGGAGAGACGATCGCTGCATTTGCACCTCGACGCCGCTACGGCAGCAGGGACCGAGAGAAGGGGGGTTGAATCATCAACTGAGCACCGGCGAGGGCGAGGGCGAGGGCGAGGGCGACGCGATATCGGAGGGAGTGAAGAAAGGCAGAAGAGCAGCACAGTGCGCCATGGCCACCGTCTCCTTTATTGCCAAGCAAAAGGTGCCCTGTTTTTTTATTGCTTTCTCTGGTTCTTTTAGTAGTTTTTAGGATAATTTTCAAAATGCACCTTCACATTTGACAATTTTTAAAAAATACCTCTTCAATCTTAAAAACAATTTTATAAGATTTTCATTTTAAGCCTTGTCTTGATCTAATCACATGGATAGTCAAAAGGAGGCCATTGTATTGGAAAAGTTATAGTAGAAGTTGTAGGTCCCCCTTTATCCTACTAATTAGATTCGATTACCTACTATAATGGATTCATATATAATATTTGTTTATGTTTTAATGATGTCTGACAATCTAACATGACTTCTTTTGATCATTGTATAAGAAAATTATAGTAAAAGTTGTAGGCCCCTAACAATAATAATAATAATAATAATCAAGGACTTGAGATTACAATCAAAGTCTTATATTAGAAATATATATTTACATTGGTATGAGATGTTTTAAATAAAGTTAAAAAATAAATTGAATGAGGACTTAAGTTGAGTGGACATTAAGGGACCTTCACTAAGACAAATCTTTACTCTTAGTATTTTAAAATCACTTTGAACAAGTCTATTCTTAGCTTTTGTTTTTATGCCAACTTCATATACCAATGGGGTTAGCTTGAAACCCTAGCCGAGATAGCAGTCAACATGAATCACCATCAAAACCGATCAAATTGTCTTCTCTACTCTTAGTTCTCCATCAGTGTCAATCTGAATAGCCCTACTAGCATTGAAATAGTAGAAAGCAACCAAAGTGAATATCAATGATAAAGAGATTTGCAAAATGCAAATGGCACATGGCATATAATGCATGCCCACTATTTTCTAGAGCTTGAAAGCACCATGAGATCGAATTGGAAGAACAAGAAATTGGTTTTAGGATAAGAGAATTGAATGCTAACCTCAATTGGCCTTCCCCAATTCTCCATATACCCCAACAATTTAATTTGTCGACTATACCCTTGAGCCATATGCATGAAATCGAACAAGTTATTTTCATTCTTATATCATTTTCTCCAATATCTCTTTATCTAATTTCAACATGTTAATACAAGTTTAAAACTCTTAGTTTGTAAAAGTTTAAGTTACATCTATGGCCAAACACGGGGATGGAAACCTAATCACTGACAAGATAATGGAAGCGTGTCGTAGCGAGTGGTCATCCACGGGGGTTCCGAATAGAACCAACCATTTGCGACCCCTAACACAATATCCACTTTACTCGTACTACGTAATGTTTGATCCGGAATTCTTTTCATCCAAGCAAAAGTTGTTGGAGCTTGCAAGATGTGCTCAATGTTTGGTTGGTTTCCTTTTGCCTTTTGTGTGAAAGGATCTATCTTTTCAAGGGAAAGTCTGAAGAGGTGCTTCCCTTTAATTGAACATTAAGTGCTTCCATCCCTAAAGTGATGTAGACACTTGCTAACTAAGATGTGGTGTTATGATGTCTTTACAATGGAGAATCTAAGGGAAGAGTTTTGAACTAATGAGGGGGTCATGTTCACATGAGACATGCATTTTTTTTTTTTTAATTTTTGATAATTCAGATAACCAACCCTACATTTGATGTAAAAACATGATTAGGTTCTCATAGCCGATCTCATAATTTAACGAAGGAAAATAAATCAGATAATGAACATCCCTCTAAGTGGGAGGACTTTTTTGATATCCAACCTTACATGAGACATGTTAGGGTTGTGGAGAAGGGATGTAATTAATCATTCCCAATCATGGAGGAGTTTGGTAAGTGTCTAATCAGAGCATTAATGAGACTTTTACACCAACAATTGGTTGTTCTAATAGTAAGCAAGTTGTTCTCGGGGCATAAATGATTGAGTTGATTATTGTAGAGCAGATTTATTAAAGTGGACAAGTATTAAATTTCGACGATGTCAAGACAATATCCTCTTCCGTAGTGGTTAACTGTAGTTTCTCGATTTACCTTCTCACAAATAATCGTGAAACCGATCGTGTGAAGTCATTGGAGTGGCAGATTTCATTTTTTTTTGTTGAAATAGTAAGCAAGTTAGGTTCAAATAGTTTTTGACTAAAGGTTAAGCCTTAAATCTATATAACAACACTATTAAAAAGAGTTTAACTTTGTCACTCCCTCTTTAATGAGGAATACAATCATTAAAGCTAGATTCGAAGGGCATTTTGTCAAAGGTTAAGATTTATCTCACATCTAATATGGTGTCAAAATTCCTTATCATTAATACATAGGAAAAAAAAACTAAGGCTTTGCTTTTAGTTAAGGGTTCAGGGACATTCAATTGTGTCAAAACTCATAAATACTAATAATCTAATTGCATTATTATATTGATAAGGACACAGTAGAAAATCGACCTCGCGATTGAATTGAATGTTTATGAATAAATTTTATATTCACCTTAATAAAAACTCAGTTATGTTCATTCAATACGTAAAATTATAAAATTAAATAAACTTAAACAATTTATTATACTAACAAACAAATTGTTAAGGTGTATATATGGTTCACAAATAACAAACAAATTCGAACATATATGTGTTCGACTCGTTAGTATTCATAAATAAAATTTATTAATAAAATTTGTATTAACATACTATATAAATAAAAATATTTTAAAATAAATAAATAAATTTATATTATCAAATTTAATAATCAACTAAATAAATTTAAAACATAAAAATTTCAAACAATCTTATTTATATTAAATTCTATAATATCTAAACAAACCAAACAAACTCATAAAAAAAAAATTAAACCAAACTTAAATAATCATTTCAATGATTTCATTTTAAATTTAACTCAATTATCTTATCAAACAAATTTGATAAAACTTAACTTGTTTAATGCCCTAATTATTATTGTTGTTAACTATATGTTTAATTAAACTCACATGTTTAATTAAATATTAAGTATCTATTCATGAAAATGAATTAGGAATAAAATAATTATTGCAAACTGAAAAGCACCATAAAAGGTTTCCATATTCCATTCAAAGACCACGTCCGACTTATTGTAAGCCAAAAGCTTTAATTTCTACATCACGAAACTAATTAACAAAACTCTTCACCACCATGAACTATTCACTATTTATTCCTTTTACGTGGAAGGATAACAATTCTTACTAATAAAACTAATTATTCGAAAACACACCTCACAATCGTTTGCCCAAACGAATGATGCTATAGACATCTACTTCGGCCGGCGAAAATGCTGGATCAGTGGCGCCTCTCACTATGACCTTGGCAACTTTGGCGACGTTAACGGGCGGTGTGAAGACGGGACCTACGAGCGGGATCCGACGAAGTGGCTCGGTATACTGAAGAACCTGCGGAGCACATAATCATACATGTCATTTCTAACTTTTAGTCGACGGTGGTTTAGAGTTTAAGGTTTAGGATTTAAAGCTCGTACCAGTTCAAAAGGAGCAAAGATTAGGCCTAATGGAATCTTGATATTCCCATATCGTTTAGTGCCATAGATGTAACCTGGTCTGAGAATTACTCCTGCAAAAAATAAAAAATAAACAATAAAAATAAAAATAAAGTAAAGATTTTTACGGCAATATCGTGGGCATTTGTAGAACATTGCATGAATTCTAATTACAAGTTAAATAGGAAGACTGACCTCCATTGGGGAACTTGGCCGATATTTCTGCTTCAGTGGCTTTCTGCGTCATAAAGATGTTGGAATACAATTAAAATCTCATATTGAAAATACATGAAAAAATTTTGATTATAAGATGAAAGATATTTCATTAATATAAGACCTTTTGAATAAAATCATAAAAACGTAGGACCAAAATGAATAATATCATACCATATGTAGAAATATATATGAATGTCATCGGATCTAATAAAAAAAACCAAAGCTCATAAAATAAAATATATTAATTAACCTTTTTTAAAACTATAATTGTCTAATACACCAACAAGGTATTGAACTTGAACGGATGATCCATCTTTATAATATTATAATCAATCAGTATATCGCCAAACCATTTTATGTAAGTCATTTACATTATATTTTGTAAAATAAATTTAATAATTAAAATGCATTAATAAGTTGATAGACTTTTAGTTTTATTCAGACTGGAAGTTCAGTTGAACCCGTCAGTCCGACTCTCAAATTACTACATGATCGAACTAATCTGCAAGGGAATAAACACTATCATATGAAGGGCATTGATCCATCATGGGAAGATAGATCTCATTGTAGTCTACGGTTCGTCTTCGTGTCGAAGAGAAGTGACCGAAAGAGAAGAGTTCAAGAGAAACAAACCTGTCCATCGTAATATCCTTGTAGAAAGTAATCTATCACACCAAAAGAAGCTGCCGATACATAAGCAAATCTTTGTACACCTGCTCGTAAGAGCCAAGAAAACAGTCAGATCACAAGAAGGAAAATAAAATGTCGTCAAATGTCAAATAGTGTCTGCTAAATTAGGCTAGAACTGAGAATAGAGCAATTTATGTATCGTATCATTTCTTGCTTTTCCTTTAATTACTAGTTCAATAGTGTAGATACATTTGCATAAAAGTTCCAGTATCGTAGGTCGAGATCATATTATCGTAGAGTAAAGAAGAATCAACAAAAAGGCATGATAGGCCAAAATAGTAGTTGTATGCATACTTTTGAAAATTGTTTCGTGCCAATCAGCATGGGTGAAACATGTTGTCCAGCTTGTCAGCCCACACAAGGAATTGCATCGAGAAATCAAAACCAGCAACATGAGCATGCAAGAGAACGATAAATTGACTCCATCTAATGGAATAAGATTTGGTTGTTGTTGTTGAGCAATGAATGAGACATAAGAACTATTCTAGTCTTTAACTCGTTCAATGCAAAGTTGCAAACATTTATAAATGGGTTAGATACCATAAACAAATCAAGTGACATGACCCGCTTAATTAAATCGGTCATAAACCTATAACATGATATAACCCATTTAACAAACTCAAATAAATTTTGAATGAAGATGACATACTATTTTAAATAATTATACACAAACCTAAGATTACATATTCCTAACTTATATAAATGGGTCATTAACAGGTTGACCGACTCCTGAACTTGTTTAGTTTAACCCCCAAAACTACAAAATTGGGTGGCAGTGTGTCATGTACAACTTTTGCCATCCAATAGTTGATACTGTATCCACACTCGACGCTGACACGACTGATACTGAGATTCATACCTAGCTCAGAATGGGATTTTAAACTTATTTCGTGTATAATTGAGCCCAGAACTATAAAGTCAAAAATGTGTTAGATTCCCTTTAATGTGCGATATATATTAGAAAATAGAAATAATAACTGATTATTCTAACAATAAAAGGAAATTCTTATTTTCTCAAGAATAATCATTGTCATTTCAGAGCATTCATACCTGCCTCAACGTCCTGCTATATATCCTAAGAGGATTATTCAGTAGACATTTGGTCCCAAATGTATGACAATTAGGTATCAAAATGCATTATCAGAAACTAATACCAAAAAGCTGAATCCTAAGAATAAAGGCCCAGGAGAAAGATGCAAACCTTGTTCTGAAGCAACTCGTACAGCATTGACATTTGCAGTCCCATTGAGTGTCCGCATATGGGAAGGGGATCCAAAGCCTCCAACACAAGACACCTGTGAAAATTGATCTTCCGGTTACAGTTTACAGGAATCCATCAATTGATGGAGAATAGATATCCAGTTATTTAGAGACAAATTTCTCTACAAACTACTAACATTCGGTTACTTAAATTGAAGATATCTGGTTATTTACAGACGAATACCTCTATTTAACTCAATTTGCGTATTAAAAGAAAAACTACTGACCTTTGCCTACTTTAACTGAAGAAATTATGTTCAAATCTACTATTAAATGCAGCAACAGTACAAAAAAAAAAGACAAAAAATGATCCTCAGAGAGGCCAAAACAAAACTACATTTGGACAATCTGGACAGAGGCATCGGCAATTTAACATTTATTTAGATTTTTATATATCAAGGAAGTCAATAAAACAAAATTTCAAATATTTCTAAAACAATCTTGGAGGAAAATTTGTTTTTATAATACAAAGATTATGAGGTGTAGTGGAAATACCAGCACAGGCACACCCTCATGTCTATCAGTGCACAAAGAAAAGCTTTGGTACTTGGATTCTTCATCCACTTCCTACATACTTGTGTTGGATACCAACACTTGGCGCCGTAACTCTCATTGGACAACCTATATCTCTATTGATCACATACAAAATTTTTAGACATAGCAACGTCAAGCACTTGGATCCACACCCATATTGGATACTTGTTCTTTTGTATGAATGCCATAGGGGAGAAAGAACAGATTATACAGAAATTGCTGAAAGGACCCTTTCTGAAAACATTCAACCGGATGATGCAAACTGCAAGATGTTGGAACAGTCCAGCTTGCTTCTTTTACTTTGAGCAAAAATGTGGAAGTCTAGTATGTAAAATTTATCAACAACGAACACTCTTTCTGAAAGGTGTAAGCAGCTCTACAACATCTATGTAGTATAATCTCACCACAAGTCTTTAGCAAATGCACATGTCCAATAGTATAATCAAGTCTCTAGCTTCTATTTCACTTATTGTGTTCTCATAGATAATTTTTATAAACTAACTTTGATATTGTAGAAATAAATTATTTTAAAATGTGTCAAGCAGCCAAATGCAATTTAATCAGTCAGCGGAACAAAGAATTATACGAGTAATACATACCACAGCAGTTGCATTACTCATAGCATCCTTCAAAGATTCAGGCTCAAGAAGATTCCCTGCCATATAAAAACATAACTATTTGAGAGTTGAACCATATGTGTTTTAAGAGGTTTTATTTTTCTTTCTAACCTCTGTACCACTCAACTTTATCAGCCCAGGATTCACGTATTGAAGGCCTTCCAGACCTGGCTACGAGATCAAATGTCAAAGGCAAGCATAATATTCATTTGTTCTCAGATAATTTTGGAGCAACATAGGACACATCTCAAAAAAAAAAAACATATCTGAGCTAGAAGCAGCTCAAGCTCTCGAATGAGTAAACAAACATTTATCAAAAGTTTGAGGAACACAGCATGCAGAAAGATACTTTAAAGATGTCAAGTAACCTAATAAAACAATTACTTTCTCTATTTTCCTTTTTTATCCTCAGTTCCAGTTTGGCAAGAATTAAGTTTGGAGGAAAAAGGAACGTGCAAACCTTGCCTATCCCTTATTAAGACTTCCAAACAAGGGTTAACCCCTTTTCAACCTCTTCCTCCCTCTCCTCTTCCACCTTGTTCCTCCATTCAAACACACAGTAAGTTTTCATAAGATTCTTAGATGACAGTTAAATAGGGGCAAAATTTGCAAATATATTACTGAATATTAAATCAATGAGTGTTTGGACATCACTTTAGGTCAGAGAATATGAAGCACAAAACAAGAGATAGCTGATCAAATGAACTTTTAATACACTATTCCTAAAAGAAAAAAATGGGCCACCCATTCACTTAGCCATTTTGAAAAAACCTCGACACTCTTCATGCAATGAAAACGATCACATTGTAGAAGAATGACAATGTTTTGCAGTATAGACAAGCTACCCAGAAGCTAAGGCAAACCAAATAATCATAGCATGCATCAAAGAAACCACCTGCTGAGACTAGAAACAGATAATCCTTGTGCCAACGCCTCTTTGCAGACATGCGATCCGACAAAACCATTGCCACCCAGTACAAGTAGCTGTTACAACAAACATAATATCAGGAGGAGAGGAGGAAAAAAAAGGGGGAGGAGGGAAGTTGCAAAAAGCTCGTCTGAGCATGAAATCCATCAACACCTTCGTAGATGATCGCGCACTTTCTGCTTCCTCAGCTTTCAGAGGCTCATCTAACCGATTTGATTCGCTTGACAATGATCTTCCATATCTGGAGAGACCAGCACGACTGTTTTTCACATTCATAAAAAAGAATACTAATAAATAAATCAAATTAAATAAAATCAACTATTATACACAAGAACAATCACGAAGACACTTCCTTAAACCCTTGCATCCTTTCCCAATTTCACACTCCAAATGGAAGACCAAAAATTAGGTCGCGCTTCACCGATAATCGATCGTAAATTGGGCGTAAAGAAACGGGGTGGGGATCGGCGCTTACAGGGAGCGGGAGGCTGAACGCGAGACGACGGAGCTCATTGCCGGAAGCGGAACCCTAGATCTGGCTCTTCTTCTTCTTCTTCTTCTGGGAGTTCAAGAGAGAGTGAGGATCGCACTCCCTTTTATAGACAGGGGATCCTGATCCTTCTAGAAGCGAGCTGGTTGACGAGTCAGCTCCCGTCGTTAACCGGCGGTGAAATGAAAAATAATAATGACGTCATTTTTCATAATTTAGGTTGGATTATTAAATTTCAATAATTATAATTGCTGATCACATGTCTAGCACGTGACGTTGGGTCCGTTGAGCCTTTCTAGGGCGTTCCTTCCCTGTGATCCTGGGCGAGATCTTCCCCACCTCCTCCTTCTCCCGGCGACGCAAGGCGAGCAGCGAGAGTAGCGGAGCTTCCGGTAACTTTCCGGTGCGATCTCTTCTTCCTTGCACCGATTCCACGAGTATTTTGCGGAATCAGCGACGTGCAGCGGCGGTAAGCCCTAGAGCTTCGCTCTCCTTTTTTTTTTTGTTTCTCCGTTACGTACGGACAGTGGTTGTAGCGAGAATCGTTCAGTAGCTAACAACAGCTACGAGTTGGATTATCAGTTTATTGTTGTCATTCTTCGTCTGTGTAGCTTAATTGATGGTGTTTGGCTTCTAATAAGGCTCTATCCTCTAGGTTCATCCTATAGAGGAGAAACCTAACAGAAAAACTCCTTTTTTCTTCACATATAGATAATGACAAAAACACTTCTTCTGATGCTTGGAAACATGTTAGTTTCTTCGATTACACTTTTGTGCTTGTTTATCATGCTATTATGCGATCTATGCTAGTGATTAGTTGTATGTTGCGCCATGTTGCATGCCTTTGGCAATGCATATTGTAAAATACTGAACCCAAATTTCAGCCCATTAGAACCTAAATTGAATAGCCCAAATAGAGCCCATTTAATGGATATTGGTTATTGGGTTTGGATATTGGATCCGGTTAAAACCCGACCCGTTAAGAAACCGATAAAAGCCGAAAGCTTCCCCCATCGCGATCTCATTCCCTGCTTCGTCTCTGTTCGCTCGCCTCCGACGCAACCGCAGCTTGGAGCCTTCGCCGTCGACGCCGAAGGAGTCCAGCCGACGCTGGAGCTTGAGTGAAGGAGAAGCCGGCGACCAGATCTGGAGTTGGGGTCTGATTCCTCGTCGGCAGTGGGCTGATTCGTGAGGCAAAGGCGGATCGGCGGCAGCGAATCGGAAGGGAAGGAGGCCGATTGGTAAGCGTAGTTTGGTTAGATTTCGAGTTTTTGCCTGGTTTGAGCTTACATCCATGGTTTCTTATGGTTCCGGATCCAGATCTTGAGTCGGATCAATTCTTGGGCTTCGATCGTTGAAGAAGAAGAGGCGATCGGCTCGAGGTTGAGGTAAGAGATCGGTAAGATGATTTCTAGGGTTTCTTTAAGCTGTAGTTCGGTAGTTCTGTTGATTCTTCTTCGATCTGGGATCGTTTTCCTCTCTACAGTGGGTTGCTGTGATCCGATCGGGAGTTGAATTGGAGTTGGCCGATTAGTGGGTTAAGCGTCGGCAGCAAGGAAGGATTTAATTCGGATCTAGGGCTTGAATCGGAGTGGATTGAGGTAAGAATCTGGTTGATTCTAATTGGTTTCTTAAATGGAATCATATTATAGTTCCTTGGATGGTTTAGACCCGATCAGCTTGAGGGAAAGGGGAAGAACCTTAGTTGATTTGTGGCAGCAAGGAAGAAGTGAGTTTCGGCTAGGGTACTGTTGGTTGGGAGGTGAGGTTACTGTTTTACTGTTGGAATTGGGTTGAAGTTGATATATAACTAATTGATTAATTAGTTAAGTTGTATTAAAAAGACTCAATTGATTAAGTTTATTATTAAACCTTGGGTTAGGTTTAATGGGGATTAGTTGGATCATAGCTATAGAATTTAATTACTGTAAATTTTATACAGTATCGTTGTAGTCACTGTTGTGTTATTGCTTATTGCAGGACCTTGATTTTATTGGTCCTATTACTTGGAGTATATTTTCTGGGGGTTCTGTTGTCTACGCTTGACTGTTCAGGTGGGTACCCTGTACTTGGTCAATACAGGCGCTTTACAGTGCATGTTATTCCTGTTGTTTCCTTCTACGTTGAAATTGTTGTTGCTTAGCTTATTTATCCATTGACATCTGTTGATACTCTTTGCTTGACATTTCCGGTTGACCTTTATGATGATCTGATATTATGTTGTTGTCACTTGTCATTCATGCTAGTACCGAGTTGATACCTTGTACCTTATTGTTGATATATGCTGGTTGACCTTAGGAGTTCCTACCTATTGTTAGATAACTCTTAACTGTTGAAATCCTGATTGTCGACATCCTTTAGAGATTCCTGTTGAACATGCTAAATGAATGTAGCTATTACATATTAGGATGATCACCATCCATTCATATCATTGTGGTTGTTGTTGTTGGTGGATCTTACCTGCATCATGTTGTGGTGCCACATAGGTAAGAGGTTGCACCACAGTGGGGTGCGACCAGGACTGGCTACATCGCCTCCTGCCACACTGCCCCTCCCTACTTCTCTATAGTGGTGAGTTGTTGGAGCTGGCAGTAGGTCATGTCTGACCCCCAGTTCACTGAGCTCTGGGAGAGTGACTGGGACGACGAGTGCGGACAGTGACGGATATTTTGGTTGCTATGGTTGCTACGGATTTGCATGCACCGTTGGTAGGTTGATAGATATATGTAGTTTACTTACTCATATGTTTTCCGATTGTTGCATTGATATGCCATGATTGTTGCATTGTGTGCCATATCATACATGATACATGTAGATTTCTTATTTAGTTGCACAGTAGGATTATGCCTATTCTATCCAGTTTATATCATGACTTTTACCATGATCCTTGCTGTTCCGGTTATTTGTTGTTATTACCTTCTCAGTCTATACTGGTTGTTTCTTATTTTATTCCTGCTATGTATCTTGACATGCACTTCTTTCTGTACCCACTGAGTATTTAATGCTCACCACCCAGACCCTGGGGTTTTCTGTCTCCCCAGGTAACAGATAGGTACTTGGAGCTTGGAGATTTGGGTCGTCTGCTGCTGTCTCACCTCGGGAGATTTCTGTTAGTTGCATTTGGTCTGTCGTTGTCTCTAGTTATGTTTACTATTTTATGGACTTGTAGTTATGGTTCCGATTTGTTATGATCGTAGTTATGATGGTTCGCATTGTGAGTATTCGTTACTTTGGATTTTCGATGATTTGACTTTATTTACTTTGCATATTCTGGTTATGGTGCATGTGATAGTATTATATGGCCGTGTAGGCCTTATTATTGCATATGTTGTGTGTGTCGTGATGTTGTTGGACGTGTTGTCCTTATTCCAGCCGCCTGTGGCTGAGTATATATGTTTGTATTAGGGGAATTGTCATAGTTACTGGGAAGATGCTACCGAATTTTTCGGACGGCCTTCTCGGGGCGTGACAATTTAGTGGTATCAGAGCTAGGGTTCATTTCTTTGGATTTTCGTTGCATTAGTGGCCTATCTGTTCTCATTTGGCTACCAGGATTCATAAACTCTAGTACTTATCCTGGAGGTCTAGAGTTCGAATCCTGGGGGAGGCAAAAATCCACTGGCCAGGGGTGGAAAGTCCTAGTGAGTAACGGCACGGCCGAGGGTCGTCGATTGACGACATAGGGGTCGCCAAGGGGGCCGCTAGTTGGGCCGCCCAAGGGACCGCCGATTGGGCCGCCAATTGGGCCGCTAGTTGGGCCGCCCAAGGGGCCGAGGGGCCGGGTCGTTACACATATGCCACATTATACAGTGGTTGACACGAGTCTTGTTAGATTTATCACATCAACATATGGATCCTTTCTTTCCTATGGAGAGAATCCTCTTGGAGAGTGACAATTATGACTTCGAATAGCATATCTATGTTTTTAAGTCTAGATCAAAATTATATAAAATTCACTGTTTGTAGCGAGTATCGTTCAGTAGGTAACAAGAGCTACCAGTTGGATTATCAATTTTTTGTTGTCGTTCTCTTCGTCTGTGTAGCCTAATTGATGGTGTTTGGCTTCTAATAAGTCTCTATCCTCTAGGTTCATCCTATGGAGGAGAAACCTAACAGAAAAACTCCTTTTTACATATAGATAATGACAAAAACACTTCTACTGATGCTTGGAAACATGTTAATTTCTTCGATTACACTTTTGTGCTTGTTTATCATGCCATTATGTGATCTATGCTAGTGATTAGTTATATGTTGCGTCATGTTGCATGCCTTTTGTAATGCATATGCCACATGGTACATTGGTTGGCACAAGTCTTGTTGTTAGATTTATCACATTAACAGAGGGATCCTTTCTTGCCTATGGAGAGAATCCTCTTGGAGAGTGACAATTATGACTTTGAATAGCATATCTACATTTTAAAGTCGATAAAAAATTATATAAAATTCACTATTTATGCTCGTTGGACCTTTCATGGATATAATTGAATGTAATGAATTAACATATGAACATAAAAGGGGCCTCTGCAGGAACACTTTCGATGTTTGGCATTTCATTCGGACAGCTATTTCTTGTTATCGGGGCTGCTGCAGTCCTAGTTAGTATGCATCTTTTGCCTTCTCTTTTTAGTCAAGCTTATTTCATTCAGCTGTTATAGTTAAGTTCAATCCTTTCCCTGTCACATAACCAGAACCAAAAGATCTCCCAGTTGTTGCAAAGACAGCAGGGAGATTAGTAGGAAAAGCTGTTGGACATGTCTTGTTGTTTCGTAGCCAGTTGCAACCTTTCATACAGCAATCTGAAGCTACCAAGGTACTATTTTTTTCTTTCTTTTCAATCGGTGTTTTCTGAACTGCTATAAGATGGCAAAGATTAACCAGTATAATGGAATTTCAGCTTCTCCAATGCTATTTTTTGGCTATGTTATCCTATCTGACTTCGTCTGCATTCGTTGTGGTTCACGTTTATATAGGTGCACAAAGAACTCCGAGATGCCATTGCTCAATATGAAGTAATTCGTCATGAAATTAGAAACTTGGGAATTCTGCACCCAGATCCATTTTCGCGTAGGCTGGACATTCCAGAATCACAGCAAAGCGCTAGTATGTTCTTCGACCTCTATCATAAGATCCAGAATTTCCTTTTTCACTTTTTGTTTCTTTGCCCTGCTCCTCTGAGTAATACCGAAGGATGCTTTTCTTAGCTGGTTCTGATGTTGCTGACAAAACCAATGAAGAAAATGCAAAACCCACTACAATCCCTCAGGTTTTTCTTAACTCACTTATGCTATATATTATTTCTGTGCGATTAGACCTGCATATTTTCATGCCATCCTCTTTAGGATCTCAATCGAACAAATTCAGCTTCTTCTAGATTGCACAGCCAAGCAAGCTCATATGCTCAGCTAGTTCAAGATTTAGCCACCAAATCAGAAACTTCTGGCACTCAAGAAGATGCGACAAAACCTAATATTAGTGTGGTTTGTTCCAACCTGCCTCAGAGAATTTGCCAGCAGCATCTATCTCATTTGACTTAACAATTCAATTTACTTATTTCTTCTACTTTCTTTTTACACTTTAGGATTTCGATAAAGAAAATTCAGCTTCTACTCTGCATAGCCAAGCGGTCGCCTATGCCAAGTTAGCTGAAGCTTTAGACAATGAATCGCATCCTGCGACTCATGAGACTGAGGTGAAACCTAATGCTGAGGGTGGTCTTGCCAATGTACTGCCTGTATCTGCTGAAACTTTAGGATTACTTCCCAAGCGTAGCGGTAAAACCTAATCCCTCGCGTGCGGATTGAACTTTACTTTCTTCTTTTTTTTGTTTAAATTGCACTTTGTTTTGAAATCCAAAACTGTTTGATGTGATGACAGAAGAAATAAATGGCTCCGATATTATGCTTGAAGCAATGTTGGAAGAACAGGTCGCACACAAGGCCAAAGACTTCTTCTCACAACCAGAGAATCAACTACCTACTCAGTAAGAGATTTCGGAATCCATAGTATGTTATATTCTGAAATGTAGTTTCCCACTCTATAGCTCTACTTGTTCTAAGGGTTATTCGAGGTCGGCATTGTGAATTTGCGTCTGATTAGTTATCTAATGGGCTTGTTTTTAGGCTTGATTAGGGGGTTTTTGAACTCACATCTTGGATTTAGGGTCTAAGTTCAGTTTGAAATCAAACTAAACTGAATAATTTTACTTAGTATCCAAATCAAAATCAATTTTTTTTTGGGGTTTGGTTTTATCTATTGGATTAGGGTTACAGAAGTTCACCTATGAAATAAATTGAACTAGTTTTGGATTGACATGCACAAAGCTATCCAAAAAAAAAACAAGGACGTTCTTGGCTCGACTATTTAAGAGAAGTGCACAAGGTTATTAACAATGATAAAGGAGCTAAATTAAATCTAAATCTAGATGAATTTTGTAATATTAAATTTTACTTATTTTATTGACTTTACTGAAAAAAAAATTATTGAGTTTTAGCTTTAACCTGTCAAAGTCGGTCAAAGTCGGCCACAAGTTTGGTTGAAAAAAGATGAGGGTCGTGTGTTTTGTTGTCAGTCAGTGTGAACTTTTAGATATATTTAATGAATGGATCCATCAAACTAATTGAGTTTTAGCTTTAACTATCTCAATTAGCAATATAATTATCCTTGTAATAGTTAAATTTAATATATTATAGATAATTTATAATTTATAAAATATTAGAAATGCCCAAGAAAACAAATCATGATAAGACTATCTTTAATGAATTGATGGGCATTGTATATAAAAAAGATAGTCGGTTGCATGAAATTTCTATCAATACAGAGTTCTTGAAAAGAGTTAAATTTCTATCAATACAGGACCATATTAGATCTATTGTATCTAATTTTATCTTGCATTACAAGATTTTGTTTTTGTGATTCGAATAAGATCACACGGTAACAACTTGACCGTTCTTGATGGTTTGTATAATTTCAGAAAATGAAAGGGTAATTATTACAATATTGTGGTTGGAAAACTCCAACAAAATACTCCAAAACTAAAAATGGAATTTAAAAAAAAATAAAAGAAAAAAAAAACATAACAAGAGCAACCCAAGCAACTTCAAGAACAACTATTTGAGAGGAGTTAATTGATAGGAACTGTAATTTAATTAGATAAACAACACAAACACTTCAAGACTGAAATTGAAAATTATAATAGTAATAATAAACCAACAAACAAGACTGAAATTGAAAATTATAATAGTAATAATAAACCAACAAAAAGATAAATCAAGCCACAAGACAAACTGTTTGAGGAAGTTCTCAAGGTTGCTCTAATAATGAATCGATCTGCATTACATGTCCATAACAAAATACTCTTAAATGAAAATTAAAAGATAACTATTATAGATAGGCATTGTATGACTCCAAAACAATAATCTAAATTAAAATTATACAATAATTTAATTACATAAACAACCCCAAACACACCAAAACTAAAAATACAACAAGAACAACCCAACCATAACAATGAGGAATGAGTGCCAATCAACTAGAGCTTTGTTTGCACAAACCACTATTCGGTTAAAGACCGCAGATCATTTTTGTTTGGCCAGGCGAATGATGTTATACACATCAATGATACCTGAAGAGAAAAACCCTGGATCCGTGGCACTTCTCACTACCACCTTTGCGACTTTGGCAACGTTAACTGGAGGAGTGAACAAAGGGCCAATGAGTGGGATCTTGCGAAGCGGCCGTGCGTTTTGGAAAGCCTGTAGAGGGCATAATTATATCATTCCAAGTTTCAATTTGTCACTTTCACTGTGTGGAGATGGAGGGTTTACTGTACCAGCTCGTAAGGTGTCCACATTCGCCCGAACCGTATCTTCAAAGGTCCAATTGGGCGTGTTCCATATATGTAACCTGGTCTGAGTATGACGGCTGCAAAAGCAAGTTTCGATGATTATTTTTGTGACTATGATGTAATTTTGAAGAGAATTAGGAATAAGAAGATTGACCTCCATCAGGGAACCGTTTCTTGAGTTCGGCTTCAGTAGCTTGCTACACGGCAAACAAAACATGGACGATATAAAACACAAAGAAATAGTCTTAAATCCAGTGTTGTTGGTTAACTGTAAGCTTAGATAAGTGAACTATTATTAATAGAAAGGGATGCTTGCTTCTAAATTGTTACTATGTTTCCTACAAGGGGTGAAAAAAGCTGAAAAAACTAACAAGAAAAAGGCTATAAAATATTTTTTTGACAGTTTCGGAAGGAGAGGGAAAAGTTAAAAACTTTATTTGTCCATGATAAAAAAGCATAAATGAAAATTAAATCTGAAATAGTGTTACATTGGTTTGCAATAATCATATCATTTTACATATAAATCAGAATGCATAATATGACAACTAAAGAGGAAAAGAAATCCCACCTGTCCTTCATGATACCCTCGTATAGTGTAGTCGAGTACACCAAAAGAGAGAGATGATATGTATACAAATCGTTTTACATCTGCTCACAAAAAAAAAAACTTGTATGAGAAGAAAAATTAACCGTGAAAAGCATTTAGAATACTGTACTATGTTTTCAGTGCAAATCATAATCTTTCACTCTTATAACTGCTAATTGTAGCTTCCAATTGATTTCCAAGTCTATTGATATGGTATTATGGTGATGATAACATTCTGATCCATGGCCTCAACCGAATCCTATCGGTTGGAGCGAATCGGGAACTTTAATCCCCCTAACCTCCTCTAGATTACATAAGAAAATGTATACAACCATTTATTATCGTTCTTTTCTTCTAGATGAGAAATAAAAAGGGAATGCAAAGATACTGGCTATTGAAAGAACAAGTTCAAGAAAATATGAAGCGAACCATTTTCAGCAGCAACTTGTACAGCATTGATGTTTGCAGTCCCATTAAGTGTGAGCATATGGGCACGAGATCCAAAGCCTCCAACGCAAGACACCTGCAACAATTTATCTCGAAGTTAAGAGGAATCCGGCAACTGATACCATGATACTCAGATGGCATTGATATAGCTCTAACAATGTTGATCTATTAGGTATGACTTTATATTCCAACTTTTGAAGAATGAACGATAGGATCAGTGAACTAGATAATGGAAAAACTTAGTCTGTGTTTAATAACAAAACTTCACCAATATGAATGAAATTTCCCTCTTGAATAATAAATATGAAGCAAATTTTTTATGTTTGTAAAATGAAACTGTGCTCTATATGAAGGGGCGTATGGTCCATCATGTAGAATATTGCTTTCTTCTAGCATTAGAAATCGTAAATTGTTAGTTCTGATGGTGGTGATGTAGTTAAAATAGCATATAAAAGTTCTTTCTAGCTCCAAACTACAATTTAAACAGAGTTATACAAACAACACATACCACTACAGTTGCATCCCTCATAGCATCCTTCAAAGACTCAGGTTCAAGAAGATTTCCTGAAAAATAAAAATATTACTCTCAGAGATCTAAACAGGTTCATTTCAAAAAGGCGGTATTACTCTCTGTATCCCTACCTTTGTACCATTGAACTTCATCAGCCCAAGGTTCGCGTACTGATGACCTTCCAGACCTGAGTGACAAATCAAGTGTCAAAGACATTCTTCTTACAGACAAGATAAGTCTCTAAAGGCTGGAAGTTTGCTAGAATATCAAAATATAATGTATTTAATCTAGAATCACATAAGAACAGGAAAATAAATCAAAAATATTTGTCAGAATAACGCATCTGAGATGAAAGAAATACAAAAATTTACTGGAATTTTCCTTAGTTGCAAATATTTCTGTGGTGATGGTTGTGTTGGATTGTTGTAGACTATAAATAAGGGATTAATTTACTTATTAATAAATTGGATAGTCCATATTCATATCTATTTAATCCAATCTTCTCCTCGAGGTATTGAGCCAGCACAAGGTTGATTCGACATAGAATCAGAGGTCTCCTACTAGAGCATCAGATATTGAAGGCTTAGGTTGATTTAGTCAATTTCTTTGCTCCCACCTCCTTTCCTTCTTTTCTATCACAAACAAAGTGGACATCTTTTTCTCTCTTTACCCCACCTCCTCTCTCTCCTATTTCCCTTCTCTAAATCTCATTACAGCTAAAGTTACAATTGTACTAAAACCACAAATGTAAGATGCCAAGGCTACAAAATGTTTGATGCAAGTGAAGTATGAAGCACCTGCTGAGACTAGCAACAGAAAACCCCTGTGCCAAAGCCTCTTGGCAAACATGTGAACCCACGAATCCACTGCCGCCTAACACAAGTATCTGCAATTAGAAGAACAGAATTAAAGAGAAGAAAAAAAAAGTTTATAAAAGATGGGCAATGGAAAAATTCAGTATGAAATCCAGTGTTACCTTGATCGATGATCGTGGTGCACCTGACTCGCTTGACCCATACCTGAACAAACCAGCAGAAATTTTATTCAGTCATAATAGAAAGACAACATATTGCAGCGTACGAAAAGTTTCTTGTTAAAAGTACCAACTTTTTAGGTCGACTGGCGTAACAAATCAACTACAACTACGTCAGAATTTAGAAGCATTCATGAAGGTTGTCCTGTTCAAGTTATATCCCTCTTCTTCGGTAAAAAAGATGGAATACGTCATCTTAGCGGCCTACACAATCGGCCCCACGACTATTTATGAGGAGGTAAATCTAAAAACTATAGTTGGTCATGATACGCAGGAAAGTATTGTCTAGCTTCGCCAGAATTCGAACCCAACTCAACTATGTCCCAAGAGGCAAGTTATATCCCTCTTCAGTTTATAAGGAGAACGAAATTTCCAATCAAATCACACTCATTGCCTCTATCCTTCCTATTAGATGATTCATCCCTAGTGTTTTCGCTCCATATAAATGCTTAATACCAACAAGATGCTAATTTTGGCAAAAATAAGTTGCTAGACGCTTCTAAGACCATCATGTGGTGCAAATTGGGAAATCTCAAGGCGCCCAAGTCCAACCCCAAATCCTAAGACACTTAGGTAGGGATTTTATATTTGAGCATATTATACCAATATTGTAAGAGATATCACGGATAAATTTGTAGCATAATTTATATACACTCAAAAATTAACCTCCAAAATATCAATCCTATTTTTCGAACCCTGGTCCTTTTAATATTCCTCTACTTATTTTACAATTGCACCACACCTATATGAGTTGTTTAGCTAATGTCTCTCCCGTAGTGGTCAATCTCGGCGAAGAAACTTCTCGATTTATCTCTTTATAAATGATCGTAAAATCGATTGTGTGAGACCACTGAAGTAAGCGGATTCCACCTTTTACTGCAATTTAAACTTCATTCGATTAATCTTAGAAATACGCAGCATTCTCCACAATTCATCTCCCCGTGAAGCATAACTTGCACACTCAGAAGTCTCCACTTGTTCACCTCTAAAATATTGCTTTAGGATTCAAACTCTAATTCTCTTATTGCTCCTTTGAATATTTTACCACACTACACCCGTAGAGGCTGCTACTCTCTTTAACAGCGGCTATTGTGTCTAACCTCATTTGGGATGAGCAATTGCCATATTAAAGGCCAATAGGGAACCCATTCTTTTTTTTTTTTTGAGGAAGAGGAATATCATAGTGTTTAAAGTACAAATGATGAACAAATTATTTAAAGTACAAATGATGAACAAATTATTCTCTCCTCTCTTTCACGTGCTCCCGTGGGCCCAATAATGAGAACTGACCATATACTATGTAAAAAAGCTGAGAAGGATCCCAATTCTATCCAAAATGTCAAGATATTTAGGTTTAGTGTTTAAGATATTACATGAACCCTCATTTAGAGAAGTGTGAACTAAGCCAAAGCTTTATTCTGATTTCATACCCTTTTTAACACAAACAATCAGATCCTCAAGACAAAGCTTACCAGTCTTTTCATTTTATGAGACAAATAAAATTCATTTGGTGGAGAAAAAAAAAGAACAACAATAATTTATGACCAGCAACTTTCATCCAGTTTGAAAAGTCCAACAATCATTTTTAACAAGGAAGAGAGATTTAAGATCGACTTTGATCAAGTTTGTGTAAATCTCGACAGGCAGAACCATAAAAAATCATAAAAGAGATTAGAATGCTGTTCTTCTCTCACAATGGCCTACAGCTACGCCAATCAAGCACCGACAAGAGATCTAGAACTGGCGATCGAGCTTGTATAAAGCTCGACCGCCAATCAAGCACCTACAGCATGCTATGCCAATCATCGATCGTGTCTGCATAAAGCTCGACCACGATCGTAAAAGGAGATCACAATGCTGTTCTTCTCACAGTACGACCTACAGCCTTGCCAATCAACACCAACAACAAATCCAGAACTAGTTTCTACGACCTACAGCTACGCCAATCAAACACCGACAACAGATCTGGAACTAGGGTCGATTCACTCCGTATAAAGCTCGAATATCACCCCCAAAATCATAAAAAGGGATCGGAATGAATTTCTTGTCTGACTACGATCTACAGCTACACGAATCAAGCACTATCGAGAGATCCAAAACCTTGGGGGAAAGATGGTAAGAGAAACGAAACTTACATGGAGCTCATTGTCGCCACTGGCAGCACTCGGATCCGGCTCCTTCCGGTGAGAACTCGGCTCGCGGCGGTGGAGGAGGAGATGAAGAAGCGATCGAATGGCAATGTGAGGAATCAAATCGACCGAATCCCCCCCTTTTTAGCCTTCGCGGAAGCGACAGAATTGCCGTCGGCGTAATTGACCCGACGCTTCTTCCTCTCAAAGGCTTTTCTTCTAGAAACGGAACGTGGTGTGGGAACCGGTCAACATCGAACGCCTGAATCAGTTATTTATTCTTTTTCCAATTCAACCCTGCAAATTTTATTTTATACAAACACACCCTCAGGGCATCCATAGTGGTAGAAGATATTTTCATCAAATATTTATGATCCCCACATTCACATCATCAACTAAATATCTTATCTCTTAAATATCTCAATTTCTATAATAAAATATCCCACAAACTAAATATTTATGAATCTCACCTATCAAATAAAATCTAAGAGATAACAATCACTAAACTTATATTACTTTATTTATTTTTAACTTTTTATTATTAAAATAAAAATTACCGAGCATAAATTTATGTCCGATGATTTTTAATCATCACTGAAATATCCTTCTACAGTGGGAGAGATTTGTCTATGAAAATATTTCTCTAAATCATTAAAGACATGAATTACTAGAGGAAACATTTCAAAGTGAATAAATTTGAAGTGACCAAAACAGTTTTTTTTAATTTATTTTAAAGAAATTAAATGGATTTTAATAGAATTTTCATGTAGTAAAGAAAATTAATTATTAAAGTAATTTACCATAAATTTTATGTCATTAAATATTTTTGTTATTTCACTGGGTAGCAAAGTTAATGATTTCAAATTAATTGTTTTTATTCAATTAAGTTGATTTAATTCCATATGATTTTGGATCTGAATCTCAAGTTAGATAAAAGTGTAGAAATATTCGTGGGACCCAACAAAATTGTGGATTACGACGAAGGGATAAAATAACAAAAAGTTGGTTTAATTTTTTATATCTATATTTATTAATCCCTTTTATATTTTTAATAAATAATAAAATTGTAAAATCTCTTTACTGCATTCTATGAAATAAATAATTAGATATTTTATAAGAACATATATCATTTCTTAAAAAAATATAGAATATATACATCACATATTTATCATATTATATTAATCTCTATCTTTTATTAACACAATTTAAATATTAATTCATTCACATACATTTTTATATTAACACTCATTTATATTTATTTTATTTTTAAATTTTTTATAAAATTTATTCATTAACAATGTTTAATGTGCTAGAATAACCACTCACATTAATTATAAATATCAATGGATTATTATAACATCCTTATATCAAGGGCATCCCTATTGATTTAAATGTTAATATATATGACCTTTTCAAATAGTATAAGATCAACATGTCACATACGTATTATATTAACATATCCCTTTTATTAACATATCTATATTAATTTGAATGATGTTAACATTAATACTCATTCATATTTATTTTTATTTTTAAATTTTTTAAATAAATCTATCATTAATTACATTCAAATAATTGAAGGGTGATAATGTCTAGGTATTATAACACTTCTATATTAAAAGTTATAATATCTTAATTATAATTTTTTGATTTATTTTTTATTGTAAAATTGACCGTGTTAGATAGATGCTCTAATTAATTTTCTATAAAATTATTTTACTATATTTTCCTTGACCTACAGCTGTTTCTAGGCAACTGCTCCTCAAGTAATAGTAGTATTTTAATATCAGATCATATAAAATTATTTTAATATATTTTAAAAATAAAATATTGATGTATATAATACAACACTGGTGGACGTTTATGGACTCGCGTCTATTAATTTTTAAGCAAACAACCAAATAAATTTAAATAATTTTGACTCGTTATTTATTTTGTGTAGATGGCACACATCGTTTGAAAATTTGAAACATTAATGACACTAAGCCTACGCGTTTCGTGGAAGTTTGACATTCATATAGCAAAAGTCAAAAGTCAGAAGTCAAACATTATAACTTAAAAAAAAGGCTTCTTCCAGAACTTTCTAGAAAAGGTCAAAAATTCAATTTGATTTCAATATTACATAATGCTTGCATAACACACTTGACTTATAATAATATTCCATAACTAGCTTTTAGCTACAAAATTAATTGTTTATTAAATGGTTCGTTCTAAAACATAAAAACTATTTAAAACTTGTTAGTAAAGTACATAAAACAGCACGTTTTAAAGAATAATAGTTAGTGTTACTTTTTTTAATAATTCAGGTATTTAGAGTTGTGCTTAATTAGTCCTAGAGATGGATAATTTTCTTCTGATTTATCTATTAAATAAATTTGAAAATACAAACGATCCGACATTCAGTCGAATTTTTTGAGAATCAATTAAGTTAGATAATGATTAGAATTGATCTCCGATGCTGCTCATATTTATACCGTCAAGTAGTCTCCGAGGCAATGATACCGCGGTAGGACATCCAAGTTATCACCCAAGTATCTACAGTTCGATTCCTAACTACAACGTATTTACAGAAATTTTCCTTTAAATGGAAAGCACAATCAAAGGATGTTGAGTGTCTGGACTGGCTGTTGTGTGCACTTCCCGATTTATCCTAGTGGCCGATAAGAAATTTCCATGGGACCGGATCACCCGAACCAATCACTCTAGAGATAATCAATAAAACTAATTAAAATTTATCCTTTTTTTTTTAATACCGTCAAGTACCTTAATACTACATTGCACCGGTAGGGGGACAATAATAGTAATAAGCCCATGGGCTATAAAGAAAACCTTTTGAAGAATAATATATGTTCTTAAAGCATTTTTAATATATAATAAATAAATAAATAATGAAATAAGGTAAAAAAATTTGGAGGAAGTATTTAAAAATAAGAAAAAAATTAAAAGTGAAAAATAGAACTATTACTTAAATATGAAAAAGTTAGGAGATAATGGTCAAGAAGAAAGAGGAGGGGATTGATGGGACGCCTGCCGTTGATAATAGAGCATGTGGGGGGAAGGAACTAACCTGCACCAGTCGTTACCCATCGCTGCCTCGGGTGCCGTTCGTCTAGTTCGGTAGATCCATCTTAGCCAACGCGGGGCCCTCCTTATTGTCATTCATCATCAGGGTATACGGTGCATGCCACGTGATATCGCGTGAAGGACACGTGCCCGCCATCCGTTGCGTCGGCCCCTCCGCGTAAACTCGCTGTGGAAGGCGAAGGAGAGGACGACACGTATTGTGACATTACGGAAGCACCACCTGCAAACATTGGCAATCCTATTAATGACGGTCGGATTTGAATCGGAATCCCTGTCATCAACTCTATTCCATTTTAAATATTCAATTTTAATTGCAGAATTAAATATTATTTAAATTAATAATTTTCATCATTACATCCTTATCAATTTATTTCTCAATCAACAACTGCCTATGAATGCCAACTAACACCATAATTATACTGAATTTTAAAAAACATCACTTATATATGCACACGAGAAATAATATAATTTATTTTAATAACTACCTAGAGTATAAGTGATTATTTAATCGGATCACATATCTCATTTTGTTCGAATTCGAAAAAAATTATCATCCCTAATTAGATTGCTCACCAAATCCTATAAATTTGTGTTTCCATGGTTCATGATTTTTTTCTCTTCTAATTTATCAACGAATACAAAAACAAATGTTTTTACCATTATTGATTTTCACAAGTTTTACTTTTTAACTAATTAAAAGAAAATAAATTTAAAAATAGCAAACAGTTAACTACCTTCTAAGCAAAGATAGCATACGAGTAGGAAAAAACATGGAGGCTTAGGTGGAAGAGCCAAGCAATACCGAGCTACAAATTAAAGAAGCTAAATAAATTAACTAAATGAATAAACATATATGATGAGTCAACTGAAACTTAAGCTACTTAAGATTGAGTCGAGCTAATTGAATCAGATGAGATGAGTCAGGTAGAGTGGATAAACCAACCATACAAATCACCTATGCCATTCTGATACAATACAGATACAGAAATAAGATAAGAATAAGCAAATTCTTTGGCAAAGATTATTATTTTAGCAAGCAGGCATAGTTGAGATGGCAAAGTTGTTGCACTTATTGTTTCAATCAACTACTATAAAGGCTACAGAGTTCAGGAGAACCCATGCTGAAGTAGTTACATTATTTGTCTTTTTTATATTTTAGCCAGTCAATTACATTAATTATCAACAGCTAATAGATAAGACTTCTTCCATGGATGAGTGAGACTACATAATGCATCATAAATAACTTAAACTACTAGACAGATTAATAGTTATAGATTCATGGATGATTCAAATCGAACACTTCAGTGATTAAATGAGAAAGTGATCTGGATGGATAACTTGGCAAAAATATTGGGGGAGTTATGTGATCTGACTGCGTCTTCCAGTAGAACGGTCAGCGGGGACTCAATTCAAGATCCCCCATGCTCAAGTAGTTTGTTCCAGTATGGCATCCATTGATGAACAACTTGCTCAAGTAATGAATCCCATTAAATGTGGATGACTCGCTACATTTAATGTTCCTTGTTAAATCTCCACTAACTGTGCATATAATCTGTAGGGCATCAATTGCTCCATCAATTAACCAATCACATTTAATGTCTCTATTGATCATAGAGACATAATGAGTTAAGAACTCCCATTCATGTAGATTCTACTGGTCAATGTTCTGGTTGGAAGTGGAGAACTTATCTTAGTCAAGATTACTTGCGAGTTAATCTCTGCTCTATGAGAAACTACTCTAGTCGCGATCCCACAAATCCAATAAATTTCTAGTGGATAAGGATCAAGCATCAACTATAATATCCAAGTACTCACAAGATAAATAGCTGAATTGCTTAGGCTACTTTCCAAAATCTTATCAAAGCAAGGGACAAAATAGATAAAACCAAATGATAGGAGAGAAAAGTCGGTGACCTCCATTTTCATCTGTAGCAGTATTATTCCATCACAGTCTCCATCACAGGTCCTTTCGGTCTCAGCTCATTGTAGCCACAGGAACATCACTCGCTGCACGAATCAGCTGTTGCCACGTCTACAAAAGAAAGAAGCAACTGGTCGTCTTGGTGATGTGTTTCAAAAGATTAACTTTGAAAGCTTACCATGATGACATCGAGTAGCAGCCAGATGAGAAACATTACAAATCTAGTTAGTCTGGAAAATCTGAGAAAATCTAAGGAGGTTAGTTTAAGATTTCAACTAATTGAAAGTCAAATCTCTTAAAGATTGTTACAGTACGAGGCCTAGCAGAGGTGATAAGGATGTCAGAGCATTGATTCGTGGTCGATATTTGCTCCACAATGCGAGCTGACAACATCATGGGCGAGGGAGAAAGATGACAACGTGTCCCTCTCACTGCCTCCTTCCTCTCCGGTGAATCAGAAGTCAATGTTCACACTCAATCTAAAATGTAGTGGACCTAAAAGAACTAGATGAACCGGCTGGACAATGGGTTCCTGGTTTGGTTTATGCAAACGATTCAACCGGCTGGTGATCAGAGTTTTATCAAAATACACAAAACTTATATGAAAAGGAAAACATACACGAAGCAATAAGGGAATTAAGATTTTAATTTTAAATAATATGAATATTTTAGAGGTCAAATTCTAAATATACATAAATTATACTCCTGAACAAAAGTCTGACATTTAAACTATAAAAAACAACAAATAAATGAAACTCTGATCTTTGAATCGGTTCTCAATTGAACTTGTTAAATTAGGCGGATAGGTATCGGTTGTGTATTAACTATAGCGTATTCAATATCTCCCAGGTCCACCACTACGTTGCTTTCAGTAAGTTAACAGTAGGCCTAATCTTCAGTTCTAGAATTCAGTTGTCACACACACTTTCATGGTAGGATAAGAACTTTGAGTTGGTACCTTGAGTACTATACGCGCTATGTGCTAGAAACCAAGACAAGACGTGGATAAGCAAAAAAGATAGAAAAAGAGATCAATTACCTCGCTTTGTGCCTTTGTGCCCTGCTCTGCCAGTTGATGGTGTTGTCATCTAGATCCAGCTGCCGAGCACTCAGAATATATCAACATTTGAAAGAGTTTTTTCGGGAATTTGTAGCACCTGAGGTCGCTTCTTGTTCCCTTTAGCCACTTTTGCTGGGTTGAATCTTTTTTTTTTAACCTTTTAAACATTTTTGAAGAAATTGGTTTCTTGTTGTATGGATCAAGAGTCTTAACTTGCTGTTAGTGCCTTTGAGTGTGCTCGGTTTCCACCTTTGGGTAATATTTGTGATCCATTTGCTGTTTTGTGGCAAGAAATTTTGGATCTTTCTTCTGTTCTAGTAAGAAAATTTGAATCTTTGGCTGAAACATCTGTGTGTTTCTGCAGGTCTCTGTGAGATCTGGAAGCTGAACTGAAACATTGCATCTCTTGAGAAGTAAAAATAGGCTCCGTTTTTCTATCATGAACTCCTTCCCTGGACGATGAGGCAAAAACAAGAAACCATACAATCAAGGATGATAAATGGCTCATCTGACCTGTTCTCTATGTAAGTGTACATCTTACCCAAGTTGACCTGCTGGATTATTTGGTTCAATTCTGTTCTTGTTTATTGCTGTCTCTCATTGCATGCTCCGAAATGATATCTTACCTTGTTTTTACATGGATTTGTGATAAGACCTGATGATGAATTCGTTGAGTTAGCATGGGAGAATGGTCAGATTGTGATGCAGAACCAATACAGTAAGGCAAGAAAGGGCTCCTTCCCAAGCGGTGCCTTCTCCTCCCGGTGTGGCACTGTTCAAGAAAAGGAGACCAGGGAAAAAGTTGGTAAATTTCCTCATCCTGGCGCAGTTGATGACCATCAGCTGTCAAGAAATTCCGCCCACAATGGAGTGAATGCTCAAGATGATGATATTGTGCCATGGATCAGTTATCCGATCGAGGAAGTTTTGCCAAGTGAGACTCTTCAGAATGATTATTGCGCTGAGTTCTTGAATGAGTTCTCGGCATTTGATGTGAATCCTCTATCAACCCAGAGGAGTACTGTTGTTGGAACTGGGCGAACTGTCGGGTTAAGTCAAGAAGTTAAAAGCTCAAACAATGAGGAACACGCCCATGTTCCAAAAGCACCTACATGGAGCAATTTGGGTTCGAGCAGAATCAGAACCAGCCATCCACAGCAATTCCAAGCTTCAGCTCTTAATTCAAAGTCAACAGTAGTTGACATCAGGAGTAACGATAATAATGTAGCTCAAGAACTCAGCAGAAGGCTGCAGAATCAGGGACCAGCGAGTTCCAAGCAGAAGCAGCAACAAGGCGGTATGGGAACTCTGATGAACTTCTCACATTTTGCAAGACCCGCCACACTTGCTAAAGCAAACCCCCATAGTTCTGCTGGATCGCGAAGCAATGAGAAGGCATTTACTCCAAGCAGCAATCCTGGCACTTTGAGACCAGTTGAAAGTAATAGTGGTAGTAAGGATGTTAACAAGGTACCAGGGCAATCAGGCTGTGGTCCACTCGGGTTGGAATTGGGATCATCCATTAAGACTCTTCAAGAAGGAGGCTCAGTTGAATTTTCCAACAAAATCAGTGGGGAAGATACTCTGAGGAACAGTAAGAATTGTACTAACTTGCCAGATGGTCTTCCAAGTTCAAGCTTCGCAGCCAGTGTGGCTCTTTGTAGGCATGACAACAGAAAAGATGCTGAAGCAGTTATGCCATCTTCGTCTATGTGTTCAGGGAATATCAATGTAGCTGCATCTAATGAACCAAAACATGGTGAAAAGAGAAAAGAATATGATGCAGAAGACTCTGATTACCTCAGCCACAGCGAAGTAAGTCAGTGATAACACTAGTTTTGCCAAAAAAATCAGACTATTGGATTTCCATTTCTAAATTGGCCAAGGCAAATACATGTAGGATCTCCAAGACGAGTCTGCCGACATAAGGAAGCCGCCAACTGGACGTGGTGAAAGAACAAAGCGAGGTCGGGCTGCAGAAGTTCATAACTTGTCAGAAAGAGTGAGTACTCGAGCATATTTAGTCACAAATGTTCTAAAAAATTCTATTAATAAATGAAAAAACTAGGTAAGATGCTTTCTATTTCTTTTTGTTGGGTTGATCACAAAATGAATGCTTCTATATGCAGCGGAGGAGGAACAGGATTAATGAGAAGATGCGGGCACTACAAGAGCTGATACCTAACTGTAACAAGGTAATCTATATTTCAATCTCTGTAGAAAGCAATGCTATTGGTGTTGTTTTGTACCTAAATGTAAAATGCCAATAGTATTAAAGGCCTACTTGTAGTATTTATGTTGATTAATAACACATATGTAGAAAAATAATCTGATTTTATCCTTATAACCTGGTGTCAGGGTTAACCCTTTTACTACCTGTAACAATGTTGATCCCCTTGGTTCAATATATAGTGAATAGAAAGTTAAAAAGAGAAAATAAAACGCCAAAATGAGTGTCTTTAAATATATTTAAAATATCAAGAGAGTTCCCACCTAAGGTTGAGCATGGTACACATGAATGCAATATCGGAATGTTTTGTTCCCTCTAGAATTCTATTTTAATGTTTGGATGGATACTTTGAGTGGAATTGATGTATTCAAAGAAATGACTCATTCTACTAATTGTACTACATACTTTAAAAGGGAAAAGTTACATTCCACTTCAATCAAATATAATTCTTATTAACAAACTATCATCTCAAAAGTAAAAAATAGTTAAATAAAGTGGGTGAATTGGGCAGGCCAGTTGAGCTAGCCAAGCCATGTGATCAGTTAGAGCAAATTGTTTGCGCCAAGTAGATGGTTAGTTTAGTTAAACCAATCAAGCTGGGTGGATAGATCCAGCCAATCAAGTTGGTTGAGCTAATGATGTCTAATGAACCAGGCAAGTTGAGGGAGTTAGAAGTTTATAGTGGATCAACTAAGTCAAGAATGTCATGTAGATCAATGAAACTAGATGTGTCAAATGGACGAGGCTAATTGGAAACTCCGAAACAGATGGACCATCTAAGTTAAATTGGTCGGAAGAATTAGATGAATAAAAGAGTAAAACATAGATTAAAGAATTTGACTACCTATATCCTTCTAAATTGCAACCAAATAAAGAAATGTAATGGATGTTTCCCCTTTCATTTCATCCATTCCATTTCTAATCTCATTCCGATTGCACACCATTCCATTCATGTATGAATTTGTGTTGGATTGTGTTTTGCTTGAGCTTTAACTGTCTAGGGAGGTAACCTTATTTTCTTAAATAGCAGAGTGGACTATCAGGTTATGTACAGAAGTAGAGTATAGAATCATGATGCTAATAACATGCAAACTTATTTAGGTGAAATAATTGATGACCAAAGTGGGACATGATCCCATTAGAGTTATGGAGCTCTGCTCTGTGAACTAAATTGTTGTGCACATAGCTTCTAATTCGGTATTTCCTGAGACACCAAAATAAATTGGGATCGATGGTTATTTCATTAAAGAGAAATATTAGATCAATGAATTTGTCAACTCGATTGAGTCAGTCAACTTCCTAACTGAATCTGGAGCTATAGAATTGAATGTATCTGTAACAATCTAGATTCTTATAACATATTTAAATCAGCTTGAGGACATAACTATAATATTTATGCAAATTAATACCATACATAAGTACAAGGGGACTACCAAGGGGAAATAACCTAATTTATTCCAGTAACAGTGTCATTGACTAAAATAAGTATGATCTAATTCAAATATATCATTTTTTGAAGGTGGACAAAGCTTCAATGCTTGAAGAGGCCATTGAGTATCTTAAAACACTTCAGATGCAAGTTCAGGTAAATACTTTATTAGATGGATTTGTCAAGTTTGATTTGCCACTCAACAATTCTATCATATAAAGCAGATCATGTCCATGGGGAGCAGGCTGTACATGCCACCTCCTATGATGTTCTCCCCTGCAATGCAACACATGCGCGGACCAATGGTGGCTCATTTCCCCTCGGTAGGTGTTGGAGTGGGCACCAGCATGGGATTAACCCCAGGTTGTCCAATGATTCCAATTCCACCGATGCATACACCACAGTTTCCTTGCACTCCAAGTTCAGGGCTATCCTGCATGAATGGAATACCAGGACCTATAAATCCTTCAATGTTTGGAGTCCACAGTCAGGGATTTCCAGTTCTGATGCCCAGGCCCCCTCAGTTTGGTACATTAGCAGGACTTTCTCTGAATATGAATGCTGAGCCAGATGGACATACAAACAATGCTGTTGGAATTACTAGTGATCATCAGCAGCAGCAGAACTTAAATGTAGAACCAAACGCAAGTACAGATGAAACACATATTCAGGTATCCACCCACATTCTTGATCACCAAGTTTACCAGTTATTCCATCCAGATATATCATGCTCTATAGGTTTCATCTCACTTAGTGTCACATTATTGAACTTCATAAAGCAATCATGCTTAGTTCTTCTTTCCTTTATCAACCATTTTAATTGGTCTGCATTCAATGTTGCAACCAGGTAACAAAAGATTGCTTATGATGATCAGTATTGGCACATAGAGAAAAAGCACCACGGCTGGATCCTAGTAGATAGATGGAGTATTCAGGCCATGCAAAAGGTATGTCTTGGTAGAAACTTGGAATAAGAGATTTTGAGCAACATACTAGGAATGAGGATATAAATCATATGTATTGATTTTCCATCAGTGGTTAACAGGTTCCTGTCATTAGTCATTTGCAATTAACACTGCTTGTGGATCTCACATGTACACTCCATGGAAAAGATGGTGCATAAAATTGCCAGATCTAGTCTCAAACAAGGTCTACGGCAAATGTAACTAGTAAAAACATCACTTATCACCCATCCTAACAGGCCTTTTCTTTGGGAGTTAATTTCTTATGTAATTGACTAAGAGATGGTTTGTCACTGTCAGCATCTACAAATTCCCTTCTCTAGCAATATACCCTTATTTTTGGTTATTGAATGCTAGAACAGATAAGCATGTTAGTTTATTTGCCAAATGAATAGTGTAATGAATGAGAGAGTAGATACATAATCACAGAACTTCCATAAGGGTTATTGCATGTACCATTGCTAAAAATGTTATGCGTAAAAGGATGAAAGGAAGGCTAACAGATGAACATGTAAGTTCATTAGCCAAACGGATAATGTGATGTTGGAGGGGACATGAGAGGAAAATCAAGAACTTGTACAAAGGTTCCTGATGTATGTACTACTATAGCTACGCTCTGTGCACTGAAGGATATCAACTGTTTCATGTTTTGAAACCTTTTGTTATAAAGATTCGACAGTGGCCAAAGATTAAGGACATAGAAAAGAGATGAAAATACCGGTGTAATTTGATGGGAAACTGCATTGCTTGGAGAAATCCTATACTACGATCTATTCAAGAACACTCAACTCAAAAGGAGATACTCACAGATCACGGAGCGGGAAAACGCCGTCGGTGTTCTTGGATTTCTCTTCTTCTACAGCTCAGCTAAGGATCAGTATGAGGCATTGGAATCCATCAACAACGCGACGCTGATCCGTGGACTTCGACCAATGGCGTCGTCCATTACCGATCGCGTCGGAGCCTCGAAGAGGGGAAGGGACGAGGAGACATGGATGAAGGCTCGCAACAGTGACTTAATAATAAACCTTCGACTCGAAAATGGGCTTTTAGGGTTTTTTTAAAAAAAAAAAATCAAAGTGCATCCTTTTATTTAAAAAATAATATCTCGTTATCATGTCAAATATATTTATTCAAATATCTATCGATATTATTTTATATTATTTAATATTATTATTTTCTATCTAAATTTCTCATCTAATTTTAACACCGTGACAACTATAATTTCATAATTATTACAACTTATTTTAACTTATAATTATAATGCTATAACTATTATAATTATAGCAGCTACAAAACTATTATATTTATTTCTACTAGAAGATATTTGTAAATTAATAAAATGAGATGTCATTTTAATTAAAAATAAAATAAAATAGGATACTCCTTTAATGATTTAGAAATAAAAGAATGTAGCTTTTGAAGCACAATTGAGTTGGTTACTACTATGAGCCAAATTTATTACAATGGACAAAAGTTGAACCTCGGCAAAACTGCTCCGTAGTAGTTAGCAAAGATGATTGTGGAGCAGCTGAGGTGACGAATTTTACTTTTTGCTGCAAAAATAAAAGGATGTCTTTTTAGTTTTTATTTTTTTTTTACCATTATACTTTGTTTACTAGGAAGGAAGATGGCAGGCTATGAAGATGGAGGGCATTTTATGAGTAAGGAGAAAGTGTTTACTCTTTTGGGTAATTCCACTCAAGTAAACGATGGATAATATCTTAATTGTTGTGTAATCTTCCTTTTTAATGATTTGTCCTTCGTAATAAATTGAGCATTAGCCTTTTTTATCATTAGCTTGTAATGAAGAAAGGAATTGGCTAAACTTCTATGTTGTGTTTATTTCAAAGAAAGGGATAAAGAGGGGATTTTAAATGCCCCTTTTCATCGATCACTTCGAACTAACTACGACCATCTGGAAAGAATTCGTATATGATTTTTCGTAAAAGAACTCAAGTCGTTCTCCTTTGCATATCAATCTTTCACTTTTGACTTGGATAACTTGAAAATTTTTTATTATTTTTTGCTAATTATTTATTTTCATATTAATATTACATAAACCATCTTAATTTTTAAAATAAAATTTAATTTAATTCTAAAAGAAATCTCTTAACCCTTAAATCTGGATCAACTCCGATCAACTCGAACCTGACCTGAGCTCTTTTCTGAATTTAATCTAATTCAAAACCCCAACCTGAAATTGACTCGAACTCGAAAATCCTGAACCCTAACCTAATTTTTTTGAGTCGGATCGAGTTGGTGGATTGGGTCCATTTTTGATACCTCTAGATGGAACTTTGTAAATTTTACAATAGCTACTATAACCACATTCAAATAAATAAGAATTTTTGGCCCCTGAACCAGAGTAGTAGTAAGATGTTCATGCAGTCTCTCAAGCATTTATGCTTCAATTCTTAATTATGGTGCACTGTAGAGCATTTTCTCTGATAGGATGACAAACTTAGAATGTTGGGTTGTTGGTTGTCCATTGCAAGTATTTTCAAATTTATTTTGATGATCGATGAGAAATTTTCGTGGAGCCCAATTAGTCGCCAGAAGAGCTAAATATTGGTGCTAGCTAAAAAATAAATAAATACAAATTGGTGCTATGGTGCATATAAAAAAAGTAAATAAAATTTTGACAATCTTCTCTATATGATAAATGATGAATCCATTAGAAATCATTTACTCCACACCCACTTCCCAAATATATAATTCAAAAGGAATCACACAAGTATTTATGATAAATAGTTGGGAAAATAATAAAAATATTAAAATTTGAATTTTAAATAAGATAAATATATTAAAATTAATTTTTGAATATGAAAAAAAATCTACTTTCGAAATTAATACACTCTTGTTTAGCTCTTTGCATCTTTCTTCGAAGATTCAATCTGGTAAATAAAATTTCTGTCGGAGGTTAATTGCAAAAATGACGCTACATTAATTAATTACCGGTTGTTAAACTGTGACATCACGATGTGATGGACGCCCACGATCGCACCATGAATCCAACGAACGGTCCCGATTTCGTTTGGATCGTAGTAAGTAATAAAACCCTCTCGGACCCAAACGACCACGCATCGGCCTTCGATTGGACTCCCGCCTCCCCTCTCAGCTCTCAGCTCTCAGCTCCGCCTCCGCCGCAGCCATGGGAATCAAGGTGAGGTCGTCTCCCTCCGCCGCCCAATCTTCGCTCTCTGTCTGCGGTTCTTTCCTCCTGATCTCGTCTTCTCTAACTCCCTCTGGTTGCTAGGGTTTGACGAAGCTCCTCGCTGAGAACGCACCGGGCGCCATCCGGGAGCAGACATTCGAGAGCTACTCCGGCCGGTGGATCACCTTGGACGCCAGCATGAGCATCTACCAGTTCCTCGTCAGTCCACTTCCCTAATGGCCTCCTCATATCGTTCGTTCTGCTCTTCTGGCTTTATTGGGCACGGATAATCTCTTTGGATTTCACTTTCGATCAGTTTTTGTTGTCGTGGCTTTCTTGTTTCTGAACAATCTGCTCGATTTTATCTTGACGTATTGGGATGTTGAAATGGAATCTCCTTTTTTTTCCTTGAAGGATTCGTAGGTTCCTCGTGATTAACGATGGCCTATATCCGTATGAATTGCGTCTCCCTCCTATTATTTGTTACCCTTTTTCATCGGTTCACTTCCCTAGTTGCCTCCCTTGAACTAGCAATGACTAAAATAGTTCATTCTACTCATCCCGCCTAATCCCTTTAGATGTGACTTTTGAATTAATTTTTGTTCTCATGTTTTTCTTATTTGTGTACAATTCAGTTGAATGTGTTTTAGTTCGGTGTATTGGGATGTTGAAATGGAATCTCCGTTTTCCTTGAAGGGGTTATATGGTTTTTGGGTTACTGATAGTCGGAATCCATATGAATTGTGTCTCCTGTATTTCATCAACCAGCAATAACAATAGTGGAAGTATGTGAAGAAGGTCAAACTGTAAGTCCAACTTAAGGCTATTAGTGAACCAATTCAATTCAGTGAATCTACATGTGATTATTATTATATGATTTCTGATAGTGTAAGGAAGGTTAAGTATAAGCAAGATGCACACACCTTTTACTTGAAAAGATAGCAAGGAATACTACTGTTTTAATGAAATATGTGGGAATACTAAGACCTATTGTTTGTTACCCATTTCATAAGCAAAAGATCAAAATAGATCATCAACATCATTAACTTATTTGATTTAGCCTGACTGCTTTTTCTTTCCGGAATGGACTGGGAAACTCCAATTTTTGCTATTTGTATGATTGAAAGATTGTATAACCGATCATTTCTCAGGTGGTTGTTGGAAGGAATGGGGTTGAGACCCTCACTAATGAGGCTGGTGAAGTGACCAGGTGAAATAAGGGTTTACTTTACATACTGAGTTGGATAGCGTATCTCTTTTATGTTCCCAATCCTGTGATAATGTATAGTTACGTAAATTATTGATTTATGTATAGCCATTTGCAAGGAATGCTCAACCGAACAACAAGATTGCTGCAGGCGGAAATAATGCTGGTGTAACAACTCATATATCACTGATCAGTGATCATTACTTCTCCAATCTCAATGTTTACGTTCGTATAATTCTCATTGATCCCTCATGTGTCTTAATTCTAGATATATTTTTGACGGCCAACCACCAGAATTAAAGAAGAAAGAGCTGGTAAAAAGGCATGCATCAGAAAAAGATAATTGACACCCCCTCAAATTTAATGATCTTTTGATGATACTTGTTTTATCTGATCTAACTCTGTAGGCATTTGAAGAGATTGGATGCAATGAAAGATCTAACAACAGCAATGGAGGTAAAGTCATATACGCAATCAAGATTTATTCTTACATTAAGCTTCTTGTGAATTCTTGTCAGCCCTTCTCCTTCCTATTGCATTTTTGCAAATAATGTTCAGTGAGAAAGTTTCCATTATTTTAGAATGGAGATGAAGACGGAATTAAAAAGTTTAGTAAAAGGACCATCAAGGTAACTTCCAGTGTTTTTGATGTTCTAGCAGAAATGCATCAGAAGTTGAATGAATAAGCTATGTTGTTTGTAGCAATCTAGTATCCTATAGGTGATCTAAATTAATTACAATGGGATTATTTTTCTTTCTTACTAAAATTTCCTCTTTTTCTAATGGAATTGGAAACCAAAGAAACTTTTAGGATTAGTATCTCAAATAAAAGGGAATGACATTTGAAGGATGATTTTTTCTGCCTTTTTTGATCATTTTTCCATCTGAACAGATGACCAAGAGGCATAATGAAGATTGTAAAAGGCTATTAAGACTGATGGGCGTTCCAGTGATTGAGGTGATGTGTTAAATACTTGTGATTTGTACCAAGGAAATGCATATTTAAATTTGACATTTCCTTAATTAAAGCTATTTCTCTTTGGCATTACATTTATTACCAAAAACAGTTATTAGAAATTTAGCATGCTGCTACTTTTTAGATATCTGGTTCTGTTCCACATCAACTGAAATTTCATGTTTATGCTAAGGCACCTTGTGAAGCGGAAGCTCAGTGTGCAGCTCTTTGCAAAGCCAGGAAGGCATGTAAATCAAATTCTTCATTGGCTTTTTCTTTAAAAGTCTAATTATACCATTCCATAAGAAAGTACATATACCATTCCATTTTTGCTCTTTAGGTCTATGCCGTAGCGTCAGAAGATATGGATTCGTTAACCTTTGGAGCACCTAGGTTTGTTCGCCATTTAATGGACCCAAGCTCTAGAAGGATACCTGTGATAGAGTTCCAAGTCTCTAAGGTCCTCTAATTTTCAAGCTAAAATACTGAGTTCTTGTTCTGAAATTCTTTTATTTTCACAGGATTCAACTCTCAGAGATGCATTAATCCTGCAAAGCCTATTCCTTGTTCTGAAATCATTCTATCATTTTTAATCTCTCAGATTCTCGAGGAGCTTGAACTCACAATGGAACAATTCATTGACTTATGTATTCTCTCTGGATGTGACTACTGTGACAGCATTAGAGGTAGCTTTTTAAATTACTTCATGCATTCTTAATTAAGCCTCCTGTAATACCTTTGGCTGTGGCATGCCAAGTTGTGGTTATGCTATCTTGTACTTCATACACTTAGCTCAATCATTTATAAATGTTTTATTTTTCTTTATAGACCAATTAAATTTCTACCAATTTATACATTTCCCTGGCTTTTGCATGATGCATAACCAAACTCGCCATTCACAAAAATGTAGTTTTACATTCTTCAAGTGTAGGTATATGGATGCTTGCCTAATCCACATTCATATGTTTGCATAGACAAGATTTTATCATTCCTCTTTTTTGTTGGTCTTCTATGCCTTTGAAACAGGTATAGGGGGGCAAACAGCTTTAAAGCTTATTCGTCGACATGGTTGCCTGGAGAACATTTTGCAGAACATAAACAAGGAAAGGTGCTGGCATTGTCATTCCTAAACAAAGCACAATGATGTCTGTTCTAGACTATAAATTTCTGATACGAAACACTTTAATGCTCATCTTGATCTAACTCTCGGGAATCAGAATATATGAATCTGGAAAACCAATGAGAATAGGATTTGTGGTAATAAGTTTTAAACTATCTTGAGTTCCAATTGTTGCTTAATTGGAATTTCAGCTGCTCTTCCTTCACTAGCTGTTTATGTTTTCATTATATTTCATGGTGTGCATAGCTGCTTTGTTGCTTTTTCTAACCTCATTAGAGTTGGTGTTGCATGTTGCAAATCTTCAGCATCTTTTTTCAACTTGTCTTCCATCACCAATCTCAGATACCACATACCGAAGGACTGGCCTTATCAAGAAGTTAGACAACTCTTTAAAGAGCCAACAGTTTCTTTGGAAACCCCTGAGTTGAAATTAACTGCTCCAGATGAGGAGGTATATGTATCGACATTAAGTTAGTGCTGAGAAATATTTTACAAATTTGACATCTATCTGTTTTTCGCCATTTAGGGTCTTCTGAATTTTCTGGTGAATGAAAATAGCTTCAACAAAAATCGGGTAGCAAAGGCATGCACTGCATACATTTTCATTTTGCACAAATTCCACCTTCATGTCCACAAGAGTGCATTCTGATATCTACTTGATTCTGTGTTAATCAGGCAATAGAAAGGATGAAAGGGGTCAAGAGTTTGCATTATCAAGAAAAGTAAGAGAGCTGACATCCTCGTTGGCCCAGTACATCACCATGTATAAGCTATTCCATGAGGAATTTATGTTCCATTTCAGGTCAGAGACTTTTTTCAAGCCAGTTCTAAGCGCATCTTCGCCTCTGAAAACGAAGGTATGTTTCGTTCTATTATGTAATGTGGCTGAATTTGTTAGAGATTTAAGACCGCTCAGATCTCTGGTTCGAAGTGAATTGCTTCATAATTAATCCATGTAGTTCTAGCTAAGCAAAGCTCCACCTGCGCTTTATGAACAATGTGAAGATTTATCATTATTTCATGTCACAACTCGCCCCGATAACTGATCCATTAATTCTGTTAGACTCAAATCTGTAGGGTCTAAAGAATGTCCGTATCTCCACAATGGTATGATATTGTCCACTTTGGGCCTAAGCCCTCATGGTTTTGTTCTTGGGCTCTCCCCAAAAGGCCTCATTCCAATGGAGATACTTTTCATCCTTTTAAACTCATGATCTTTCCCATGTGTTTTAGATGTGGGACTATGTTTGCACCCTTGCAACCCAACAATCCCCCCCTCAAACAAAGGACCACTGGAAGCTCCGCTACCATTTCTCATGGTCCGGCTGCCATGTCCCTCATGGTCCGAGCCTCCCCTACTTCCTTTATTTTCCCCGAGGGTCTCCACATGGTTAGATCTGTATTATAGCTCATCCGGCGGTTAGTCCGGTGAAGAGCGGCCTCGCTCTGATACCAATTGTAGGGTCCCCAAGGATGTCTGTATCTCCACAATAGCATGATATTGTCCACTTTGGGCCTAAGCCCTCATGGTTTTGCTCTTGGGCTCTACCCAAAAGGTCTCATTCCAATGGAGATACTTTTCATCCTTTTAAACTCATGATCTTTCCCATGTGTTTTAGATGTGGGACTATGTTTGCACCCTTGCAACTCAACAAAATCATCTAAAATGTTTGAAGTCCATGTTGAAGTTGATAATGGTTCTCTAGTTTAGATCTATAAATTCAGTTTCATTTCTCTAAGTCTGAACTAGACTTTTAACAGTTCATTTGCCCTATGTTACACAGACTCGAATACGAGTATCGAGTGTATAAGATAGATGATTTTTTAAAATGAGCACATGACATAACAGTAATATGGTTTAAATTAATTTTTTACTTTTAGATAACTAGAATTTTGTCTAAACTTCAATCCTAGAATCAGTGTAGTTAACTAGTCTAAACCTTAAGAATGCATGGTTCACAGGAAAGGAAATGCTGGGTTCACTTGCCCAGGGCACTCATCAAATGTGGATTCATGACTGCTGTTGATGCCTCTGTGATCTGTAGCTCCAAGATGAACAGGTTGCTGCCTGTTCGAGCTCTGCGACTGCCAAGCTCGACGCCTGCACATCTCGGTCTTAGACTCTGAATTCCGGTAAGCAAACTCTTGACCGAATACGAACCAGTTTGAAAATTTTTCATTTCACTGATCGGAATTTAGCTTTCCTTTTTGAAATGCTTCTCAGAATTCAAAATGGCTAATACATTCTTCAGAATTATAAATCATTTCACTTCCTTACAATTAACTCTCGTGTTACTCTGAGGGATGTTTAAGGTAAAGTATGAGCAGTTAATGAGAACAGTTAGTTAATCCTTCAACTAAAAATGCCTTAATTCTTAACTCAAACTAGAATACTCCTTCAGTTTGACAAACAATCTATTTATAATTATTTATTTTTTTCTTACAAGTTGGTTCTTTTAATAATTATATAAGTAGTTGTATTGGCTTATGGCTTTATCAGTTAAATTGTTTTAATATTATTTCGCACATATTTATGATTTTTGTGGGCACAAGACGCTGTTGTGTGGTCTCATCGACCTCTTTATTACGAATAGAAGAGGGATGAATCATTCTCAAAGATAAAGATCGATCCACTATGAACAAAAATAAAAGAAAAAGGTGAAAATTTTAAGGGTATTCTTTGTCATTGTATTTATCAAAAGAGCATTTTAATTTTTTAAAATATTTTTATTTTAATATAGTATCTTTATTTTGTTGAAGTGATTTTAATTATTTTAGAATAATTTTAATTAAGTTTTAAAATAATATTTTAATATAATAATATGATTTTTTTAAAAAAAAATGAAGTGTTCAAGTTTTGATGGATTAATTAAGAAGATAAATGATATAATAGTATGATTTTGATTTTTCAAAGGGAAAATTTGATGCAATGGGAAAATTATAATGCTTGTATTTGATTGTTTTTTTAAAAAGTAATTTTATTTTATAAATAAATAGTGAAAATATTTATTTTGAAAATGGATAAAAGTCAAAAGAGTAAGGATATTTTTGGATGAAAATATTGTATTTTAAAAATGGATAAAAGTCAAAAGAGTATTTTATGTATAATTATCTAATTATTTTTTATATTATTTATTATTATTATTTTCTATTTAAATTTAGAATTCATCGCGTGCGATGTTGTAATGAAATAATAATAATAATTACTTTGATTTTATAATTATTATAATATATATTTAATTTTTTAAAAAATATTTATAAAATTGTAGTTGTTACTATGTGAATTATTTTTCAATAAAAAGGTCGAATTCACTATTTCAGTGGTCTTACACAATCGATTTCACGACAAGAGGTTTGAAAAGTTATAGTTGCCCATAGGAGAATATTATTTCAGTTTCATCGAGATTTAATTCTTGTTTATTTCAATAAATCTATTTCATCGTAACTAATTCAATTTATGTCATGAGGACGAATTACTCATGTTTATATATAGTTATAACTATTATATATATGTTTATTTATTATTTATATTATAGAAATTATAGTTAAAATTATTATTATATCATCTATCAAATTGTAATTATTAAGATGCTCGGAGATAGTTTGAATAATTATATATGATAAATCAGTCAAATCCCTGGGTTATCAGGGTAAATCAGGAAGTGCATATGGCGGCCAATCCAGATGCCCAACATCCTTTGATTGCAGTGAATCAATCCTTGGGGTGGCCGGTACCTAAATTTTGACCACCAGGGTAAATCGGGAATCATATATCCAGATGCCCAACATCCTTTAATTAGTTTATATCCTTTGATTGCCCTCATTTATACAAATATACGGAATCACAAGAATATCCTACCGTTGCATCATTGCCCCGGAGAATAATTATATATGAATTATTAATGGGTGGAATATCATTTTGATAAAAAAACCCTAATATTTATATTCACTATGGCTACTTAACCATTGCAATGGACGCAGTGTTGTCGTATCAAATGTAACAGCAGCAGCATGATCGAGATCGACGGCGACGGCGATGTGCCACGGATCCAAATTGCTCCGCCTCCTCCAGGGCTGCAGCACCATGCACCGCCTACGCCAGATCCACACCCAGGTCCTCCTCCACGGCTACCGCCGCCGCCGCCCCGACCTCGCCCACAAGCTCCTCCTCCTCTCCTTCTGCGCCACTTCCGCCGCCGGAGACCTCGCCTACGCCCGCACCCCCTTCTCCCACCTCCCTCTTCCCCCCTCCACCCGCCACTGGAACGCCCTCCTCCGCGCCGCCTCGCCCCTCCACGCCGCCTCCCTCTACAACGCCATGATCCACTCCGCCTCCCGCCCCGACGCCTTCACCTTCTCCTCCCTCCTAACGGCCTGCGCCCTCGCCAAGGCCGGGCCCAAGTGCCGCGAGGCTCACGCGTCGATCCTCCGCCGCGGCCTCGCCGCCCACGTCGTGGTCGCCACCAACCTCGTCCGCGCTTACGCTGGCACCGGCGCCATCGACGACGCCCGAAAGCTGTTCGACGAGATGCCTGACAAAGACCTGGTGTCCTGGAACTCGATGCTCTCCTGCTATTGCCGCGCCGGGCTCCACCAAGACGCCTTGTTGCTCCACGACCGGATGCGGCTCGCCGGCGTCGGCCTCGATGAGTACACCGCCGTCGGATTGCTCTCCTCTTGTGCTCACTTGGGCGCATTAGAATTTGGCATCCAGATCCACAGATTTGCAGCGGGAAATGGGTTCTTGAGACGGAGTTTGTTCGTCTGCAATGCCTTGATCGACATGTATGCTAAATGCGGCAGATTGGATGAGGCAAGCCAGGTTTTCGATGGAATGCCGAGGAGAGACCATGCTACCTGGAATGCGATGATCGTCGGACTGGGAATCCATGGCCATGCTAATGAAGCCATCTCCTTTTTCCAGAGGATGTTGATGGCCGGAATCCGACCGAACTCCGTCACATTTCTCGGTTTGCTGATGGGTTGCAGTCACCATGGCTTAGTAGAAGATGGTGTTAGATATTATCACTTGATGAGCTCTGCCTATGGCATGAAACCTGATCTCAAGCATTATGGATGCATGGTTGACATGTTTGGACGAGCCGGTAAGCTTGATCAAGCGCTCGAATTTATCGACGGTTTGACCTGCAAGGATGACCCGGTGCTATGGCGAACACTGCTGAATGCATCTAGGATCCATGGGAATGTGGAGATTGGTGAAACTGCTATCGGAAACCTTGTCAAAATGTCAGCTCATAATGCAGGGGATTGTGCTCTTCTTGCGGAGATTTACGAGCAATCGGGCGACCAGGAAGGCATCTCTAGAATGAGAAAGATGGTGAAGGATCAAGGAATCAAAACTACTCCTGGCTGGAGCTGCATAGAGATCAATGGAGAAGTTCGAAAATTTGTTGTCGGTGATGTTTCACATCCGGAGAGTGGAGATATATTTATGAAGGTGAAGGAGATGATCAGCCAAGCATCTGTTCTTGGCTACGCAAAGTGGCAATCCAAGCTCTTCGAGAAAGACTGTGGCAGAGGGCAGCAAAGTTACGCAGACCGCGAATTTGACTACCATAGCGAGATGTTAGCCATTGCTCTCGGGCTGCTCAGAACTCCCAAAGGGATGACTCTTCGAATCACGAAGAATCTGAGGGTGTGCAAGGATTGTCATTCTCTGACAAAGTTTGCTTCCAGGATATATGATCGAGAGATAGTTGTTCGCGATCGCATCCGGTTTCATCATTTCAAAAATGGCTTGTGCAGCTGCAACGACTACTGGTGAAATCTTGCAGAGAGTTTGAGCCTATGATTCTCTTGGCACACAAAAGATAGTAGAGAGCTTCAATCCGATTATGAAGGATGTTCGATCGAACGAATGCTGGAGCACCATGAGGGAGCATGGACAGAAGAACCTCCCTGTCATGACTCTCTAAAACATCGACAAAGCTCTTGTAATCCATATCCCAAAATGCATGCTCATTCTTCGCTCGGAAGGATGCAAACTTCTCCATCTTTCTAGCAAACAGCGACGGGAACATGCTGGAATGTCACCTCCGGCATTTTGCAATCGGTCGGGTATGCAGTTGCCATACTGCGAAGGTCCATTGGAACATAAGACCATGAAATGGGTATAGTTGTATAGATGTTTCATGGAGTACTGACCCTAAGAAAGTAGGTTTAGTGCCGAACATGAGCTGTTGTTTCTGTGTAGTGAGATTGAAGCTAGGGTTTGGTATGTGAGGTCAGGGGATGAACAACTTGGCCATGCTCTTGCTCAGTCATTTAATATGAAGCATTCAATGGAATCGGCCGGTCGAACTAGGGGGACCACGCGAATGATCGAAAAGAAGCTCTTTCGGTTAAAGATAGTTTCGACTACGAGCACGAGGATCTCTCGCATTCAATGGAATTGGCCTTGTTAGATTGTTGCATTCGACACTCAGGTAAGACAAGGAGGGAAGCATTAGTTGTGATCCCAATTTCTCTTCTCGGACTAGTCTATAAACAGTCAAGTAGTTCTCATCCTTAGCAAATAGCCTATGTTCTTTCTCGATTACAAACCTATTCGATCGGTTTGGATTGACCCGTGTGTTGGAATGCTCACTCGGATGTGGGTCGAACTCGGGTAAAACAAGAAGGGGAAGCATTGGTTGGGACCTCAATTTCTCATCTCGGACTAGTCTATAAACAATCAAGAGCTTATATTCTTTCTTGATTACAAACCTATTTGATCAGGCTTGGACTTAGGGTTGTAAACAAATCAAATCTAATTATGTTTTGTGATATTTAAATTTATTTGATAAAATAATTAAACGAATCAAATTTAAAATTTAAATTATTGAAATTATTGTTTAAATTTAATTTGATTTTTTTATGATTTGATTTATTTAAGATGTTATTGAACTTTCAATTCAAATTTTTGATTTCTTTGATTATTTAAAATTTTTATATTTTAAATTTATTTGATTGATTATTGAATTAGGATAATATAAATTTATTTATACATTTTAAAATTTTATTTATTTATTTAATATATTGATAAAAATTTTATTAATGAATATGATTTATAAAATTTATTCATGAATATTATTTAAGGATATTAATGAATTCAATTTTATTCATTTAATTTAATAAATTATTTAAATTTATTTATTTAATTAATTTCGTGTATATTGAATAAATATAAATAAATTCGAACTAAATCAAAACCATCAAAAGTCCGATAGACACCAATCTGGAATGAGAATTGAGAGAGCAAAAATTACCCAAAAATTATATTCCAATTTCTGGTAAGAAACAGAAGCAGAAGGTGCAATTAATCACAACTTCCCTTTTTCTTCTGTAAAGGTGGAATTCGTCATTTTAGCGGTTTTACATGATCGATTCATGATCATCTATGAAAAGATAAATCGAAAAACTGCAGTGATCACGACGCAGGAAGGTATTGTCTAGCTTCGTCAGTATTCAAATCCTTATCCGATCGTAAGTCTACTGCGTCATAATTAATTCAGCTATGTCTCGTAACCAACTTCCCTTTTTCGAACGATATGAAGATCACGTTTTTAACAAGTCGTTAGCTTCTGATAATTCTAAGAAGGAAAAAGATCCGGATGGATACGAACAAAATGAAGAAAATTTGTTCTTTTTTTTTGTGCCAGAAAAATGTAGCATTACGAGAGGAAAAAGAAGGGGAAGAGATGTGGATCGAACCTATTGGTACTGCGATCGCAGATCTTGGATTCGCTTTTCCAGCTCCTCGATCCGTGTCTCCCAATCGCTCCTGATCTCGATCGGCCGGACTTGCTCGCCGGAATCGACGCCCTTTTCTCCTCCATCTCCTCCTCCGTGCGCCGTCGACGTTCTCCTCTTCCCCCTCCTCCTCTTCTTCTCGCTCAGCCTCCGCGCCTCCTTCTCGGCTACGGCTCTTTGAAGCGCCAGCAGGACGTCGGATCCCCTTAGAGCTCCTCCGGAGGGAGATCCGCTCGCGGGATCCGGAAGGCGAGGAGGAGGGTTCCTGCGCGCGGAAACGCGGTTGGATCGGGCGGCGGAAGGGTTCTCCGACGGCCCATCGGCCGTCGGGAGGTTGGCAGCGAAGACGACGGAGGAGAAGGAGCGGCCTCGATGGAGAGGCACGCGAGGGAGGCGGAGCAGGGGAGCGAGGGGCGGCGCAAGAGCTCCGGCGAAGAGCATCGAGGAGGACTCGGCGATGCCGCAAGAGAAGAGGAAACGAAGTAGCTCAAGGAGAGAGACTATAAATGGGAAAGCGTTGAGGGTGATTTTCAAATGAGCCCAACATTTAACAAATATTTTAAAATGGTCCTAAAGGTTTTATTATAATGAGAAAGAGACTTTCAATTTTACAGATACACCATTGTGAAATTCAAACTTTGAAATAAATATCATCCAAGATTAATTCACTTTAACAAAAAAAAAAATTGAAATCTGCCATCCTAACAGTCTCACAAGACGGCTCTCATAATTAAAAAGATAAATCGAAAAACTACAATTAAACTACTACAAGACATCCAAGATTATTTCACAATTCAATGCATAATATTGCTTTAAACTTTTAAAGATACATAAAAATTGCAACACATTCAATGTTTGTTGAGCTACTCCTTCAAGAGGCTAATTGTCGCCGATAGGGCTTTCTTCTTCTTCTTATTTGACAAAGAACTCGATGTAATCGCCTCGCATAATATTGCTCTAAACTTTTAAAGATGCATAAAAAGGATTGCAACACATTCTATGTTTGTTGAGATACTCCTCCAAGAGGCTAATTGTCACCGATAGGGCTTTCTTCTTCTTCTTCTTCTTCGGGTTTGACAAAGAACTCGATGTAAGCGATGTGGCCGGGCTGCTGATCGCCTCGCGAATGTTGGACCGATGATCTTCTCACTGATACCAAGTGCTGTATCTTCAGCATCCCTCCTCTCCCCACAGTCACTTTGCTTCCTCTGTTGTCCTTCAACACACTGCTTGGAATGTTCGATGTCATCGCTTGGAGAAATTTGTACTTGTACCTGTGTATACACACGGCGAAAAGAACAGCACAAAGTTATTGCCATTGTCGAGCAGAATCTGGTAAGGAGAGTAGATACCTGTTAGAGACGGATCGATTACACTGGAACGCAATTAGAAGATCAGTATTTGCGTAATACCGGAATTCTATCTGTCGATAAGTTGAAGATTATCCAAAAGAAGCTCTTAGCAGCACGATAAGTTCGATTTAGAAACCTTTCTAACCTGCAAGTCGCCATGCCCTTCGCCTCTAAATGTCACTGAAGGAGGGTCAGGTCGTAGGCTTATCTGGATGTCGGAACCAGGCCATTCAAGATCGTCGATAGCTTCCTTTAGAATAGCAGACTAATAACAATAGACGATTAATTGGATCGACTCTTAGGTGGAAAATAACCCAAACAAAGGAGATGGGGAAACCAGAATTTACCTTGACTGTAAAACTAACAGGAACATTTCCGGTCGGTTCGAAGTTACAGTCCCAAGAAATGGTGTCAGGAATTCTTGTTCTAATCTCTGCGTAAATACAGGCGTCTGGAGAGTCGACCGACCTATAAGAACTTTCAAGATATCAACTTTCGTAAGAACAAATGTAGTAGTGATTTACAATGCCAAAAGATAGTTTCAGGCACACACTAACAGTTAATAGATGGTTTATTGAAAATGTAACCGAAGTTCAAATTTGTCAAGGCATACATACATTGTCGAGTTTAAAGATCTATATCGAATGATTTAAAACAATCGAGCATCTAAGGTTAGAACCAATGTATTGTTCATCAATTTAACCGCCGATAATAGTAAAATATAGTACGGGTAATAGTAGGAGGAACAAGTTTTCTCTTCTAACAATCCTATAAGTGTTGACAGAAAAACTAGAGAATGTTGACTAATCGAACAATTAAACACTCACCAAGATCTTAGGGCACTGGTTTCCCAATCACAACAAGATCTCAGTTTATATAATCAAAAACGAAAATTGTGGGGTTGTTGGAGGGAATCTTTCCGACCTAAATAAATCTACTGGCACTACTTCAAGTTCAAGGAAACTTGGACAGATCATCAAGAATGTTGAAATATCAAACTAGGTGATGTTTAAATTTAGATATCACTGTTAATAACAGTAAAATGTAGCATAGATACAGATCTTACGAACAGGTTCATCATTCGAAACATGTTTTGCCACCTCAAAACCTTTTTCATCAGAACACATCTTGTTGTGTATAATCACTAATACATCTCATTGAGTTATCAACCTTCCCTAACCGCAGATAGGAACTGCTCATACTCATCTATCTACGATTCCTCCGATTAAGGCAACATCATCAGAATGTTTTTGATAGATTTCCTTTCCTCCACAATTTTGAACTCATGTAGAATCTCATGTTATACCAAAAGGAAGTTCTACACTACTACTACTATAGAAATGTAGATCGCTAGAACTGATCGATATTCTACTAATACACCTTGACTATAGAGATTAGAGCATCTGAACTCACATCAAAGGGATTACTAGCAATGGTAAATCAATAGGATTAACTTCAACCTGATAAGAACAAGGAGCAAAGAACCCAGAAGGGGAAAAAAAGAAGCTTACTTCAGAAGCAGTTGCATGTCAGCGCCGGGATAACGGATTTCAATGGCAGGGGCATGTCCAGGAGTGGAGAAGATGTTGAGGCAGTCAACGAACAGTCCCAAGCTCAAGCCGAACCTCGGTCGCCCCTCCGCCGAGAACTCATACGCAAGAAACAGCTGCGGCGAACCAAACGCACGATTTCAGTTCCAGAAAACCTAGAAACCAAGCCAGAATAAGCAATTTTCGTCTTGCCCTCGATTAGGGTACCTCACGCTTAAGATACACCCTGGCCTGGAGGCATCCAGACTCCTCCACGACGAGGACGAGCCCGTGCTCGGAGATCTCGACCACAGCATCCTGATCGCAGGGAGAGGATGAGACGAAACCCTAACGAGAAGGGGAGGAGAGAACGAGTGGCGCACACGAACCTGATTGCGCTTCCAGCGAACGGAGGAGAGCGCGTCGACCATGCCCTGGACGCAGTCGAGCTGGCAGACGAGGTTCGGCACGTCGCCATCGCCGACGTCCCTTCCGGCCGGCGAGTTCATCGCCTTCCTCCTTTCCCTCCACCTTCAGTTCCCGGCCAAATCTCCGCGCTTCATAGTTTAAATCCCTTCTAATTGGGCCTTCAAGGCCCAGCTCCCTTCAAGGCCCAACCCATTGATCTTATACGATATTTATTTTTTCAATAATTATCACTGAGATTGCTGCGCGGTAAATCCATACACGATCCGTGCGCGACTCCCTGACCTACCGCTGCTATTGCCGCCCCATCTGGCGATAAACCCATGAGCGACCCGTGCGCACCCATGAGCGACCCGTGAGCGACTCCCTGACCTACCGCCGCTATCGCCGCCCCGTCCGGCTACCGCCGTCCGCTGTCTCGATCACGATCGACGCGCCACTCGCCGGTGCTCCTTCCGACGACGGATTCCGTTCTAATAGTAATTTGAATTCGACGAAATTTGATCAAAACAATCACCCCCCACTGTGTAGTTACTGTCGACAACAATCGGATCGGATTCCAACAGAATCGCCGTAAGAGACCGATCGAGGGTCCTTCCTCGATCGATCTTCGATCACGATTTGACCAAAAACGACACTACCATTGGCAATCCTATTTCTAACTAAATTTTATCAAATTTCGACCACTATTCGATCGAAATCTGATATCAGACAGAGCGCCAATAAGCGACACATCGATCGATGACCAACAATGACCGGACAACACGATGAGAAGGATAGCAACAGTGAATCACAAATGTAGCGCACGGATCGCAAATTCCTCATGGCACAACATAACATTTCTCTAATTATCACAATATTAAATTTAAACCATAAAAATTAAATAATTTTATTTTCAGAACTGAAGAGGAGGAATATGATCAGAGGAGAACGGTAAAGAAAAAGGAAGACATTATCGAAACCATTCCATTAAGGTGCATCTCAAGATCGAATTTTGATAAGATTTCTGGTAGAATTTACACCAAATAAAACACAGGCGCTGATCAAAATCGTAACTTGAAACGAGATTAGAACTACATGAACCATGTACAAGCACCAGTCACTAAGTTGCAAGCCGCAACGATGATCGGAGTTTATCTATCCACAAGGTAGAGAGATGCCTGAAGCTACGAGGAAGGAGGAGATTGAGACGATCTGAGACCAGAAGAACAAAAATCGTCGCAGAAATCACGGTGACGCCATCAAGCTGCGGCCTTCCGGGCCCTCTTCGCCGCGGGGGATTTGATCGACTTCGGCTGCTTGGGTTTCGGAGAAACCGCCAGCGACTTTGCCTTCTTCGCCGGAGCTCTTTTCGGCTTTGAGGAAGCCTTGGGAGCCTTCTTCGAAGGAGGCTCAGATGAAACCTTCTTTCTCTTCCTGGTCTCCCTCGGCTTCTTCTCAGGTTTCTTAGCAACCTTCTTCTTCTTCTTCTCGTCCTTCTTTCCCGTCTCCGACAGCTTGAACGAAGCCTTCACCTTCAAGAGTTTCCCTTTCGATGTGAAGTTCTTCAGCTGGACGGACAAAACCTTCTTATAGTTCGCCGGCAGCACTCCCCTGTGCTTCTCCTCCATGAACTTGGCGATCGCGTGGGGACTCGATCCGGTCTTTTCGTTCAAGGCCAAAATCGCCTCTTTGATCATCTACTCACACATTCGACACAGAACGCTCATCAAAACCCTCAAACATCCAATCGCATGCCAAAATCCCCAAAGTTCAGAACATTTGAATGTTTAACCTGGAAATAAGGAGGATGAGCGGGGGCGGCGGACTTGGAACCCTTGGGCTTCTTCTCCTTGGGGACCTTCGGCGCCCTTGCCTTCTTCTCCTTGGCCGGATCCTCCGCGGCGGTGAGCTCTGTAACCTCGACGACGGCCATGGCTTCTTCGATCGCTTAGCCCTTCCGCTCGATGAAGGAGGCTCTTTATCGTGGAAGGAAGGAGGAAGGGGGAAGTTTGTAAAGGAAGAAGGCTATTGGCGGAGAGAGCAGGCACACGGATCGAGGCCTTTTATTTATCATCGTGGCCGTCCAGGTGTACGGTGCGATTTGGTGAAGGGTGTAGATTTAGTCGAGGTCGTGTGTTTCTCGTAGAAGGCGATAACTGATAAGAATGGGGCCCGCCAATGGATTAAGGGGTGGACGCCACGTTGAAATTTTCAATTTTTTTAAATTTGATTTTGGACTAAAAAGTAGTAAATTTTAAAATTTTGATTCGATTTTCAATTTACATATTAATGTAATTAATAAAATTTAACTAAATTAATTGATGATTATATATAAATCTAATATATTTTAGTTGAATAGAGGAGAATATAGAAGAATTTTTTTAATTTAGTTAAATAATTAGATAATCAGATATAAAAATTTTTAGATTCGAATGTGAAAACAAGAATGATAAAATCTGATTCATATCCCATCCGAATATCTAATTAAATAATATATATATATATAATATTAAATTTTTTTAAAATTAAAAAATCAATGCTATTGCTAGATGGACGATTGGATATCCAATAAGAATGGAGAAGAGTATAAAAGGATTTTTTTAGACCCGATTAAATAATTAGGTAATTGGATATAGAAATTTTTTAATTTGAATAAGAAGGCTGATTTGATAAAATCTGATTCATATCCAATTTGAATACCTAATTAAATAATATACATAAGTGATACTTATTTTTTAAAATTCAACATCATGGTGTTGGATTTCAAAAATCAACACCACTTTAACATTAATTTTCAAATATACACTGATATTGAATTTCAAAATTCAATACCACAATTAGGATTTCAAATATCAACATCATAATGGTGTTGTGGTGCTAGTTGAATATAAGAATGAAAATGAATATTCAATTCTCCGATGTATATAGGGATGAAAATTAAATATCTGATAAGATAAGGATGAATTTAATAAATAGGAATGAGGACGGAAAATATTAATCCAACCCAAATCCGATCCATTATCATCCCTAAACTTTTAGAGGAAAGGTATATTAGAACCAAACTCCTAAGCATATAACCATAAGTAGAGAATTTGAAGTCCCCACCTTCCTTAAGTCTAACCATGGGACAGGAGAGACGCGAACATTAACATATTTTGCATCAATAAGTAGAGAATTTGAACCTACCTTAAATGTTTCATATACCCACAAACATCTAATTATCCAATTCAACTCCTTATCTATCAATGCATTAGTGTTTGTATAAAACATTACAAGGTATCGAAGTAGTCTACGTTCGCTTTTGATTCCTCACTAGTTTGATGATCAATGCCGCAAGAGATAAGAGAAAAGCCGATACTGCTAGAGATGGTGGTGGCACACCAAGTCCTCCTTGCTCCTTCCTTCTTTTACCCTTCATTTCCTTGGTCGACAATTCATCCTTCTTGCTCGTCTCAAGTTCTTGAATAAGTTGTTGTGGGAGACCTTTGTTATCCATTGCCTTATTGTTCGGTTCGTGAATTTGTTCTTTGTCTTCCTCTTTTATTCCTTGTGATTTACCCACATCTCTTTTCATATCTTCGTGTTTCTTATCTTCTTCTTCTTCTTCTTCTTCTTTATCTATATTTTGGGATATCTTGGGGCGGCCTAGAGTTTGATTTACTTCGGAAGTTACCCTTTCCTTGTCAATTTCTTGAGTCTCTCTTCCACCAACTTCGCCTTTCTCCATTTCCCTTCCCTTACCCTTCACTTCCTCCATTGGCAATTTATCAATAAGTTGTTGTGGGAGACCTTTTTCATATATTGGCTTATTGTCTAATTCATGTACTTGCTCTTCGTCTTCCTCTTTTATGTCATGTGATTCACCGACACTGCCTTTCTTATCTTCTTGTTTCTCTTGTTCTTCTTCTTGTTCCTTATCTATATTTTGAGATATCTTGGGTTGGTCGAGAGCTTGTTCTACTTCTGAAGTTTCTGAACTTTCATCTTCTTTTAATGGTTGGCCATTGTGTGTTTCCTCGATTTGTTGTTCTCCTTTCGGTTTGACACCAAATGAAGGGAGCAATTGTTCCCCGACATTCAGAGCTTCAATCTTCTTGTTTGACTCATCAACTTCTTCATTTTTAGTTTCTTCATCTCCTTCTTGATGAGTGTTGGTCACTAACCCATTTCGGTTTAATTCATCTTCGTCAACTAGAGCTTCATCTTCCTTACCGATTTCTTGAGTCCCTGTTTCATCGACTTCACCTTCGATGTTGATGGATTTGGGCATCAAAATCATTAGGATGGCATCCTCTTCATTGAAACAAACCTCAATCTGATCCAATGCCACACCGTTGGGGATACCGAATACCTTTTCGAAAGAATTGGTCTCGAGCTCGTTCTTCAACCGCAGTCTTCCTCCGATCGCCATATCCAAGGATGCTTTGTCTCCTACACCACTGATGCAAATCTCTTGCCTCACTTCATTTATTGATGTTTCAATCTTATCTTGCATATATCCTAAAACATCAATAAGAATTGAACATCATTATCATCATCAAGTCAAGTTAGTCATAACTAATCGAAACTTACGATATAGCTACTTCATGATACCTGGAAGATGTCCAAGAAGAACGAGCACAGTTTCACTCTCTACGGAGATAAAAGTGAGATCTCGAGCGGATCGTTTTACATTCACACCCAAGTCTATCTCCATACCATTGTTGAGTCTTCGGGATATGTTTTTTTCATGTTTGAATGTGATCATTAGCAAGGAACAATTAGATTTCTTCTTCTAGTTGGTTGAAGTGAATCTCTCTGGAACAAGAATGAAAAAAGAAAGAAAGATTAAGAGCGAAGAATAAACTTTTCTAAATTTATAAGCAAAGAAAGGTATTATTCTTTTGACAAAATGAAAAGAAGAATTGAATAGCACAAAGGAAGAAAGAAATGCAACCTTTATGTTGATTGGTAAGACCTTTCATACACTATCGAATTCGACCTTAAAATCACTAGTTTCATTGAAACAAACTAGATGTCAAACTTCACTAACAGGAAGATCAATTGAACTCGATCTCAATCGTTAGCCTTCATCTTAGTTACAATGATTGAGATCGAAAACATGCTTTTGTAGAGGGTCTCTCCATAGAAATCACATTAGAAAGGAAGTAAAAGCCATACTCTACCAACAAAAGGACCCATAGGATATGATCTTGGTAAGACCTTTCATACACTATCGAATTCGACCTTAAAATCACTATTTTCATTGAAACAAACTAGATGTCAAACTTCACTAACAGGAAGATCAATTGAACTTGATCTCAATCGTTAGCCTTCATCGTAGTTACAATGATTGAGATCGAAAACATGCTTTTGTAGAGGGTCTCTCCATAGAAATCACATTAGAAAGGAAGTAAAAGCCCTACTCTACCAACAAAAGGACCCATAGGATATGATCTTGGTAAGACCTTTCATACACTATCGAATTTGACCTTAAAATCACTATTTTCATTGAAACAAACTAGATGTCAAACTTCACTAACAGGAAGATCAATTGAACTCAATCTCAATCGTTAGCCTTCATCGTAGTTACAATGATTGAGATCGAAAACATGCTTTTGTAGAGGGTCTCTCCATAGAAATCACATTAGAAAGGAAGTAAAAGCCATACTCTACCAACAAAAGGACCCATAGGATATGATCTTAGTCACAATGACTATATCAAAATTGCTCAAATATCGGTCTACTACTATGTTCATAGCAGGCCTCTCCATAGGAATTGTGTGTGAAAGGAAGTAGGCACCATACTCTATTGAGAAAGGCCGATCGGGTTCAACCTCAGCCATCAAATTCAATCTTGGTGGCAATGGCCAAGATTGGAATTGAATAGCACAGAGGAAGAAAGAAATGCAGCCTTCATGTTGGTTGGTAAGACCTTTCATACACTCTTAAAATCACTATTTTCATTGAAACAAACTAGATGTCAAACTTCACTAACAGGAAGATCAATTGAACTCAATCTCAATCGTTAGCCTTCATCTTAGTTACAATGATTGAGATCGAAAACACGGTTTTGTAGAGGGTCTCTCCATAGAAATCACATTAGAAAGGAAGTAAAAGCCATACTCTACCAACAAAAGGACCCATAGGATATGATCTTAGTTACAATGACTATATCGAAATTGCTCAAATATCGGTCTACTACTATGTTCATAGCAGGCCTCTCCATAGGAATTGTGTGTGAAAGGAAGTAGGCATCATACTCTATCGAGAAAGGCCGATCGGGTTCAACCTCAGCCATCAAATTCAATCTTGGTGGCAATGGCCAAGATTGAAACTGCTCAAATAACCCTCTATAACTATTCTATTTCTCATACAAAATCACATTCAAAAGAGAAGTAGCATACCTTACCAACAGAAACACAGAGAGCCACTTCATGCTAAGGTGACTCCAGTGATGTCGGTGCCGTTGTCGCCGTCCTCCTCTTCACTGCAGCTCTGCTATGTATCTGTATATAGATTCATAGGATTAAATGGTTTTGGAGTCTTCTTCCACAGCACGCATTCCTGCCTTGAGAAGTGTAGAATTGTGATCCCCTGCCGTCACGGGCAATTCATCGAACACCTTGCGTGCACCCACCAAAAGAGGAGAAGTAGGTCAACCAGCAGATCTCGCGTCGTCGCCGTCCTCCGCCGTATTCTGCTTCTCCTCAATTGAACGCAGCTGATGCTTGTTCGAAGTGGGGAGAGTACTAACTCGAAAATCAAGCTGAAAATTTTCGGGCAAGTGTTAGGCCGGCGATGGCGACTTCTTTCACAGGCTAAACGCGCCGCCGTCGACAGCCGCAATCTGCCTCTTCGAGTCTACGCAATGTTGCAGTTTTCAGCATTCTTCTCTCCGATTCAGCCCCCAATCTCGGCTCAAGTTGCCACAAGACTACTCATTTCGATCGAATCGAACGCGAAATGAGGTCTGTAGACCGAGGATCGCCGCGTCTACGCCGACAAGGCGATCATCCCTCCCGGCGACGGCGACTTCTTTACAGGCTAAACGCCGCCGCCGTCGACAGCCGCAATCTGCCACTTGGAGTCTACGCAATGTTGCAGTTTTCCGCATTCTGCTCTCCGATTTAGCCCCTGATCTCGGTTCCAGTTGCCACAAGACTACTCATTTCGATCGAATCGAACACGAGATGAGATCTGTAGACCAAGGATCGCCGCGTCTACGCCGACAAGGCGATCATCCCTCCCGGCGATGGCGATTTCTTTACAAGCTAAACGCCGCCGCCGTCGACAGCCGCAATCTGCCACTTGGAGTCTACGCAATGTTGCAGTTTTCCACATTCTGCTCTCCGATTTAGCTCCCGATCTCGGTTCCAGTTGCCACAAGACTACTCATTTCGATCAATCGAACGCTAGATGAGGTCTGTAGACCAAGGATCGCCGCGTCTATGCCGACAAGGCGATCATCCCTCCCGGCGATGGCGACTTCTTTTACAGGCTAAACACCGCCGCCGTCGACAGTCGCAATATGCCACTTGGAGTCTTCGCAATGTTGCAGTTTTCCACATTCTGCTCTCCGATTTAGCCCCCGATCTCGGTTGCAGTTGCCACAAGACTACTCATTTCGATCGAATCGAACGCGAGATGAGGTCTGTAGACCAAGGATCGCCGCGTCTACGCCGACAAGGCGATCATCCCTCCCGGCGATGGCGACTTCTTTACAGGCTAAACGCCGCCGCAGTCGACAACCGCAATCTGCTCCGCGATTTAGTCCCCAAAATCTCCGTTCAAGTTACCACAAGACTACTCATTCGATCGAATCGAGCGCAAGATGAGATCCGCAGACCAAGGATGGCCGCGTCTACGCCGACGAGGCGACCATCCGGGTCGGCGATGGCGACAGCTTTAGAGGACTAAACGTCGCCGCCGTCGACAACGCAGTCTGCTCGCGCCGATATCCTATTAATCAATAAGATAAATTTATATTATAATAATTATAAATTATAATTATTTTAATATTATAATAATATAAATATTATTAAATAAAATAAATCTATATTGTATCGATTACGATTTTATAATTATTATAATATAATATTATTAAATAAATTAAATCTGTCTAATATTATATTTAATGCATGTGATGAAAAATAATAATATTAAATATTATATTTGAGGGTAACGTTATCCGAGCTGATGATGGGCGAACAAATCCCTTTTAATAGTCAAAATGTCTTTTAAAATAAATTAAAAATATTTAATTTCCTTTTCCACTCAATTTTAACAAAGCCAACAGAAAGGAGGCAGTATAATAAATGCCTGCAAATACTGCTAAGAATATTATTATTTTTTAATAATGCAATAGATTATTCTAATTTACGAATAAATTTGAAATATAATTTATACACATTTAAATTTAATCTTCAATTCGAACTCTAGTCTGATTAAGAACATTAATGAGATATATCTATAATCTATGAGTATGACGCAGAACCTGCGTCGTGATCAACTGCAATTTCTCGATTTACCTCCTCACAGATAGTCGTGGGACCGATCGTGTGGAACCGCTAAGATGGCGAATCCATCTTTTTGCAGAAGAGTATGACGCAGAAGAGGCAAGAGTTCAAATCCTAACGAAATCAGACAATATTCTCCTGCATCGTGATCAACTACAATTTCTCGATTTACCTCCTCACAAATAGACGTGGAACTGATCGTGTGGAGCCGCTAAGGTAGCGGATTCTATCTTTTACAGAATACTATGTGGCAAAGGAGCATTCAATAGAAGTCTCTGTCGCATGAATGTTTTAGATTCCTAGTAATGCAGTGTGGAAGAAGCCGTAGAATTGGTACTTCAATAGAAGGATGTCCCATTTCATCAGAAAAAAAAGAAATTTAAATTGTAAAAACTTATTTGATAAATATATAAAATTTATTTATTTTTTAATAAGACCAATTATTACAAATTTTTCAACTTATTTTCATTACTTGTGTTTTCTCAAATCAGTTCATTGAGCTACACAAATAAATTCATACATAATATTTATTTAACTTAACATAACCCTCCTCCTTTATTCCGACTTAGAACCAAGCCATGACGGAGTATTCACTGTCGATGAAATTAGATCATTAAGTAACAACAACAACCAAACTTTATATGGGATCAAATTAGATCATTAAGCAATAAAGATAAATCACTTAATCGACATTGTTTGTAAGTCAAGTAACGAAACCAAAATCAACAAACAAGAACATAAATTGATAGAGCATGATGAATGCCTTCTTATTTTCCTATTTTCCAAAGGAAAAAAATTGTTGCAATTGAAGCCTAGCAAATGGAAATCTCATGGAGGAGAGGTTGTGGGAATGTGATATCGAAATTCGAACAAAAAGTTTTAATATCAAGTTGATGTAGCACAAGGATATAACTATGAAGATTCAAGTGGTCTCTTTGTCCACAGGGATAAATGTTCTTCAAATATAATACAATGCATTCATATAAAAATACAATCTAGAGATGGATCAAGCAATTTTAAGTCATACCAAAAGCATAAAACAAGCATCAAAGGGAAGAAATGCTGAATAAAGTAGCAGAGATCAGCTGATAAATGCGTCGAGTCGACTGTTGCTTAGACGAGATAAACTAGAGATGAAAAAGAGGTAAACGAGCTACAGAAATAGGATTCAATCAGGTAAAACTCTAAAAGAGACTGGAAGTTTGCTAAGTTTCTTCACCTCTTTTGCCAGCACAGAATAGGAGGATGTTCCTCACTGGGATTTCTGAGTCTTCGATCTCGCAGGCCTAGAAGGCTTAATAACGTAACCGAGGAGGATAACTGCGACGGGGACAATGGTTCCCACGAAATATACACTCTGGTAGGATGCAAGAGTCTCCTTGAGGCTTAGAACCTACAGAACAAGGAAAATGTTGGATAAACATTTGCTACAGATGAAAGAAAACTCCAGGCATACAATTTCATGTTTCCCAAATGCAATAAAACTTAGACCAATGTTGATATTTTATTGGCACACACTCTTGATAATGAGATTTTACCAAAAGCGACCTAGTGTTCGTTTTTACCCCAAACCGGCTCAGCTTTTTTTTCCCCTTAAAGTACCCCTTAGATTTGTTATTTCCCTAAAAACCAAATCTGGTTAACAGCAAAAACTTATTTGCCTTGCAGTATGAAAATGGAGAGAAACTATTTGTGGGCATATGAAAGCTTGATATGTTCAATTAGCGGTATCTCAAAGCTCAAATTCAGGAGCACAAGTTGATATGTAAATCATCCTGAAGCCTGGAAAACTACCAGAAAATAGGCACAAGCTGATTTACACTATGAAAATACAAGCAAAATATTATTTAGGTCAGATAGAAGCGTTTTATATTTAACTAGAGGTATTTCAGAGTTCGAAATGGTGTCAGTGTGGTGATTTTGGCAACACAAGCTGATTTGTAAAACAATGGAATGCCACATAATGGCCACAAGCTGTGCAAATGGGCAAGAAAATATTTGGTTTTAGGGAAATAATAAATCTAGGATACTTTTGGAGGAAAAAAAAAAGCTCGATTGCTTTTTGGTTTAAAAACATACACTAGAACACCTTTTGGCCAAGTCTCATTGTTAAGGGTTTATTTAGGTAAAATGCTGTACGCCACCCACATTTGTTGTTCTCAATAATGGGGAAAAAAAGGGTCAACATCCATTGCTAGATTAAGCAAACATAATTCACTAGGGAAGGATACTCTACTGCAAGGGGAGCCTTGGCACAACGATAAAATTACTACCATGTGATCTTGTGATCACAAGTTCAAGTCGTAGAAATAGTCTCTTGCAATACAGTGTAAGATTGCATATAATAGATCCAATGTGGTCGGACCCTTCCTTGAGACCCCACATTGACAAGAGCTTCATGTACAAAACTGCCCTGTTTAAGGATACTCTATTGGCCAAGCATATTAAAGCTATAAACAGGACCAGATCGGATGAGCAGACACTATAATGGTTGTCAACCAAGAAATATTATTATGAACAAACATGAAAGAAGCTGTTCAACAACTAACCATGAAACCAATGCAGGAATAATTAAGGACAAGAAGAGTGTAGGCAAAGTTTGCAAGCGTGAACATCTTTCTCAGCAAAAAATTCTTTGCATTGACAGCTTGCTGCCATCTGTAGATCACTGTTTAATTCAAGGAAAGAGCAACATTAGAAAAAGATAACTTCAAGTAGTTAAATTTGTGGGCACGAGTATAATATGATAAGAGAGTAATAGATTTAGCTTTGGTAATTCTTTACCTCGTGAACCTGCAATCATCAATGCCGACTGAACGAAAAATATAATATAGCCCGGATATAATCCCTGAGTAGAATAGAGAGATATTATTAGTTATAAGAAAAAAATTTAACACATGATTGGTCTTCTTTTTGTGAATGTATTAACAGGAATGTTTGTGTTTATCCTGAAATAACAATTTTTGGATTTTGTTGGAATCAAAGGACTACCTTTAAGTGATCCATGATGTACATAGATATGACGATTAACTGCATATATGAACTACTATCCATCTCATTGGTTATTGGAAGTAAACTTGCACAAAGAATATACTTAAATCTGCATATCTTAAATATATTACATTGGTCCAAGGAAACTCTCTCTGTGAAAAATACTAAGCTAGAAATCAAATCAGGTTTTAATAAAGTTGCAGCAGGAAAGACAATACGGTATCGTTAAGTTGAGCAGAATCTTAAGAACAAATTTCATCAGTGGCTTACATGCCAAACAGCGCTAACTGTCTGTGTAGCCAGCAACTGAAAGAATCCAGGTTTCCTCCCTTTCTGAACTAGCCTTTCATACACATCTGCAACAACATAGCTTCTCAGATTGCATGCTTCACACAAATATCATTATTACCAAAGAAGATTTGATCATTATAAACTAGAAGTTTAAAAAAACTTAAGGTCGATAAAAAGAAAGAGTATCGTAACAAATTATAGAGTTGCAGATACTGAATGTTTCAAATCTGTCTTGGTTACAACCTATGTAAATGGAGTGGAGCTTGATTAACAGGCACATCTTTCCTTATGCAAATGGCGTGGAACTTGATTAGCTAGTCTTGTATATTTTAGCAGGATTATCCTTATGGAAAATTATACACTGGGATTTTCTAAGTCATGGAGCATTCTCTAAAATGATTACTGTTCTTTGGTTCATCCTCTAATCGAAAAACTAGTCATTTGCTTTTCAATTGTGAAATTGAAATATATGAATGGAAGCAACTTCTTCAAGCACACTGTCAACCATTTTCACAGCAAAGGAAAGCTATGTCTTTTGGATTATAGGATCTTCCTAGCAAGAATGATTGATGGAATCACATGGGTTTGTTTCCAGTTGTCTGGAAGCCAATTTGGCATCAACTCAACAATAGGATTCTTCATAATGATTGTACCATTGCTACAGCCTGTTTTCTCTGCATTGTAATGTGGGTTCTAGATGTAATGTCCTAATGTCTAGCAATAGTGTAACACTGCTTGAATGGATATGTAATCCAATCCCTCCAATCCTAGAAAACCTTTTATCTTATCCAGGCTAGTAACAGTTAAATTGAGCATTTTTGGCATTATGCAATGGCAATACATACACATTTGTCTATAACTAACCATCTAATTAAGACAGGAAAGTGTAAATCCAATGACCATAATAATCTCAAGGAGTTTCACATACGACAATGATTCTCTGGGCTTGACCATATGACACTACTGGATCAAATGTTTCACGACACTTGTTCATATGAGACTAACGGATGTAGTATATCCTAGCTTCAACAATAACAATTGTTAAAGCTCCTCAATCTCAACTATACTTGTGTACTTCAACAGTAACCTCATTAAAAAGTGTGCAGCGAAACAAATATATATGGTTTCATATGTGTTAACACAGGGAATGAACAATATCATGGATGTTTTTCATATTAACAACGATTATCCAGAGGCATTTAGGAGATAATATTCAGAACAAATTTTACAAGATGCCCCAATGAATAAGGTAGGCTATGAATATGGAAATGCATGGCAAATTCTATGCTTTTGAATATTTCAATAAACAAAAAGTATTGAATTCCATAAGAAACCAAAGTCTACAAACTTACAGTGACGTAGCCAAGTGCTGACTTGTATGTTCCATACTAGTGGCAATTGAACTGCACTTGTTGCAAACTCAACACCAAGAACATCAACATTTTTAGCACGATCCCAGAGTGGTCTAGGTGGAGAGGAATCTGACCATCCACTAAAACCCAAACCAGATATGATAATTGCTGCCTCTGAAATTGACCAGATAAAGTAGTACTTCCACCGGGCAGTAAAACCAGACATGTATTGGTAGAACAACCTTTGCCAGAAACCCCAGTCCTGATAAATGGGTTCATTGAACCGAGAAAGAGGAAACTTTGGTACCAATAGCAAGTATAAACCCATACAAATTGCAGCTTGCAGTAAAGCACGCAAGGTCGCACCAAGAGGTGATGGCAATCGGTTGTCATGGGAAGGAGCCCAGATCTTGCAAAAGTTCAAATATCATCGACTGGAAAACATAATCTAACAAAGGTACATTTTATCTCTGTCAGAATATATGAAGGAAAATGAAATATGTCCTCACCCCTATGCATTCTGTCCATGCAAGATAATCCTTCATTTCAAATACAGGCCCTGCAAAGTGGCTTCCACAGCAGAGACAATAACCAATATATTCAACCAAGGAAGGGCAACGTATTAGTCGGTATTTTTTTTGAGCCTCACTAACGCGTTCTTCCTTAAGTAGCCCATCACTATAATTCATTGCACATGAAATGACTTTAAGAGTTAGCACCATTAGAGCTCCTACAATGGAGAGTAGAGGTGTGTGATAAAGAAAAATAGATGATAAACACAATACTTTTCGTCAAAATCTATATAACAGACAAAACGTTAATACTCCAGAAAATATTAACAAAAAGATGACTAAGAACTTGATAATCATGATATTTTAATTCCATAGCTCGATTAGAATAGAATATAATAGAGAAGAAGAAACAAAAGGCAAAGCATGTGCCAAGTATCACAAAGTTCAGCAGGTTGTTAAAGATGGTACTGGAATTTCTTCCTAGATCTGTCATAGATAACAGTGTCCTTACCAGTATCAACAGTAGACAAGGTGGATTACAACACATAAAGGTTCAAGAGAAGGTTGAGAAGGAAGAGCTATAGGGGTAGCTACATTCAGACTTGGAAATTTTGGGTTATTCTTTGGCCATTCTCCATCTCTCGCCGTATTTTTTCTTTCTTTTTTCTATTTTATTTTATCCTAAATCCTAACTATGCCTAATACATAACAGTGTCATTTCCTTTTTTACTGTAAAAAGCTAAGTTGGTATATATGAATGTAAACACTAATTTGGTTTTTGAGTATCCCAGAATTTTTCTCTTAAAAAGATAAGAAGCGTGAACCTTGGTGATTCCTCTACCTGAAAAACTATGTCACTTCACATTTTCAATTAGTCATATAGTTATAGATACTAACAAATGTTATTTTTAGCTAGGAAATGTTACACCATTTACTCCAAAGGAAAATAAGAAGAAGGTAAAAAGAGCCCATCATCATAGTTTCCCGGCAATTACTGCTGCATGTGCTGTGAACTTTCTATATTGCAAGAAGGGATAACCAAACTTCAAAGTACACTTCCAGAGCAACAAAGCTTTTGATCAGTATTACAATTTTCAAGTGGATTAGCTTCTAATAGGTTAAATTTGCTTGCATTTATCATTGATAATCCCTGGACGTTGAAAAAAAAAAGCATAAACAAAGATATATGTCTGTTTCCTGTTTTTCATGAGAAAATAAGATTGGATGCATCTATCAATTCTCATCCGTACAAGAAAGGAGGTGCAGAATTGAGAGCATTTATTAGCATTCATGTTGGCATCTTATTTTAGGAAAACAACAATGTCAAAATAAAGTAAGCTCACAGTCCAAGGCACTGCCAGACTGACTGCAATAAGCTTCTTGTCTGCTATTGCATATAACATTTCGTTCATAGCTGAAAAGTTCCACATATATGGGTCTTATCTATCTCAAAAAAGAGACTATATTCACTCGAGGAAATTTCCCAATAAATGTTAGCCAAAGATGACCACACTCCTTAATGTTTAGAAAAATGAAGTTTTCAATTTGGATTTCCCTATAGCGTAAAGAGTAAAGAGTACTTATATAACATATGATTGATAAATGAAGCGTCAAACTAAAATCAAATGAGTAACTACCAGTTGCATCAATCCCTCCTTCCTTCCACGCATCGCCACTCATATAATATACATGGCTGCATGGAAATTGAGAAATAAATTAGCTAAAAAATCGAAAATTAATAATTCAGATCGTATTTCAATCTGGTGCCAAGACAAACACACAAAATAGTTTTCCCCCCTTTCTAGAAGATTGGTCAGAGGAGACTTTTCGTGAAATCAAATCTCAAACTCCCAATCATCCAAATTTCTATCAGTAATAACAAACAACAACAAAAAAACAGATCCAAAACCAAAATTGAGCACAGATCGAGAATAAATCGGCTTGAAAACCAACCATCCGATGAGGTAACCGAAGCCGGCGAAGAAGGTGATGACGCCGGCGTAGCGTCGGAAGAGAAGCATGGAGGAGTACCCCATAGCCATGGGGATGAGGAAGTGGAGATTGGAGGAGGCGCCGAACGAGAGGTAGGAGAGGACCGCCCCGGAGAATGCCGCGTAGAGGTGGCGCGGGAGCACCCCGGGAACCAGCCGCCATAAGAGGCTCACCGGAATGGTAGCCACGAAGCAAATAAGGAACCGGAGGACCGGGATGGATACCCCAATTGCCGCCGCCATGGTCGCCATCTCCACCGCCATGGTCGCCGGCCGACGAAGGAGAAGCAGAGGAACGGGAAGGGTTTCGTGGGCTTGACGAGACAGGCGAGTCACGCGAATCGTCGCAGCTTATCTACTAATCCTCTTTAGCAATAATGTTAAAACACCTCTAAAATTTTGGCAATTCTTAAAACTACCCTTTAATATTTTATTAATATTAAAATATTTTTTAAACATTTTAATATTATTATAATTTCTACTCTAATATATAATAAAATTATTTTAATATGATCAAATTTATTTTAAAATATTTATAATATTATTATTATTTTAAAGTGAAGCATTTTTAATCGAATAAAAGTTATTTTAATCGAATTTAAAATTTTTTGATCTTATATTAATATAAAAATACTTTATGTATAATAATTTTAATCAAATTAAATTTTAAAAAAATATTTAGTTCGTTAACTTTCACACGTTGTGTAGTTAGCTCGTATTTATTACATAATGTTAGAATAATAAATGATAATAAATTTTTTGCCCTTTTTATTGTATATTAAATTATATCTCTATGGACATTTTAATTATATTTTATCAACGAAATAAAAACTAACAAACATTATTAAAACCTTCATAAGTATTTTGACGCATACGTTAAAAAGTTAGATCACGTATTCGAATATATCGAAAACAACTTCTTATAATTTTAATTAAATTAAATTTTAAAAAATATTTAATCAATTAATTTCATGATGAAAAATATATTAATACACAGTGTTATTTTGATATTTTTCAAAAGATATTGGCACAGTCAAACCGATCAACTCATAATGAGGTGGATCAATCCATAAAAAAATCTATCATATAGCAAGATGGAATGAGCTGATCCACTAACTTAGTAGGTTAAAAAATCTCCAACCTAATCCAACTGAAAGTGGATTGCAGATTATACGGTTCAATATACAGAGCTTCTTAAAAAATTAAAAAAATATATTAAAAATTTTTAAATTTGGATTACAATTTAAACAAGTCAAATTAAAAATTTTAAATTTAAATTGTAATTTAAATAAATCAAGACCACTAGTTATTGAATTTTCTATTTTAATTTTAAATAAAAAAATTTTTTCTAACTACGCGGACTCAATCCCAATTCGCCACAGGCAATCCACATAGCCCGTGGGTCTAGGCGGATCAACCTATCTTAATTTATTTTAAAATAAATTGATAAAAAATTGTAATTTGAACCCTCAAATTGACAGCTTAGTAATAAGAGATAAGGATGACATTTGATATTTTTATTTATGACGCTAAAGTATCATGTCAATATTTATATGTATTTTTCAAATTTATCTAGTAATAATTATCATCTTTAAAATTAATTAAATTAGAAAAATTAAATATTTGAATTAATAAAAAAATTAAAAATCATTAAAAAATCATAAATGATAATAAATTTTTTGTCCTTGTCATAAATGATATTATTAAAACCTTAAAAGTATTTTGACAAATACGTTAAAAAGTCGATGTATTTGCATAGTTTTTCAAAAGTCAATTCTTATTTTCCATCGAATTTATTTAAAAATTGAATAACTAAATTATTGCTGCCCCTAGTGGAATATTCCCTGTTAACGTGCGTACCCAACTACCTGGACCACGTTATAACTGGCGATGAATTCGAAGTTTCTGCTCTCATTTACACCCCTGCGTCTTTATTAGAACTTGTAGTTGTTATGAGTTATGCAGGCACCTACTATAATGTATTAAAGTAAATCAACCCGGGACAATGGTGCAACGGTAAGATATCCGAATTATAACAATTTAGTCGGGGCAATGGTGCAATGGTAGGACATTCGGATTGGGACCTGTGGTTCGATCCTCAGCTACGGCGTATTTGTAGGAATTTTTCTTCAAATGGGGAACGCAATCAAAAGATGCTGGGCATTTGGATTAGCTCTGCGCTTCCCGATTTACCCTGATGGTCAGTGGGAAACTTCCGTGGGATCGGACCGGCCACCCACCCCCAGAAATGTGACTATTGGGATTATCATTTTTTTAAGTAAATCAATTTAATTTAAATTTAAAGTAAATCAATTTAATTTATTAAGGGTAAAAATAAAAAAAAATACTCTTTAATTTTTATCATCCCATCGCATGATCACTCCTATTTTTTTTCCAGGCCATTGAAAAATGACACAGTTTTTATAATTATTAATATTATTGAACAAGATAATTTCATGTTATAGTAACTGTTTCGGTTAATATATCGTGGATTGTGATTATAATGCTGATTTAAGGTTTAGATTTCAGTAAGTCACTCCGACGTTAAAGTTATGATTCAGCATGAGGAAGAAATTTTATGACTTGAGGAAATTAGGATAGATATGTGCACGTACCTGTATCCATGGGTATAGGTTTCTTTTTTTATAGTAGTTCTCCGAAATATTAATATCTGTTTAGGAAATATTATAAGATATTCGTTCCAGTTTCTTAGGAAGATTCCGAAATATTTATTTAAGAAATATTTTGAGATATTTTTCTTATTTTTTGGGTGAATCGGTTTTAAGATTTCTTAATATTAAAAATGAACCGGTCTTATGACTTTATCCTTGATGAAGTATCATCATCCGAGTGTATCAGTAACTATAAAATTGTAATTGTTATAAAATTACAATTTTATAATAGGTACAATACTATCATGTTCGTACAAATGCCTTTCGCCAGTTTTATTCCTTTCGTCAGTTTTATTTGCCCCTAGAGCATAGTTGAATTGGTTATGACGGAGCAAAATTGTTGAAGTGGCAAAGATTGAATCTCGACGAAACTGAGGTAATGTCCTCCTCCGTCGTGGCCAACTATAGTTTTTTAATTTATTTTCTTACAAATGATCGTAGGGATGATCGTATAGGGTCATTGGGATGACAGATTTTACTTTTTTACTAAAATATTTATACAAATGCACAATCAATTCAGAATTTAATACACAGGAGATAATAATATAAAAGAAAATATAGTTGTACAAAAGTAGTTAGTAGAGTTGGACAAGGAGAAAAAAAAATCGTCATCTAATAATAAAAGCTCCTTTCATTTTTATCCAATTGTTAAATATCAAATATTATCATATTAAAATAATTTTTATCTTTTAAATTTAATTAAAATTATTTTAAAATGGTTACTACAACGATTTTCTAGCAAATCGTTTATGTATAGAATAATTTTAAGAATATTTTTAATTAATATATTTTTATCTAAAAATTAAAAAAGGAAAATCCAAATAATCCGGCGTATGCGTACTTACTGCTGTAACAATACCACCTGATAAGGCGGCTTCATTATTTGACACGTGTTCTGGGTCCCATGCGTCCTATCCAGTAGAGTAAAAGCGACGGCAGAACGAGGAACACGTGATCTACACCGTGGCATCGGGTCAGTTCGGGTACCTCTACATTGTTTCGCTATTGAATGGTCGGGTCCCACCGTCGGCAGTTCCGTTACCTCGTCGGCAAAAATAAATAAAATCTTCGCAAATTTAATTAAAATTACTATAAAAATAATAATCTCTTTTTAAAAATAATTATAATGTAAAATAAAATTATCTTAATTTAATCATAAAATTATTAATTCTTAAAAATCATTTCGTGTAAAATTTAAAGTCAAACTACTGTATATTTTAATAACTTAGGTTAAAATTGCGACACGTTGATATAAAAACACATTTTTAATATGAATGCCACGTGGCATGTCTAATTTTTAAATATATTTCCATAATACTCAAAGAACTAGGGATATGCAAAATCAATATTAATATTCAAATTCAAGTTTTGAAAAAAAATATTCAAATTTGATTGATTTTTTATTTTTATATTTCTTATATTAAAAATTAAAGAAAAGGAGAGGGATCATCGGTGTTATCGCCCTTGACTCCATCTACCTGTGGAACGAAGTCTGAATATTTAAATTATATATATATATATAAAATTAAATAATAATATTATAGAAGTTCTAGTTAGGTGGACAACGCACAATCAACTTCAAAGTCATCAATGTTTAATGGTTCGATAGTGATCTTCAACTAAACAATATTCACACACAATTGATGCTACGAAAACCTAAATTAATTTTGATAACTTTTGTAAAAAAAAAAAAAAGATAAATCCCAGTTAACCTCATTGACTATCTCTGGAAGTGACCGATCCGGTTATTAGGTTAATGAAAGTTTCCCATCAGCCACCAAGATAAATCGGGAAATACACGCAGCGGCCAGCCCAGACGCCCAGTATCTTTTGATCGCGTTTCTCGTTTGGAGGAAAAGTCTACAAATACATCGTATCTGAGGATTAAATCATAAGTACCTAAGTGACAATCTATGTATCCTAACGCAGATAACTTTTGCAACAGATGCAAGAGGTACAAGAGTATGGATGACATGTGGCATGACCGACGGTCGTTAATATAGGCCTTGATTAGACGGAGCTCAAGTTAGGTTGATTTAACTCATGACGAGCTCGAACCGAGTCAGACCAGTTCTGTCGAATTTGTCTCATGGTGGGACTTCATCTAAGTCGGTCTGATTCACAAAGAACTCAGTGTAGATGAAGCTGGTTCACCCAAGTTCAATATGATCGAGTCTGTAACAAGTGTCTCTGAGTCATCTACTAAATAAGCCCAAGGAAAATCAAGAGTAGACAAAACGGAGTAGTTACAACTAGACCCGACCATGGTTCAGAACTGACGGTTCGATGGTTCAGAACTGCCGGTTCGACGGTTCAGAACCGCCGGTTCGACGGTTCAGAACCGCCGATTCGACGGTTCAGAACCGCCGATTCGACGGTTCATGGCAGGTCGACCCTTAACCTTAACCGCCCAAGACGGTTATGGTTCATGGTTCGGAACCGCCGGTTCACGGTTCGCGACGGTTCAAGATTATTATATTAAAAAATTTAAAATTTAAAATTTATATAAAAGAAATATTGAAAAAAGAGAGAAAAGTTGATATAGTTTAATGGTGTGTATTCCTTTCTCTGCTTCGATCCTCACTAACGACATGTAAATATAATTTTGAAATAAATATATAAATAAATTTATTGAATAAGTTTAATAAAAATGTTGTAGTATAGTGGTCTCTGTATCCATTTCTCATGCGGAACTCTTGGGTTTGATCCCCACCAATCGCGTACTATAATATATTTGAAATAATTATATTATATATAATATCGTATTGAAATTATGTATAAAAGTCATTGGGGTACAGTAGTGAGTGACTACGTCTTTGATCGGTGAGAATTACGTGTTCGTTCTCCATCAACGGGGTCTTAAAATTGACTTGAATTAAATAAATATAAATATAGTATATATATAATTATATTAATTTTATAAACAAAAAGCATTGTAGAACAGTGGTGAGTATATGCGCTTGTGTCCCGGGATCTCCAGCAACGACGTATTAAATTATAATTTAATTAAATAAAAATAAATATATTTTATATAAAAATGTATTGATAATATATACAAATGTATTAAAGTTAAAAAAAATCATAAAATTAAAAAAAAAAACCCAAACTGGCTGTTACTGTTGGAACCGGCGGTCCGCCGGTTCCAATGGGCTTGAACTGTAACCGGCCCGGCATCTAAGAGGCATCGATTAAAATTAATTCAAACTAAATTAATCATAATAAAATAAATCAAAATTTTTTAAATTAATTGAACCAATTAAATTTTTAAATAAAAAATAAATAAACACAACTGATAAGATATCAATTAATCTAATTAAAAATTAAATCAATCAATTTTTTAAATATTATGAAAAATTTATCAATTAAGATATGATAGATTCACTTAATTAAAATTTTATTAATTATTCTTTTATTTTAATTTATTCAATTTAATTTGAATAAAAAAATTTTAAAATCAAAATTGAATTAAATTAATTAATATAACTAATTTTTTAAAAAAATAAAAATAAAATTTTAAAATAATTAAAAATTTAAATTTATTCCGTTTAATCGAATTTTTATTCATCCCTAATAGTATAAATCAGAAAAAAATATACATAAAAAATTTAACTTCCCTATTTTTTCATCTCTTTATTTTTTTTATCTTGTTTTTCTTCCCGACCGACTTGAGCATCAGAAAGGTCATGCCAAGATACACCTTAACCTCTCTTTTAACCTCCTATTAATCTCCTTCAGAGAATTTGACTCGTCAAAAGTCGATCTGCCAAAAATTGACCCGCCAAAAGCTGACTCATTAGAAGCTAACTTGAGAAAAGAAAAAACAGATCCGACAAGAGTTAACTCATCCCTAGATCTCAGACTAGATGAGTACTCTAATAACTCAAGCATCTAGCTTCATACCTTCATGTGGCAAGTCCCTAGTCACGAAGGGATTCGAGAGTTTGAGCGGGTGCTCTAGAACTATACTCCCAAGTTCACCTTCGCCATCGCAAAATCTTAGTCGAGAGGTCAACATCATCATCCTCCTCCGGAGGTTAATCCCTCGCCACAAAGATGACTCACTGTGTAGTTGTTGCTGAATACAAATGAAGAAGTAGCATTGCCATCAAAACCACTGATAAAGTGAAGAAAGCATTAGTTATACGACTGATGAAGGCACAGAGTGACAGCTTGTGGAACAAACACTCGAAAAAAGGGTTCTTTAAAGCTAGCAAGATCAGTATGCCCACGTAGATATCCAACTACTTGTGTATAATCGATCATATTATTGTTCCGGTTGAGATCGTCTCCCGAATGAGTCACCAACCACCTGACTTGTAGGTTGACAGCCAAGTAGTACCAACGTGCAACAAAGGATAAGGATGATGAACTTTGACGCGCCCCCAAACTTTGCACAGCAAGAGAAAGAAGACGGTAAGAATGGAGGCTAGAGGTGTCCTGGCTCAGTGGCTCTGACGTTCAAGTCAGCTCCTTAACTAGAAAAGGAGAAGAAAAATATGGGGAGAATGAGCGTTTGTGAGTCTCTGTGTGCATACTTGTATTCGTTTGAAGAGGGAAAGATTTATAGACGTATATCTTATCTCAATTAAGGAGATTATTTCTGAGTGGAGATTTTATCAGAAGAGATGTCTCATCTGAGTAAGGAGAATATCCTATCGCTGCTGCAGTAATGAAAATTTTATCACCCATACCAATATGATATCAGATTGTGCTATCATGCTACATTAATGGGGTGATAAGTTACCGTATGATTGCATGCGTCTTTCTGGCGACAACCTGTCCAACTAAATAAGGGACTGAACAAAATGGAGTCGATTGAGAGTGGCATATGACACTAAGGGGGTGGAGCATGAGCGATAGAGAGAGCTCGAGCCTCAAGGCCAAGACAGAGTATGATACAATCGAGAGGAGACTCGGTGGAGTAGCTTGAACGCGGAGCTCGAAGGCGGATATCGAACTGGAGTTAAGCTTTCAGAGAGGTCGGACATGAGATCCCAAGCTGAACCGAATGCCGAATCGGATATAGAATCCCGACCTAAGCCGAATACTGAGTCGGAGTTCCTGAGTAAGAGACATGAGACCAAGCCATCCAGTCCTGGAGTCATGTCTCTTGTCTGACGTGTCGTCGAATCGGACCTACACCATTTCAACTGAAACTAATGTGTCTTTCAGTTAGAGCATCAGTAAACAAGCAAAACATGGTTCTGTAGTGGTTCTTTAGAGTACTACGCGCGACATGCCTCCATTACTTAGTCTCTGGAACAAGAGGTGGACATGGATAACTGGCAAAACGAAAAACCAAACCTATCGATACCAGAAAATAAGAACAGCCTATCAGTTTAGTACACAAATTATCAGTTTTGATTTTGTTTCAGTTTGATCCTGTCCAAACTGAAAATTTTTTGTTTGGTTTCGAATAACTGACCAAGTGAATGAAGAGCTAAGTAACACGACATAAGTTGTCATTGATATATGGAACATTTCGCAAAAATATAATGTTTTGCAAATGCAGCCTATAGAAATCATCAAAGGACACACGAAAGCTTTATACCCGTTATGGTCGTAAAGAGTGGGGTCGAACTTAGTCAAGTCCGAGAGTAGTTTATCGGACCCGATACAGCTTGACTCACGGAGCCCAAATCGAACCGAATTACCCAGAATGTGGACCTCCCCGAGTCGAGTTGTGTGGGCCGAGTCGGGGGAGTCGGGTCGGTATCTGAGGGAAGCCCTCCGCAGCGCGAGTCCGAATCCTCTCGCATGGGTTCCCCTCAACTCTCGAATCGACCAAGCCGACTCGAATCCTCAACGCGGAATCACCCTATTGAACCAAATCAAGTCGGCAGGGAGACGGATCTCCCGAACCGATTCGGCTCTATGTCAACTTTCTCGCCAATGTCCGATTCAGGTCCTCGACTCGGGATCATCCGCCCGAGCCGAATCAACTCCCTTCGACTCTTCTTGTCTTGACCCTGGGACCACTCCACCATCATACGGTTATGAATGCCCCCTTGCTACCTCTGCAACTAATCATGGTAATGCTCTGACAGATGTACGTGATAAGACCCTTCAGATACAAGTTAATGATGGGATATATACTCTGAATGTATCATGCCTTCTGACAAGTTCATACCGGTGAGAGGACACCAATCATACTCATGAGGTGACATGACTCCCCAGACTTATATATAAGGTTGGTTCTGTATTGGAGGAAGGTATGCAATCTCACAATTCTCGCTGTTCATCCTAGCTTTCTTCTTCCTCCTTCACGAACTAACTTAGACATCGGAGTGGTCATGTCAGGGCAACCCCTGGCCTTCCTTCTCACGATTGTTGTGAGCGCAGGTCCTAGAAGCTCCGCGATCCCTTTCTCGTCTGAGCTCGTCTAAGCGAGGTGCTGAGAAGAGTCGGCGCATCCAGAAGCGGATCTCAACAGGAACAATACCAATTCCAACTCTTCATACAGTTGAAATGATCTTTTAAAAACACATGGACGAACGAAGAGAAAGCGAGATATACAAAAAAAAAACCACAGAATAAATAACTCAGGCTGTATTGGTATTAAACTTTACAAATGAAATCCATGATGAAAACTCCGATAATATTTCGAGTTGAAGTACAATTGTATCCAGTTCGCCCCCGCGGGCTTGCTCACATGGCTAGCGCAGGGCAGTTTGCTACCATGAGGCATTGGGTTCGATTCCTGCGTGAATTAAAAAGCCCTCCCTTGCGCTAGCCATGATGAGAAAAAGGTCAAAATGAAGTACTCCCTCACACTTGTGGGGCCGGGACCATAAGGTGGCGGTTCCACCTTTTTGCTACCAAGAAGAGTATATTAACTTTGTGGATATCCTAAAGTAAAAGAAAGACTTAAGCCGAGTTTACTTCGAATTAGAAAGGGAAGGAAAGAAATCATCTAAGCAAACTAGCAGAATGGAAAAGAGTGAAAACAAAATAATAAATTTCTTTTCTTACATTGCCATCCTGCTTTCTCTCCTCCAAGTAAACGCAACCTTTACGCTCTGTTTGGGAAGAGGTTAGGGAAGGAGAGGGAAGGATAAATGAAGGAAAGGAGAATTTTAAACTTGTTTGGGATAGAGTGAGTTAAAGAGGAAAAGGGAAGAAAAAGATAAACTTCACCCTTGCATGCTCATAAATTATTATAATTTCTTACACTCTGATTTATAATGTAAGGAAGCGAAAGGACCAAAAAAATATTTTATTCTAATTTTATCCCTATTTTAAAATATTAATTCCTAAATTAACTCATTTGTTTAGGTATCTCATTTTTGCACCGTCGCTCCTCACACAACCCATGCCGTCACCGCTCAATGTTCAACCGCTCGTACTTCACGACGTCGGCGCCAATTCTCGTTGCAAATCTCTTCGAGGACAAAGCTCAAGAGGACAAAGACAGGTAACTCTAATCATCTTCTTCTTCTCTCCTCCTCCTCCTCCAAGCATGTTGTTGTCTATTTTAGGACCTTCCATATCCCAGCTTTTACATGCAATACTAATAGAATTTTTTTTACATGCATTGTCTTTTTTAAGAAGTGAGAATATTTTTATAACTTTATATATTTAACCTGTATTCCCCTCTCTTTCTTTCAAAACAAGGTAACACATGTTACCTTAAATCCCTTCCAAACAAGGAGAACATAAATACTTTACTTCTCCTCTCTTTCCTTTCTTTTCCATTCCTTCCCCTTTCGTTAATGAACCTTCTCTCACCTCATCCAAACAGAGCGTTAGATAGTGTTGGCAATACTTGAAATAAGAACATAAGATAACACAGCAAATGTACAAATTAAAGCAAAGGAAGCAAGTGAGACATTTACTTAGATTTAAGAGTAGGGGCAAAGTTCCATTGTCTCCATTAATTGGTTCATGTTATTAACAATGCCTAGGAAGAAACTGACATACAAATCAAACATCTGTTTTTCTTCATAAAAGAATCCTACAAACCCTGCCAAACAACAAAATTGTGCCAATGCATATCAGATAAAGTTTTTGCTTCATATTCTACTTCAAAAAACACTCCTTTCCCATGAACAAGCACAAACTAAAATTTGAACGAAATTAGGATCAAAATGGGGAAAGAAAAAGTTGAAATTCTCGTACCAGGTTCGAGCCAATGAAAGCATTGGGACGACAAAGCAAAGCGAATTTTTCCTCTTGAAAAGCTTCATTCCTCGAGAATTCTGGTCCCCCGGCCGGAAACTTTGCCTCCCAAACAAGGTCAGCCTACTGGGCGCCGCGGAAGGTGAGGCAGATCCTCGCCAGCATGCCGATCTACGCCAAGCATCCCTCCGGGAGATCCCCGAGTCCTCTCGCGCCGCCCATTCCCTCCCTAGAAACCTCGGCCCCATCGAGGAACATGAAAACAACCCTAACCTTAGCCGCGCATCCGAATCCTCCTGGCGGAAGGGAAAGGGGGAAGGGAGGGGAAGGGATGGAAAGGAAGGGCGCCGTGGAAATTCTACTTATCCTGACTTTTATTTTTCTGTGGATCATGGACCGTCGACCATCGACCATTGACCATCGACCGTGCTTACCTACTAGATCTTTCCACCCCTGCTAAAGTACTAAAGTTCCTTGAATTTGGTAACTAAGTTTCTAACTAGTAGGTAACGACACGGTCGATGATCGACGGCCCATGATCCACAGAAAAATAGGAGTCGAGATAAAATTATTGAGCGGACGGGCCGGGTCGTTACAATAAAAGTTACCAGATTTAAGGAACTTTAGTACTTTAGCCTGTAGGTCTAGAGTTTTAATCTAGGGAAAGCAAAAATCCATTGGGCAGGGGTCTAGTAGGTAACGACACGGTCGATGGTTCCTTGTTTGGGAGGAAGCGAAGGTTTAACGTAATATGTGTTATCTTGTTTGGGAGGAAAGGAAAGAGAATGAAAGTTAAATATATAAAATTATAAAAATATCTTTACTTTTTAAATAAATAAAAAAATATGTATAATTCATTAAATTAATATAAATTTTTTTTAATCAAAACTATTTTGTGAGACCAACTAAAATAAATATATATAATTTAAATAAAAAATTTAAAAAAGAATAAAATATAAAATCTATATACTTTGGTACGATAAAAGATAAATCGTATTTTTACATATATTTTTATAAAAATCTATTAGCGTAAGAAAGGAGTGAAAAGATTATGTAGAGAAATTTAAAAATTTTAAACCAAATAAATTATTTAAGAATTAGTATATTAAAACAGTAATAAAATTGGAATAAATGATATTTAAAGTTACATTTCCCTTCCTTATACCTCAAATTGGAATGTAAGTAAATCTCTCTTTTCATAAGTAAGGAAGGTGAAAACTTATCCTTTTTTACCCTTCCCTCCTCTTCGTTCACTTCTTTACAAATAAGATTCAAAGTTCCCTCTCCTTATTTACCCTTTCTTTCCCTTCGGCCTAACTGTGCCGGGAAGGGTAGTCTGGTAGAGGGCGAGGAATCGAGAGGAGAGGCTTGGCGGAGGACGGAAGATTGTAATTGAAATACTTGGAATTGAGAGGAAAGAGTGATTATAAATAAATTATTTATATAAATAAATTATTTATATTAATTAAAATATAATTTAATATTATTACCATATTGATTGTAATTAAAATATTTATATTATAACCGTTGTAATCTTATAATTACTATAATAATATAATATAAAAATAAAAATATTTATAAAAATAAAATATATTGAAACGGAATGGAGCGTTAAAAGGAAGTGCTCTTTAACGATTCTAATAAAAGAAATGATCTTAAGATTTTTGCCAAATAATTATTTAGAATCCCTTTCAAAAAATGATTGAAATATATTAACTTAAAATATATAAAATTAGTTAAAATTTAATATATAAAAAATATGAATCTTAATTACTTTATTAGTATATTTTTAAATTATTTGTTAGAATTAGCAAGTGCATGTAATTTTTCAGAGCTAATTTAATTTTTAATTAAATAAAATTTAAACTTAAATTTTATGTAAGATTTGGTGGGGGGGGGCTTAATTAATTTTACTTGTTTTGTTTTGAGGAGATGTAACATGTCTTAGACTACATTACAAGAATAGGTGATGGAAAATCAAGACGTGCTACTTCAACATCTTTAGCTTGATATACTATATATGAGAGGTATGAAATCGAAGGTGTTATCAAGGCATTATCCCGAATTTTGATTGGATTTTTTATAAGGTGTAGGTCCATGTGTATCAGTTTGTAGATCTCAAGCCACAGTAGCATCCAAGTTGCTGGTGGCTCTGTTCCTGACAAGGGCGGAGCCACGTTTTACTTTACCCGGGCTATAGCCCGGGTGCTCCACGGTGAAACAGTTTAAATTTACGTAAGAAATTTTTTTTTTAAAGAAAATAGAAGAGCCAGCCCAGGTAAAATAACTCAGAGCTCGTCGGCATAGCCCACCGTCGGAGATCAGCCCGGGTAAATCACCCGGGCTGGCTCCGCCATTGGTTCCTGAGATGAAATTGATTTTGTGGTCCATGGTGCTTTGTATGGCCCGTAGATGTGCATGCAAGTGTTGTGATGTGTGAACATGTGGGATTATGATGTCTTGATGTAAGTGGTGTCATTGATTTGATGTAATTTCTTGTGTGATAGGTCATGTGTATGCTCAACAGCTAGTATTGTCTGGGTTATGATATCGGTCTTTTGAATATACATTTGAGAGGTCTAACCTCTCTTATTTGATCTATATTTGAACTATTTTTCAAAAAAAAAAAACTTAATCAATTTATTAAACCTAATAAATAAAATTGAAAATGATAGTTAATAAACATAAACTATGAACTCGATGAATAATACAAATAATATCTAAAAATAAAATTTATGAATTATATCTATCGTTTTTATTAATTAATAAATTTTAAACTATCTAATTAAAAGTTAAATAACATCTAAAGCAACTTAACTTGACTCAATACTACACTTGATCTTAGCTTGAAAATTTAGGAAAAAGATAAGCTTCTTTACATATTGAACATTCTTTTAAAAGATTTCAATTGCACTAGAGAAGTAGCAATGTGGGATTAAAGTTTTATGACCTTGCCACACAAGGTCATTGTGGCGTTAAATGAACTGATCAAGTTAGGCATGACACAAGTCTATTAGACCTACTTATGTGTTATGTTGGCCCGAGACCGATCGTGTTGGGCCCGTGGCCGATCGTCCCTTCTCATTTAGAGTTCTTTGTTGCGATATCTCACTTTAGGCTTTGTTGATCAAGGTAGTGGAGTGGTCACCTGTGTCTTGCAACCAAAAGTGTGACAGTGGCTAAACGCCATGGACCTATCGAGCATATTGTTGCCCTAATTCAGCCAAATGTCATCATTTCATTTCATCGTTCTTTCTTTCTTCTTTCGTTCATTTCGTCGTAAACCAAGCTAGCCAAGGTTCATTCTTTTAGTATTCATCCTTCGGGGTAAATAGAGCATTAGAATTTAAGGTTAAAGAGTTGTTATTTTTATATAAATTTGAGGCAAATTTATAATAATTTATTATATTAATTTTATTTAACCTAATTTAGTGATTTTTAGGTTCCCATGAGAAGAGGACAATGGCCCTAGTTTGCATGGGCATGAGTTGACACGTGGCATATTTGACTGATATTTGTGATTAATTAATGGGAAAATTTTGATGTCACTCCTAATTTATCTTATTTTTCAAAAATGCTCCTTAAAACTCTATGAACCCTAAAATTTTCAAATACAATATTTAAGCAAGGGCAAAAATCAAATGGTGAGCATCTCATTTTTAATTAAAATTAAATGGACATTTCTTCAATAATTTTATCCCGAAAATACTTCTTAACTCAACGTTGTTATAGCAGCTATTAGTAATTACTATAATGTATAGAAGCTATCAAATAGCTGCTATAATGTATAGAAGTTACTCAATAGCTGTTACAATTTATTTAAAATAAATTTATGATTTAGTATTTATATCGTATAGAAACTATCCAGTAACTGCTACAATAGAATTTATCTTGAAAATATCCTTTGCCCAACGCTATTATAGCAGCTATTGGTAGCTTCTACAACTTGTAGAATCTACTCAGTAGCTCTATAAAACAGTTATAAAAGATAGTATATAGCTCTTACAATCCTAACTTCTAAACTCATTTTAAATAAATTGTAACAGCTACTGAGTAGTTTCTATATCTTATAACAGTTATTTAATAATTTCTTCATAGTATAAATCATAAACTCACCCTAAATACGTTATATCAGTTGCTGAGTGACTTTTACATATTGTAATAGTTATTAAGTAGCTTTTACACATCGTAGTAGCTACCAATAACTGCTATAATAACGTTGGATAAAAGATATTTTTAAAATAAAATCATTGGGTGACCAGTGTATGGCCTGTTAGTGAATCGCAAGGTTTGAACATTTAGATGATTTTAAAATTGTAAACACCAAAAGAAACATTAAAGTAGTACGAGCTAGTTAGACTTGACCAGGTCCCACCTAATCACATGGCTCTAGTCACCTCCCCCATTTATCATTATTCGAATCTTGACCGGTCGATCGAGCCAAACTAGAGGCCAACCAAAAGGGCCAGGACCACCCTTCCCTCACACCTAGCACTTGCTTGCCTTTCGACAAAACTAATAATTCATTCGCCAATCTTTTCTACGGGGAGACAACGACTTACAATATAATGCACATATCTCGTCTAGTGATGAGTTCGATTGGGTAGAATCATATTACGCGATGTAGGAATCGATCGTGTCGTTAGTGATTCCATTCCAATGTTTGAGTTCGTGAAACCGAGTGTAATTCACTACTAAGAACTATTCTTCTCATTACACTTGTTTCGTACTTTTAAATTAAAGCACGAAAGCTTGCCTACATCTAAAGGACTTTCGACCAAAAGTTAGAGGTTCGGGTTCGCGTATATAGTTGAACCGAGTGGTCGATAGATTATGTGGACCAATTTGGCTAAAGGAAACAATCAAGATGGTTGACGAAACCGAATAAATCGACTGACCTAGGTGTATTAGACTTACTAGACAAAACTCGATAAATTGGCTCAACAAACCTAATTATAGACTTAACCCTCCTTCCTTAATTGATTTGAGCCTAATCAATCTAGGCTCGATTAGATTAATGGTCTCGCCGATATCTAGTTACTTCGATAACCTTAATCAACACAATTAGTATAATTAGTGCAAGGTGACCAATTAACACATTTGGTTCAACATGTTAAACCAACTCGATCTACTCATTATCTTTGCTTGATTTGCTTGCGCAAGCTAGGTGGCTGGCTCATCTCCATCAATCCTTCCGGCACAAACGACCCAACTTGCTCGACCGACCTCCTACTCGTCCTAACCGCCTACCTCACTATTCAACTCCTAAGCTAACCTATCCACTTGGCCAACCTAATTTGCACGGCTAACCGATCGAGCTCAATCGAGCCACCCTATCAACTCGTCCACTCATCTCATCTATCATCTTTTAGTTCAGAAATGATAACCCAATGACCACCATCATACCTAATATCTCTTAAACATATCAAACAAATGGTGTAAAATGAATTTAATAGATCAACTATTCTTTTCTTTTGAAGAATTTCACTTTCGACTATCCAAATAGAAAAAATAAATATATCCCTTTTTCTTCTCAAAAAAATAGTATTCACGAGTGTAGTTGAGTTAGTATTCGAGTGGTAGAATTGTCACACAGGAGTAAAGTTCGAATCATCTGGGGTTCATTTCCTTAGGGAATAAGTTCCTCACACCGAAGAGGTGGTTCGGTTCAATGATTTGCCCCCCTCCTCACTACCTCCTTTAAAAACCCCTCTTAGGCCTTTAGCCCCCCTCCAACCTAAGCACAGTCTTACATACACGTACTACTTCTTCTTCGTCCTCATTCATTGTTATCGATGAAGGTGATTATCGATTTTCTATCGATTTCTCCAACCATTTTTGCATTAACAATCACATAAATTTCATGAACAGATCTTATTCGATTGGATGCATCGCAAGTTGCACCCTGTCGTCGCCGAATACTCCCAAGTCCCTCAAAGAAAAGGTTCATTTCTCGTCCCCTCGTGCATCCTACTTATTCGGTATCACGATATATATCGATCGACTTGTTGTAGATGAAGAGGATGAGAAGATAGAGGGAATGGTGGTGGAGGAGCAGGAAGCTCTCCTCCTCCACGACATGCTCCATGGCATTCTCTCCATAGGCACACTCGGGCAATTTGAAGATCCCTTCCTTCATGATCTACCCCACGATATCGAAGAACCAATTCAACCGATATCGAAGAAAGAGCAACAAGAAGAAGTAGCCACACCGGTCATACAACCAGTGCAGCCGATGAATAAGAAAGGAGAAGCCAAAGGAAATCAAAAGGTGGCAACACTTATCGAAGTAGAGGCTAAGTTGTTGCGAGAAGATTGGCCTTTGCTGAGGGAAGACAAAGAGAGAGGAGAGCGCAAGAGGACGACTCTGGCTGACCTCTTCGCGGCCGATCCGATTGTGAAGGAGGAGCACAAAGGAAGCAAGAACAATAGCACCAAGGGATTGCACCATGTTAAGAAGAAGAAGACACGAGACACTATCAAAGCCTGCACGAACAGCAGTAACAAGAACAACAAGCTACAGAAAGTATTTTTATATTTATTTAATTATATAATTATTATTTTTAGATTATTTGCGATTTAATTTTAATTAATTACTCGTGTTTCTTTGGGTGGATTGTGAGAAGCTGATGACGAGAATGCTGAAGAAGAAGATTCATCCAGAGAATATTAATATGGAAACAGAAGCCTGCACGAACAGCAGTAACAAGAACAACAAGCTACAGAAAGTATTTTTTATATTTATTTAATCATATAATTGTGATTTTTTAGATTATTTGGCATTTAATTTTGATTAATTACTCATGTTTCTTTGGGTGGATTGTGAGAAGCTGATGACGAGCATGCTGAAGAAGAAGATTCACCCAGAGAATATTAATATGGCAACCGAGGCAGATGTCCAAAGGAGCAGCTCCATTTACTGGTAATTAACCATATATTTTGTTCGGTATTTTAGTTAACCGCATAAGTAAATTTCGATATTACTCAAATCACGTATCATATTCCCAAAATTTTCCTCCTTTTTTCTATAAGTCGATTAGTATATTTTGTCTAAAATTGATTGATAAATTTAAAGAATTTTGAGAATCTCTCTTTAATATATTTATGTTCTCATAAATTTAAATTTGATAGATTAAATTAAGAAAAATAAATTAAATTGATAGTATATTTTAAAATTTTTATTCTATTAATTTAAAATTTTATTGTTCGCTATCAATTTCAAATAAATGTTAAAGAAATTTTTAAAAGTATATTAATTTTGATTTAGAATGAATATGAAATTCTCTAAGTTGTTTAATTTCGGATGAAACTGATGTTTTAAAATATAATATTTGATTTAGATATTATGAAAATGTTATAAAATGTTATATTTTATTTAATATATAAGAAAATTAATTTAAATATTAATAAATATTATAACTTATTTTTTAATATTTTTGAAAAAAAGATTATATTTTCCTGACAAGTTTGAAATATATTGTCGGATATGAACGGAGGAGAGAGAGAGAGAGAGTGGGGCCGGGGAATGGTGCTTGGCATTGGATTCCGTTATGGGCCACCACATGAAAGATTCTAACCAAAACTTAATTAGTGTGATTAATGTTTTTAATCCAAATTTAATCTGTTTTTAATGTTTTAATTGCAGATATGGAGCCATTATTTTGGCTACGGAAGTTGCAATTTGGTGTGTTTTATTGCAGTTACGAAGCAATGTGTAATAAACTCGTCTTAATTATCATTCCGTACGTGTATGTTTTGCTTAATTATAAGGCAATTAATAAATTTTATTAAGATTTATGTTTTTTTATAGTTTTAATTAATTATGTTTAATTCCCTATCATATAAACACTAGAGGGGGGCAACTACCTGTTCAAGGTTGCCAATGTTGGACCGAACACAACATGTATACTTCTCCGAGTTCAACCGGGAAGGGACCGGCCGGTCGACCGACACAACAAGTACCGGCCTCGCGATATCTCTTGCTCACAATGCCACATGCATCACCAAAGAACTGGCTTGACCTAACTGGTTGATCTTGGGTTACATTGATAGCCTCAACTATCGATATTCATTTCCCTTCACAAGAAGGTATTTGCGATCTAAAGGCCGAAGAACAAGCCTTAGAATTTGAAAGTCGAGCACGAAACATCACCGACGCGAGCAATTCAAGTAAACAATCAACAAGACCATAAGAAGTTCATCTGCTAAGACAAGTAATTCCATTCGGGGAACAAAGTCTCTTCTAAAGGATTGCAACACTCAAGTAGTCTCCAATCTTCAAAACATGCAAACAACCGAAAACAGATTAGCAATGAAGAAAGTCAGTGATTCGAACACTTTGCCGAATGAACCAACAAACCTGAAAGCCAAGTTCGGCGAGAGTCTTTGCATCGTCCAGTCGCCTGCCATTCCCGTGGGAATAGGTCATGCCCACCTTCGATGGCGAAAACGAAAACAAGTACGAACAATTCAAGATGTATCTATTGAATCAACGAGACATGTTTCAGGATAACAAAAGGAAGATGGAGAGATTTTCCTGACCGGTCGCACCACGAAACGGCCATTTTTATCTGGGTAGACGAACGCAAATGAGAGCTTGGCATCTCTTTTCCTTGCTTCTTGAGAAACCTCCTTGACCTATTAAGTGATAGCCAAATTGATCAAACTGTTTAAGTTTCTGACTAAGAATCAATAACCAGATCAAATAGTGAAAAATTCACTACAAGGTCAGTAAGTTCTCGGAGATTCGCATCCCTCCATGTATAAATCTGGACCTCATCTTTTGGTTCTTTTCCTCGCGCAGCAAAATCTTCTGCCGGATGGTGGCCACCACTCTGCCAGAACCATTTGCACATTACAAAACGCTCATCAGAGAGATTGGCAAGAAAATTTTTCATTGTGTGAATCTTAAATGGATGGACAAAAGTAAAATGTATGCCTTCTAATACATACTATACATACATATATACGCACAAATGTTCACGTACCTTCGTGAATACTCGAAGTAAAAGAGGGCATGTCTGCAATGAATAAAATGGGAGGAAATCTTAGTTGAACAGTGGCACAAACATAAAACTTGGATATGAATAGAAAGATCAAATGTATTAGTATCAAACAATTTAATAATAAATGAGGTCCAACGATCGATAAAATTTGCAAATTCGTAGATATATTTTTTTGGTGGCAAATGTTATGTTGATACATGAAGGATAATCTTGTTAGTATAATTTCCCTGAGCCATCAACATTGAAGAAATCCTGATCAACTAGAAGGGGTTATACCTTCTCACGGTCCACAGGCTCTCGTAGGCGAGCTATTGAAGGAGGACCTCTGGGTGGTGGAGGAAGTGCAGGTCTGCCTTGCCGATTCTGGCCTTCAACAACTCCAGACATATTTAAATTTCTAAAAAACTTAGAAGAAAAGGTTAAAATGCATAAAGATGCAAATCTTCAGAGGAAAGCTTACGTGAAAATGATAGATGTAATAATAACATCAACAGGGTGACAAATGTAGCTCTGTTTTCCAATGAAATTTTCGGGACTTAACAAATAAATAAGTCATTCTTGAATATAGGATTATGGAAAATGAGAAAGCAAGTGGCAAAGTAATGAAAGATAGTCAGTGTTCTCAAACTAAACAAGATGAGAAAGGAGTGTCGGGTTGTATCCTCCAGAGAAATAATCACAAAGTATAGATCAGAATCCAAATGAGTCATCAAACAAGAATGGCTAATTTGGTGTTGAAAACATAGCATTAATGTTATGGTTTCCACTTCCTCAAACCCATACTTGTTATGCATACATAAATGCCAGTAAAGACATGGAACACATATCTCCATGTTCCACAAAACAATAACTAAATAAGAGATTGCCTGATTGGACCAGAAACATTCAATGGAAACCTATAGTTGGTGTGGAAAAAAAAAAAACTTGGCCAAAGCTTGTGTCACAAGTTGTGATTACCTTAAACACACAATAGCATGCACTTAATGTTAGATGCAAAGCAACCTACTGATGACAACTTTCATATGAAGACTAGAGTATCAAGTATTGTACTTCAAGCGTGTAAAATGATATCCTACTTCATGATTGCTATCTAGTTTTATTGGAAAGAATTACAATGCATGATATAGAAGATATGTTACAACAATAATATTTAAATGCACTATCGGACCACAATTAGTTATTCAGGATAAAATAGTGGAGTATGGCATAAGGATGATGGGGAATGGGAAAGGATGCATTTGAATTTTAGATACGATAATTGTTCTTTCAAATATCAAGCTAATGTATAGAGCATACACAAGTATGGTTATATAGCGACGTTGATATCGATCAAATATTCCAGTTACATAGGCATATTGAGACTAAAAAGGATGATGCTCGTAAGACAGATACTCAGAATAACAGAGACTTTGAAATATAACAGTGTTCTCTATTAAAAAATAAAATGTGGGAGAATTCATTTTCATTTATTGCGATCATACATGTGGATGGTGCATGGTGTCATTAATTAGATTCATCTCATGAGGATGTTGTACATTTTACACATAATAGATCAAGAAAACCTGATGGTGCATCTGAATTTTTTTCAGGGTCCTTGTAAATGAGTATGAATATACCATCTATCTTTGGCTCCGAGCCCGACAATCAGCACCTGAAAAAGGTTTGCTACCTATTTTCCTAGTTCCAATGCACGGTCTAGATTGTTGAAGTTGTTGCTCCAGATGCTACTGCAGTTTTTTGCCCCTGCAACTTTTTTTGCCTCATTTGCAGGGTCGCCACCGGCCACAAGAGCTGCTGACCAACTACTGTTCCTGCTCCAGAGCAAGAACTTTAGTTTGTCATGACCACATGGGTTGAGTCCGAGTATTTCATATCACCATGCCATCATACATTGTTTAGGTGTATATACCTCCCTTTACAAAGCCCCAGTATCTGCCATGCCATGCCACTCCCTCAAACTCCCAGTATATACCCCCTTTACATTTATTAATAGGTCATGCTTCCTTCCTATGGTTGGTTTCTAGATGGAGGGCGTTCAAGAGGTCACCCCATGAGCCACAGGCAAACCTCTTTCCTTCAAATGTCAATTGTGTATTCTAGAGCGAACCATTTCTTCCAAGTCGAACTTCTATTTAAGCCCAACTCTGATCCAAATTGGTCCCTTTTTGAGCTTCAGAACCCTCGCACCTTCACATGTGAGCAAAACTATCATCTTTGTTGAGTGACAGCAGTAACATAGCTAAAAACACTAAATCTTCCACCAAAATGACCCTTCTCAATGCTTTCTAATAACAGTAACAACAAGAACACACAAAAACCAAAGTGCATTCCAGGTCATAGCAAATAACATTTTCAGATAGAACAGTATCCACATTAAACATTCCAATCTGCAGTTGATTAGTTCAACTCCAAAAGCACAGAGGAGCTGAGAGAGGGAAAGAGAGGAGAACAAACTGCGACCGCGTCATCCGGCGAGTTTGTGATGGGGAAAATTTCTAGTGGATAAAAAGAAGGTACCTGTGCTGATGCGGATGCACGGTCGAATATGGATGGCGATCGATCGCCGGCGGTAGGATCGCAGCGGCGACGACCAACGCGACGAAGGCGCTAGGGCACGCGTGAGATGTCGCGAGTCTTCGAGAAAGCAACAACACAGTCGACTCAGCGCACTCTTGAACCGGACGAGTTGGGCCGGCCCAATAAGTGAAAATGAGCCCAATTACCCATTGGTGGGTAAATATTCACTTAGACCCCTTCTAATTAAGAATTTATAGAATTCTTTCTATACTTATGAAGTTGTCTAAATATTCAAAAGTATTATTTTGAACATTAGTCGATTGCTATATTTCTCATTTATCTTCTTGTTGAAAGAGCACTAGTTCTACTTTTGTTTGAGTTATCGGTAAAACTAAGCTCTTCCTTTGACTCCATTCGTGTGGCTCTCTTCAAGCACTCCACGACTTTGTCCATCGTTGGACGCTCTTTAGGGTTCTCAATTTTGGATCTATGATCATGCTAAACTATCTAGTTTCCACCGGAAACTCCTTCACCCATTCCAACAACTTCTACTTGTTCGGTAATCTCTTTTGCTCTAGTGATTACCTACCCATGAGCATTTCAAATAGGACTACTCCGAAACTCCAACATCGCTCTTAGTCATGAGATGACCCGTCTCTATGTAATCTGGAGTCGCATATCCATAAGTCCCTACCACCTATGGAGCGAGAACGATAAATAATACCATCGTGGTGTGCCCTTTCAAGCTTTCAAAAACTACTAAAAAGAATGCACATCGTGGTAGACACATAAGTTTTTCCCGTCAATCGTCCATCAGGACTCATCTGTGCTTCCTAACTTATTCTGATGGTCGATGAAAAATTTTCGTCGGACCAAACCGATCAACTCCATGATTAGTCGGATCAGAAGATTTGAAGGATAAATAAAAATAGATAAATGGGGCAAAACGATTAAATTTTACTTCATTTTGATGCTTGAATGAACACCGAAGGGTTCATTTGTAAGCATGCCATAAAATTTGACAGAAAATCAAAAGGGTACCCTAATTATCCATATTGTCAAAAATACACTCTGCTTTCAAAAATTATCAAAATAATACTCATCCCTAATTTGATGCTTGAAATATACTTTTGTACTCTACAAAGTTGTTCTAAGATTGTGCAACTTTTTAATTTGATATCCAAAATATCCTTTTGTTAAAGTTATTCATGTCCTCAAAACTTTAACAAAAGATAGAATCTGTCACCTCAACGGTCTCATACGATCAGCCTCACAAATCCTTAGATGAAGGTAAGCTCTTTTATGCGCACACATAAGCTCTTCTTCTTTTCTCTCATCTCTCAACTTAATGCTGACTTGACCGAGTCATGTCGGTCATCATCGACGTCCGTGTCAGAGATGACTCGGATGGTAACAAGCAAGGACTCTACTGGTCGAGGAATTCACGGGGCAGGAGGTGCGGCCGCGGCGCGACATCAACTTCATTAGTCAAATTGTGTTCATGCTACTTGTGCTTCAGATTTTTTGAATGAGTGATAGCTCTATTCATAGGTACAGACAAATTTGTTTGGCATTTAAAACGTTTTATGGGGCCTGCATTTCAATAATGCTCTCTTTTCCTACAGATTTAAAGCTTACTAAAAATCTTTTGCCATTCATGTTGCTTTTATTTATTTATTTATTTATTAATAGTTGGAGTCTCGATACAATAATAAAATTATTATCGTGTAATCTATAAATCATGAATTTGAGTCTAATTCAAAAAGTATATACACTAGACTCTTTTTCTAAATCTCTTATTAATAAAAATTTTATGCATCAAACTATCTAGCTAAGAGAGTAAAAGTTATCCTAGGGACATATTTGATATTTGGTTACGACGAAACAAAGTTACTGAAATGGATAAAGGTCAAATCTTGACGAAGCCAAGGCAATGTCCTCCTCCGTCGTGGTCAACTATATTTTTACGATTTACCTCCTCACAGATGATCGATCGTGAAACCGATCGTGTGGGGCCGTTGGGATAGCAGATTCCACCTTTTGTTGAAATGGGAGAGTAAAGGTTGATTGTAGATCTCAATCACGATTTGGAACCGATAGTTCGACAATTTCTAACTGATCGATTCTTAATCTTAACAGTCTAAGACAGTTACGATTCACGATTTGTTGCCATTCAAAATTATTATATTAAAAATTTAAATTTATAAATTCATAAAATTATTTACAATTGTTGGACCATGATATATTAAAAATAATCATATAATAAAGAAATTTATTAAATAATTAATTAACGCATGAAATTATTTATCCATGAAAGATTATAAATAAGCACCTCTCTTGGGTGATAGTCGGCAAACAGATTCTCTTCGTTGCTTGCTTTTCATTTGAGTTTTGTGGCAGATTTTTCTTGTCATTCATGTAGCCACCATTATTGCAATTAAGGGTTATGAACTGCCATGACTTCTTGGATTTATATGTGAGATCGAATCGTCACTATGTGAGATTGGACCGTCAATCTAAGTCTAGTTGACCCGGTTACGGGCCCAGATCGGGTCCGATTAAGACTCGGCCCCTGATTAGGTCTAGTTGATAGTCGACAAAATCATGATAGATTCTTTTTGTTGCTTACTTTTCTTTTGATTTTTGTGGCAGATTTTTCCAGTTAATCATGTAGCCACCATTATTGCAATTAAGGGTTAGCAATTGCCATGACTTATCGGATTTGCACATGAGATCGGACTATCAACCTCGAGTAGGATTTTGATCATTCACAACGGAGAGACTTTCGATCCACATGGAGAATCTCAATCTTGTAACACATCTAACAAACAATAGTCGTGGTGGTGATGGTGGTCATGGATGATCCTAAGGTTGCAGAGCCACTCGAGGTTCGATGGTGAGCATCTTGGCTCTGTTGGCTCGTATCGTGAAAAGATATGTTGATCTAGCTTTCTACAATGTTGATATATAGTATTTTCAAAATGACAAATAGATTGTACTTGTCAAAATACTTGGAATATAGTTTCAATCGATCATCGGGCAATACCTATCTTACTAGAAAGCCCTAATTGCTCCATCTCCCACCTCACTCTCGGTGCCACACTCTCGTGCCTCGGGACATAATCCTGCAAACAAATCGAATAACGGCATAGACTTAGAATTCTTTGTCGTAAGGGGTCTATGAATCTATGTAGTTGCCCTTTTATAACTTAACCTCAAGCTTGGACAACAACTCTTGGGCGGTCGTCGCTGAGACAATGATGTGGCGGGCAGTCGGAGCAATGAACCCTTCGTCAATGGCCTTGTCAATGAATGACAACAAAGAGTTGTAGTACTCGTCCACGTTCAACAAGCCAACCTTGTTAAGCCAACGCGATCGAGATTACTTATCGTAACTCAAACAACAATTGATATGCATATCGAAAATTAAACGCATACCGGTTTGTCATGGATCCCTAATTGAGCCCAAGTTATCACCTCAAGTAGTTCTTCTAGGGTTCCATATCCACCTACTCTTCCAAGAGTAATCACAAATTAGTGAATAATAATAATAATAATTAATTATTAATTATGAAGGATAATTTAATTCCGGTCACTTGAACCGGCCGGCCCGGTCCAGTTATAGTGCACGGTCTATATTAGCAAGAAGAGTGTTAGGAGGAGCTCACCGGGCAAGGCGATGAAAGCGTCGGCCTGCCGGGCCATCTCCGCCTTCCTCTGGTGCATTCCGGCCACCGCGTGGACTTCGCCCACCGCCTCTCCTGTGATCTGAACTCGCCGGAGAAAAAACATCAGAAAGCGAACGAGAGAAAACGCCACCGGAATTCGAGTTCGAGAAACAAGATTGGGTACCTCTTTGGGCATCAGAGTCTTAGGAATCACCCTGCATTATTGGAAACAAACAGCGAAACGTGAGATTTGGATGCTAAAGATTAGATTTTGAGGGCGAAAACTAGTCTATTTCGGCGCGAGGATCAGTTTCTGATGGAAAAGATCGGATTTTGAAGCTAAAGATGGGATTTCAAAAGAGACCCCAAGACGTGGCGGCCGCCGCTGAAGACGGCGCGGGAGACGAGGCCCATGAGGCCGGCGCCGCCGCCGCCGTACACCAAGTCGATGTTCCTGTGCACCTGAAATCGACCGTTCTTTTAGGAGGCGATTCGGGATGAGAAAGATGAAGGAGGAGGAGGAGGAGGATGTGAGTACAAGCTCGTTGCCGAGGTCGATGGCGGCGATTTGGTAGCTGAGGCGCTTGCCGGAGCTGCTGCCGCAGAAGACGCAGACGCGCTTGAAGCGGGAGGCGGAGGAGGGGGAGGAGGCGGGAGAGGGCGGCGAGGTGGGCGTCCGGCGGTGGAGGGAGAGTTGGGGCTCCCAAAGGGATTCCGTGGAACGCAGAAGTCCCTCGGATTCCATTGCCAAGTGAGGAGGAGGAGGAAGGTGAAGAAGAAGGGGAAGTATCCATTTTTATACCTGTAATTTAATTAATTAGTTAAATAATTAGAACATTTTTAAAAATACCCTCTGCTATTTACCTTTTTAAAATGCCTTTAATTATTCATCAATTTTATGAAATCCGCCACCTCCAACGGCCCCACACCTATGCTGTCTGGAAACTTGGAGATGAGAAACGAGAAATGCGGAAACGGAAACGGAGAAACGGCAATAATGAAGTTTCCATATTTTGGAAACGTACAAGAACCCCCTTCGTCTTCTCCGTCGCACCCACCGTTCCACCAGCCGTCCGCTCTCATGCAGTGCGCGCAGCAGCTGCGCCCCCTTCCGCCGTGCACGGGCGCTGCAATCCCCCTACATCGCCTCTACCACCGCTCTTCCCACCTCCATCGGTGCTGATCCGGCCTCCGCACCGTCATATATCGCCGCCATCACCCCGATGGCGTACTCCCGCCCCCTCCTTGTCATCTTTTCTACTGCTCCGGCTAGCGCCGGCGCTGTCGCGGGGTGGCTCCGCACCTCCGCGGCGCCGTCCGGGACTGTGCAGAGGAGCTCTAGCGCTGCCAGTGCCCGCTCTGCGGTCGCGCCGCCTGGCCCCGACGCCGCTACGGCGTCCATTGGCCGTTTCTTGTAAGTTTCCATGGATGGAAACGTTTCCCAGCGTTTCAGAAACGGGGACGGCAGTCTAAACGCCGTTTCCAGACAGCGTAGCCCTACACGGTCAGTCCTACGATCATCTGTGAAGAGATAAATCGAGAAGCTATAGTTGGCCACGACGGAGAAGAGCATTATCTCAGTTTCGTCGAAATTCGACTCTTGTCCATTTTAGTAACTATGCTTCATCGTAACCAACTCAACTATGTCCCAAGAGTGATTTAATTATTCATCTATAATAGAAAGGTAAGTAACTGACATAAATTAAATTGAGTTTAAAATAATTTATTATAAATAAATTCTTACTTATGAACATTTCATTTACATGTTTAAAAGTAAACCATTTTGACAATAAAATGACATTAATCAAATTTTGAGAGGCATTTTAACAAGCCAATAAATATGAAGGATTATTTTGAAAAAGCTACTAGAAGATAGACGGTGGAGGAATTTTGAAAATTCTTCTAATTAGTTAATTAATTAATTAATTTTATTTATTAAATTTGAGTTGGAGAAGTTGATTAAGCTTGATGGTCCTCGAGGAACACATGCTCTTTGACAAGTCTTTTTCGTTCGGATAATATTTTTTATTAATTTAAAAAAAAAAGAAACAGAAAATAAACTGTTGTGATATAAAAATTGTGGTCATGTTTGGTCCGTCAAAATTTATTGATTTTTTTATTTTTCAATCTGAAAAAAATAATCAGAAAAAAAATAAAATAAAATACTCAATCATCATGAACTTAGTCTAGATATTTTTAATCTCAATTAAAATATTTAATTTTTTATTCAATTTATATCGATTAATTTGGTATGAACGATTCCATCCATCAAATAAATTCAGAAAGAGAGGTGATTTTTGATATGACACTTCAAGATCATTAATTATTCAAACATCGTATACATGCACTGTGTTAGTTTTTGAGAGTTTTCAATTTGAAGATGAAATGAAAGTCAATTTTTTATTAGATTAACCGCTCCGTTTAATTCGGTTGGTCCACTCGAACCAATTAACCTACTCAAATCCACTAGTCCGTTGGATTGATCGATCTACTCTATTAGACCAACTTGTTCAGATTGATTGGCCTAACGATAACATGCGATCCACTTAAACCTAAAACTAATTGTCTTATTCGACTTGCCTCGTTTGTTTGGACTAGCTACTAGTCTGTTGGATCAACTAATCTATTGGGGCCGACTGATTTACTTGACCATATTCTTGATTGACCCGTCAACACCAACCGAGGAAGAGTTCAAAATTCATCAAACAATGAATCAAGAATCAAACTCGATGGCCGATGTGTTTCAAATGTTGTTGCGAGATTGAATCGAGTTGCTTTCCTTTGAACTCACATTATGCTACAAGTTGAAAACCCTAAACTAACTCCCTCCTTAGAGCACCCAAGAACATTGTTCCGTAAGTGAGTAACATGAAATTGTTCCCGCACAATGTCCTCGGAGTTCGAAGTTCCTCTCTCAAACGATCGATCGCCCACTCCCGACCCACGAAAAAAGTGATGACTCATCCAAAACCCTTAAGTGAAGGTGGGGTGGTAATGTTCTTTTCCTCAATGTCTTATATTGAGCATACCCTTCATTTTTTGACCTAATTTCGAAAATGACCTTAGCTAAAGTTATCGACATCGCTATAGTGATAGTACTATTGCTAGAGTATGGAACGGGGAAATGTTCTCACTTAGCCTACCTACTCGATCCCTACTTGTTTCGTTGGTTCGAGCTTCGACTACTCAATCAATACTAGGTTCGGAGGATCGAGCTTTGCATCGAAAGGGGAGGATGCGAGTAGGGATCAAGTGCCACCTCATGGGTGGCTCGTGTATGACAAAGTGATGCGATGAAGGAGGTGAAGAACCAATTGAGAGGTCGAAAGAGCCGACGAATTGTGATATTTCGAGCGAAAATACTTATTATTTTTGTATATTTTTTTATATTTTCCTCGCAATCTTTTTGACTTATGTCACTATTTTTTGTCAACCTCCTCCTTCCCCTTGCATGTGTTGCAATTATAGAGTTTGTCAGTTAGGTTATTCATGATTGTGATTCATCCCCCCTCTTTCCTCACCTCCCCCACCTAAATAGCTCGTGAACAATAATTTTATCTCTTAAAATTATAAAAATAATCTATATTTTAATTTAAAAAAATATAAATTAGTTTAATTTGATCATAAAATTATTTATAACGTGTGACTTTGTAGTCTAAAGGATGAATTCAAGATTCATAAAAATATACTATTACAATATAGGATAAGACTGTGTACAATACTTCCTGCCCCTCGGTCCACCCTGATCTAACAGCATCTTCAATAGTGAGAAAGTCTTTTGGCTCTACAATATCATATCTTGATATGTCACATCAAAAAAGTAAAAAATCTAATTTATCCCTTTACTATAAAAAAAATCTTGCAATAACTTCTTTATGATTCCACTCTTTATTTATATTTTACATTATATATATATATATTAAAAAAAGTCATTATCAAATGATAAAATAATTTCATTTTTTTAATAAAAAATAAAAAGGAATGACTCTCTATTATGGTTAATAGGGAGCTCGTTCTAATGTGAGTTGATCCTTCTCTAAGATTTTATAATAATAAAAATTTTATGCATTAGACTGTCCTTTATAATTATTTAGTTTAATTATGATGTAGTATAATCTAAATATGTCATTTTTATAATAATGATTTAGAAGCGAGAAGAATCGAAAAGACAAGAATACTCTCATTTTCCTTACTCGCCTTACTTGCATTTGTCTTTGTTAGCGCACCAATTATGTATCAACCTTGTCTATCATTTCCATCGACCTCTTTGCACCTCATACATCTGTCGTCGTTGTTCAATATGAAATTTCTGACTTCGTCCTTGATCGTGATGAATGTGAGATAGGTGTAACATTCAATCATTACAACGATTACTAGCATAAGATTGTTATTATCGGATGAGAAAGAAGCAAGACTTTGAATTATAGAAGCCCTTGACCACCCATATGAGCCTCCCGAAGCCACCTTGCAAGCCCGACAAAAGCTTTTAGGCAAAAATGAAAAATGCTTGACGGTCTTGGACTTATTAGCGCGGCTTCATCCCCTTTCCGTTAAAAAAGAAATTTGAGCCTTATATATTTATTCTAACCCTATTATTGTAGTAGATTCGAGTTCGGCTCGGACCCTCTTTTTGGGAGCGGTCTCTATAGCTCGAGTTGATTCTATGCGGTTCGGACCTTCCTCTCTGGGGTTGCTCTCTCGGTGTTCAAAGGGGTCCTGTCGGATATAGGCTCCCTCCAGGGTAAATGGCCTCCAGAACCGGGTTGAGACGGCATACGGGAGATCTACCCCTTCGGCTCGGTTTCTTGATGGCCCATACCCGAGCCGGATCAACTTCCATCACCCCTTCTTATTCTTATTTTAGTCCTGGAAAAGATCACTCCCCTATCGTACGGTTGTGAATGTTCTCCTGACCCTGCTGCAGCTCATCATGGCAAATCTCTAAAAGATATTGGAACACACTTCCTTAAATGCAAGTCAGCGATGGGACATCAGTGCTGACTATACTCTATTATCTGACACATTCATAACGACGATGGGACTTTAGTCACATCCTTGATGGGACTTTAGTCACATCCTTGATGTGACCTAACGTCATCAAACCATATAAAAGGTCAGTTGGTTATCAGAAAGAGGTAGGCAATCTCACATATCAAGCTTCTCCATTTTCACTTTTTCCTTCCTCCCTCTCACGAACTGACTTAAGCATCGGAGTGGTCGCGCCAGGACACCCCTGGCCTTCCATCTCACGATCTCCGTTCTTGCAGGAACTCCTTCAAAGCCCTTCTTTCTAATCTCATCCTAGTCCTTCAGGGCCTTGGTGCTGAAGAAGACGGTCGAAGCTTCCTGGTGTAGATCTCAACAGAAACAGATTGTTTATCGAAGAGAAAGAGCAAGATGAATTATAGAAGCCCTTGAGAGTTTGTCGAGTTAATTAGCCACAAAAGCTTTTAGGCAAAAATGAAAATTACATTTTTATTATCATTTTCGTAAAAGAAATTTTTTTATATATTTATTCTAATATTATTGTAGTAGTTATAGAGGTAACTATATTTAAATTAAATTTAAATAATTTTGATTAATTTAATAAAAAATATTTTAATATAATAATTTTAATTAAGTTGAAAGTTTTAATTTTTAGGATTATAGGGGGGATTTTGAATAAAGGCCGGAAATGATAAATAAGGGAGCGTTTTTTGATTATTGACCACAAGCGAAGCCCTAAATTCTCGCTGGAGCGCACCATGGCGCCGCCGTCACTGCTCTCCGATCTCTCTTCTTCCGCCACAGCTCGCCTTCTCCCGTTCCGTGCGTTGGCGGCAGCCCCCAGGATTTTCCGCTGCCATCCGCCGCCCTCTCTCCCACCGTTTCCCTCCAAATCAATCCCTACTCGTTTGACCTTGTGCCGGCGATCGAGTTCATCTTCCGTCTTCGGAGGTAAATTTTGGATCACTTCGGTTCGTGATCTGCCTCAAAAATGTCATTTTTCTGTCTTTATTTTTAGGCTGATATTTCCTTGATTGGGGCAGTAGCAGCGATGGATTCTGGTGCTTCTGCTAAGGTCATTGATGGCAAACTGATCTCGAAGCAAGTAAAAGATGAAGTCGCTGAAGAAATTGCTGCGATGAAGGCCGCAACCGGCCATGTTCCAGGGTTGGCTGTCATTCTTGTGGGTTCGAGGAAGGATTCGCAGACGTATGTCCGCAATAAGAAGAAGGCTTGTGAGGCGGTGGGCATAAAATCATTGGAGGTCAACTTGCCTGAAGATGCCACTGAGGAAGAAGTGATCAAGCATATTTCAGAATTCAACAATGATTCATCTGTTCATGGGATTCTCGTTCAGTTGCCCCTTCCCCGTGTATGCTCTCTGAACTACTAATGCTTGTTGCCACGCTTCTCTTTTTTTTTTTTTGTATGCATTTGAATGACCTTCCCAAAAGTATGTTTCATGATCTACAGTTTACAATATAGTGCTAACTGTTTGTTAGTTTTTATACACTAAATATTGTGAACTCTGCAATGTTCTTTTAGGCAATGCCAGTTCTTTGATAGACCTTGAAAAGTTAATTGTTCATGTGGATAAAACAATTCATGATTGCATAATTCTTGACACATTTCTTTATCAAGTACTTCTTTTGTTCACTTTTTCTTGTTTTCGCACTACTGTGCTTATGGGAATCTGAATTTTTCAGCATATGAACGAGGAGACTATATTGGGTGCTGTAAACATTGAGAAAGATGTGGACGGTTTCCATCCATTGAATATAGGTCGTCTTGCCATGCAACGTAGGTACCCGTTGTTTGTTCCTTGTACGCCCAAGGGATGCATGGAGCTTTTGCACCGGTATGGAGTCGAAATCAAGGGGAAGAGAGCTGTTGTAATTGGCAGGAGCAACATTGTTGGAATGCCATCTGCATTGCTTTTGCAAGTACTGCATTTCACACTAATATCAGAATACCATATAACATCCTTGTGTTTGTTGTTAAGATTCTTTTTGTATCTTGCATTTTTTCTCTTACTAAAGTTCTATTTCTCAAATCAACAGAAAGCCAATGCAACTGTTAGTATAGTACACTCCAACACTAAAAATCCTGAGGAAATCACAAGGCAAGCGGATATTGTTATTTCAGCTGTTGGGGTTGCTAACTTGGTAAGAGGCAGCTGGATAAAGCCAGGGGCTACTGTGATTGATGTCGGAATAAACCCTGTTGACGTAAGATACTTTAAATTTTGGTTATTTACTTTTTGCATTCTGAACTTGATATACCTTTGAACTTGTGACAACTTTGAGTTCTTTAGGTATGCAATTATATTGTTTGAGCCTAGAAATAATATTCCCTTTCGCAGTTGGTTTGATTCTGTCTCTCTATTTTTCATGTCAATATATTTAATCTTTATATTTTTGGCTACAAATACCTAGATCAATGATCAGCTATTTTTCATGTCAATATTTCTTGCCTATTTGAATTGTTTTGCCTATATATTGGTATTTAGCTGAAACAGTTAGTTGGTAATTGAAGTGTATGTGATCTATGATGTTTCATGAACTTTTATCGGCAACATTGTTTATACATTCACTAGCTTCTGTTATGCCTTGCGTGTTGTGACTGATGCTCACATATTTTGAGTCAATTCGACTATCTTTTATATGACGAATGATTTTCAACTTTGGCTCATGAAACTTCATAGAACAAATTATTTATTAACTAAACCAATGTATTATCCGTATAATCTACTTGAGGAATAGCCCTGCCTAGCACTCGATTGGTCCATTTTTTCGTCTGGGCTATTTAGCCAGGATGCAAGGACATAGGCGAAACTAAAATATATAACCAAAACTATCAGAATATAATTTAAAACCAAAAAAAAAATGCATGAGCATTTTAAGAGTGCTTAGGGGTTTGATTTTGCCAAAGATGATGAAAACCAAACAGTTGTTTGTCATTGCTATTATCATTGGTAGGTCTGATATTTATATGCCGTTTCACTGTTTTATCTGTTAAATACTTTCACTTGATCTATATATCCTCGTATTTGATTTCTTGCGCATAACCCTGTCGGAATCGAATCTGGTTGTGTTGACATGAGTGTAATCTTTATACTAGAAACCATTAGATTGTGTTGACAAAAGAGGAATACATTCTTATGCTAGAACTATTTCATCTGAGAAATTATAGTGGAAATAAAAACTAGAATCATCATACTCATTTTTTTCTGCCTATGTTGTTTTTTAGGATCCGGAAAGCCCTCGAGGCTACCGATTGGTGGGCGATGTGTGCTACGAGGAGGTTAGCAAAATTGCATCTGCTATAACGCCAGTCCCCGGAGGAGTTGGTCCAATGACGATAGCTATGCTTCTATCCAACACACTTGAATCTGCCAAAAGGGCATACAACTTCAAGTGATCAATGTAACTTGCACATCATCTTCTAAAGGTTTTGCTAGCATCTCCAGGCGATGTCGAATAATTTCAATCCATATTTTTGTTTGATCTTCAGAGTTCTCCTATTTTCCATCCTTTTCGGTGAGGAATTTAAATAATAGCAAACAATCTTTTTATTAAAATATCATCTCTTAACTGTTGTATCATTGGCCTTTTTGTTGTTGTTGTTGTTGTCTGTAGATATCTCCTCCAGTAAATGGAGGAATACATTGATAGATGTATAAAAGAATTTTGTTTTAGAATTTAATAATCGAATTTATCTATTAATTCTGGAGATAGATGATTTTTTTTTATTTTTTTTTACATTTATTAGTGGATTTATTTTTTTTTAATAAAAAGATACTTTTGATGGTGCTTTCAATAGTATGTTTTTAGTACTGAAAAGTTATAGTGAATGGAATTAATTTGAATATTTAGGGTTTTTTTTGGAGTGTGTAAAATAATTTGATCCATTTTTTTTCATCTTTCATATAAATGGGAAAAATTGTTCTAAATTCGTTAAATAATCTATTAGTATATATTGTATAAAAATATTTAATTAATTGTTGATTGCATTTTATTAGTCTGATAAAAAAATATTATTTGTTTTCATAATTACAAGAGTTTTAACCTGAAAAAGAAATTAGTGGCTTTGGATAAACTTAGAATGGTATTTTATTACATTAATTATAGAAAAAAAATAAATATAACACAAAAAGTAACTTTAAAAAATTTACAATTCAAATATAAAGTACAAAAATAATTAACTTTTAAAAAATAAAATATTTTTTCCCAACCAAAAGATTTATATAGTGAAATTGAGTTATATTTTTTGAATCTTATCTAATATTAATTATTTTCAAAATAATTATCAAATCATTTTAATATTTATTAGCTTTAGTAGTTAATTTTCTGTTAGAGCAGGAAAGCAAACTAGGAAAAGAAGAAAAACATCCCAACAAATGAGGGGGAAAAATAGAATTTTAAATTTCCAAAATTAATTGCTTTAGAATATACTGTTGGTGTTTTGCTATTTCTCTAATGTCGAGAAATCTTCAACGCATGCATTGTCTATCCAATTCTTAAGAAACAACAAGAAGTAAAAATTCGGAAACGTACCGGAATCCATCGATAGCAGTCGAGGATGATCTTCTAAAAGGTGCAGAATTCTTTAGGTTTCCTTAGGTTTCTCTGACGATGGGGATTCAGCGAAACAATTCTGTCGCTCTACCTTTTGGGGACCATAACCCCTTATAAGGATTGACATATTTCTAATTTGACCCCTCATCAAATTAGAAATACTATAAATGATATCCACATTTATAATTCATAACATTTATGCCCTTAAGTCAAATTCTAAATAAAATTTAGATCATAAATTTTGACTTAATATATTCGATGATCATATATATTTATTAATTATACAAATGCCCCATTAGATACTAACATATACAAATTAATACTATCAACAAATATGTTATTTTTTATCATTATTAAATGGGATAATATTCTACTTAAAAAAACATTGTGTATTTTTTTATTATTATTATCATCAAAATGGCACCCGTCTTTTAATTTTTTTTATCAAAAATATTTCTTTTGTAATTAGTGGCTCGGGATAAACTTAGGATGGTGCTTGCATGTGATTTCTTTTGTAAAACAAAATAACAATCCTCAAATATATTTTTCGATATTATGATGTTCGGATTCCTTCTTCAATTCCTTAACATAACTATGCTCAAATACATGATTCGATGTTATTATCTTCAATTAATTCATATTTCGACGCCCAAATTAATTCCCCGGGGCAATGGTAGGACATCCGGGTTGTGACCTAGGGACCCGCGGTTCGATCCCCAGCTACGGCGTATTTGTAGGAATTTTCCTCCAAATGGGGAACGCAATCAAAGGATGCTGGGCATCTGAATTGGCCGCCGTATGCGCGTTCCGATTTACCCTGTCGGTGGGAAACTTCCGTGGGACCGGACCGGCCACCCCCAGGGATTGAGTACATGAGACTGACTGGGATTTATCATTTTTTTTTTCTGTCTGCTCATTATATTGCATTGGATGCAAATGCTTTTGGGCAAAAATTCAAAAAAAAAATTTTCTTTTCTGAATCATCATATCTTCTGCAAAAACGTAAAATTCATCATCCAACGACTCCACATGATCAGTCCCACGATCATTTATGAGGAGTCTAAATCATCCGATCGAGCCTACAAGCTCCCCTTTGTGAATTGTTACAATATGAATTTGTCGTCTCATAAGATATAATATAGTGGTAGGAGGTAAAGTAATTTTTTTTAGGTAATTAAAGTTTGAAATCTATTGTAACAAAAGATAGGATTTGCCATCTCAGCGATTTCACATAGTTGATCTCACGACTATTTATGAAGAGGTAAATTGAAAACTATAATTGACCATTATGGAGAAAAACATTACTTCGAGAATCAAGGTTCGAAATCCATTTTAGCAAAAAGTGGAATCCACCACTTCAACGGTTCCATACGGTCGGCTCCACGACTATTTATGAGGAGATAAATCGAAAAGTTACAGTTGACTACGATAGAGGAGAGCATTATATCGGCTTCGTCGAGATTCAACCCTTGTCTACTTTAATAATTTTGCTCTATCGTAATCAACTCAACTATATCCTGAAAGTAACGTGGTATTCAAATAATTAATGACATTGAATAGTCGTTGGATGATGAATTTTAGGACTCGATCGGATGATTTAGACTCCTCATAAATGATCGTGGGACTGATCATGTGAAGTCGTTGGATGATGAATTTTACGTTTTTGCATAAGATATGATGATTCAGAAAAGAAAAAGTTTTTTTTTAATTTTTGCCCAAAAGCATTTGCATCCAATGCAATATAATGAGCAGACAGAAACAAAAAAAAAATGATAAATTCTAGTCAGTCTCATGGACTCAATCCCTGGGGTGGTCGGTCCGATCCTACGGAAGTTTTCCATCGACCACCAGGGTAAATCGGAAAGCGCATACGGCGGTCAATCCAGATGCCCAGCATCCTTTGATTGCGTTCTCCATTTGAAAGAAAATTCTTGCAAATACATCGTAGTTGGGGATCAAACCGTAAGTCCCTAAGTCACAACCCGAATGTCCTACCGTTGCACCATTATCCCGAGGATAGCAGACAGAAACAAAAGAAACCCAAACAGATGGTTGGCATGTGTACGGATCGTCATTTAGACATAGATCATTATTTATTCCTAGGATTTTAATTTTTATTGGCTTTTTTTAAAATATATTTTTATGTATGTATTTTTTAAGAGAATAAAAAAAAATAGGACTCGTATGATAAAACATTTCATTCTCTAATCAAAAATTTAAATTTTATCCAATAAATAGAAACATAAAAAGGTTTTTTTTTAATTATGTATATTAGTTTATAAAATTTTTAATTTATTTTTCTCTGATATCTTACAATCCTAATCTTCTCTAGTGATATTTTCTTCTCGTCAATAAAAATATGAACTAAAAAAATTTATTCATACAATATAAAATAAAAATATTAATTTTTTTTTTCCAAATTTCCACTCTTTCCCTTTGCTAACTTTCTCTCTGCTTCTTCGCTCATTAAGATTGAGAAAGAAAAACTTACTATGCTCCTCAATTAAATTTAAATATTGATACATTCATCCATATTATAAAGGACAGCCCAGTGCACAAAGCTCTCACCATGAGTCCGGAGAAAGGATCCATTGTACGCAGTCTTATTTTACCTTTGGCAAGAAACTGTTTCTAGGATTTGAACTAGTGATCTCTAAGTCACATGGCAACAACCGTACCGTTGCGCCAAGGCTCCCCTTCACATTCATCCATATTATATCCGATCAAAATAAAACCATATTATATATATCCTATCAAAAATAGAAGATTTTATTATTTTTAAATAATAATGATTTAAATACCTCTATCTATGGATGACGACATCTAAAAAAAAACCTCATTTAATTTTCTGTGATAATCATTTTCTAAAGATTATATTGAGTTATTTTTATACATGTGTAAATGATAAAAATTTTAAATCCACCAATATCTCGATCCTAAGTCCGAATGAAAAGAGTAAGGAAAAAAACTTAAAACAATATCAAAGATTTAATTTTCTATTTTTTTTTATTTATCAGCATTCGCAGTTATGTTCAGCTTTAGCCATTGAAAAGTAAATCAAATAGAAGCAAAATAACCCAAAAAAGAAACAAAAAAACACTAATGAAACCATCGTAGCTGCCTTGATGCCAACAATAGAATCCAGAGACAAAATTTGGATCAAGTTAATTTTTTTTTTTGAAAAAAAAAAAGTGTGATCAAGAAAAATTCTTTAGCTCCTGCCATCGCATCGATCATACAGCAACTGGTTCGTTTACAGAAGGTAGAACACCAGAATTAACCTGCAAAAGCAAGCAACAAGGACCCAAATATTAATAAAGCTCGAAGTAGTTTTTTTTTATTTTAATTTTTTGAATCAGTCTTTTGGGAACTAAATGTCTCACGAATGAGTTTGTCTAATGTTTCTCAGTAAGATTTGTCCAACCCGATTGGATTCAGCAGTGAACTATCATAACATTCAGAATGCATCATCCTACCTCATCCTAATTTTGTTCTCAAAAATATTTTTATTTTCGACATTATTATAGCAATTACAAGTCATTATAACACAATTATAAAAACTATGAACCCTAACTGTTATAATATAATATTTATTAATATTGATAAAAGATGATTGATCAAAGATGAAGTATCTGTATTATGGTAGCTGCTATAATACAATCTTAATCAATGTTAAACCATAACGGCTAACAAAAATGACTTAAATATAATATTACACAATTGTAACAACTATGAACCATAACTGTTATAATATAATATTTATTAGTATTGATCAAAGATAAAATGTCTATATTATTGTAACTGCTATAATATAATCTTAATCAATGTTGATCAGGGATGAAATGTCCATATTACGGTGGTTACAATTCATAATTGCTACAAGATAATATTATCATAATTGGCATAACATCGCCAAAAATAAAAATATTTTTTAAAATAAAAGTAGGATGAGACGGACATTGTTTTGATGATAAATGGAAAATAGATGCCATTTTGTTTTTTTTTCTTATTGTTGTTGGTTTATTTATCTCCATCTTAGGTTTACAAATACTAACCTGATAAATAATATTAGTCTTAATAGTAGTAGAACAAAATTTTCTACCTCTTGAACTATAAGTGTGTTATCTACCAGAGATTCTGGATCCTAAGATTAACACATGATCCATAAGACTAAGGAAATGTGTTATTGGACATAACAAAATTGAAAAAATAGTGTTTCAGAATTTACGCATGCAAATATCAAAGAGTAATTTTTTTTATTTCATCGGTTTGGATAATTGAATCACAAGTTGGGATACATACCTTGGCAGATTTGAAGAGTTCGTCCAAAACTTCTGATAAGGTTGGATGTGCATGAACAGCAAATTTAATGTCCTGTTGGGATTTAGAATAATAGTTTGATTTAGTTGAGTAAATCGGATTGGCTTGGCTTGCAAACAAAACAAAGAAAACAAGTTGGTGTGATTGTTCACTGGCTACATGTGAGGATTTTCTATGTTTGTCGCTATGATAAAGCAAGCTGTAAGCGGCGGTTCTTTTGGGAACCTTCAAATGGAACATTTGCACTTTCGGAGAACTCTTAGTTATTTCAAGAAGATGGATTCTAGATTAATATTAAGATTTAAATACAATATGATTATCAACAAACCTTCACAACCATTTCGCAAAAGATCTGGCTGTTAATTGTCAAACATATGAAAGTAAATTAATCCTCGAAACATACAGTGGTGTTAGTGTACGAGTTCTGGTGGTCCTTACATTGTAGGAAAATGATCTTTAAGGTTCATTCAACTGTGAACTAATTATTTAGCTGTTTAAATGATGTGTTTGTCGAAATAGTCGAACCAAATGGCATGTTGTTAGTTATTTAGATGCATTGAACATCTAAAATAAATAATTGTATCAGAGCAATTTAATATGTTATCATTAAAATCATGAGTCAGATTATGAAAATATGATTACCTGTAATCTTGTTCCCAAGGCAATAGCATTTGATGCCTCATGGATGAGGTCAGCAGCATGCAGCCCTATGATGTGTACTCCAAGAATCTCCCCAGTATCAGGTCTGTATATTAACTGCATTTAAGCAAACAAGATCTCCAAGTTAATCATGAATCCACAGCAAATTTTCCATGTTTGTAATTTGTTGGAATGTGAGAAAGAGGAAACAAAGTTCTAATTTTCTAAGTTGATTGTTTAAAACACAAAAAAAAAAGTTAATAGTTAAGAGGTTTATGAAAAAAAAAATTAGGTCGCAAATCAGATGGACTGTGTCGGCAGTAACACTTCGGCTCGATTCCGCGGAATCAAAATGTGAAGAAGCCAGGGAAACATTTACTAACATGGAACAAGTTCGGAATACAGACAGAGTGTTCAATTCACAAAGGAACAGAAGGTAACCTTAGCAAGCCCCTCCCCCTCATTTTCTGCCAGAGCTTTGGTGTTCGCCTTGAAACTGGTTTTAGCAACACTGATCGGGAAACCACCATTTTCAGCTTTCTCCCTTGCTTGTGGCTGCAAAAGTAAGTCGTGCAATATTAAATTTTCACAAACCACAAATTGAATATGCTAACTTAACTGGTACAGTTCAACATTTCCTTTGTCTAGGTCCAATACCTTCTGGCAAATCTAGATTTCTGTGTTTTTATGGTTCATTTCGTTGGTGTTTTACCGAAGCAAGCAAATTGTTCTTTGAAATTCCACATGTCAGCATCAATGTAATAGTTGGGAACTAGAGATATCAGGGAAAGGCATTGGCCAGGTGCTACTACTACTCAGTAAACAGTTGGTTGATTTCTATTATGATAAATCTCATGTAATTTAATCTACCAGAGACACTGATGAGATGTTGAAATCTTATTTCAAATCCATATCTAAGTTGTGCTTACCTCTGTGAGTCCAACCATACTGATCTCAGGGTGGGTGAAACATGCAGCAGGAATGCTCAAATGGTTAAGCACATTATCGTTGCCACATATTTGCTCAACAACTGTGTTCAAAGCATAATGATATCAAACTGCAAGAGTTTAAAAACTATGAACAATAATTATACTCTGAAAGGAGATGGTACCCGATATCCCCTGTGCACTGGCAGCATGAGCAAGCATCAACTTTCCATTGGCATCTCCTATGCAATATAAATGAGGGACCTACATGGAGAATTTTGCAGACCAAGGGTTATATGCAATATGAAACTATAGACATCTAAAAGTGTATGTATTACTCTTCTGGAAGAAATGCTAAACTAACCAGATTGCCATCCGCATCTGTTACTTGCATGTGCTCATCAACTGGGACAAACCCACGTACAGTAGCTACATTGACCTGGAAATCATACTAGAACATCAAAAACCACATATTTTACCTCCTATTTGATAAAGATCAACGAGTTTGAAGACTACGTTTTCTAAGCCAAGTTCCTTTGTGAATGGCGCCCTTCCAGTTGCTATCATTGCTGCATCTACCTGCAGAAAAGGCAAGTTAGTTACAACATCAAAGCAAAAGTTATACATAGAATATCTGTTACTCTGAAAAGAGACTTCCTAAGTAACAAAGGCAACCTCTAAATGGATCAAGTAATTGTTTGGGATAAAGGTAGGTATGCCTTGAAAAGCCATCATTGTTTTCGCCCCTAAAAACTCATGCCATAGTACATATCCCTTTCTGCATAATTTGCCCTCTCTTCGGATATGTATTATTTTGGTATGACATGAAGGTAGCCAACACTCACAATAATCTGTTTTTTGGAGTGCATATAAGTATTACAACGCCATCTATGTTAGCTTGGGAAAAAAGGAAGATGCTTATTATGAGTCAGTGAAAGGAGAAGATCAATTAAAAAATATTTTATGAGTTTGGTTAATGATATTCCTTGGTCATGGCCTTTTCCCCGTCGTGCGATTGCTTTATTGCTAAGATCATGACTCCCAAGTAAGGATATAACCATTGAATGGACTAGCTTATTACTAAGTCAGGGGCTGAGGACTCTCATGTAACATATAGCTTGAGTAAAAACTGTCTAATATTAAACGACCATCCAAACTAGAGGAATTTATTTTTTAAAAAAGAAGGCAATCCATCGAAAATACTGAGATCTCTTTTACCAATCAAGTCCATAATAGTGCTACTTTCATCCAGAAATATGTAAAGCCCATGTCTGATAGTGCGTTGAAATTTTTTTACATTATGATAAAGAGACAGATGAAAAAGTAATAAAAAAAACTGAAAGTGCACATATTCACCTCTAAAGTATCTGTTGGTTCCTTCGTCTTGGCGTCAATAAGTTCAATAAGAACAGGTTTCCCATCCTTTGCTGGTGTGATCTATAAGAACATATAAAACCAAAATTTTGATGCTTTAACTTCCAACCAAAAGAACCCTATGAAAATCTCCAATCAAACGGAACAAAGGTTAAGAAAGGAGAACCAAAACCTTTTTTGCAAATACACCCGTATGATAATCAATCTTCCTAGGATTAATGAGAATTCTCTGAGCTAGCTTTGCTATCTCAGGATCAAATCCAGGCATTAGCTGATCTAGAGCTTCAACAAAAGTAACCTTATACAAATAAAAACTGAATCAGAAGTGTTCCAAGCAAAAAAAAAACTAAAATTGATACAAGTTTGATGGAACTAATGAAGGTGGAGCATTGCACCAAAGGAGAAATAAAGATGAGGTTATGTTTTTGATAGGACTGTATAGAAGTACATAAATATTTGGTCAATCTAGCTGTTTCACTAATAAAACAAACCTTGGAATAAACTTTAATAGCACACATCATCTGTAAAATCTTAGGTTGTTTGATGGACCCACTACATACAAAGGTCTAGTTGAGTGAAGAAACATTAACAGTGGCCGGTGAATTATGATATGAACCTCTTTCTTATTAAAGACAATATGCTAGTAGAAGCACCAACAACATTAAGAAGCATCTGTCATGTACTAAGGAACCACCTTAATTCAGACAAAGAGCATGTAAATGTGGGAATGTGGGAATAGGGTATGCTAAGACTTGTTTGCTGATGAATGTTGGGACTAAAAGAATCAACCAAGGAATAGAAACAACTGATAAAAATCATAGAAAGGGGAAGCTGAAAATGCAAATACCTCACTACCAAGGGCAGTGTAGACATCACTAAACTCAAGTCCAATATAACCACTTCCTACTATAGCTATCCAATCTGGCACCCATTCCAGCTTGAGTGCATGATCACTAGTAAATACAGTTTTCCCTGCACATATTACCAAAGATCAAAATTAGTTGAACAGTGTATCCAAGCACTACCAAGTCGACCATTGAAGTAGGTTTGAAGATGAAAGATGTTTAAGAAAATGAAATGTCATATCAGCCAAGAAACAAGGAAAGATACAAGGAAAGAAAGGTTGTTATACAAGTTAAGTTCAACATCAAGAAACAGTGGCATTTAATTGCTATCATAGTGTCATGAATTGCAGAAAAGAATCTGCAGATATAGTCTACTAGATGTTCTTTTAGTTGAGTTGGAAAAAGCAGTGCAAGTGTGCAAGTTAAAAATTAATGACAACTTCTGAGTAACTAGCTTTTTTTTGAAAAATGAAATAGTGAGCAACGGTTCACCAGTTGTATTAAGGAATATCATAACGTTGCAGCAATTAAAAGCTGCTTCCACAGTAAAAACAATATTCAAGATTAATCAAAGTGACTAAAAAGAATCAGTTCAACACTTCTGAAAAAAGGAACATAGAGTAAACATCTCATTGGAAATTCTCCAACCGAACAACATGTTATAATCTGAGTGTATAGATATGATTGGCTAATTACCAACAAAAAAGATAGAAGATAAGGAGTTACCATCAATTTCAATGCCTTTGGGTACAAAAGGAACAGATCCAGTAGCTATTATTATGTTTTCAGCTGTAACTTCTGTATCTGGAAACCCAACTTTTCCATATTTCACCTTTTGTGCCCCCTGAGAACATCAGTAAGCCTAGTTTACAACTCTCTGGTGAAGGCAACAATGCAAACCACCGAGAAAGATAAGAGCTAGAAAGGAAACACTACCATGTTTGCTATCAATATAACAGATAATATAGTTTGTAACTGCCAATCTAAATCTCTATACAAGATATTTGTGTTCTGAACCTTTATGTAAGTTAATCAAAGCTGACAAATAACAAACACAGCATGCGAGCAGAAATGCAGTATAGCTGCTGTCTCTTGTAAGATTTATTGCAATGAATAGCTAAAACAAATATATGCCAAAAGGCCAGTTTGAGCAAATATTATATGATTTCCCTTAGATATCAATAACAATGGACACTTGATTTTGGTTCTCATATTCTTTTATTTAATGGCACCACAATGTCCAGATGAAGCAAAGACCTTCTAATCAATATGAATAAAAATATCAAACCGATAAAAATTTAGTGAAGTAAATATATCTTCTCATAATTTTACAGTGCTTGTGGGATAGGCATTGAAATTTTACAAACCATTTGATTTCTGTATATTCTTTTAGATAATGGTGCTAAATTGATGAGAGATTAATAACAGACCTTCTATAGAAAATGAATAAAAATATTAAGCCGATGAAAATTATAGAGAAGTGGAAATATGTTTTCGTCATTTATATAGTTCCTTCGATTGAAAGAATTCTCACTTTTTACTTGTTTGTTTGCTATGTAACTAAGCAGGATTATCTATTTAAAACAAAGTAAGGTTGAGATATGTTGTTCTAAGTTAACCAACAGATCTATGGAAGGTGAAAATAGTAGGTAAATTAATAAACAACAGGTTCAAATATTTACTCAAAAAACACAAGGTTTCACATTGAGCATGTGAAACTTACCACAATAGTGCCAAAGCCTGTCAGTATATCAACGCCTAAAGATTTCAATGAATTAGTCAAGTTGCTCCGGATTTTAGAGGCAAGATTGTTTGCATGATCAGCAACACTTTGTCTATCATAACCAGGAGAGGCAACCTTTTTCAGAGAAGTGAGATGACATCAGCAAAATATTAACATAAAAAGGTGAAAAACAGATAAATTTTGTCACACCATTTATCTCTCTAAGATATTTAAGCTTCAAGCAAACGAAAATGAAGACCTCTAGAACTATAAATTCAAAAGATAAAGGAACAATCTTATTAAAAGTTTTACAAAGTTAATGTAGGTTTGAATGCATTCAGGTGACATGACATTGATATTATACAATAGTAACCACATTTATGTCAATTTCTTGTTGAAGGGGACTTCAGTTCCATGTTGAGAGAAGAAACATTGTAATACCTGTAGACCAAGTGCCTTCAGATGATGTTCATCTTGGAATTCACGCATGCGACCGCTAACTGCCAGTAGAGCTTTAGATGGGACACAACCTCTGTTTACACAGGTCCCACCAATAATATCCCCTTCTATAATGGCAGTTTTCAAACCCTGCAAAACAAATACATTATTTTGCACTCCTAGTAAAGGTAATAACCCACGTTGCTAAGCATATGTAGAGAACTCCATGAGTGAGTCAGCAACAATAAGTGTCATTACGGAATTTCAAGAGAACACAAATAAATTTGATGGTTCAGTTACAGTCACAGATGTTAAGAATCCTCATTTGGCCGTGAAATAAGCAGCAGAATCAGATACTGCGATAGAAGTTCAATTAGAACCATTACTACTGGTAATTTTCTCTACAGACTATTTTCTACTTGAAAATAATTGTCGGGTTATTCATGTGTGATTCAAATACCATGAATTGCAACAACTCACCAAACATGGAACACCATCATCAGTGGGTAAAAGGTCATAAACACAGAAAAGAAGCGCATTGATTACACTACAGGTGTCAGAAAAATCGACTATGTCAAAGCGTCGATTTACATAAGATCACACAACGAAATCATTGCAGGTAAGACAAGCTACTTTTGGCGATGCATTGAGAGATAAAGCACCGAATGCTCGGAGGAAGAGACTCTAAGTTCAAAACATACGGAGTGCCTCAGATGGAATGTAACAAACAACTAACGCTCACTCACAATTGATCAGCAGAGAAGACTATAGTACCTTCTCGACCGCGTGAAGCGCAGCTCCATGGCCACCGACGCCAGCTCCGATTATGATGAGGTCATAATCGAACTTGGCAGGCTTCCCGTTGTTCGTAGCTGCAGCCACGATCGTGGCGGCGCGATGTCGGGCGAGTTCCACGATCATCCGGCGCGAGGCCGCCGAACCAACCGACCGGAGGGGCAAAACCTCCCTACGAAGACCGCAGAAGCTCCGGCTGTTGCTGCGGAAGGCGGCACCGAGCCTGGCTGCGGCGGGACTGGATCTGGTAGTGGAGGCCGGGGAGAGGGAGAGCGAGATCGACGCTGCCATCGAGAGAGCAAAGAACTCGCGGAGAGAAGGCGGCGATGGAAGGTTTTGGGGCCGGCGAGAGATCGGGGAGAGATTTGTAGAGGAGATCGGAAGCAAACCTCGAGGAGTCCGTTGGAGGAGGCGGAGGATTCGAAGTGAGGAAGCGACCGCATCGTGGGCTAGGTAGGTTTATATAAAAGAGAACTAGTTTACTAGTTCATAAAAATTTATTAAAATTAAAAAAAAAATTATAATAAGTTAATTGATAATTTTTTTATTAATCTATTAATCGATTAAGCAATTTAATATTTGTATAAATTATATTTTTTTATAAAAAATGATAAATAAGGAAAAAAATTTTTTTATTTTTTTATTTTTTATTATCGCTGCGGACGACCGCGTAGAAAAGGTGCGTGCGGATAGATCGGCATTCCGCAACCGGAGCTTTCTTATCCAGTCCGATTCGGATGTGAGCCCCACTGCTACTTCTAATCGTAGGCTGGTAACTGATAGGGTAAAACAGGTTCCTGTGGAGGCAACAGATAAATGAGAAGGCTTTAAAAAAATGTTTTTAAAAATATTTTTAGTCTTTTTTTCAATATTTATTACGATATAAATCTCAATAAAAATATGAATATTAAAAAAAATGATTTAGAGGTTTCTATTAGATTGGAGGTAATGTCTACTATAAGTAGATTCATTAATTTATATAAATCGATCTCTAAAATATTTATCTTTATTACAATTTAAATTTTAATTAATTATTTTATTTACTAAAATATGTTATCACTACATCACATCTGATACAAAATTCGTTGCCCTTCTAACCCTCTCAATTAGTATGGAAAATGAAATTATTTTCTTAATTTACTTGATATAAAATTAAAATGAAGATGGCTATTAAATCTATTTTAATTTATTTTCTCATCAGTTGGACTTTCCTTCCCGCGCTTTAACAACCATGCTCTCATGGTGATGGACGCTTCAGTGACTACTCAGTCAAATCAGAATTCCTATTTGGAAAGACTAAACTTTTTTACAAAAGATGGAATCCACCATTTTAGCGGCCTCATACGATCGAGCCCACAATCATTTGTGATAAGGTAAATTGAGAAATTACAGTTGGTCACGATGCAAGAGGGTATTGTCTGATTTCGCCAGGATTCGAACCATTACTAGGGATAACAATTAGACCCGGACCCGATGGGGAATCCGTTCCCCGAACCCATTTTGATCGAGGAATCTTCAAATCCGAGAAAGCAGGGATGGAGATGGGGAATTCCCGAATCTCGAAAAATAGGGATGGTATTTCAAATATTCTCCTTTCCCATCCCCCAACCCGACGGGGAATATTACTTTAGAAATAATGTTTTGTTTTAGAGTTTAATGTTTGGTTTTATAATGTTATTTTGTAAAGATTTTATTATATATATATATTAATATTTAAAAAAATAAGACGGGGATGGGTATGGATATGGGGATACCAATGAAAATATCTACTGGAAAAACCACCCCAAAACTCGCGGGGATCTCGGAAATCCGCGGGGATCCCCGAAACCCGCTGGATACCCGAAACCTGACGGGGACGGGGATGGTATTTAAATTATGATACCCGATGGGATGGGGACGGAGATGGTATATGGGTTTCGGTTTCGGGGACGGGGATGGAGAAGGCTTCCCCGCGAACCCCCAAACCCGTTGTCATCCCTAACTCTTACCCTTTTCTGTAAATCTGTTGCGTCGTAACCACCTCAGCTAAATTTAAATATTACTCGGATAGAATTGACTTGAGGTATTGTATTAATAACTGACATGACTCAAAGTTGGTCTGACTGAACCTGAGCTTGACTTAAATTGATTTGACCTAACTCAAGTTTAGTTTATCTTGACTTGAGCTAATTTTGACTTTGAAAGACTTCCCAAAACTTTTATTATATAAATTACTTTTTAAAAATAATTTTTTTATATTTTAAAATATAATATTAAAATAAAAAATAAGTAAAACATAATTGGTAGCTTGGGTAGGTGGAGTTGCTACGATTGCATTTACTTCCAAGCCTACATTTTGTGTTTACTTCGAGAGAAGATGGAAAATAATAAAGGGGAAAAAACATTACACGTGTCGTTCATTTATGAGGACACCTCGCGAACTACTCCCCTTAATTGCATAACTACCCCTCCATTTTTATTTATCACCATTTTTCTTCAATCTTCTTCGAGGGAATGCATAATCGTCGAGTTTAAGTTAACTTCATTCGAAAAGATGAATTAATATGACTTATTTAGAAGATTCTCGAAAATAAAAAAATATATTTATTTATTAAATAATTAATAAGGCAACCGTTTAAGTGACCTTCTTATTGCTTCCCAACCAATTCATTTAAGAGGAAGGAATCCAAGCATATTTAATTCTTTACTTCGAATAAATATTTTTTTAAATTTTATTTAATATATATATTTTTTCTATATATGGAGCTCCCTTCCTCACTACACACAAACATTGAAACACAACAAAGAAGGAAATTAAGCTTATAGAGACTACAATGGCGGTTGTCATCACCGACGAGTTGAAGGCGAAGTCGGAGGTTTATTACGGTGATGAGATTTGCCGGGAGAAGTCTAAGTTCCTCCTTCAGGAGGTGAACCTCCCCCGCGGCCTCCTTCCTCTTAGGTATTGAAATAATATAATTCATGTAGCTCAGTTGGTAGAACGCAAGACTTTTAACCTTTGTGGTCGTATGTTTGTGTGTTTTGATAGGGATATCATTGAGTGTGGATACGAGAAGGAGACCGGGTTTGTGTGGCTGAAGCAAGAGCGAAAGATCGAGCATGTTTTTACGAAGATCGGGAGGAAGGTGACCTATGCGCCGGAGATCACTGCCTACGTCGAGAAGAACAAGATCAAGAAGGTGGTCGGCGTGAAGGTGAAGGAGCTTCTGCTATGGCTGACGCTGGAGGAGATCTCGGTCACCGATAAGGCACCGGAGAAGGTTACCTTCACCGTCTCTGCCGGGCTCTTCAAGACCTTCGAGAGGTCGGCCTTTGAGCTCGAGGAGGACGAGGAGGAAAAGAAGAAGAAGAAGAAGAACATAGAGGAGGAGATAGAGAAGATGAAGCTTTCTTCTGTAGTGCCGGCGCCGGCGCCGGAGCAAGCTTCTGAGGTGGTGGCCACTGCCAACAAGTGAAGTGAAGCGTTGTGATATGTTTCAGGGAATAAAATTAAAATTAAGAAAATTAATGGAGGGAATTGAAAAAGCAACTGCTGCTGTTTATGTTTTATGTAATAACTTGAACTCTTTTTTAAACAAAATATAAGATTCCTTGTTATGAGAAATTAATGAAATATTTTTTAAAATATATTAATTTAATGAAATATTCATTAAATTAATTAGTTGAATAAGTAAAGAAAATAATTCAGATCACTGTAAGAAAAAATTGAAATTGAAATATTGGTGGGATTTAATAATAATTGATATTTCTGTTTGACAAATGTCCCGATCTAAAATTGATCTTTACGGGTCAAATCATAATACCCATAACATGGGTCTCCCCTCAAATCTAGTCGAAGGAGCAAATCAGTCGACTGACTAGACCGCATGTATGACAGATTGAATACGATTACTAGGTCAGAGATGAAGAGATAGTCTATATTGGATTAGGTGTCAAACCATTTTGAGTGTCAGAGTGGTTGAGCCAAGGATGCCCCTGACTTTTTTTCTCACGATGTTGGTATTTGCAAATCTTGGAGTCACCATCTTCTTCCTCCTCACGACATCCATCGTGGTGTTGCATGACAGGTGATACGTCCACCAAGCGATCTCAACATGAACAATGTATAATGTGCTCAATAGGATATCAAGTATTTACGATTTAAACCCCAATTATAGTACGCTATATGATATTTTTTTCTAATGAAATAAAAAATTTAACACGTTGACTACCTTTTAAAAAATTACTCATACTTTTGGATTTATTGATGAATCAGAGAAAGATTATCCGTCTCAAAAAATAATATTAAGAATGTGAAGGATCACTTGGTAAAATGGATAATGGATAAGGCAGGTAATAATTTACCATAATAATAAAAGAATCATTTTGAAATAATAATTTGTTATTTTAAAAAATATCATTTTCCTTTAGGTAAAATTCATGGGTTGATTAGTTCGATCAAAGGACAAAAAGTTAATATTAAAGATGTGAAGGACCACTTGGTAAAATGGGTAAGGCAAGTAATAATTTACCATAATAATAAAAGAATCATTTTGAAACAATAATTTGTTATTTTCATGAATATCATTTTCGTATAGGTAAAAATTGATGTGTTAATTATTCGATCCAAGGACCAAAAATTAATATTAGGATGTGAGGGACCACTTGGTAAAATGGACTAATCGTGAATATTGAGGATGTGAAGGACCACTTGGTAAATTGGATAAAGCAAGCATTAATTTACCCTAATAATAAAAGAAACATTTTACCATATTATTATTTATATTTAAATAAATTTTATTTTATTATTATTGATCAAAGCCAAGTCTAGTGGCTACTACTAATCAAAGAGACCATCAGTACAAACTCGATGTAAATTCGTCATTACATTTTGAAAGTGATCAATCATAATCAAACCCTAAATTTCTCGTTTGAGATTTGCTGAGATTTGCGATGAGAGATAACAAAGAACGATGTCTTATGTCACACGAAACACTACCAATCTTCGATGCCCCATGTATTATACTCACTTAACAGATCATCTAGGGTCCATCCACCTTGTTCGATGTCCCAAATCTCCTCTTCGTAACCGATAGGGAAATCATCATGAGTCATCTCCTTATTTACTTTATCGTCTTGTTGGTCTTCTCGAACCGACACAACGGTCGAATTAGGGCTAGTCAAGTTTGAGTGCTCCTCTAATGAAGTTATCGACGATGAGCCAACGGAGGCCGTTGATGCGGTGCGATTGTTGTTCGCCTGGATGCGCTCGAGGAGCCGCGGCATCCAAACAAAGCGCGCGATATTTTGAAATGTCTTGCTGTTGACGTCACAGCGGAGCTGCTTAGCATGCTTTTGCACCCGAGTCCTCCAATAGTTTTTGATTTCATTATCAGTCCTTCCTGGTAAGTGCTGAGCTATTTTCGACCACCTATCATAAGATTTAAAAAAATTTTGAGAGGTGAATGAAAGGAATAAAAATTTGAAGGGTAAAAGTAAACATTTTTTATTTTTTTGAAAATAATAAATTACAATTACCGATTTCCCAAGCGACAATGTAACTCCAAAATGAGGAGCTGCTCCTCCGCGGTGATGTTACCGCGGCGAACATCAGGGCGGAGATAGTTGAGCCAACGAAGTCTACAACTTTTTCCGGTGCGTTTCAATCCTGTTCAAATAAAAATAACACAAATTTTTAAAAAAATGGAAAACATTATTATTATTATTGAATTTAAAGTGAAATACTTATAAATACTCATTTTTAAAAACATTCCCATTATTTTATCAATTTAGGATTCAATCCAGCTAGCGAGAAATATAATATTTATGAGTCATAAATGATATGATTATGTGAATAGTTAAACTTGTTCAATTTTAAACTTATTCATTTAGTTTCTAATTTAAATTTCAGTTGTTCTTCTCTGTTTCAACAAAAAAAAAAAAAAACAGAGTTCGTCAACTGAACGGCTCTACATGATCGGTCCCACGATCAAAAGCGGAACCACCCTTGCTAAGCTCAACAACGTCAGAGAAGAAAAAAATTTTAGATTTATGAGCAAAAGAAAGAAAATTTTGAATGAACGAAGAAAATAGCTGGGTACTATATCAGTGTAGTCTACAGTCCGAAATCAACCTGAGTAAATCATCCGGATTGACTCTCATCTATGAAGTGATAAATTATAAAACTACAATTAACTACTAGGAGATTGTATTATATCAGTTTCACTAAGATTCAATCCTTGTCCACTTCAATAAATCTGTCTCATAATTATCAATTCAATCATGGGAGTCAACTGTTCTTCTCCGTTTTCTACTTTTTTAGCGGCCCCACACGGTCAACCCCATGACCATTTGTGAGGAGGTAAATCAAAAAACTGCAGTTGATTACGACGCAGGAGGGTATTGCCTGACTTCGCCAGGATTCGAACACTTGTCCTCTTCTGCAACTCTGCTGCGTCGTAACCAACTCAGCTATGCCCGGGGGCGTCAGCTGTTCTTCTCCGTGATATTCAGGGAGGTTGTTGGCAAAAACTAAAATCACAGGGGTATTTTGAAGATATGCATACGGCGAGGGGCAACATAAAATAAATTTTGATTTGCTCCTCAAAGTTATCGAAAATTAATATTCACCCTTCACTGAAGTTTAAAACAGAGAGCGAGTCGACTCACCTGCGCGTCTCGCCAGCGCGTTCCACCGGCCCTCGCCGTGCTCCGCCACCACCTGGACGAGCAAGTGGTCCTCCTCCGCCGTCCACTGCCCTCTCCGTATCTCCTCCTCCATCTTCTCCTGGTCCCGGTGGCGGTGGTGGTGGTGGATCTGTGGCGGAGGCCAGCGGCAGCCTTTTAAGGACCGCTGCTCGTGCTCTGTTTTTTCCAACACCGAGCGACTCGCCTCCTCCTTTCCACGCTGATGGCAACGCAGAGCAAAGAAAAGTAAACAGAGTGGAAACGAGAGGGATTTGGAATTTGTGTGCGCGTGTCAAATAAAGAAGGCGTTGAAGGCTGACTTCATCCTCTGTTTTCGTCTGCTTCCTCTTTTCTTCGAGAAGTGGATGGTTGTTAGGGTGAAAAGAAAGAGGTTTAATTCTTCTGAAAAAAATGGAATCCATTACCTTAGCGGCTCCATACGGTCAGTCTCATTACTATATGTGAGGAGGTAAATCGAGAAACTGCAGTTGGTCACGACGCAGGAGGATGTTGGACTTTGTCAAGATTTGTCATTGCCCTCTTCTGCAACTCTGCTGCGTCATAACCAACTCAGCTATGCTCCGGGGGCAAGAAAAGGAGGTTCAACGGTTGATCTTTCAGGGGGCAATGAGTTTCTCGTACGCTTTACGGCGTGTTTACTTTGGTGGATGCGAGTAAATGAAGGAGGGGAGGAAGAAATAGGCATGCAAACGATATGGGAGTAGGGGTGTCAAAAATGAATCTGATCCGTCAATCAGATCTAAGTCGATGTGAAAAATATCGAATTAGGATTGTGAGTTTTTTGATTTGGGTTTGGGTTGAGTTCGGATTGATTATTTTTGAGTTAGGTTGGATTCGGATGGATCTGATTTGACCTAAATTTATGATATATTTTATTTAAAAAATTAAGATGTTTTATGTATATCAATAATGGAAGTTAGTATTGTTGGGATACACTCAAAATTTTATATTGAAAATACATGAAAAATATTCTGGAGTTATAAGATGAAAGATATTTCATTAGTACGAGACATTTTGGGTAAAACTTAAAAATAAAACCATAAGAGTGTGAATCCAAAATTGACAATATCGTATCATTGTAAAAATATATATAAATTTCATCGGATCTAACAGTGATATCAGAGTAAGTTTATGCGGTGCTATGTGGGACGGATCTGTTGGGATACAATAGAGTTCCATATTTGAGATAAAAATAAAAATTTATTAGAAAAAATAATTATTATTTTTTAATTTGGTCAATCGAGTTATTCAAGTTGGATTCAGGTCAAGTTCGGATTAAATTTTTTTTTTTTTTATAATATTCTTACTTCAACCTGGGTTGAATTCATCCGATTCATTTAAATTAACACCTCTATATTTGGAGTTAAAGCTTGAAAATACATGTGATATTAATATGAATAATTTTAAGTTAAGTTTAATTTGAACAATCAAATAAAATATTATAAATTTAAATTTAACTCCAACAAATTATCAAAACAAATTAAACCAATTCAGGGTTAAAAGGGTATTTAGAAGAGTTTTCGAGGATCTATTTGCTATTAGAGATTTGGTTTACTCGAGAGACTCCTTTCTAGAATAGTGTTTAAGTGATTGCCGTTGACTTACTTGATTAAGTCAAAGTTTGGTGGTCAAAGTCCACTTAGAAAAGTCTAATCACTAATGCATGAGGTTGATTAAATCCAAAATTCCCTTAAATGTAGGGGAGTAAATTGGTGGGTGGAAAAAATATATATAATATTTTACTATAAATTCCATTTTTGTTATTTACAGTTATATCGATTTTATATACAACGCTAGGTAATTAATTTGTCCATTAATTTATACGTTACAAAATAAAAGATATTTTGAGCAAATTATGCCTTGATCGATCGTACATTTGACACGCACAAGTCACACATGCACACGAGTCGTCTTGCGGTTAGTGCAATCTGTGCCCTGAATTTGCACCTCTGCACATCCACGCGTGAAAGAGAGCCTCTCCCGATGCATTTATTCACAACATCCATGCTTATGATACATTATAAACCAACCAAATTGCCCCTCAACTACCAATGTGGGACTAAACTCCTCCATATGAGGGTCTTCTCCATCCTTTCATTTCCTTGTTTCCATTCACATTTTCAACAAGAAAATATATAAAGAACATCATGAATTTATAAAATTGAAGATATTTTCATTGATACCAGATTTTTTAGATAAAACTCAAGAAATAAAATCATAAAGATTTAGATTTAAAGTGGACAATATTATATCACAGTTGATTCCATTGATCCTAAAAAATAAGATGAAAGTTAATATATTTGATATGGATTAGGATACAGATAAATATAATAAATAAGGATGAAAATAAAAATTAAAAAATTTAATTTATTATCATCCTATTGTCCAGAAGCCTAAGACTTCTCAACTCATGTAGTCGTTATTTTAAAAAGAAAATTGAAGATATTTTTATTAATATGAAATTTTTAGATAAAATTTAAAAAAAATAAAATCATAAAAATTTAGATTTAAATAAAAATTTAGATTTAAAGTGGACAATATCATATCCTAAAAAATAGGATGAAAGTTAAATATTCGATATGGATTAGGATACAAATAAATATAATAAATAAAGATGAAAATTAAAAAAAATAATTTATTGTATTTTATCGTTCAGAAACCTAAGACTTCTCAACTCATGTAGTCATTATTTAAAAAAAAAAAAATCAATTGTCCAAGTGGATGGAGCTTTGACCTGAGCATATACGATTATGTTCATCAATTTCTTTTTCTTTCTTTGAAAAGTCTTAGAACCTTCCAGATCTTTTGACTCACCATCCCATTGCCAACGAGCAGTCCAATTCTCTTTGATAGAATTTCCTCTCCACTTGTAATTTTGAATTAATTTATTTAATTTTCATTATATTATTTTATTCATGTATCCATTTAATATTTTAACTCCTTGACAATCAGTTTTCCTTGACTTAATCCCTATTTTATTCTCTTATGTAAAAGTAAAATTCGTCATCTTAACGGTCTCACACAATCGATCCCATGATCATCTGTGAAGAGGTTAACATGTTGACATCTCTATCCACTAGGCCTAAATTATATGATTTTATTTTTAAATTTAATCTAAAAAATCTAATACCAATAGATATATTTCTCATTTTATAAATCTACAATCTTCTTTATGTATTGAAAATGTTGAACTTTGATTGTAATCCTAATAATAAATTTATAATCGTTACACAATTATTAATAATTATTACGTAATTATAGTAGCTAATATTTTATAACTGATATAATATAGATAATTCAATTTTCATCTATACTAATAATATTATTTTTTAAACCGTTATAATGCATAATTTTCTAATAATATTAATAATATTATTTTTTAACAGTTATAGTGCATATTTTTTTTATCAATACTAATAATATCATAACCATTATAATTTTATAATAATTATTATTTTGCAGGTGTTACCATAGTATAAAAAAATAAAAATAATTTAAAAAATAAAATAAACGATGGTAGAATGAAATGTTCAATAATAAATGAAAGTGTGGTGTCTTTGATTCCAATAAAAGAGACTTCTTTTAATTTTTATCCAGTATTTTTTATTATGTAAATTAATTCATAAATTAGTTTATTATTATTATTTTAAATTAGAGGCGTTTAAAAAAAACAGAATATGAAGATTTTATTTTTAATAAAAATAAAAAATACAAAGGCTACGAATCGATAAGTTTTCATTGAAAATAATAATTTGAAAAAAAGAGAAAATTAAAAGAGTACGTTTCAGTGATCGGGCCACGTGGCGACAGACGAGTCCCTTGGAGTGCGCAAAACACGCAGCTTTCGTGCGTCGATACAAAGAGCACACCTTTTCGTCCGCCTGTTACATTCCGATCACCAAACAGGTTTCCTACAAATTAAAATCGCCCACGTGGTCCAGTCGCTTTATATCATCCTCTGCCCTAGCTTTCTCTCTCCTTCCTCTTCTCCGTTGCCACTCGCCTCCTCTTCTTCACCTTTCTCTCTCCTCGTTCCCACGGGCGGCGATTTCCGCCGGCTCTGAAGCCACTGTCGTCCCGCCGCCGCTCCGATCCTCTGGAAACCAACCCGTTAAGCCCGCTACGCACTCCGTCACGCGAAGGAGGTATCGATTTTCTATTCTAGGGTTCTCCCCAAAAAAGTTTAGTTCCGTAACGATTTTGGGGGATCGTATTATTTGACGCCTACGATCCTCGATCTAAGTTTATATTTACTTTGTTGTTCAATTTTGATCTACATGCACTGAAAAGATTTTTTTTATTGTTTGTAAGGATCTAAACAATATGTGATATGTATCAGTTAAACATATCACTGAGTTTGGCATTGGACTGCTATTTAACCCATGTTATAGGATGAAATATTTTGGGTAATATCGAAATAAAACAATTTTGCTGGCAAAAGATTGCCCAAACCACTATTTAACCATTGTTACAGGATGAAATATTTTGGGTACTATCCAAATAAAACAATTTGGTGGCAAAAGATATGCCCAAATTTAGACCTATCTCCACTGCCTTAAAGTATTAAAAATGGCTATATTGATATTTGAGTTTTATCACTTGAAAAATAAATGTTTAAGTAATAGTTACAAGATACGAGTTACTAACTTGGGTAGCTTAGGGTTTTATATCAATTTAATGTAATTTATATTAGTTTAAATAATCCAAATAAGTTTTTTTACTTTATAGATTGCATATACATACGTGGTAGCTATGTAGATCCCTTCAGTACCCACCTATAATGGCTGAGCCATTCTAAAACCCTGATTGAGAGTGTGAGATTTAATACATATTGCTCTTGTTTTAATTTCACTTTGGTTTATTTTATATATATATATATATATATATATATATATATATATATATATATATATATAATATATATATATATATATATAGGATTATATGCTGTACTGAAACATATCATTTGTGTGTGTAATTCTTAAACCAGATTTTAACCACTTTTGTTATATATTTTACTTGCATACTATTCTTTCCTCAGCATAGGATGGCATTGTAGTTACCCACCTATAATGGCTGAGCAGGGACATTCTAAACCCTGATTGAGAGTGTGAGATTTAATACATATTGCTCTTGTTTTAATTTCACTTTGGTTTATTTTATGAATATATATATATATATATATATATATATATATATATATATATATATATATATTAAAAATATTTATTCTAGTTCATTACTACTGAAGACAACTTTTACAGGATTATATGCTGTACTGAAACATATCATTTGTGTGTGTAATTCTTAAACCAGATTTTAACCACTTTTGTTATATATTTTACTTGCATACTATTCTTTCCTCAGCATAGGATGGCATTGTAGTTCACGATGTACTTACATGGGTCATGGATCTTGGATTGGGAGAAGATAAATGAGAACATCTCACCCATGCAATTTTAAGCAAATATGGAAATAGGCTATTTTATAGGTCAATACAAAAGTTCACAAAAGCCTTATTCTTCTTTGTTTCATAATGTTTAGAATTAGCTTACTTATCAGGTAAGTTTCTTTTCTAATGTTACAGTTTTTGGTTTACTGATGTGAATTATCTTTGCAGATAGGCTTAGTTTTACTGGCATTATCATGTATTGGAAACTATACGGGAGTAAAATAGTTTTTAGAGAGGTATTGTTAGTGAGCAATTTTGTTAGAAGAGTGTAATCTATTAGTGTGTAAGGCATAGAGGTAAATGAAAAAAAATCTTTAATGCAATTAAAATATTTTAATTTATTTGAATACTGCTAATGATATGACTTTTCAGAGTTAAAGGGAGGGATGTGATATGTAACCGACTCCAAATTGGTGATATAAATGACTTGATGTTGATGATGCCAGCATTTACTATCCTAAGCAAACATAGGGAGGTGACCCATTGCTGTTCTTGTTATCCATCTTGTGATCATGAACAGTGAGTTTAGTGTCAGTACAGAGTGCATCCGTTTATGTTATTAGCAGTATGGTGCACCAGTGTCCCGTCTTCAATTTCAATTGTTTGTAATATAGAAAAATTTCAATATCACATCATTGTTTGATGGGTTTACTTTGCTCAAATATCTTTATAATATACCTACATAAGTTTTTGGGCAATTGAGTATTGAATCTTTGACTAATTTTCTTAAAGAATCAAGCCATTTGATGCATTCTTAGAATAAGTGTTTATTTTGGACTTTTGGCTTTCAGGTAGTGATTGGCATTCATTTCAATGATCCAGGAGTGCCCATTACCATATGGCTTCAAATATCCTGTCAGGAGATCGAAGGTTGATGATTGCTTGTGATTTCAATTCAATCTTTGTTCTTGATTACAAGTTCCCATTTCAAGTTCAAACATTTTCCTTCTATTTCATCTTTGATAGAAGACTTTTAGCAAATTTGTGCAAAACTTTTTGTAATATTTGGAGAAAATTGTAACTGTTGTATGTAAGTGTAGCCCCGTTTACTATCTCCATGGAACATTGAAAAATGACAGTAGGCGTTATGATGGTCTCAATGCTTTTCAATGGTCACTGTTATAAATGTAAGAGATAAACTTGAAGAGAGATCTTACGTAGTCCAGATCATTTATCTTGACATTTGATATGCTTTCTTTCTTGCCATGGTGTCTACCTTCTACTTTATTTTCCCGCTCCTTCCATCCTTTCCTCTTTTCATGCTCCAAAGGTGGTGTACCAAGAATGTCTTAAGTGGTAATTTTTGGAGATGAAGAATCTCCTCACAAAAGCTTATTCTCTTTTTTCTTTGGTTCTTCTGCTTCCCTAATTTTCTCCTCCAACCTCCTCACTCTTTTTTCTGGTTTCAGGGTTGATAGGAGGACAACCACCTAATTGAGTTATATGGCCCTCACTCTGAAAATTTATGAGCCTCTAGTCTCTGGGAAAGACTTGGGGAGAGAGAGAAGGGTAGTAGACAAAACCATTGACCATAACATCTTTGTGTATTGTTGACTATGCATGTTGAAATCTTGCATTTAAAGTCTTGCTTGTAGTTTTGGCATGGTAATCAAGATGATCTAATATTCTTAGTTATTTTCAAAACATTATGATTTTTTTACTTGTCAGTAATCATTGCAAATTTTTTTAATGGTACTTTTCAGATGGGCATCTGGACGAAAGTCAGGCATGACTATTTTAGGCAAAGTGCCAAAACCCATCAATTTACCTAGCCAAAGGTAACAATGTATTATCACTATAATTTATAATTTTATTTATGTATCTTGGTTAGATTTGTGTACTTATATTTTAATAGTTTTTTCTATTTAAATTTTGGCCACTTTTGAAGGTCGGAGAACAATGGTCTCGACCCAAATGTGGAGATTGTTCCAAGGTGAGCCTATTGCTTCCTCATATGTGTATTTTCCCCTTCTAAAACTGATGGAGGGATGCACTGTTTATTCTACTTGCATGGCGATTGCTGATTGATATTTCAGGGGCACCCTTAGTTGGGGAAGTCGATCATCTTCATCAACCTCAAATGTGTGGAGTTCATCAACTCTACTATCACCTAAAACAGATGGAGGTACTGGTTCACCCAGTCATTATAATAGCCGCCCATCATCTGGTGGAAGTGGAACGAGGCCATCGACAGCGGGCAGTGATAAATCCCTAGACTCCCAATATGCATGGGGTTCAAATTCACGCCCATCAACTGCATCTGGATTATCACCCTCACACCAGGGACCAGTGCTTACATCTCGTCCCAGAAGTGCAGAAACAAGGCCAATTATTGCAGCTCGCCCTCGAAGTGCAGAAACAAGGCCAGGTAGCTCCCAGTTGTCTCGATTTGCAGAAAATGTACCAGAACCTGCAGTTGCATGGGGTTCTACAAAAACTGCTGACAAGTTGGTATTTCCCTATCTCCTTTCTTCCAATCTGTTTTGCACATGTCTCTATGAACCTTCTGGTTACATCTGTACTTATGCTTTAATGTGCTTTAAAAATTATAATTTTTCTTCATTTGAAATTTATTTTTTGTTCTTCTGACATTCAACTTGATTTTATATGTGTTAGGGGATTGTATCATCAATAAATCACGAATTTTCCTTATGTTCTGGTGATTTTCCAACTCTAGGCTCTGAGAAAAGAAATGAATTGCATGGTCAGCAAGGTGAGTATTTTTTTTCTATGTTGTCTTTAAATCTCATAATCCAAGTGTCAACAATATAAATATAAGATTATTTTTTATGAGTTTGCACTTTAGAGACAAGAGGTTAGCCAATCAAATTATGTGATTTAAGAGGTCCATGTCATTAGCAATATATCTTGCATAGAATGGGGACAAGATACTTGCAGCCAAACTCAAATAGTTGGAACAAATACGATTGAATGATGAAGATGATCCTTGCATATACTTTAATGGAGGGAGAAGATCTATGCAGTCAACCTTGACAGTGGTGACTAACTTTGTGATGATGATTAACTTTGAGTTCTGTTGAACTCAAATATACCCCATTAGACCACATATTGAGCGACCCACACATAATAGAGAGAGTAACACAAATGTAAATGCATAAAATTTCACGTTTTTTTAACTGTTGGAGCTTTTAGAATAATTGGTTAGTTGTTTAAATTTACTATAATTATCATTGTGGGATTATATTATTTATACCAATTTTATATCCTAATATTGGTGATAGATTCTGTAGTGAAGTGCAATTTATTTTATATTCATTTAGGTTTTACCAGATTATTATCAAGGTTTAAAAAGGCTGGTAAATGTGTGTGAGTATATATGTGGACAAACATTTGATTAAATTGACTTCTTTTTTACAAATTTTTTGGTCCAAAGGTTTAAACATAGTGAGGGTACGAATTCGTTAATGATTTTTACAATGTTTCAGACCATGTTTATCAAGTAGTTGTATGAGACACCATCAAATGTATTGTATGTATTATCTCTAATATAGTGCATTAATCAATCTAAAAAAGTTACAATCACAAGTAAACAAGCTATAATTAATAAATGAACACATAACAGCAACTAAATACATTGTATTTCACATTGCTACGAGGAAAACACAACAAGCGAGGAGAGGCATGTGGTGGGTAATTAAGGTATATATATATATATATAAACACACCTGGACTGCCTGCCTGGGCCAACTAGGCAGACTACTATTTGGAGTCGCATAAAGGGACTGCTCTGCTCAATCACTAGGCAAAGCGGCCCCCTTACATTTCAGTCTAGGCAAATGCCTAGACTGCTTTTTAGAATAGTGATTCTTGTTCAGATTTGTTACTCATTTCTTGACTGATAATTCAAGAGCAACTAAGGTGTTTGAAGTAAATAATACATGTATATGAATTGGGTATTCTTGTGATATTAAGCTGCTAACTACCAGAAAAAATTAAAGAAGGATTTAATTGGTTTGGAGTTTGCTAAAGTTATTGTAGAAGTGAAAGTAATAAAAGGTATAATTGATCTACAAATGATAAAGTAGAAGAGTTTCTCTCCCGGCTCATCTGTTTTTCACCAACTTTGAATTTTACCTCCATGCACAGAAACCATTATGGGCACCTTGAATGGTTGCCTTTTTAATGGACAAGAAAGGTACTATCACACCTTATTATCGTTTTGTTACATCATTTTCTTAGCAATTAATATAATAGAAGAATTAAATGAAGGTGAAGAGGAAGTAGATGAAGCAGTCATTGTTGTGGGATCTTTATTGATCCTTGTTGATCAAGCGATGATGGAAAGTATAACAGCTTACCTGTTAATTGGTTCATCAAAATTGTTAGCTCGTTCCAGGTTAGCAGTATTTCTTTGTTGTTGATCAAATTCTTGCTGATGAGGTTATGGGGTGATTGCAAGGTGCACGGTCTAGGATGTAATCTGCCATCCCAATGCCATGGCCTATGCTGGGCCTTATTAAGTGAAATTGCAGCACGGTACTGATACCTTACTGATCCAACAGATCTTTCAGATTGGTGTTGTTCTGAAATTTTAAATACTCCAGCACCATACTGATTCAGTTCCTACTGATGTGAATAACATACTGAGATTTTAACCTTTTTATATGGGCTGGTATTAGGTGTGTTCCATAATTTCACAAAGCTGTCTTGGATGGTACAGTAATAATACCTTGACAGCCTAACAGGTTAACTCTGCTGACTCAAGCAAATGATTGAAATGTTCTATAGCTTATAAATTAGGCCATATCATACTTCATCAAATCTTATTCTGTTTTTTTTTTGTCTGAAAAAAAAAATTAATCAATTCTGTTGTTGGCTGATAGCAGATTTTGCTTTGTTTTTCTATTCCAACCTCAATTTAGTTCGATGCAAAAATACAATTGAAAACAAATATTACTGATTTTGTATCTTTTACTAACAACATTTTATACTATCTTTTACAACTCTGATTAGCAGGTCAAACATTCCAAGAACATACTGATGCATCTTCTGGTCCTCTGAGATCCAATGAAAGTCTGAAATCTCCTCATGGTGGGTGAAGATGCATTAGCTTGCTTGTTTTTTAAGTGGTCTATTCTTATCATAATCGGACTCAAGATATGCTTTGTGAACTCAGGAGAAGATGCCTGCATGGATCAAGAGGATGTTGATGCTCCTAGAACTGGGAGAGAGACTTCTTATGGAATTGCTGCCTCACATAACCCAGAATTGAATAATAATTCTCAGCAGGCACAGCCACATAAAAACTTAAAATTGGCACCTGCTCTGTTCGATTCTTGGCATGGTCCTGGAATTCATGCTCCCGACAAAGTTTTGTACAGAGGGGCATTAGTTGGTCCTTATGGCCCAGCAGGGCCTCCTGGTGGTTTTCCTGCTGAATCTTTTGTGTGCTATCCTCATCCATTGCCATCCAACTCAGAGGCTGTTCCAAGGCCAGGTGCTGGGTCTGGTCAGTACCAATCTACATCTGGAGATGCGTATCACCCTCAACTGCTGCCTAATTCATACATGTTTTCTAGTCAACCTGTTATTCCTGCCTTACCTGGGCCCTATCATACACCTGTTCCTTATGATGGATATTATAGCTATCATCAAGCAAGCTTTTGCACTTCTGGTGAACAACAGACTCCTTCGACAAGAGGGGCTACTCAACCAAGTTTCTTCAAAAATCCTAAATCCAATAGCAGCATAACCTCAGATGAGTATCGAAATAATCTTGGTGGAGATGTCACACAAAGGGCGGAGGTACAAGTACCATCTAACAGAGCTCATACTCCTTTTCAAGGGCCCTATAAGGTTTTGCTAAAACAACAAGGTGACATAGCAAAAAATGGTCCACAAGTGAAAGTGCACGGTGGAACTCTATCACCTACTTCGACACAATGCCATGTTGAAAAACCTGAAGAATCCATATCTAAGGAGAGCGAGTTGTCTCCAGGTTGCCAAAAGAATGACATGGCCAATGACATGAATCTGGAAATTGATCACCAAGCATCACTGAAGGTAGCTGTTGATGGTATGGTTCAGCCTTCAAATCCTGTTATCTCTAGTTTGGAAGAAAATTCCCGTAGAACATCTGAAGGAATATTGAAGAGAGAACCAACTGTTGCAATTCGAGCGGTTCACGATTGGAAGCATAATACAGGTTCAAGAAAGAATACTGCACTGATTGAAAAAATAGAAGGCTTAAATAGCAAAGTGAGAAGTTCTGAAAACCATAGCATAGTTGGAGAACTGCTATCTAAACAAGAGAGATTAAAACAACCAAAAGTTGCCAATGCAAGGCCTGAACATTCTATCAAAGGGAGGAGTACTTCTATCCCAGATTCTTTGGAAGGGAATTCTTTGGAAATGCATGCCATCGATTCAACAGTTGTTTCTAGGCAGTCAGACTCTGATTTCATTCCAATTGAAGCAGGTTCTCATGTTTCAAAAGGAACCCACTCCACTCCAGGTAGGGGTGATTATCGTTCCAACTCAATGTTAGATTATCAAATTGATGGTGGTCGAACAAGAGAATTATCTGACAAAGACTCTTCTGTTGTTCCTATGGAAAAAAACATCACAGAAGATGCCTATTCAGATTCACGTGATCACAAAAACCAGGTCAGTGTCTTTCTCTAATTTGGTTAGATGTTGTGATTGCATAATGAAGGGGACTCATAGTGCATTTATCAAAGTGACTTATGGCCTCCATGTATAGTTGACAAATAACTGCTAAATGCTTCCCATAAATGGCCCATCTTTCTTGTTCTTTTGTTTTCTCCCCATTTTTTTGGAATTGTTAAGTACAAATTAGATGCCATTTATAAAATTTTGTGTATGTGTGCTCATATGAATAATTTTATATAGTTCAGCACCTTTGGTTCCAAAATAAAATAGATAAATTCGTATCCATTTATTTTTCAGAAAATACTTTTATGAATGAATTCGTAGGGCAAGTATGAAATTCTGTTCTGGGTGTGTATATATTTGAAATCCCATGCGAAATAAAAGGCATTTGCAAGAACATAAGCTACAACTGTAGGTGAAACTATTCATTACAATTGAGTATGTTGTTTTTAGATGACATTCATTTTGATAAATTCTCTAGTTTTTGTTCCATTTTTATTTATAGTAACTATGCTTATGTTCATCTTGTTCCTGTGTCCCCAGACTTTTGCAAGGTAAAAGTGATGTACTTTGGAAGATCTTAATAAATTGGTTGGTTCATGAGTCATCAGTACCATATGATATTAGATATATTATGTATGAATAGAATATCATGTCTGAATCTTGATCAAAAGTTAACATTGTATTTTCTTTCTGTCTTTTTGAAAAATGGTATTGGTGTATGGATAAATGTTTTTGATATCCTTTTCCTTGCTTAGCGTGCTAAACTGAAAGAGTTAGCTGCACAACGTGCAAAGCAGTTACAGAAAGAGGAGGAGAGGACAAGGGATCAAAATGCCAAAGCTCCCGCAAAGTTGGAAGAACAGAACAGACGCTCAGCACCGAGCACAAAACCTAAGTCAAATGACTCATCATCCGCTGGTCATATTCTGCATCAGCCAGAAGATGCTGGAGTAGATACAGCTTCAAATGTTACCCTCCCTGCAGCTGATATGCTACTACAGGCAAATAATGACGACTATAACAACGTTGGATCAGTAGTTTCTTTGCCTCCAAATTCTGTTTCTCATACTCTAGAAACAGTTGCACGAGATTCATCTGCTACTATACCTATTCTTTCAATGGAGCATCATACAAATACCACAGTGGCTGCAGCCCAAGACAGTTCACAGTCTAATGCTTCCAGTGGTTCCAAGCATAGACAGATGGGACACCGAAGAAGGCAGAAAATTTCACTGGATAAAAACACAGGTGAGAAGTCAATGATGAGGGATAATGCAGGATCAAAGCATCTTGATGAGGCTTTACACGAGAGTAAATCAAACGAGAAGCAATTTACTGGTGAAAAGAAAGAGAGCTCACAAAAGTTTGTTGAAGTCAATGCACCTGTGTTAAGTGTTGATATATTGCCGCATAATGGGGATCCTTCTCTGCACCAGAAGAAGAAAAATAATAGAAACTTGAGGAATAAAAACAAGGATGATACTTTATTTGGCTCTAGCATAGCAATACATTCAAATGAAAAGATTGAAGAATGCCCAAGTGAAAGTCCTACGACTATTCCTGTACCACCAGATATGGAAACTTCATCAGTTCCTGCCCGAATTTCTGCTGACCATAGTAGAGGTCAGGAGTCTGGGGATGGCATAGTAAACTCCCAAGTGTCTTCTAAAGTTGTTGATGAAGTACAGGGTAGGATGAGCAGCCACTGGAGACCCCATCCATCTCGAAAGATGACAAGAAACTATCAGTCGGTTAGGCGTACTGACAAGGTTCATGGAGGTGAGACTGTCGTCTGGGCACCTATAAGGCCTGCAAATAAGATTGAGCAACCGGAGGAAGTCAAGCAGAATAGTACAATGGGAAATATCTCTGATTTGTCGCAACAGATTGGACATGATATCAGTGGTACAAAAACAAAGAGGGCTGAGATGGAGAGATATGTTCCTAAACCTGTTGCCAAAGAATACTTGCAGCAGGGAGACAATCAAAAGTCTTTAACCCGTGACAATCAAATGGCGTTTGATGACATGCCTGAGAAACCTCATTTTGATTCCAAAGTTGTTGGGTTGTGTAAATTTGATAGCTCATCTGACTTTGGGGCTGAAACAATGAAGCCAGAGGACATGCCCGAGAAACCTCATTTGGATTCCAAAGTTGTCGGGCTGTGCAAATTTGATGGCTCATCTGATTTTGGGGCTGAAACAAAGAAGGCAGAGGAAAATAGGCCTGGCAGGCGTGGTAGGGTTCACGCCTCTTGGCGTCAGAGGAGTTCAGCCGAATCTGCTTTTCCTTCACAGACTCCAAATGAAAATGTGCAACCTTCTGATGGGACTAAAATTTTCAACAAACCTTCCCATCAGCATCTACCATTACCAGAACAGGTAAGATCTGATGACAGGGAGAGTGGTGACAGTTTCATGCAGAAAAATTCAGACGTGGTTCCTGCCCCGACTAAAGATCAGGGGATGAGAAGCAAGCAAAAACATCATCAAACTCACAGAGTTACAGGAAGCAATTATGGGATTTCCGAAGATCAAAATTTCAAGAATGAAACAAATGATAAAAATGGTGACAGTCATCTCAATTTAGATACAAGTGAAAATGATGTGAGAAATGGTAAGCATGCTGTTGGTGAACATGTTAGGTCTCACTCTCGCTGGAAACCCAAGTCTCAAATTTCTCACCAAGGTAAGGGCACTGGAGGGCAAAGAAACTTCTATCATGATGTAAGAGTTGAGAAGTTCAGTTATCCTGGCACTGGGACTAACTACCCGAGCAATGAAGGTAGCAACACTCTGGACCAGAAAGATCAGTCTCGTAATTCTGCTCCACCAGTGGAGCAGATGCATATCAGAAAACCAGTTGGCGACGTGAATGCTCAGTATGAAAGTCAAGTTTCTCCACCACGCCGATATGGACATCTCAATGGGCGTTTTATCAGAGAGCAGGAACCGACATATAGGGGCAGAGATTTTATGCATACTTCTGGAAAATCAAATGCTCAGAGAACAGAAGACCAACGGAGGAGCACTCCATATTTTGAATACCAGCCAGTTGATCCTTACAGGAAGCAAAGCAATACATACCACAGGTCGAAATCGAACATAGATCAAGAACCACAAGGGCACCATGCTCCCAGGCAGATGTACAAGGAACATCATCATACTCAAACAAGGAACCCTCGCCGCCTCATTCGTGGAGCTACTACTGCCCATGTTGATTCTAACAATGGTGAAGAATGAAACACGCTATACAGGTGCTTACACGGCCAACTGATTAGGTGTTAAAACTCTCCACCAATATAATTACGAGCAATAAAGCATTACGAGGGAAGTTTTTGTAGTTCTAGTGGAAGTTTCACTCTGTTATTTCGTTATCTGCATGTTGAGGCATAGTACGATCATACTGAAAGGAGTTCATGGATTTCGAGCATGTGGCTAGTCCCATTACACATATATATAGAACGGGTTTTGCCGCTGATTTTCCTACAAGTTAATGCTGCTTCAAATATGGTTTGAGGTAAGAAGTGTTTGTTTCCACAACAAGTTCTGTTGCTCCTCTCTTTGTGGCCCTCTGTGGAACTCTGTACAGATATTACTTTGTGATCCATGTCGTCTCATTTCCCTCTCCTTTTCAACTTTTTAAATTTTTAGGGGTACTAATCACTATTTCATATGTTGCTTACTTGCTTATGGTTGGGCCGGGTCGCACTGGTGGTGATCAAGGTGGACCATTCGAGTCATTGAACCGCCTAATCGGGTCTCTTAGTCGCACCATTCCGGTAAGAGTGAATATGACTTTGGAAGAATCCTTATGTTCATGTGCCTACCTTTCCTTTGAGAATGTGGATATGGTTTTAAATATAAGTTTTAGGTTTTTTTTTTGTGTTTTGGTGAATAACTACTAGTCTATTAATACTACAACAATAACAATTAAATTTTATATTACTAGTTGAGGTCGGTTATATATATCTGGTTATGTCCTTGAATTTTATTTTCTATTATATTTAAATAAATTTTAAATTTTATTTTATTATTATTAATTAAATTTTATTATTATTAATTTTATTTGATGTACATATTTATCAGAATTTTAGGTTGTCTAATTAGGATATTTATTGATTGTCTAAATATATATTTATATTATCTTAAATATAGCTTATCTAATTATAATTTTTTTAAATAGGTCTAATTTTGATTTTTTAAAAATATTTTTATTTTTTATTTTACTTATTCTTATATGATTGTACATCTATTTTAATATCATTATATCTGTAATTCTGTATCTTATTCGAGTCCTAGTTCAAATCTTAGACAATGCAGTGAAAATACAAGGAATATAGTTAATTTATATTATTGTTTATTTCATTTAATAGTTTAAAAGAGCGTTAATAACCATACTTTACTGTGCAGATAATGTTTATAATTAACAATAAATTAATTTTATAAATTTTAAAATATTGCACATTAAAATAATTGTCTATATACACATTTTTATTTAAATTATTAACAAATTGATATCAATAACATACAATCAATTATCATGATTGTAATTAATTGCATAATTATATTCATCCCAATTATCGTTATAAATCATAATAAATTGATATTTTTAAAATTAAAAATGGATTAAAAAAGTTAAATAGGAGATCATTTAGAGCTAAAAGATTATCTCATGGATAAATAGAATAGATAAAGGAAGTAAACGAGAGAAATTAAATATTAAAAATATCTTATAAATTTAGAAATACTCTATACCCATTAGAAAGTGTCAACTTTGAATTACTCAATAATTACTATCTGCATTTGATCGTGGAATTGTGCTTGTTTGAATAATGAGACCCTTTAATATCATGTTAAGAATAGTTAGGATTTTTAAAAAGAAAATGTCATTCGTTTGATGAGAAATAAAAAAGAATATTAAAAATTTATGTGACTTAAGCTAAAGCAACTACTTTTGAAGTAATAGAAAGAAAAGCAATGATTAAAATAAAAGAGTCACAATTTTAAAAAAAAATTCACTTTTTTCTTTCATTTAAAATCGTGCATGAGACTTTTATCTCGCATGACTCCTAAGTACTAAAAGAAAAAAGAACTCGATCTTTTTTTCTTTTCTTTTGGATTACCTTTATCGTGTATATATACAATTGAAGTCAAAAGAATATATATTATAAATGAAGTAAGACTTCATGAAATTCAACCAAAAAGAATAGGACAGCAACGAGGTTACGACTAGTTCAACCACTTGCTTTGGTTTGGAATCACAACTCATGGTTTGATCTCACAATTATTTGGGAAATAGTTACGCAGAAGTATCGAAATATATTTTAGAATTTTATTATTTTACTATCTGATTTATTTGATCTTTTGTAAGATAAACAAAAAAAATCATATAAACTGATTGAAGGAATTGAAAGGATTTTTATTTATATAGTAGTAAAATTGGATTAGTTAGGAAAAGAAAGAATATGAAGAAGTATTCAAGGGTATTCCTTATTATCATCCATAAAATTAATAGAATATAAATGGCTTATGAAAAAGGAAATAGATCAAAAGTAATATTAAAAAATTAATAATTAATCATTGATAGAAAATATATTATCATGAGTTTTATCATCTTTATACTCTATAAAGGTTGACATCACCTTCAATAAATCTGTAATAACCAACTCAATTATATTTTAAAATAATAATAATAATAATAATATTATTATTATTATTATTATTATTAATCCAATTGCCTCGAGCCGTGTGTTATCAATAACAAATCGCGTATTCATGGGAAAAAAAAGGAAACAATTTATTTTTCTTTTCGCCATTAATTTCGCATTCACTGTCACCTTCAAGCCAAGATTCTTCTTCTCCATCGCTCCTCGTCTTCTTCCTACTGGGGAGGGAGGGGGAGGCCTCACCCTCGTCTCATTGCCCGAGAGCTAGCGATGCAGTAGGCGGATCGACAACAGGCACCGATGCATCGATTAGCGTTTGAGAGAGTCCCTTGATTCATCATCGCAGCAAGTTTTGATTTTGTTTTTTTTTTTTTTTTGAAAAAAAAAATCCTGTTGTTCGAGGCGAATAGGAAGTGATGGAGCGGAGGAAGGTGTTGGTGTTGCTCCTTTCGATCGTCTTTTTCGGGGGGTTTTGCTGCGCCTCTGCCGCTTCCCCAGCCAGTGAGTGCGATTCTGGTGTTCTGCGGGTTTCATGTGTTCCCGGTTGATGATTGATCGTCCTGTTTTGCCTTGTTTTAGGGTTTGCGAGCTTGCTGTTCTCCAATCTCTTGTCTGCCCTCTTGCGGCGGCTTTGGTCGGTGACGACGGATTCGAGGATCGGTAGGATCGCCTCCTCTCATATTGATTTTTTGGGGGTGTGCTCTTGCTTGATTTGGTGTTTTGGATTGATCAGCGATCTCGAGCCGCCCGAACGTGAAGTTTGAGAGTGGATACAGCGTGGAGACTGTTTTCGATGGGAGTCGGCACGGAATCGAGCCGTTCTCCGTCGAAGTCATGCCGGGAGGGGAGCTTCTGGTTTTGGATTCCGAGAACAGCAACATCTACAAAATTTCTTTGCCCTTGTCGAAATGTGAGTGTTCTTCATCCTGATAAAGATTATTCAAGTACCATTTGCATGCCATTGCACCACCTAAAACACCTGGTTCATAATTGCACTAGCTTACTTGTTGTAAATTGTAGTGAGCAACCATGCCATTTTGCCAAACAACTTTCACTCCATGCCGATGAGACCCCTATTCGACTACAGCATAGCCCGCAAAATTTGCCTCGAAGAAGTTAGCAAAAATTGTCCTTAGCAAGTGGATCTTCCTTAAGAGCCACATGAACACTAAGCACTTGTGTATGTCCTACAATGTGAACTGTCTTAAGGATCTCTGGTACTTGGACTCTTCATCATCGATATGTTGGACACTCAATATTCGAATCCACACTCGTGTTAGATTCTTATATCCAAGTACGAGTAACATAGGTAAGGAAGTCTCCAAATGGTTTGTGTAAAACTCGTGTGTGAATTCGCTGATGTGAAATGTTCTGAAGAACATCAAAAAAGTCTGATGGTTGTTGATCTTATTGTGCCATCATCTTCCATTAGCAAAGGAGTAAAATATTAGTTAAACATGTTGTCGAGCTTGAATGTGACAAAAACTTTATAATCTTGTAGTTTAGTTATTTGAAATTTTTGTTCTAGATATGTTCTTGAATGTGATTGTTTCTAAATAAGCTCTTATTTGTTTTCCATTTGTATAATACTGTGTTGACTGATTAAATCTCTTTGGTGTTATTCTGAATCGTCGGGACAGACAGCAGACCTAAGCTTGTTGCTGGTTCAGCTTACGGATCGAGTGGCCATGTTGATGGGAAACCACGCGAAGCAAGGATGAACCATCCGAAAGGACTCACAGTTGATGACAAGGGTAACATTTATGTTGCCGACGCAAAGAATAAAGCAATTAGGAAAATCAGTGATTCCGGTGAGTTCAGGATTTCATAGTAAACACCAAAAGAATAAACTAGAGCAACAAATAGAAGTACGAGTTAAACTACATTTTAACAATGGATTGTATGTTTGGATAGGTGTTACAACAATAGCTATAGGGAAGTCGTACGGAGTGGGCCGAATAGGTCTGCATATTGAAGATGCAAAGTTCTCTGAGGATTTTGAGGTAGTGTATGTCAGTAGCAGCTGTTCTCTTCTGGTGGTTGACAGAGGAAATCAGGCAATCAGGGAGATTCAGTTGAATTTTGACGATTGTGCCGACCAGTATGGAGCTCGCCTTTCTCTAGGTAGAGCTTCAATTGCTAAGTGTCATCTTTTCCTCTTTTCACAATGTAGTATGTGTAAGTACTCATCGATCCATGACATTGATATGGTGGGACTAGGAGGGTTTGGTTTCGATAAGATGACTTGGTGACGACTAAATTTGTTGCAGGAATAGCAATGCTGTTTGCTGCTGCTTTCTTCGGTTACATGCTTGCATTGGTTCAGCGGAGATGGGTTGCCATAGCATCTTCTTCAAATGTATGTTAGTATTCGCATTTTCATTTCTTAACTATGAATGTGTGAATTATGGATATCAAGTTTACTAGATGTTGGCACAAAACAATAGTGACTCAACTAAGGTATATGCTGCAAGTACATGCGCAAATCATACTTTCGATATAGCTTTGGAAAGCCACTGGGGACCCTACATGCTTTCGGTTGATGATAATAAATTGAATGCCAAGAACAAGTCAACCTTTCTTTGAGAATCATAACCTTTATTTTTTCATTCTTTCTGTGGAGTGCTATATGCTTTATTGGGGAATCATATTCCATGGGCCTATCTATCTTTGTGATGATATGGATAAAATTATAGTCATGTTATGGTTGATTTTATAACATATTGAAAGTCGTCTGTCAAATATGTTCATTAGGTTTAAACCAAGATTCAGGAACATAATTGGATGGGTACGAAATGAATTCGGTTAGGCTGACTAGGAGCTTATGTAGTTCGCTCATTGCAAGTTGTTAAAGTTGATAAGAGGTTGTATTCGAAATTCGAACCCGTGACTTCTAGCTTATGGCAACAACTTTACCATTGTGTCAAGATTCTCTTTCAGTTCTTTATTTTACATATCTAGTATTAATTTGTGATATTTGACTTGATTCTCTCAGGAAGATAAAACTACCACAAGCAGCTATTCGGCGAGTCCTCAGTCGCCATTTGAATCATCACTCAGACCATTAATTCCACCAGAAACTGAAACCAGAAGGCAGGAAGAAGAAGAAGAAGAAAGCTTCTTCACCTCACTAAAGGAGTTCACTGCATCTGCTGCTTCTTCTATTGCTCCAATATTTGGTCGAATCTTATCGAGAAGGCACACGCCTAGACACCCCAGAAATCAACAACAGGGACAAGAGGCCAATGTGTGGCCTTTGCAGGAAAGCTTAGCGGTCCCTGACGAAGAACCACCTCCACTGGAAACACAGACACACAGCCCGCGCAAGACGTATGCATTCATGTCGAAGAATTCAGAGAAGCTCCAGCGACTACGGCACGATACAGCCTATTTCGACGGATGGGGTGGAGCACCACAACCGCAGCACCGCCCGAGATGACACAAGAGGTTGTGGTTGGTGCAGTCCAGGAATCTGGTAGTTGATAGGATGAAGCAGAGATGAAGTCTGTGAAACATGGAGATCCTCTCCGAACCTTCTGTGAACTGATCTCTGCTCCGAAATGAAAGAGGAGATCGAGCAGAAGTTTTATATATATTTAGAGAGAGAGAGAGAGAGAGAGAGAAAAGAGAGAGAGGGGGATGGTTGATGAAACTCGAACAAAATTCTATTAGTATTTGGTTTTATTATACTTCTTATTTCAGTGAAACTCACCTTTTTAATATTTGGCTTCACACTATTATCTATAATTATCTATAAATACGATTTATCCTATAATTATCTATAAAAAGTAAATTAAAACGTTACAATTAATCACTACTATGGAAAATAATGTCTCAACTTCATCGAGATTCGACTCTTATCCATTATAGTAAATCTACCTCATAGTAACTAACTCAATCATGTTCCAACAATTTAATGCCTAATACTCTTCATGTAAAAAATAAATCCACCATCTCAACAATCCCACATAGTCAATCGCACGACTTGAGATGATAAATCAAAAAATTACAGTTAACCATCATAGAGGAAGACATTGAATTGATTTTGTCAAAATTCAATTATTGTCCACTTCAACAACTCTACTCCATCATAACCAACTGATATCTAGGAAGCAATGCTGAGTACTCACACATGGAGAAATAAAAGGGAAATCAGAAAATGAAAAATACCTATTTCAATTTTGTCATTCCAAACACCTTTGGATGTAACCGATAACCAAAAGGTAGTGAAGGAGTTTCAAGTCGTTCCTTCTCTTTGACGCATTTCCCCCATCTACAATGGGAATGGGAAATAGTCCCTAGGACTCAGATCTGCACCAATATCAACTTTAGTCATGAAATCAGATACTTGGGTCAGACAAGAGTTTCCAAGGGCTTACTAAACACTGGCTGGAATGCACCAACCTCGGTCCAGTCAATCAGCACCATGTCCAAAGTATTGTCCCTAATGTTGTCGATGCACATGAGAAAAGAAAGACAGACGACACACCTAGGCGGACAACAATTTACATACAAGGATGTTTCTAAATACAATGGAATGTGTGATGGATCTACGACAGGCAAAAACAAATTGTTACAAATCAACAAGTTGATGAAGAGGAAATGACATCACAAACAAAGGTAACCTCACTAAATCCATGCAGTATATTGATCCCCTTCCACACGTACAATACTTATATATAGGCTTATGAATATAGAAATCAATTTGTCGACAAATGGGGGATTAATTCTATAGCTCCACTTTGTTCCTCTGCGCCTTGAATCCACTCCGAATATATATATTGCAAGATGTTGCGTTCATCAAGTAACAGAGGAATACTTAACGACATTCGACTCTAGTATTTGTATCCGGCTGAACTGTTTTGCGGTGGTGCTGGTGGCAACCTGTTTGGGGTACGACGACTACCAGAGTTTGCTCCTGAATTCGCATCGCCATTCTGGGTTGGGGTGCCATGCCGCCGACTGCTGCCGCTTCTGGACCTCGATGAGTCAGAGTGTGAGCTGTCTACTGATCCATTTGCCGAAGCATCAAATGCTGATCTCCAATCCTCACCGGGGCCATTGGTCCTTGGGCTACTTTCTGCAGCTTGTACAAACATGATCATTTGCAAACAAATCTTGAAAGAATCTGATAGATTAAGCTATGAATTACATGGGAACCGGATCGACCCTGTTGGTTCGATCAATTAACGAAGGAATTGGAAGACAAGCAGGCCCAAACCAATGCTTAAGATTGGGAATTGCAAAATGATAAGAACCAAAATAATCAGCTAAATTATCACAAATTGCCAGAACTGAAAGGAACCTATGTTTTTAAAACATCATGGTAAGCAGACGCACAATAGGTTAAAATGGACTCATTTACTAATTTTCAATGATTTAGTAAGCTTTTTATTAAGACTCTACATGTAGTTTGTGTTGCGAGGATGAATAAGGCTTAATATGAATGTACTGTGAATATTAATCTCGATACAATTGAATATATATTGCATATAATCTTTTTTATATTTACATTATCAAAATCTTTTATATTTTTTTCTAAACTTATATAAAAGTCAATGGTTTTTTGTTGGATCCACCAGATTGAATCAGTAGATTCAATCAATTAACCAAGGAGCTGGAAGCCAAGCAAGTCACAATCAATGCTTAAGATTGGAAATGGCAACAAAAAAAAGTAAAATATTTACGATTTTTTTTGGTAAAAAAAACTGATTGTTTTAGCTGAATAATCAGGAATTTGTAGAACTGCAAGGAACATAATTTATTTCTAAATCTCATCTTAAGCAGAATAAAGTTAAATTGGATTTATAAATATTTTCAATGATTCAGAATTTCATATAGGTTTTAACACTTTACATCATTACATGTATTATGTTATATAGATGAATTAGTTTAATAATAATGTATGTTTTGACATTTATAAATATATAAATGATTTATGATATCATTTTTTTGATCAACCAGTTTATATTAGTTCAACCAACCGAACCATCAAATAGTCAATCAATGTTAAACTGCTCAATTTAACACTAGTACCTAGTACATGTTGGGAAAGTGATGTGCAAGATATGAAATAGCCAAAAGATGAAACTTAACACCTTGTGAAGCCTGGGATTGGTAGTATGATTTAGTTGAGGTTAACTAATGCACCTAGAAACCCATTAAAGGAAGTTACCTGCCGCCGAGCTACCATCAGACCAACTAGCAGCAGCCGCTCTGTTGTCATGGATGCTTAGTTGACGTGTAAGTTTTGAGAGGAGAGATGATTGTTTTTGAATCCTTTCTCTTCTACGCTTCACATTTTGGTCTTCCTGGAGTAGTTCTGTAATCTTTGCATTACTTTGAGCACTAGACCAAAGAATACAAATCAGTTGAAAAGGATTACATCCACTAAACTTGCATATTATATAATCTCAATCATGATTGTGAACTATGAAAATTAAATTCACAGAAAAAGGCACTGATCATGTTTTAGTTGTGCTTTATCTGACTGCAATATGCTTGATCACAAGTGCATTAAAACCTAAGAGAATCTGCATTCCGATGTATATTGCAAGAGCTTGTGTATTGCAATCAGAACAATGTGACGGTGCCATGCTTCTATATTAGCATTTTATTTGTTCATGAACTATGTAAGTATTACATTATAGGACCATGGGTTTGTCGCCTTGCTAAGCAAATCATGCTCCATCCATGAGAATGGGTTTACTTAGGTCATAACAACCTTCACAACAAGACTTCCATCAGGAAAAACAAGATAACTAGTGAGAATTTCCAAATATTTCATGATTAACCACTGTAATGAAGTTAACTTTCCACCTAATCATTTCCTTATCAATATGGAAATAAAAGGTGTAGCCTACCAACCTACACTTGTATACAAGTGATACCACTTACCCACCATCTGATAAATACTCCAGCATTAAAGGCAACAAAATAAATCAATTTTTATATGCACAACAGTTTCCAAGCATATTATTGAAGAATGGCAAGGAACAAACCTTACTGAGCTATATAGCTGATTCAGCATATCTTCCTTAGCTTTCTCAACTTGACATAGCACAACTGCCTGATCAATCAGAAGAGAAAGATAAGGACCAGTAATATCTCAAATAAGAAGACAAAGCAGCCCATAGACAACATTTACCTTTGGTACATTAGCAGCAAGACTGTTCAAGACAGCCTCTACATAACCTCGAACTTCTTGGGACATCCAACGAAGTTCTTCTTCAGGATCAGCCGGCCTTCTAACCATTGTGTCCTAAAATTGTCTGACATTAGTTTGGGATCTAATATATAACAAGATCAAGAGTACAGCATATGCATTTGAAGCACAAAATAATGGAAGAACATGGCCATGTGAGCACATAAATGGATAAGCACTGTAAAGGGCATATCATAATCCATATTTTTCTTAACAATGAAAAATTGTGATAGCGAAATATGAACCTTCATATTTCAGCAATCTGCCTGATTGTAATCACTATCACAATTTATATAACAGAAATCAGTTGCATAAACTTATTCAGCAAGCTTGGTAATCTAGGTATTATTAGGATATATAGCTCCACCTCCCATGGAATACTTTGTGTAACTTTATTCAGCAAGTTTCTATCTCAGTGAAGTTCCGTCCCATATGGGATAATACTGCCTGCTATTTAACTCACAGTGTTACTCCAGTTTTAACTTGGTAACAAACCAGGCTGAACCTAAAGATTTTATTTCCTAGTGATTTCAACAAATTGTACAGTTTTAAATGACCAATCAAGTCGGAGACTTCAATGCACAGCTATGCATTGTGTTACTGAAGTTTCCTAATCACCATACACCATTATTATATCTTCTCCATAGAATGTATCAATATCTACAGGAAACTCTATGTGAGACTTGTCAATTCAGTGAAATAAAAGAGTTCAACAGTAAAGCATCTCAGGGACTGACTCTTTCACAAAGATAGATATCCCTCCATGAAATTCATGCAAATGTCTTTGATATATCGGGCTATTATGAAGCAAAAACAAAAAAAGTTAACAGAGCAAAGATGAGAATACTAAAATGAATGAGTAATTAAAGTCTTGCATGGAGGAACAAAAATCATATAGTTGAGAAAAACATAGCTCGAAGATGACAATTACTAGTCATGATAAATATCTGACCATGTATTTTTCTAATGGCATCAAAAATTACTTATGATTCAGAATGTGTGTGAGTGCTAGAATACACAACAGACTCCTGCATGGAATATCTTTCTATTCATTGTTATGCTTGTTATGCTATAGCCTTCAGCATATGAGTACATTATTTTCTTTCATCCAAATAATATTGTTCCATTAGTTTCTTCTCCAAGTAAAGAAGGAACACGCTTATATCTGAGAACTTACAAGTGAACCATCAGAATGACTTTGTCTCATTGGGGTAACTCCAGATTCAGGTGCACCCTTTGAGGAAGTAACTTTTGAGCCAGTGATATTTCCTATCTTATTCATCCACTCAACTTTCTCAGCCAAGTTCTCAGCCTTTAAAATCACAGCACTATGAGCTGCGAGCAACAGATTCATGAATCAATAACAAGGAAAAGGCATGCTGACAAAATGGTCCATTCAATATGTCATAAATAGTTTGGGTATTACATACTTATGGATTATATGTCTACTACTTACTATTGTAAAGTTACCTTTTAAAACAGTTTTATATGCAACTTTACTAGTTATCTTAAAGACAAGAGTTGGGCTTTTTTCTGCTCCATTTGCTTTTTTGGAGTCCTTCGAACTTTTGGGAGGATCTTCTTCATCTGGAACCTCTTCAAGGTTACATTCCTGCAGGTGAAAAAACATGTGTACTCATTAGCAAAAAGCATGTGGATGCTAACAAAACATATGGAAGGATTACTGCAGAGTAAAAAGATTCACACTGTAAGCAGATATAGCATCATGTCCTACATGTATCTAGCACAGACTTTTACATATATGTTTATTAGCATCTAGTCATTACAGTGGGGAACTCATGCTAGATAGACTTCCAAGTACAAAACCTGCTGCCCATCTAAAAAAAGTGGATACCATCAAAAATACCTTTTATATCCAATTCAAACTTAATATTTAACTTCGCTGAAAGTAACCACCTCTCCTGACAAACAACTCCATTTCACTGCATTCTTTCGTAATATAGCTCAAATATATTTTTTATGAAAATATTTCTAAGATAGTTGCCCGTTAAACTCTATAACATGAAAGTTTTCAGTAGACGACATACTTCACATCCATTAGCAGTTCTACAGTGGCAGTAGGCCCACACAACCTGATCCAATTTCCTTTTTGCTTCTACAATTTCTCCTAATCAATCCTATACAAGAAGAGAGTGCTTGAAAGGATATTCAAGTTACTACTTATTATCAGATATATTGTTGTTAATTTATTGGGAAAATGGATATTGTTAAATTCCCTAAATACAAAAAAATTGTAAACTTGTCAAAGCAAAGTGCTAACATGCTTCAAATTTTATTGAAGAAATATAGAGGCACAAACCTCTCCAGATGTAATTCAATTTATAAAAACGCTACAAGTACATTCCCTATAAGGGTGTTATAAACAATGAACTTACGTTGCTATAGACACAAAACAAGTATAATTTCTTAACCATCTCACTTCGTCAAAAATAGCATGCCATTAAGGGTGTATTTACTAGATGAGAAATGGCAGGAAGAAACAAGTTAACATCATGTCAAGTAGCTGTCCCAATTTCTGTTCTCTCTAGTTTCTATTCTTTTATTTCTCTACAGTGAGCAGGCCCTAAAATAATGTGATAGTAGAAAGGCTTGTTTTGGTAAGTGAAGCTGTAAAAGAGAAGGATAAAGCAAACATCAGTACCTCCAAAGTGATGACCCCGTGAAAATGCTTCTCCTCCTGCTTTTTTGTGTATCCAAGCTGAACATAAAGCAATGCAGAACACAATTATAAATAATTGCCAATATGCCAAATAATTTGTAAACTATGTAACAAAAGAAGTAGGATTTACCTTTCCACTTTTCTCATTGAGGACAAACCATCGCTTGCTCCAGCCATTTGTTTTGGCACTTTTCTTCAGTAAGAATCCTAAATGAGAAAAACCAAAAAATTAAATGACTCCATAAAAAAGTGGATCTTGAGGAAGGGCTTCAATAACTAAGATTAATGTGCAAAAAAGCAGAGAAATGAATATCATATTGTTGTAAGACTAAAGGTAATGTGGTAGGAGATTAATTGTGAATGCAAATTTCTTGAACCTGAATAAAATCCTGCATAATATCGAAGCAGTAGAACCTACAACTTGCTGGTAGCACAGCTAGAAAGTATAACATTTTAACCCAATTATATTCAAATGCTCACAAAAGCAACTCCATGAACTGATATTTTTTTACCAATTAGACAAGCAAATGAAATACATCTATATCACTTTTGGTTCGCAGGAATAACCTGATTCCTAATAAATTCTCAAGGAATAGTAATTCCTACTTTAGTTACAAAATAAAACAATTCTGATACTAATTTTACAGAACTGTTATTCCCTCTTAATGTTTCAACTACTCCTTTAATCAATCCTGTGATTTTTTTTCTGGTTATATTAGAAATAGTCTATTAGGATACAAGTTTTAGTTGTAGGGATATTTTTGTCATGGGAATGTGAATGAAGCATTCATTCTCTCCATAAATCAAACTATTAAATACAAATTCTATCCCTACTCTGTTCAATTGCCCATGACTAATTGTCATTCTCTTGTCAATTCCATTAGGTGACCAAACGTACCTTTAAAGTATGATGAAAGTTGTGTCATGACACATGAAATTATGTCAAGTATATATTTAGTACACATGAAAAACCTTTTGCCCAAAAATCATTGCAGAATCTGTCCAAATCATAATGGAGAAATTCTAGGAAACTGGGTAAAGGACCTGCTGTTATTTCTCCAGAAGGTCCAGCAACCTGTAAGGTGGATGTCGAACCCTCTTTGGCTTCTTTGTCTTGTTGATTAGATTTATCTTTCATTGATTTCAAGCTACCACCTTGAGCTCCTTGTTGAGGGCTTGATGCCTGGTTTGCAACAGAAGCAGTCAATGATGAAACAACAAAACATTTGAAAAGGAAAAACTCATTACACATTGCAAAAGATATGGCACTAAGAAAATTATTTATTTATTTACTCTATTCAAGATGGCTTGCTCTGCTTCATTTGCTTTCTTTGATGATCGATTCTTCAGCTCATCCTCCTTACGCTGCCTCTCCATTCTGGGAACAATTTTGAAGATTGCAATTACGATCAAGTAATTACAAGATTGAGACGCATCAGAAGATCGCAGTTACAATCAAGTAATTATAAGATTGAGACACATCAAAACTTGTAGATATCATATTTACCAACTTCCGAGGACTAGCTGTGTTTACTTCAGACTAAAAGAGCTTATATGTCTGGACTTATCAGTTATCATGTGAATGCAAATAACACCATCTAAGGAAAAATGGAAAACCAGAAACTAAGAATCAAGTAAGCCAAAGTGTTACTCTTTAGTTGTTAGTACCAGATTAGTCAGAAATTGAATTGGAGGCTTTAGAAGCTAAGATGATTACTCAAAGTCTAGCAGCTTAAAAATGCATAAAAAACATATCATTGAAAAAATAGTTGAATACAGAAACCTTAATTAACATTATCAAATTCAAAGTCTTAAAACTAAAAGCAAAAAAGAATCAGACAAAATTGCAACAAATTTAAAGCTGAATATGGAAGCCTGTTTCATTTATAGGTTCAAATTTTTTTTAACCAAACGCAAGAACTGGAAACGTTATAAAAACAAACATACCTCCGCTGAACTAGACGAATGAAATGTTGTGGAGGAACAAATGCACGCTCCATATCAACTAATGCAACCACCATCTTTTTGGCCTCATTTCTGAAGTTCTCCAATGCAGTTGATGCAATCGCAATCACCTTTTCCATAGAAAGAGAATCATGCGATAAGAAAAGAACTACAAGATACATTTTGGTCTACAAATAAAGCAACATTAATAGCACTCTACCTCTCTTTTAAAAGGAGGATATCGACCTAGTCCAGGTGTACCATTTGCTGAAGCAGAAACTATATCCAACAGAACACGGTGGACCTATTTCATAAAGTTCAGACAAAGAATAAGATTAAACTACTACAAATGTTGTAATGGCATGATAGATGCCTATCATGATAATAAGATCTAAGCTGCATCACATGCAACTTAAGTTGCGGAATAGTCTGTTGTACTAATTCATGCATTGTGCTCATGATCTAACATTCAAAGGTGGCACCCAAATCTAACAAGCATGGGTATGAAAAATCAAGGAGCTTCAACAATGTTGTTAAGCTTCTAATTCTAGTAATTACCAGTTCGAAGAAGGAAAATGCCAGACTCAAAACAGATGGGAAAAAAGGTAAAAGTATACTAAGGAAACAAAGTAAAACTTAAACACATGGATGATTTTGAAAAAAAAAAAATCAAATTTCAATTAAGTTGCATGAGGTTTATATAGCATCAAGCAAAAAGCTTAGACTACATCAACAAGAGATTGACCATAATTCAATGAAAAAATAGCTTGATTATAAGCATAAAATACTTGGACCATTTACCTCATCAACACAAAGGCGTGATGGTTCTTTTGCTAGTTCCAGTACTCCCTTTATCAAAGATCGCAAACCTTTCTCAGGAGATATCAAGTATGGCTGATAACCATCAGCCTCCAACACAATCTAGAAGGCAGAATGGTCAATACAGAGCAATTAATTTATTGAAACACATACACTGAAGAATAAAACAGAATTAACAGTCTGGACAAAAGTACACACTCTTTTGACATTGTTGATATCAAAATGTCTATCCAGTGGAAGTTGTTTTATTCTGTTAGGAAAGTTCCCTTCAAATGTTGCAACAACTTTCCAACCTGAACCCTGAAAAAGAAACCCAAAGGTGCTATACAACAAACATATAATGTTACAAAATGACATCAAAAAAATTGCTTTTTAAAAAAATGTTATTGTATTAGTATCTATAGACTTTTAAGATAAAAACTGATTGCCCATTGCAGTAATTAGTAGAAAGTTTAAATGTGAGTGTTAAACAACAAAATTTGACTCCCACAATGTTCTTCCCTTATTGTGGCATTAGGAAATGGATTCAACAACAAGACATACTGTATAACATCTAACCATGGCACCCTTTGGATCTCTTCTGCAATGGCTTCTCTCCCACAAGGAATATAAGAAATAGAATAACCAATTTTGTACAAGGGCTTGGCTTTTATATATGTCAAGGAGCAGTTACTAAAAGAGATTGGATTATTTGTTCAACCTGAGGCATGAGATTCACAATCATTTGTAGCAAGACATTCATTGATAAGCAATCAGTGTTATCTCAAAGGGTTCAGTTATATAGTCGTCCAGATCAAGTTCCTAATCAATTTTGGCACTCTGTATTTGTCTATCAAATGTCTTCACCATGTTTAACAAGGCGGCTCCCACATCCATAATTGAGGGTTAATTCTAACATAACTTGAGGTTGTTTTGCTTCTGTGCACAGATAAACTCATATCACATGTTAGTGTAGTCCCCAATAACTAAATTCCTAGAAAATTGGTAGGGAAAGCTTAACCCAAATAACATATTCAAAGTAAAGAAAACTTACTATAGCCAATTTGATATTTAGCAAAATTTTCCCAATAAATCACAAAAGCATTGGGAATTATGAAGGGCATAGGCATATTTTGATTTAGAAAAGATAAGGAGATTTCAAGATACAAACAACATCATGGTTCAAAGCATTGCAAAATTCCAAGAAAATATCTAAATGATGAGCCAGCCTTTATGCATCCTAGCACTTGTACATGCTAGTTGCTCTAAAACACTGAGATCTTTTATCACTTGAGGCCCCAGTAAAGTTATGTGGTTATTAAGAAAAATATTTCAACTAATAACACTAACTAAACACCAAAAAATGATTAGAATAAATAATCATAAGCCACTTTAGTAATCTATATGTCAAGGAGTAGAAGTTGATAGGAAACTGACGAGTCAAATAGATTGGGAACATATTCATAGATATAATAATGTTCAGATGCATATTCATAGATTTAATAATGCTTTGTTGCAGACAGTTAATTTTCAATTGAGGAATTCAAACTTGGACAGGCTTGAGCACCTAGGTAAAGGCCTAGTGACAAAACTGACAAAACCTAATCATAGAGCAGACTCAACCTAATATATAAAAAGAAAAAAAAAAGATTACTGACCTCACCGGTCGCAACATGTTGCAAAAATTTGTCCTCAAATTCTCGACAAAGCTCCAAGGCAATAGCTCTGGTGCCTTCAGCACTCTCCACCATTTGTTCACCAAGTCTAAACAACTCATCCTGCACAATCTGTGACTTACCTTGTAATCTGCAAGTATCATGTTAAAATTAATACATTGTAGAAGGATTTTTTTTAAAAAAAAAAAAGGTAGAAATTTTATTAATGACAGCAAGAACACAGAAGAAATGCTTCAAGTGACACTTGATAAGCACAATAAGATATACATGTCATTAATATGAACTCAAGCATTTCTGGTAATGTGATGGAAGTATGTAGGCTAAGAAAGTCAAAGTTAGTCAAGGGAACTCAAACACATTCTAATGAAGTCAAGTCTTCTTAATTTTATAATGATTATTATAGCCTATAAATTATTATAGTAATGTTCCGTAACTATATATTGGTTAAACAATTTGGGGCATGTTTCCAGAGGACTGTGTATCAAATATCCGATTAAAAAAAAATACAATTTTGTTATTAGAATTGGTGCATTTTTTGGCCGAACCTATAATACCATATTAATGGAGACAGTTCAAAAGTTATTACACATCTACAATGGGAAGTAGTAGTTAAAGGGTAATAACAAAAGGAGATGGCTAACAGGAATAATTTATCATTATCAAAAATAATCCACCTACTATCTGCATTAGTTCATGTAATGCAGATGTAATGCCAGAATAATGTGTACTAGTTCTACCATGCTTTTTACATGTAATGCCAAAGAGGAAAGTGGTTGAGTCACAGGTGGCCCCAAAGTCAGGCAGGATATCTTGGTAAAAAAATATTACTTGCCCACCCAATCACAGCTTCAAACGTCGTACTGCTTGTAAAGAAAGTGAAAACTGCAGTGGTCACAGTGACACAGGTGAAGTGTTTGAAAGTCAAAAGAGCCAGCCCACTTTCATTGCCACGATAAAGGAAACAAGCTAGGGATCCCAGGGATCTATGGTGCCAAAACTGTCAGACTCAAAAAGCCCAAAGCACTTGATAAAATAGGATAGCTCTTCTAGCCAAACCCATTGCACACCTGGACCCTATTGATTTAGTTGCTTCCTTCGGTGTGCCAACCAACTATTCAAAGAATTAGCAAAGCAAACCAGATATACATCAAGTAAAATAGTAGCACCGTAATGAAAGTTTTCCTTCTTTTACAGTACACAGGGAAATTTGTCCACCACCACAGGCATCTGTAGTTAATTACTTCACCCAAAAATAAACACTCGAATAATATTTCACAAGTGAAAGCAAAAAAAATAAATAAAATTTACCCTGAAAGAAGATTTGGCAATCTCAGCTTCATTCTACTGCGAATTTGCTTGGAAAGTGCATCGACTAATGCTACTCTTCCAAGCTTACTTTGTGGAGCACCAGTAAGAATAGTTTTAAGACTCTCAGTCTCAGCTCTCCATGCTGTTTCAAGTGAATTTTCAGATCCAACAGAACCAGCTTGTGCTGAAGCAATAGAAACAGATTGACCGATCAGAGCAACCCATGGAATATCAGCAGTAGAGGGTGGCCCCTGAGACAAAAGAAGAGCTTGAACTGCTGCAAGACTTTTCTGGTCCCCAGCAGCTTGATCAATCTTGCTGATAACGCCAATGGTTCTACTTCCTAAATGAGAGGAGGAGACAAGACTTTCATAAGAGAACTACAACAAGATGTCAATAGAAAAATACAAGTTGTCATTGACCTGCGCATGGAAGTTAATCTTCAATATATTATGTTTGTAAAAAAGGAAAATGTTCAAAGGCAAACATTACAAACCTTCTGAATCAAATTCCTTAGCCAGTCTAAGAGCTCGAGAAGAAGAGATTTCAGGTGCCAGAGCAGCCGGCACTATAAGTAGCAATATTGCATCATTGCGTGCACCATAATCACTGACCTAAAAGGGAGGTAATTACATCCACATCCACAAAACATTAAAAATAGAAGAAAAAAATTGGGACTGAATGCAATTTAAATTAATAGAACTTCACAATTATAAATTGCAACTTACAATAGAATCATCCATTGACCTCTGATCTAAACCTGGAAGATCGATTAATTTTAAAGACGGAGCTGGGGAAGAAAGAAAACACAACCGTGAGTATGCCTAAAGCTTCCTTCATAAAAACCATGAAAGTCTAATCAGTAGAAAAATTTATATATATATATATATAACCTGTACTAGTACGGAGCTTCAGATATATCTCATCTGCACGGCCCTTTCCTGAACCTTGAACTCCAGTTCCCTTACTTAGTCTGTCCTGAAGAGAGTGCCTAAGAGCACCTTAGATCAACATAGAAATGTGTCAAGACTATGTCAAAACCCAAATACTATAGTACATGGTAAAGAATTATCTAATTTTTGAACCCCAACCATCAGTAGGTGATATGCAAGTGATGCAAACTGTGATTGTAGATAAATTGAAAATGTTGTTACAAGGATTTGCAATCTTACTTGCAGAGACTTGTTGAGATTTGCTGTCTATTTGCAAGACAATTGATTTACTACTCAGTGAACTATCCCTTTGCAGATCAATACTGATAGGGGCGCGAGTAGCACCATTCTCTCCAGTCGGCTGCAAGCAATTAAAACCAGTTTTAACTGACAGAAAGTCGAAGGCAAGAGATAACAAAGAAATAATATACTAGTGATGCAATTACAAACTCAACATACCAGGACCGGGTGTCCTATTAAGCTGTTCAACACTGCTGATTTACCAGCCCCCTGAGGTATTAATCAGATACTTAAAATAGAATTTTGAAACTGGGCTTCTGCCAGACTGTCGAACCAATTCCATTTCCTACTCTTGGAAGAATAAAAGCGATTGGAATCAATTAGGTCAAGAAGGCGCTTACAACATTGCCGAGAGCGACGACGTTGAGGAACGTGGAGGTCCGCCTCTTAGTCGACCCCTCATCGACGTCCTCATCAGCGAGGAGGGCGGAGGCCTGCATCATCGCGTCCGCGAGCTCGCTCAACTCCTCCAACGCCTCCATCGGCGGCGGCAAGGCACGGATCTCGACAGCTAAGAAGGGTCAAACCCTGACTGATACCGGCAGATGCCGCGGCGGGGTCCGGAAGGGACTCCGATCGGCCGCCGCGACGAGATCCGGATCTGGGGTTGGAATCCAAACCCCAGCGGCAGATCGAAGACGACGAGGCAGAGAAGGGGGGATTGAGGAGGAGGAGACGGAGATCTGAAGCAGAAAGGAACACCGGACGGGATCTTGGAGGAGACGGAGAGGCGACCGCCGACCTAGTCGCCGGGCTTCGACTTGGAGACGGACGAATCGGGAGAACAGTAGACACGAGAGGAAGCTTTGCTAATTAAAAGACGCTCGAACCGGTCCGATCGGGTATGGTGGGGAAATGGAGTCGCCGGTTCGCCGAGTTGAACCGCGTGCTTTGAGAGTCGTGCTGAGGAATGATCCATGGCTTGGAGATTCGTGAGTGGAGATTTGGACGGTCGGATTTCGTGCTCTACGCGGAAGAAGTTAAATTGCATCGTAATTATAATTAATTAATTTTTCTGATGGCATAGTTTGTGCATTGAATGAGAATCTATTCTGAGGTTTATTTTTGAGATTTATAGTGGTATTAGTGTCTTCTGGGCGAAGAAGGAATAGATATGTCTTTTGAGAATTCGAACACTCCTCGTTCGAGGATCATCTGTGAGGAGATAATTCTGTTTCATCGTAACAATTTAATTATACTCCGAAGGTCACTCTTCATTCTCTTCTATAAAAGATGGAATCTGGAATCATTTGAAAATAATTGAGCTGATCAAAAATCTCCGGACTATCTTTCTTTCTCACATATATTTTTTATTTTTTTCTATAATAAATTTAAATAGTAGTTCTTTTTTATATCCGTCATTCCCTCGGACTAAAACTCGGACAGAATAATATTCGGCTCGCCTTTGATCAATAGCATGAGCTTGCACATAAATGTGGTTTATGAATACCCTCCCTTGCGCTAGCCATGTGGTTTATGAATACCGGTTCCACTTTTGCTACCATGAATACTCGAACTACCTAAATTTACTTTAATTTTCTTTAAGTTATTTATGAAATGATATTATAAATATAATTTATACTTTCATACATATTAAAAAATATAGGAATTCAAGGAACGTATCAAATGTAGATTGTTTTAAACTTTAAATATGCAAATTTTTTTAAAAATAATAGTTTCATAAAAATAATTTTAAAACACAATAAATGGAGAAAAAGAAACCTTGGAAAGCTTCCCAAACGTCACCAACCATTGTTTTCTATTTGAATATTTTATTTTAAAGTAGTTTTTTTTTCAGATTCTTCCTTCGGTTATACCCAATGTTAAACTCATAGCTCGCTGGCGAAGAAATCTACATAAACGGCCAGGATCGCCTGGGTGGTGTTGTGGGTACTTTGACGCCAGTTTGCATCACAATAGTTGGTCAAATTTTCATTTAATAGCCTGGAGTTTAGAAAATACTATTTTACCTCTCTATTTTTAGAATATATTTTGTGGAACACCATAAGGATTAGGTTATGGAAGATGTCGCCTTTAACAAGGGTGCAAATGAATCGAGCTTATTCATGAGTTTTATGAGACAATTCAAAAAATATTTGATTCATATTTTAGATTATGAATTTGAATCAAACTCGAACTAATTTTTTCAAGTCGGATTCAAATTTATAATGTTTTATTTAATTGTTCACAAGTTACTCACAAGTTAAATTTGAATCAAACTCTAATTATTTTTATATAATTTTAATTTAAATATACTAAAATTAAAGTTTGAATATTTCATCTTTATCCATTTTAAGTAATTTTGTCTTATAATAATCAACTTAATCATATTTTGGTGCATCAAAAATACTCTTTTAAAAGGTAGAAAAAAAATCTTAGCGGTCCTTTACGGTCAGTCCCACGCCCATCTGTGAGGAAGTAAATCGATAAATTGTAGTTGGTCACGATGCAAGAGGGTATTGACTGACTTTGTAGGATTCAAACTCTTGTCCTCTTCTGCAAGTATGCTGCGTCGTAACCAACTCAGCTATGTTTAGGAGGCATCAAAAATACTTTTCTACAAAAATGTGGATCCGCCACCTTAGCGGCCCCACACGGTCGGTCCCACGACCATCTGTGAGGAGGTAAATCGCGAAAGTGCAATTGGTTACGATGCATATTGCCTGGCTTCAAAAACACTCTCATCTTATGATTGTAGTGGTTATAATATGTAAAATTAAAATTTTATTAGCGGCTATAATATTAATAGTAGTCAGCCAATGGTTATTATAATAATTTCACGATGATTTTAATCATTTAAAAATGAATTAATTAAATATAAATATTTTTTATATAATTCGTAAAGATTTTTTTATATAAAATAATCTCGATATGGATTTTTTTACGGAGTTGAATCAGTTCTTATAATATGCCAATTAAAAGGGTCGAAGTGAAATTCGGAAAAGTTTGGTGTGCAAACTGAATATTTCTTTTTATTCTCTAAATAAATTGCAAAAAATATCTCAATTTCGTTGCTGCTTCTGGTTTTCCAATCGCATCGACCTTTCCACAGATCCGCCGCTACCTTCCTCCATGGCCGCCGTCCGCCGCCTTTCCGCCGTGCCGATCCGGCGCTGCCACCCCCTCCTCCTCCTCCGCCCCTTCTCGTCCGCAGGCAGCGAGCCGTCGATTACCGTCGAGACCAGCGTCCCCTTCACGGGCCACAAGATCGACCCGCCCTCGCGCTCCGTCGAGACCACCCCCTCCGAGCTCCTCTCCTTCTTCAGGGAGATGTCCCTGATGCGCCGCATGGAGATCGCGGCCGATTCGCTATACAAGTCCAAGCTCATCCGCGGGTTCTGCCACCTCTACGACGGCCAGGAGGCCGTCGCCATCGGCCTCGAGGCGTCCATCACCAAGAAGGACGCCATCATCACCGCTTACCGCGATCACTGCATCTACCTCGCCCGCGGCGGGACCCTCGTCGAGGCCTTCGCGGAGCTCATGGGCCGCCGCGCCGGGTGCTCCAAGGGGAAAGGCGGATCGATGCACTTCTATAAGAAGGATTCCGGGTTCTTCGGCGGGCATGGGATCGTGGGTGCCCAGGTGCCGCTCGGATGCGGCCTCGCCTTCGCCCAGAAGTACTTGAAGGAGGGAACTGTGACCTTTGCGTTGTATGGTGATGGGGCTGCCAACCAAGGGCAGCTCTTTGAGGCCCTTAACATATCGGCGCTTTGGGATTTGCCGGCCATCTTGGTCTGCGAGAACAATCATTGTGAGTAGAAAATGATATGCGAATAAAAGTAAAACTGTTATGCGTCTTGTTGGATTTGGCTGATCTGCTTCTTGTGTTTCTTTGTAGATGGCATGGGGACGGCTGAATGGCGTGCTGCAAAGAGCCCCGCGTACTATAAACGAGGCGATTATGTCCCTGGTCTGAAGGTATAATCGTTGAATCCGTTATTTTCCTTTCATTTCTCTATTCATTGTAGCAATTAAATCTGTTGTACAATTTCACAAACATTTTGTGCTATCTTTTACTCCCTCTTTTTTTTTATGTACTGCCTTGTGAATTATTGGTTCTTAAACAACAAGAAGTTATTTCCTGAATGATAATGAAATACGACATCGAAACTATGTAAGTTACTAAAGTGGAATTAGATCAAAGATAATAATGCTGATTGATTTTTGGAATCTATTTTAATGTTAATATCCAACAAGCCCTCATGATTCTACTACCATTAATTCTATGCATAATCTCAAAATGCATATGTATCTTTGAATAATCTATTTTTTTTTTCAATTATTCATTCATTTCATATTACCAAGTTTTATGATAGCCAAATAATCAACATTTATCTATTTTGATGCAACAACGATATGTTTTTTGTAAAGTAGTTTTATTGGTTGGTTATTTGATTATACTTGAAATGGTTTAGTTGATTAGTTTTCCAGCTTCATATTATACATAGTTATCTATCTTTTAGCAGTAGATTGGCTATCCTACTATTGATTTTTTTTATATACTCATATAATTTGAGTCTTTGCATTGAAATTTATGAAATTTAGCAATGAACTATTTGATATGTAAGCTGGCTACAGGAGGTGCTTGTTTACAAGTATCCATCTGTACTTTCTTCCCTATCCAATAATATGTATACTATCAAAATTCAGGTGTCTAACTCTGATATATTTGTTCAGAAGTTGATTAGTTTTAGCTTCTTAAAGAGTTGGATAGGTTTCATTTTATTAATGAAAATGGATTTGAGGAGGAGAGTTTGTGAATTTGGAAAGAAAGAAGCAACTCTAGGTCTGATTGAATGTGATAATAAGATGCATGGTGCTTTGCAACAAGAGTCGAAGCTGTAGATGTTATGTAGATTCTTGAAATTTGAAAGTTGAGACACAATTGGCAAATGTTGAACGTCACTCTAGGTGGTTCAAAATCTCCTCCAATTGTTTTAGCTATGCAAGTTCTGGCAGGATTAAACTGAAAAAGATATTTTTTTTATAGACATTAACCATTCAAAATTAAATTGCAATAATGATTCAGGAAACATGGAAAGAGCATCCGATTACTGAACCAAGCAAACAATTATAGGATTTCATGAAAATTGTGTTTGTGTTCCCACCTTGGTGTAGTTTTGGAAAAGGAAGTGCCTTGTGGCACATGATTAAGCAGACTGGCATTTTTTTTATAATATCCTTAGTGCACTAGTCCCTAATGATAGACTAGGATTATCTTCTATTTTACACAGTGAACACTGAAGGCCCTTTTAGTGTGTTAGGTCAGATTCTGAATTCTGCAAACTTTCTTTTTCTAAGAAATGGGTCACTTTATATGTAGCAGCAAGCTAGCAAATGAAACATTGAATCTCATGTTTATAATTCGTGTGAAAGTCTGAAGTTAAAGAATATATTATAAAAACCCAATGTTTTGGTATTAGATTTTCTTACTCTAATACAATGCTTGTCTGAACAGGTTGATGGAATGGATGTTCTGGCTGTCAAGCAAGCTGCCAAATTTGCAAAGGAGTATGCTCTGAAAAATGGACCTATGGTGAGTATCATCTTTTGAGATCAATCTTTCATTCCGAATTTCAGCTGGAAAGATTTGTCATACGTTCAGAGAATCTTGTAACTGATGTATAATAACATTACATCAATGGCATAGAGGTAGAATTTTTTCTTCAGATGCATTTAACTACAATCTGTTTATCAAATTCTTTTTCTTTTGTGCTTCGTAGGGATGAAACATGAAACTGTCAATTAGTCTATCTTTGACTGCGTTAGAAAGCTGGCACCATGCCTTTTTATTTCCCATAATGTGTATGTTTAACTTGTTACATATTTCCTGTTTCATACTTCCATTCCTCTTGTCCACACATCTATTAAATACTGTCTTCTTAGAAATTAAAGTTTGTTCTAGACATTTTGTTTTTTAAGCCCAATGAAAATAATATCTGTACTTGAAGTTGATAAAGGAAATATGACATTTTGGTGCACAAAGCGAATGGGCACTTCACCTCTTGTTATCTTATCTACAGTTTTGTTGAATCCTATTTTGTTAATCAAATTTGAGTTTGTTCCACTCCAGCATCTCCTGCCTCCTTCAGGATCCTTTGAACCTTACCTATTAAGGTTCAAGGACGGTATGTAGACTCAACATCTACTTATTGATTTGAATGGTTTATGTCCTCTATTTATGCAAGTTACTGCACACCGATGTGATTTTGGACATTGTCATCCTTTCTGGTTGTTTTGCAGTTAGGATCTCTGTGACAAAACAATGCTTATCAAAATCTCATTTCATAATAGTTCTACATTATTTTATTTGTGTTCTTTGAAGAGTAATTGCCGTATAAAATTTTGCCCATTCTGTTGAACAAACTGCAGGTATCCATTTTATTTTCATCCCAAAAATGTGAATTAGTTAACTGTAATTATACATTTACTATCAGGATTCATAGTAACCAATAAGCTTGTTTTAACATTTTTTTTTCCTTTCTTCCTTTTTTCATCCTACAGATTCTAGAGATGGATACATACAGATACCATGGGCATTCAATGTCTGATCCAGGAAGCACTTATCGCACACGTGACGAGATTTCTGGTGTCCGACAGGTTCATTAGATCTGAGCCATCTATTGGAACTGCTTACTCATTGTATTATCTATTTTTCACCTCACCAAGTTTGTTGATTGCACTGGTAGGAGCGCGATCCCATTGAAAGAGTTAGGAAGCTGATATTGTCCCACGAGCTAGCCACAGCCTCTGAGCTCAAGGTATTCCATTTTTTTCCCCAGAAGAACTTCAGACAAAAAAATAGTCATATTTTCTCTCAATGAATCTCTGTAGTTCTTTTTTCAAAACAAAATTACAAATGTTTAACAGGACATTGAGAAAGAAGTCAGGAAGCAAGTAGATGATGCCATTGCTGAAGCAAAGGTATGCCTGCTGCACTGGGAATTGGTTATAGCATTTGCCTCTCGATCATGACATTCTCTTCCCTCAATTTTCAGGAGAGTCCTATGCCTGATCCTTCCGAGCTATTTACCAATGTGTACGTGAAAGGTTTCGGTGTGGAGGTAAGCCGAAATACTTGCATGGTGATCTAATGTGAATTAAACATAATGCTATCAGGTCTCCTTCGGCTTGCAATGGCTTCACATGAATTGTGCCGAATATGACCCATATTGTCTCAAACAGTAGGCTAGTATGAGCTCGCGCATGAACTACAGCTGCACGCTTAGGCTTAGTACTCGCCCTAGCATGAGCAATACTTGTCTAGCCCACAATGCCATCTCATTTACTCATAATTTTTTCTAAACAAATAATGGTTATGGATCATTCTAGGTTCCCAACCGGTGCCCGGTTCATCTTGGAGGTCGAGCACAACCTGATCTGTGCTTGACCCGAGATGGCCGGTGTTTTGATAATTCTGTTTGGGCTAACACGTTAGTCTCTCAAGGTCCGATCCATTTGACATCATTTTTTTTCCGCAGACCTATTTACTAGGAATAACTATGGTATCAATGTGTATTACACCTATTTGAGTCAAATTTAGATATCCAACTATGCTTAATATTCTGGTCCGACCCCATTTGAGTTTGCTTAAAATTGTGTACACTCGTAAGTAGCTTCTTATTTTATCCATTTAAGTTGGATATAGTATCTAAAAGTGTGAGCATCTAACCATCCGTCTTGTTTGCTTTGCTCTTGTTTTCACTACTCCTAGACGCAAATTCTTATTATCTTTTGTTTTGCCAGTCATTCGGTGCAGATAGGAAGGAGGTGAAAGCTGTTCTTCCATGAAGAAGGCAAACCATCAAGTGAATCCTATTTTTTCACCCTCTCATGAAACCTTTAACAAATAAGTGTGGAAATGAAAATTTCTGGCTGTTTTTTGGGCGTTTTAATTCAGTATGATACAGGTATAGATTGGCTTAACTTATTAAGTCAGATTCTTCCAGGTCTTCTCCTGAACATTTAGGGGGCTTCTGTACTTTCCAAGCTGCAAAATTTATTTGCAGTTACTCTTGGTTTGTTTTGCTGGAATATAATCTCTCAGTATTCTTTTTTAGAAAAAAGTTTTTACAAGGAAAAAAAGAGAGAGTATTTTATATTGTTTGAATATTGAATATATCTTTTGGTGTTTCCGTGACCCGATCGACCTATCCAGTTTACTTAGTTCATTGGGCTCGCTCAATACTTAGGGTAATTCTCAATTAGAAATTTTATTTATTTTTAAATCTCAATTATTTTGATTTTTAAATTTAAATTTCGTTTAAATCAATTATATCGAATTGATTGATAGGATATAGTTGCTGTTGCATCTGAAATTTTGAACTTTGAAATATCAGTTGATTGATAAAATATTTGAATAATTCGATAATCCATTGAATTAATTAATTTTTTATTAGTTATGTTTGATTTTATTAGTAAAGTTTAATAGATTTGGTTTGTCAAAAAAAATTTTATTTGTTTAATTTTGATTTAATTGATTTAATTTTTAATTAATTGCTCTGCCTAGCTCAACTAGACTACTTTGGTTTTGGTTTGAATAGTAAGTAAATATGGTTATAGTTAAATTTAAATCTAATAAAAAGTGTATATATATATATATATAATTTTGCTATCTTGCGGTCCATTCTCGTACGCTCATGTGCGCTTCCACTTGATCCAGCCCTGCTCCAATTGCTGTCGCATTGTCGTCCGGCCATCGTCGATCGGCGCATCACGCTCGATGGACGCGCAGCTCGCCGGCGCACAGCTTGACGTTGGATTCCGGGGGATAGTGGTCGGAATCCGACGAATTCGATCGGAATCGGCCGCTTGCCACCCCCATCCACGGCTCATGCGCACCGTCCCGCTCCCGCAGCCGTCGCCGCCTCGTCCGGCCACTGCCGCCCATCGAACCGGGCACGTTCGATGCGCCAGTTGCGAGCGCACCACCCCGCACTGGATTCCGGCCGGATAGTGGGTGGAATCCGACGAATTCGATCAGAAACCGTTGAATTTCGCTGGCAGCTACTGTTGCCCGAATTGTGGCCGGTTTCCGACCAAATCACGCCCGGAGATCGGTTGAGGAAGGATCGCCCCGCGCTTTCTGATCGAATTGGTCGGATTTCGCCCACTATCCGGTCGGAATCCGGTGCTGGGCGGTGCACCCGCGAGTCGCGCTTCCATCTTGCCCGAAACGGTGGCCGACGGTGGCCGGACGGTGAAGCGGCAAAGGCAGTAGTGGCAAGGGGTCGAAGGAGTGCGCACGGATCACGCAGGATGTGGGCCGCATCATAGCAAAATTCTATATATATATATATATATATATATATATATATATATATATAAAATCTCAATATGATTATTGCTTGAAAATTAGGTTTTGATTTATTGATAGATTATTAGTTAATGGTTTCAAATTGAATCAAATCAAAATTAAATTTCAAATACTGTCAATTTGGTTTTTATTTAGATTTTTTTAAATAGTTTACTCGAACCAAGTGTTTTGGATCCGGTCGAAGCTCAAACCCAAGCCCAGTGCCGGCCCAACCCACGAACTCGCATGGCTCATCGTGTGCGTCTCCTTCTGTTCGATCTCTTTTGACTCCCCGTCGTAGGGCTTCCGCTTCTCTCTATATATAGACCACCGACGATTCGATCGTCCCCAAATCCCAACTACAGTCTCATCGACTCACCGCTCCCTGAAACCCTAGCTTCTCATTTCGCCGGAATGGGAAAGTCCGGCGACCAGAAGAAGAAGAAGAAGGGATCCCGGGCGCCCCCTGCATCCGCGGCGCCTGCTGCCCCAGGTGCCCCTGCCGCCGCCTCGACGCCGCCGTCGCAGCCCCCTCCTCCGACGCCGAGCAACGGCGTCGTGGAGGTGGACGTGTCCCTCCTATTGAAGCGCGCCCACGAGCTTAAGGAAGAGGGCAACCGGCTATTCCAGGCGAAGGACTACGGCGGCGCTTTGGAGCAGTACGAGATGGCGCTCAAACTCACCCCGCGCGGCCACCCGGACCGCGCAGTCTTCCACAGCAACCGCGCCGCCTGCCTCATGCAGATGCGGCCCGTCGACCACGAGGCCGTCGCGGCGGAGTGCTCGCTCGCGCTGCAGGCTCAGCCGGGCTTCCCGCGTGCTCTGCTCCGCCGCGCCCGGGCCCTCGAGGCCCTCTGTAGGTACGATCTCGCTCTCGAGGACGTCCACGCGCTGCTCGCGCAGGACTCCTCCCATCCGGACGCTCTCGACCTCGCTCGCCGCCTCCGCGCTGCTGTCGCTCCGGCTGCTCCATCCGATCCCGGAAGTCGACCGTCTCCTGCGGCCCTAGGTGCATCCGCCGTTCAGGTTGGCATTCCCGTCTCCGGTCTCGGCCCTTGCCTTCCTGCCCGCCCCAAAAAGGCATCCACGCCCCCGCAGCCTTCACTTAGTGCAAATAAGCCAACCGTTCCTTCTCAAAACGATCATTCTAACGGCCCCCAAATCAAACCCTTTCGACTGGTTCCTTTGAAGCCTTTTAATGGCGATGCCTCTTTCCAATCATCACAAGTTGTGTCACCTAGAGGCAGTTCACGGCAAAGTGTCAAAAAGGAGGCTTCTCTAGAAGCAGCAGTGATCCGTTGGAGGCCATTGAAGCTCGTGTATGACCATGATATCAGGCTGGCCCAAATGCAGGCAAATTGCACCTTCAAAGCTCTAAGGGAAATTGTGGCCAATAGATATCCTTCGTCCAAGTCTGTGCTGATCAAGTACAAGGATGCTGACGGAGATCTTATAACTGTGACCAGCACCGCAGAGTTAAGATTAGCGGAATCTTTTGTTGACGAGCTCAATAAAAAAGAAGTTAAAGAAGGCTCTGGAGTTGATAAGGATGGTAAACTGCAGCTATTGCGGTTACACATTGTGGAGGTGAGCCCTGAGCAGGAACCTCAGGTGCCCGAAGAAGAGGAGAAGCTTCTGGAGGAGGAAGCGTTGAACATGGATCAATGTGTTTCAGACTCAGTTAATGAGGATTCCATTGAAGAAACAGTGAACAATGAGGTCATAAAGATGGGCTCAGAGACTGAAGAAGTTGCAAAAGATAAGATTGGAGTGTCACACAAAGGATGTGACCATCCTGAGTGTAAGGAAGTTGAGATTGATGATTGGTTGTATGAATTTGCTCAGCTGTTTAGGAATCAAATAGGGATTGACCCTGAAGCACATTTAGACTTGCATGAGCTTGGAATGGAGTTGTGCTCTGAGGCACTTGAGGAGACGGTGACTGGAGAGGAAGCTCAAGGCCTGTTTGACATGGCTGCCGCTAAGTTTCAGGAAGTGGCGGCCCTATCCTTCTTCAATTGGGGAAATGTGCATATGTGTGCTGCAAGGAAACGCATCCCTCTGGATGAGTCTGCACCTGAAGATGTCATGGCTGCACAGCTTCAAACTGCTTATGACTGGGTCAGTGAGCGGTATGCTCTTGCTGGAAAAAAATATGAAGAAGCACTTAGAATCAAGCCCGACTTTTATGAAGGTTTACTTGCCTTAGGGCAACAGGAATTTGAAACAGCAAAGCTCCATTGGTCCTTTGCATTGGCTAAGAAGCTGGATCTATCAACTTGGGATTCTTCAGAAACAATCAGACTTTTTGATGGTGCAGAGGAAAAGATGAATGCTGCTACTGAGATGTGGGAGAAGGTGGAACAGCAGAGAATAAATGAGCTTAAAGACCCTGGAAAAAGCAAGGAGGATGAGTTGTTGAAGAAGAGAAAGAAGCAAAGAGCTGCAGATGGTCAAGGGGAGTTATCAGCTGAGGAGGCTGCAGAGCAGGCGGCAGCAATGAGATCTCAGATACATCTGTTTTGGGGCAACATGCTCTTTGAACGTTCCCAAGTTGAATTTAAGCTTGGTTTTGGCGACTGGAAAAAGAATCTTGATGCTGCTGTTAAAAGATTCAAGCTAGCTGGGGCTTCTGAAGGGGACATATCTACAGTCCTTAAGAAACATGCATCCAATGAAACTGAAGCAGACTGCAATGAGAAGACAATTACAATTTCAAGTAATGCAGTATCTGAAGCAAATTCCAAGGATGTGGATAAACATATGCTGGAAAATTGTCATTTGTAGGGCTTGATTGTTGATGAAAATGTTAAAATGAATTTGGAATATCTGTTTATCTTGGGCAAAAGTCTAACTTAACATTCTGGGAACCATCTTAGTGGCTGATGTGGTATTTTTGACTTTTTATTGGAGCAAGTATCCTGCTGCTGTTTTCAATGAGGTATGTATCTCTAAAGAAGGTTTAAATTTAAATGAACCTCCTTTTTCGCTGAGACAACAATCTGTGATTACTGAATGAACCTACTGATGTATGCATTTCTGCCTAATCACAGTTATCTCCTTAACCTTATGAGTAGATGCAGTTCTTTCTGATTAATGGACTTTTGTTTGATATTATTGTGTGTGTGAAAATCTCTCAGAGCACAGAGCTATTAGTCAGATGTTACAGATTAGAAAATAAACAGAATATTATAATGATGCAATATTTACTAGTAAAACTATTCAAACATTCAAATCACTTTTGGCCATCCATGGTTGTTGTAGATTATTAGTAATAGTTTAAATTTTTTGTGCTTAAAGCAATATACTACATTGCTAAAAGTTGCCAGAAATTTATCGCATCGATATGAAATGATCCTTTTACTCAATTTTCTTTTTATCATTTTCCTTTAAGCAGGAGTACAAATAATTGAGACAATGGCTAAGTTATTTCTTTGATGATCTGGGTTCTGATATGGCAGATCTCAAGTTTCAAATATTAAATAAATTGATTTGAAAATGCAACTGAAATGCTAATATTTATATGTATCAGTATAGCTTCGTGACATCCTATAATCTTAGTAACATGATTCTATATTCTAGTGATAATGAAGTAGAGTTATTGATTTTGAAAAGATCATTGAAATTCTCAGCTTCAAAAGACTCACTCTGAAATATTACACAATTAGTATTCATCTTTGTTTCATGCTTCTAAAGGCAAATATAGCTCTAAACTTTTTTTATTTGATCTTTTGAATCTGCATCACCAATTGTAGGATGACTAAAATTTCTATTAGGATTTCTTGATGCTGGATAACCTAGCTGGATTTAGGTTATTGATCATATGAATTGGGTTATTAAAATTTTCAGTTTTGTGCTTTGGCTGATATGAAGCTGTTTACAATAGAAAATGTCTTTCAGTTATTGTATTTGGATGCAAAGTAATTTGAGTTTCTTTTCTTTTGTTTTTTTTTTGACGATTTCAATATGATGTTATCAGAATGCTCTTGGGGGAAGATTATTAGCACAATTGATCTCCTCAATTAACTATAATTTATCATTTACCACAATGATAGTGGAATTAATGTTTTTGGATCTTTAACAATAGCTTTTATTATCTGCTATTGCTTTTCAATCATTTAATTCTATTTCCATAATGTTTTTATTAGTAAATAGAATTATGTAACCATAGTCAGATGCGGAGTAATAACAAGGATGACCAATGTTCTATTTACTTTGCATACAAATCCACAATATACATTTGCCTTATAATTGCTATTACACATTTTTTAAAAAAAAAATCAATAAGCATTTGATTGCTTTTTAAAGGCGCAATAATCCTAATTAAATGAAAATTTCCTTTGTAGATGATAATAAAAATTATTTGTAACTATTGTAAAGTCATAGGCATTGAATGCTAGTCTCAAGATATAAGCTTTTTCAAACTTATAAGGGAAAATGTTGTTTCTAATTTCAGAAGAATTCAAGGATACAAAACTAAACTTCTCAAAGAAAATAAATGAAAGGAGTCAATGAAGAGTTTGATAATCTTGATGACTTGGACATGCAAAACAAGATTAGGAATATGAAAAGATCAATTCTTGATAAATTTAATGTAGAGAAAGTATAACACATTGAAGATAGTTGCTAACATTGTGAGGAAGTATAAAATGTAAGGGCATGTTTGGAACTGGGAATTATGTTAAAAATTAAGGCAGAAAACTATAAAAGTTGAAGTAATTAAGAGTGATTTAAGAACTCTGAATATTGCAAATGTTATAGCCTCGCTTAGTGTGCTGATAAAATCCATGTAGCTGTCTTCAAGTAGTTGGGACTAATGTTAGCATTTGTATTATTGATGGTGAATCTCTTACAAAAAATTGTTGCAAATCCTAGTGGAAATCTATCGAGAGCAAAATCATTGGTTAAATTAAGGATGGGTTTACTTCGATGGATAACTAAGAGGGGAACATTAGAGGAAGGAGAAAAGGCAACATATATATGCATGATTAATTGCTGAATTCATATGTAATTTCGTGACATTTCCCTTCCAACTCTTGTCTATCTTCCCCCTATTAACCAAGTCTATGGCCTTGTTTCCACGGATTGAGTTGGTAAATTGAAAATATAGAGAAGACAGTCTTAATTCTCTCATTGAACTAGTGTAAATGAAGAGGATGGATTAATTAAGTGTTAATCAGCTTTCGGTCTGTTTTTGGGTGGATGAATTTCTAATGGTGAATGCTTCAATTTATAGCTTCAAATATTTGCCCCCCTTCTTTATTTGTTAAAGAAACAAGTGATGCTGGATTCATCTCACTACCAATTCATTGCTTGAGTTATCTATTCAAGTAAAGAGGTCCTCAGATAATTTGTGTTGCAAATTCTTGTTTGCTGTTCAACAAGTTTCTTAATACCATTTGATCTTCCTTGGTGTAGGTATCGTTTCAGCAGGACAGTGCAGTGATCATATCTTGCAATCTGAGGTATTCACGATTCATATCTAGAACTCATTCCTTCAATTGTAGAAGCATGCCAAAACCTGGTAACGAAGGTTGGTGTCCTGGCTTGATGAGACTTTGCATTCTCTATCTGTTAAACTGTGGCTGAAATGACATTTTCAAACTCTTCCACAAGGTTATATATTGTTTCATTTTTTTTCAAGCACTTCATGTTCAACACACTTGCTTCTTGCCTTTTGATTCTCTTGGAAAGAAAGCATGTTTTACCTGTTGATTAACTTGAGAATTGAGATGCATGCAAGTAGTGAACTATTGTATAAGTATAAATTTATATATCACCCATGATTAACTTGGAAAGAAAGCCCTTTTTTCATTATGTCAAACCGACCACTGCAAAATTGAAGGAATCCTATATCTCCTTTCTCTATACACTCTGTATAATATATGAATCTATTTTCTTTTACATATAAATAAATATAAAACATGATGTTGTTTCCTTGGCTTCCTCTTCCCCTTCTTCCACTTTTTTCCCCTCACCTCTTTTCCCTTCATTTTTTTTCCCTTTCAAGTAAACATAGCCTATAGGAGATCTTTTCGACAACATGGAATCATGAATATTATTTGTCCTATTTACAGATGAGTACATGCATTACATTATACAGCAAGATTCTTGACAACAGATATATCATAACATTATTTGGTCAAAGGCACAAAACTTGTAATGTTCTTACCTTTTCTTATTGCAACTTGAAGTCTAATTTAATCTTAGCAACCAACTTCAGTTGTTGCTCCAAATTGGGCAATCAACTCATTAGATTTGAATGGTATTGAGAATATTTTTTTAAAAAATAAAAACATTGTTTCAATCTGTATGCTCAACATTAGCTTTATTTGATCCATGGGTGAGTTTGATCAATTCTTATTTTCTGTGTTAGGACTTGAACCATTCCTTATTTGAGCTAGTTGTCGTTTGAGCTCATTGATGATTCTATTTTCAGAACACTACTTGACTATTAAATCATGGAGAGTCCAAATAGAAGTTAATCAAACTAAAAGAACTCAATGGATGAGTTTGATCAACTCTTATTGTCTAGGCACTGCTACTTAAATCAATCACTTATCAATGGACTTGACACTACTGACTATTAAAATCAAGGAAAGTTGGAACAGAAGTTATCCGACTAAAAGAACTCGCATCACTCATCTAATTTGATTTCCAAAATATTATTGAACTATTGAAGCTATCACTAGGTTAAGTTGAAATTTATCAAGATTTGAGAAATCAAGGGTGTGTTTTGGTAAATTTTCTTTTTTTTTTCATAATAGCATGCATGTCAATATTTTGGAACATTTTAGAGTAGTCGTGCAGTTTGTTCAATTGACCTGTCGATTCAACCAATAACTGAGTGATTCAAAGATAGACACAATCATTATTTGTTTCAAATCAGATGAGCAGGGTTTGTCTTTCATTCTTGCAAATTATCTTCTTCTAAATGGCAAGCAAATAGCAAAAGAAGCATAAATGCCATAGCATAAACGCTAAAGTTGAAGCTTCACTCGGTTAGGAACATGGAATAACCCCACTGCTTCCTTTTCTTCCCTTGTCATCATCCCTTACCTCACACTTTTGTCTTGATGCATTTGTGTTCAAGAATCAAGATAGATACCATCCTCGTGGCTTTTAAAGTTGAGAATCATTATCGGTAAGTTTACCTATACGAATATTACCTCTCCATTGAATGCTACATGAAATCAAATCATTATTGATATTTAGTTTTCATAGATAATTTTAAACACATTAAGGTTGAAACATGATTAACAATGATAAAACTCAAAAGTGACAATACATGATTTGAATACATGACATGTTTAATAAGTAAATTTCTTCTAGTATTATTACAACTTTTGTTTTATTTTAAGCAATGTTCTCCTTATCTTATTCTCAATTAGTAAATTATTGAATGCATCCCATGAAAAAAATCATTGTATTGGTGCATTTCCTCATCCATGCAAAGTGCCTATGAACTGTTGAGTTCTCATGCCTTGTAGTTTAAAGTGTAGGAGGCCCCCCTTCTTGCTGTGCCTTGTTGTGCTTCTTCTTAGGCAGCTTTATAAAAGTAAGTGAGGCTACTCAGGTGGGTTGTCCCCCACCTCCCCCAGACTCACGATTCTATTTTTGATCGACACATATGTAAAACATTGCCATCATATTCGTCTCTTTGCTGTCAAAGTCACAGAGTAAAACATTGCCTTCAATCTCGTGAACTTGCCTTTCCAACCTAACTTTACCTGTCTTGTTTTGGTTTCAGTTTGAACAGATAGATTGTTGAGTATATTAATTATGTTTTTGTTATTATTTACTTGTGTTAACTGTTATTTACTTGTTAAAATTTTATTAGGGTTGTTGTTTATATATTTTCATTTTCAGTTCAAACTAGATTAAGATCAAAACATTGAAGAATCATTTCAGTTTGGTTTTGTTGATTCATATGGTAATACTCTACAAGCTTTATGTTTTTGCTTGTTGAATGTTTTCTCTGATATGGAAAATAGGAGTTGTCTATGAGACAAGATGATGGGATTATGTGCATAAGTCATGTTTGTTAGGCATGATTATGGTACTAAATCCATATTTTAAGCTGTAAAGTTATCTAAATGTTCTCACCAACTAAAGCAATTCAAGGTCATAATTATAACTTTTGTACCTATCTAAGAGGTTGTTTTAATATAGTATTAAATTGATAATGTTAAATGGGTAAAAATTAAAAGAGCATCACTTTTTATAATAAAAACGAGTAACTTAAAGGTTAAAACATACTCTAAATGTCATACATTTTTTACTTATTTTTTTTATATTAGGTATTCAATTTACACTGATTAATTTTAAAGTGGACAGTTCGATCTCATATTTTATCTATTAAGTAAATTAGTTCATGATGTGGTGCCTTGCATCTTTTGCTTATTCAAATATGCATTGTATGTGTTTTAAATCCTAATTACTTGAAAAAAAATGTCTTTTATTACTGCTGCAGTAAAAAGTGAAATCTGTCACTTTAGCGGTCTCACACGTTGGCTCCACGATCATTTGTGAGGAGATAAATCGAGAAATTATAATTGATAATTATGAGAAGGGTATTATTTTGGTTTCATTGAGATTCAATTTTTGTCCACTATGATAAATCTATTTTGTAGTAAATAATTCAATCATATCTTAAGAATTTATCTCTTGTCACCCTTATCACCCTACCATGCCTTGGGAGAGCCCTGCATCTTTTACTTGTGATCATTACACAATGTGCAATTGCATCACCAACTACAAAAGTATGCAAATAAATTATGTTTTTTTAATCCATAATTAGCCTCTATTTAAGTTGTAATAATGTTGCATTGGCTTCTTTTGTCACTAAATTCAACATTATTTTTACAAAAATGCTTCAAAGTCCAAAATGACTATCAAGAATTCAAAATAGAGCCAAACCTTCAAATTTCTTTTATTTTGCAATTTAATAAAGTTTGTCCAATTGAAATGCAAAACCTTCAAATCATACTAAAGTGTCACTCTTTCTTTAATTTACCCAATTTAGTGACCTAAAGTTTGCTCTCCTTCTTTCCTAAATTGAAATGCAAATACTATGTGGGAAATTTTCATTTTGCCCCTTAAAAAACTTTCATTTCCTTTAATTTGTCGAATTCCATCGCTCCCATAAACCTTATTCTTTCATGCTTGAGTGACCAAAAGTAACTCACAAAGTGACATGATCACTTTTATTAACTTTGATCATTAGTTCTACAACTAGACATAGACCACTTACTTGTCTTGTACATAATTGAGACGACATTCTTAACTAAACTTCATAATTAAAATGACCATCATCTTGGTCAAATTATTCTTAATCTCTCCCCTAATCTCAAGTAGTGGAAATGGGATGGGCATTTAGGGTTTCCATGGCCTTCATGGCCTCGAATCTCGGCTCCTTGGCCTCGAACTTTCTCTCTACATAGAGCTTCATGTAGTCCTCGAACACAAATTTAGGGTACATCTCTACTTCCTTCTCTTCTTCTTCGGCCTTGACAAGAGCTGGTGCCGGGTAGATGACTGCATCAGCGCCAGGGTTGTAGAACGATGCAATCGACATTCGGTTCCCGTCTGTTTGTGCCACCACTCGGTGGAGCACGCTCTTGTACTTGCCATTTGTGATGACCTGAATTCATTGAACAATACAATGAGTAACTAGTTCATTGGTGCTTTGCACATAACCGGATTTAGATTGTTTTCTCATTTAACCGGTCGAACGAATCAGCCCGATTCACGATGAGTCGAATCCAATTGCAATTTTTCATATCGAACCGATAAAATATTGTAGATCAAAGATGGTCTTAGTTATCAATTTTACCAATTGAATCAGTCGATTGAGTTATTTAAACCGAACCGGAGTTCATCTCTGGTCTGGTCTGGTCTGGCCAATCCGTCCGGTTCAACATAAAATAAATAAATAAAAACATATATAAATAAATAAAAAGAAATACAGACCTCAAGCTGGTCGCCGAGGTTGACGACGATGGCGTGCTTCATCGGCGGCACGTCGACCCACCGGCCATCCTTGAGCAGCTGCAGCCCGCTGACGCGGTCGTCCTGGAACAGCAGTATGACTCCGCCGGCGTCGGTGTGGGCCCTCAGCCCCTTCACGAGCTCCTGCCGCGGGCACGGCGGGTAGTTGCTCACCTTCGTCCCCAGCGTCGGCCGCCCTTCCGACCCCCGGAACGCCGCCTTCAGGTACCCTTTCTCCAGCCCCAAGTTCTCGTCCATCAGCTCCAGCATCCTCTCCGCCAGCTTCTCCACCGCCCTCCCGAACTCCCCCATCGCCGCCCTGCAACCAACCGGTTCCCTTTAGCAGTTAACTCCAACAGTCGCGTCGCCACCGAACCAGGTTGCTTCTTACTTGTAGTCGTCGTCCATGCCCGGGGCGTCGGAGACGTCGGAGACGGGGAGGTGGCGGAGGAAGAAGGTGCTCTCCCAGTCGACCTTGGCTAGCTCGTCGGGCCTCTTCGTCGCCAACGCCTCGCGCGCGAAGTCCCGGAACTTCTCCTCCCGGCGCTCGACGTAGTGCGCCTTGGTGAGGCGCTCCACCTCGTCCATCAGCTCCAGGGAGACGCCGTGGTTCACTAGCTGAAATGATCGATCGAGTAATTAGATGTTTGGGAGATTTTGGGGAGGAAAATAAGAAGAAGAGGGAGACGATGGGCGGACCTCGAAGAAGCCCCAGTTCTCGCAGGCGTCGCGGAGGAGGGCCATGGCTTGCGGGCGCTCATCGCCGGCGGCGAGCTTGGCCATGTCGAGGACGGGGAAGGAGTTGCTGCTGGTCTCCATTTGCTCGGACTGCTCACGCTCTGTTTTTGGCTCTGTTTCTCTGCAGTCGAGTTGTGGAGGTGGGGGACAGCTTGGGGGGCTTTTTTTATAGCCGTTTGAGGGATGTGTTTTGAATTTAGAGTTTCTTAAGGGGGTATATGACAAAAAAATCATTATATTATATTGTTTTAGATTAACAAATTATACAGATTTATAATAAATTATATATATATATATATAGGATTTTGCTCTGTTGCGCGACACCTCCATCCGTGCTCGTGCGCGACGCCGAATCCACCGTTGATCATGCGATCGCTCACAAGATCTGACCGTCCAAATCTGGGAATGCACAGTACTGCCGGTCTCCGATCGCGATTTGGCCGGAAACCGACCGCGATTCGGCTGCCATTGGCTGTGCGCCGAATTCGGCGATTTTTGACCGAATTCGATCGGATTCCGGTCGGAATCCGGCGCCGGTCGGCGTGCCGACGAGTGGGCCGTCGATCGGGACCGATCTGGCGATCTCCGATGGCCGGACGGCGTGGCGACGACGGCAAGAGTATAGCAGTAACGAAATTGTAATTGCTACAATATGAATATATTAAAAAATATTCACATTATAATAGTTACGGTTTTATAACTACATAACGTGAATTCAATCTTGAATTCAAACCAATTCATATATTGGGAGATAACATAATTATACCGAAGGATATTTGAATAATTGTACACTATTAAACAGTATCAAAAGACATCTTTTTAATTAAAAATAAATATGAAGTGGTCCTTCGACGATTTGAAAAAAAAAAGCTTCATCTTGATTTTTATCCAAAAATGTATTGTCATATTTATTCTAATGAAATATGATAAGAAGAAAAATAATCATATAATTTTAATGTTTTTTTTATTTATTTCACTAAATTTTTTTAAAAAACAATCTTAATTTAAAGCCAAATCTCCATGTTTATAACCAAAACCAAATCTTTCTATTTTCATTAACTCTATTACTAATTTTAAAAAATAAATTATAATTATTTATGCATACAATTATTTTTTGATTAAATATTATTAAATCAATCCTAGGGGATTAATATTGAAGACTAATTTATTAATTATTTTTTTATATAAAACAAATCTATAAAAATAAACACACATTTTGTCTTAAATTTCAATAAGTAGAGTCAAAAGAGTCGACTAAATTAGGATTTAACTTCGTACCTAACACATGAACTAAGTGCCATTTATGATTAAAAAGCGATATTTATGATAAATATAAGCAAAACTTAATTGTGATTAATTATGCATAAAAATTCTTTCAATTATAGCATTGTACCAACTATTAGTGATTGATTACATAGTGTTAAACCCCACATTCGCTACCAAGCCAACCGACATCTCGCGTGGATTATCGTATGAAAATCTTGACAAAATCACATTGCATAGCGACACGCTAACAATGTGGGGATCTAAGAACATACTAATTGGTTGAATGATACCTAACAATTGAACTTATGGGGTTACTCGTATAGTTGGTGCCATCGAGTTTTGTTTAAGGAGAGCACGAGAAGAGAATGACCTAAAGCACAACTCGACTAATGAGCAAGTTGCACAACACATTTATCAAAAAAATATCATGACTTGGAACGAACACGTCAATCCTCTTCTCTTATTGAAGTTGCACAACACATTTTTTATCATCGTCGTAGATTTTTATCATCAAAAATTATAATTTGAGAAAATTTAGACTCGTTTTTAGTATCTAGAGTATAATTTCGAAAGTTGTGATGTGTGATGAATGGAAGTGAAACTCCAACTTATTTTTTATTATTATTGAGTCTAATTTAAATATTTAGGATTAAAAATTTTAAACTTTAATTGATTAATTGAGTCTGTATTCAGTTCTTAAATGAGTATTGAAGAAAATAATTTCAAAGATCAACATATTATAATTGTTTCAACTAAAAGTAAAGATTAAAATCAAAAATTTTAAATTTAAATTAGTTTTCAACTTTTAAATTTGAAATTTAAACTTTTGAATTATGAAAATAAAAATTTTAAATTATATTATAATTATGAAATATAATTTTTAAAATTATTATATGATTATAAAGTAAATTTTAGAAATTTTAAAAAAATTCATTTAAATTCGATTCTCTGGTTGAAAATCTTGACTACGCCCCACCACTACGCACTAAGCAACCAAACAGATCCCTCGAACTAACGGCGTCATTCGCGATACAAGCATTGGATGTCATCTTCCATTCGTCACCATCACTCTCTCCGCAACTCTCAAATGGGGTGGACCTTACGCTAGTATCTTGCACGTCTTTTCTTCTTCCTTTGACTACTCCTTTGTTTTTTTATCGTGTTCTAGTACTCTATCCACATCATCATTTTTAAAAATATTTTTAAAAATCAAATTAAATCAGTCGACTGAACTAATTAAATCGAGAATCAAAGATCAAATTATCTTTTATTCTATATTAGAACTAAAAAATCAATTATTTTAAAAAAATTATCGTAAATCCATAAACAAACATTGAGAATAGACACTCTTCAACAAAAGAGAAAACAACTATAATGATAACAAAATCAAATATCGATAATTAACTTGCATTTCGTGATTTCATGAACTTGCTATTTCTTGTTAAGTGGGAGGATAAGAAGATTCAAGTGTGGGACGATTGTGTTAATGAACTAGTTGAACCGTTGACCCATCGCGTAATCTTGTCGATGTAACCTTCATGCGCTTGAGGCTCAGAAAGCAACAACTCATTGCGGTTAGTTAGTCTATGACCAATTTGCCGGGAAGCTTCATCTTCTTGGATGGTGACTAACAATCGAGAAAAAGAGAAGATGACCGAATGGATGGAGGGGGAATGAGTACTTCTTCACTTGCCTCTCGTCGGAGGGCTTGACTTTCTTCTTAATAATTTAGAGCAATCTTTTAAAATACACCTTAATATTTAATTTAGTAGCTTTTATCAAAAAGGCTCCTAAAGTTCAATAATTGATAAATCACCTCCTTTGACTTTTGTTTTCTTATTAAAACCCACCCAAAGTTTAATAATTTTTAAAAATACGCCAACATTCCATTGGGAGCATTTTGAAAATTACCCCAATAAATGATATTAATTAGCAACAAGTCTATTTTATTAGGTCCTAATTTCTCCTCGTTTTCTAATTCTGATTCTGATTCTGATTCGACGGAGAATTAATGTGGAAAAAAAAAGGGAAAAGGACTTTCATTCTTTATTCTTTCAGTTGTTTATATAATGAAGAAGAATATTCTCTTTCAATTAATGTCAGTATATAGTAATCTCACATAAACAACCTCTTAAAAAAATATAAGATAAAATTACGTATAATATATCCAATATAATTTAATTCTTTTATAGGATTCCGTAGTATCATACTGTCTTTTCTTTATTTTTTCATAGTAAATCTATGTCCCTAGATTTGATACATCTAATTGCTAAGTTGATTACGCCACAGCAGTTGCAGAAGAGGACAAGGGTTGATCAGACAATATCCTTAATTAAATTGATTTACCTTCTCACAAATAGTCGTGACATACATGTTACTAAGGTGTCAGATTCCACTGCAAAAGATACATTTTTAATTAAATTGAGCAATAAAGACATGATACTGCACTAATAACAAACAAACAAACAAAAGCTTAAGTGAATGCATCCGATACTACATTACGGATCAACCTTAATCTTTCTTTTCAATTGAATTGAATTCAATTCAATTATTATGGGATTGACCGTGTGGAATCGTTGGGATGATAAATTTCATTTTTATAAAAGAATTCAATTGAATTATAGGCGATCGATGATAGTCTTCTGCAGTAAACATAAAGAACAAAGCCCAATTAAAGGGCATAAAGTTGCCTGCAAGGCAGGGCAGTGCGTCGATGTGAACAGGGAGATCGCGACTCCAATCAGGTCGGCAAAGAATTTCCAATATTAAAGAGTAAATAATGAAATGGATGTCTTTTTATTAGAATCTTAAGAATAGGAAACTTAGTGTATTTAGTAAAATTATTATCATATAATTTCCATGTTATGAATTTGATTTTCAAAAATAATAAGACTCTTATATTGATGGAAACTTAGTGGATCGATCAATTCTGTAATCATATCTGCTTCTATTGAGATCGCTTGGTGGACACGTCACCCGCCACGCAGCACCACGATGGACGTCGTGAGGAGGAAGAAGATGGTGAATGCAGACACCAACACCGTAAGAAGGAAGGCCACGGGTGTCCCTGACTCGACTACTCCGACGCTCAAGTCAGTAATTGAGAAGGAGGAAGAAACAACAAGTTCTAAGTGCTTGTATTCCCTTACCTGTGTATGTAATATCAGGAAAGTTATATAGACGGAGAGAGGAGAGAATTATACCTCTTGTTTTATCGTTAATTAAGGAAAATATCTGTGTGCAATAGATTTTCTCAGAGGAGTTATTAAGGAGAATATTATCTTGTCAGAGGGGATATCTTATCAGGATATGAAAAATATTAAGGAGAATATTATCTTGTCAGAGAAGATATCTTGTCAGGGTATGAAAAATATTATGATCATCCGCGATCATTACGGATGGAATGTCCCCTTACCGTCATAGCTCCGCATCAGGTCTCATATATGCTAGGCGGCGGTGATGTGAATGTCTGACAGATTGGATTTGATTGTGACCGCTTGAGAGATTCGGTGGGCAAAAAGAGATTGGACCGCAAGATTGTGATCGATGGCTCAGGGCAAGTGGTCGAGGAGGAGATGGGCGAGTGATCGGATAGGGATTCTGAGTCGAATGTGTCCGATTAAATCCAGTCGACTGATCAAGTCAATCATGACAATCGAGTCTCGCCCGCCTGTGCCACATGTTCGAACAAGTCATCGTTTTTTGTCTAACATGTTGTGATCTAAGACTGGCCTTTGCGGGCCAGATTATAATACCCATAACAATATCAAAAGAGCATCCTATTTGACCATGGTATATTTTATTTTTTTCAAAAATACTCTTAATTTTATAGAATTATTTTATTATAGAGAATATAAACTCTAGGATAAACTAAGAGAATCTTATTTTTGTAATAAGGAGCACCCTAACCATCATATTTAAATGGAATCGAAATAAAAATGTAAGTGGGATTTTCTTATGTGAATCTTTCAACAAGATATGTCCCACAAAAACTCTAAAGTATACCGTTCGATTAAAACATATTCTTCTCCCACCTAAACAAAACTAAGATAAGAAGTTTTGGATAAATTGGCACTTTTGACATAAAGCATAAAGTACATTTATATTTCTACATCACGAATATATTATTTTTTAGACATTTCTAATAATATCAAATATTATTCTTATTTTGGCATTTATAATTTTTCAAGTTTTAGCTTTACGATCCAATAGGTACTATATAATTATATCAATTATGATTTTATAACTGTTACAACTATAGTTATAATTTTGAGATTGTAATTTTACAATACAATATTAATTAGAAATAAAGTATTCATATTATAATAGTTACGTAATTCCTACATCATAATGTATAATATTGATCCATATTTTTACAATATAATTGCTAAAATATAATATTATTAATATTGATTAGAATTGAAATATCTATATTGCAGTATCACTACGAATAATTATGAAATCGTAAATGTTATAATAGCATAAAAAATAAGAGTAATTTTAGAAAATAAAATGTACATGGGCGAGATGCACTAGATGATTCCAAAATGTCTTTTTTATTTTTATCTATATTAATTAATAACTCTGTTATTATTATTTATTTATTTTGGATGAAATGACAATAACTGTGTAGGAATTTCGCTAACAAAGACGGTAGCCCAAATGTCATAGGCAATGGGCTAAAAGGCTCACCAAAGGCCGAACAAGAAGCCCATCATGATCAATGGAGGTTGAGCTAGATGTAACCCTAAGTAACCTGGGCTAAACAAGTTAAGCGAGATAGACTAACCGAACCGATCGAATAAATTGACGAAATCAAGTATTGTTCTGATTATGAAGATTTTTTTTTTTTCAAGAGCACTAAGAGAGCTGAATTGATGCTATTCATGTTCTAAGTTTAAATCAATAATTAAGATTTGATGTCGAGAATTTATAATTATATGTTTAAGTTAGGTGGATAATCTGATTGAATAATTATTTTCTATTTGATTTGATAAGATTCAAAATTTGAGTTTTGCTACAATATTTATTTGATTCAAACTAAAATATCCTTAATAATTATGTTGAATTATGAATGTTAATTAATATAATAAATAATAATTATAAAAAAATACTTTGATATTATAGAAATGGTCCCACTTACATAATTCACATTAGTATCAATATTGTAAATAACAATCACACCTACAAATATAGCTTAATAATTATAATTACACAGTTCAATTGTATTTTTACTATATTTCATTCGTCAATAATAACTATTTTTGATGTGGCAGAGACGACAAAGGTCATGTGATAGGCTCCAGACTCGACCAACGCAGAGCCATACCGGTCCGACTTGAAATCGAATTCAAGTCAAGCCAACAAGCTAAAAGGTGGAGTCACATAACTACGTTCTGACCTAAATCGAACCTAATGGGGGTCTCGGCCAGATGGATAGGTCAATGAGAGGAGTAATAAGGACACGTTAAAAGAATGTAGACTTAGGTGTGGGAAATGCACAGAGTGCATGATAAAAACTCCTCTAACTCTCCCAAGTAGGTATAAAAGAGTGCCCGTATAGACAAGCACAAATACACAATTTTAATTTCTACTAGCTAGGCACTTCATTGATTCCTTTTTCTTCTCGTCGGAGGGATTTTGTCAAAGTTCACCTTGACCTCCCTTCTAATTTTGTCAAGTGGTTACAAGATCTTTGCTTCTCCGTCACTATCGATCTTCATCGGAGTCAAACATACCCTCGGTGATCATATCTCTACGCCTTAGGCTGGCAATAGATACCCTCTGGTTCTGGTTGCTCAACTTGAAGGCGGCTTAGTCACTTGCCAACCCAATTAACTATCAACGTAATAAGAAAGCACCTGACTCAAGGTGACTTGACCCTAACCAATCTAGTCAGTCCATCTCTTGATCTCGACCGGATCAATTTTATATATAGTTAAACACATTCTCAAGAGTTCTTATCAAGCCGAATATCAAATTCATTCACGAACATATTATTTATTTATAATTTAGAGTGACTTCTTCTAAAATGTTTGCCATTACATATCTATTTCTCACAAATCTAACAAACAGAGAAATCACTTCTCCTGCTGAGTTCAAATTATAGGCATTAGCATCAGTTCAGAAGAGGGCTACCTTCCTTGATGAGCACGAAGATGTCGCCCCCATCGCCTCTCGAGATCCTGAGCTCCTCATCCAGGTAGGTGGTGAGCAGCCAGGACTCTGCATTGGTGTTGTTGATGGGTATCCTAAGTGGAGGTTGCCTAGAGATGGTCTTTGCAACTGAAGATGCTGCACCTTGCAGGGAATTTATGATGCCCTTAAACGGAGATAGATCGATGTTGTGACCCAGGAACTCCACCTTGTCAGGAATGACGATGTCATCAGTTAGCTGTGGGGTTCCCACAATGCCTTCTTCGAACTTGATCTGAGAAAAGCAGCAAGCTCACTCAACAAGCTAAATGTTTATAGCTCCTTAATGGTAATTCAATGTCTAGATAGCTAAATGTTTATAGTTCCTTGTTCAGACAAAATGGAAATCAGAATGTTTAGATAGCAAAATTGTTTTGCAATTTAAAGGAATCGATGAAGATCGATCGTTTGATAAACATAAGGATCAAGCAGGTTTGGAAGAATAATTCTCATAGACAACAAATTACAATAACATTTCTAGATGTGCAAAACACTTTAGAACTAGAGATCTAGTTAGAAGCTCCACTTCGAACTAATAAAGTAGTAACAAAGTTCTCATTTCATTATGTACTCCTAACTCTTTGGTAGATCTCTTAGCTGTAAATCATTGGGTAGAAACTAGAAACTAGAAAGGTTTACTAGCACACCAAGTGGATAGAAGTTCTTCAGCCACCTATCAAAATACCATCTTGTTGCCTGAATTTTTTTTTCATTAACCTCTTGGAATCAGCTAAAAGGATAGGTTACTTTATCAAGGCAGAATTAAGCTGAGATATTGTGTGGTAGAACAAAAATTGAACGAGAATATCAAGATTTCCCCAATTCTAAAGTTGCATCCATTCATGAATGATGAATCAACAGATTGTAGAACATGGAAACTATCATTTAGGACGTGCAAGATGATACAAGTTTAGGAACTCAAACAAAAAATGAATGAGAATATCAAGATTTTCCCAAATCTGAAGTTGCATCCGTTCATGAATGCTGAATCAATAGATTGCAGAAACTATCATTTAGGGCATCCAAGATGATGCAAGGAGTGTAGGGACTAGCATACCTGCACTCTCTTTGGACTCCGAACTTCAAATTTGGCGTTGGTGGTGAGTGAAGTGAAAGACAGAGGCCCTGCAAACTTCACAGAGTTCACCGCCGTAAGGCTCTCTGAATCGATGGTCTGAGATATCTCATCCACCTTCACCAGCTGCGGCAACCTCCAGGATCCCAAAAGTGGAAACAATTGCGAGGACGAAGTATAACTGCCTCGGAACTCAAACGATTTAGCCTATCAAGAAACGGGCTTTTGCTAAAAAGGATTCTTCGAAATGGAACGAGATCGAATCTTACGCGAGGATCCACTTGCCGTTGAGGAGGGAGAGGACATCATTGGGGGCGGGGATAGGGTTCTTGACCTCGAGGTCGGTAATGAGCTCCAGGATCTCCGCCGTCGTCTCGCTCGACGCCTTCAATCCTCTGTCAGTGCCGGAGAGCAGATCGATCAGTTTCCTCTTAAGCTCTGCCGTCTCGTCCGGCTCCGCCACCTCCAGCACCGCGACCCCGGCGCCCTCCGACCCCTCTACGCCGCCCTCCTCACCCCACTCGCCGTCGTTTTCGTAAGCCCGGGTGGGGAACGGGGCGGGGGAGGAGAGAAGTCGTTGCCTCCGTCCGCTTGTCAACATGGGGAAGGAATCGAGGACGGGGAACGAAAGGGCAACTGCTGATAGTCGGCCGAGCCGGGAAGCGGAGGAGAGAGCCGCCAGAGGAGCCTTGACGGCGAAGGAATTCCAAGAGGCGACGACACCGGCCATGGAGAAGCGCCGCTAAGTGCCAAGCGAGCTTTCGATCTCTCTCGACGAGGAAGACGAGGGTTTTGCACAGCTGCGAAGTGGGCTGTCGCCCAGCTACATTTATACTACTCTGAGCAATCCAACCAGCCAGTGCCGTGTCGACACGTGGACGTTAGTCTCTATCAATTGGGTGGATCTGAAAGACCATAGTAGGAAACTTCTAGAACCTTCTTTTTTGGTATATATTGTTTTATAATTAAAAATGGAAATAATCCTTTTTATTAATCTTAAATTTTAAGCCCTACCTAAACGAGAGAAGTTTCTATAAACTTGTATTATAAGTTTGTGAGATTGCTATAATGCGCGACAAATCCGTGCGCGACTCCTTGACTCAATGCTGTTGTCGCCGCCCTCGCCGCGCTATCTGACCGCCGCCTCGGCCGCGATCGACACGCCACTTACCGGTGCTTCGGTCGGCGCCTGATTCTGGTCGGATAGTGGCTAGAATCTAACGAATTTGGTCGGAAACAGTCGTCCCCCACTGCGTGGCCATTGTCGACGGCGATCGAGCCAGATTTTGGTTGAATCGCAATCGGAGACCGATCGAGGAGATCCTTCCTCGGCTGGTTTCCGGCAGCGATTCGGTCGGTCGTCCCCCACTGCACGACCATTGTCGACAGCGATCGAGCCAGATTTTGGTTGAATCGCAATCGGAGATCGACCGAGGAGATCCTTCCTCGGCTGGTTTCCGGCAGCGATTCGGTCGGAATCCAGCCTGATCGTCGTCGACAGTGGCTGCGTCATTTCCGGCCAAATTACAGTCGGATTTCTGCCAAATTGCGATCGGAGACTGGCCGAGGACAGGGACGGATCCAGAAATTAGAGGTGGACTGTGCTGACTTTAGGTATGAAAAAGATGAGTAGAAATTAGAGGTGGACTGTGCTGACTTTAGGTATGAAAAAGATGAGTTAAACATCCAAATAAAATGACCAAAGAAAGAACCCATTAATTTTTCTTTGATACCAAATTATAAACTACAAATATGTATCTTTTTTTAAAAAATTAAATTAAAGTCCAAAATAGCTCAACCTTATTTAATTTTTTTAAAATTAGATTATAACCCAAAAAAAATCCAGATTCATCTATGCCATGAGAGAGGATCGAACACTCGACCTCATGTTTACTGCAGCCATGCTCTAGCCAACAGGGCAACCAACTCCTTTTGAAAAATTTAATAATGAAAAATTATTATAAGATTAACAGGGCTGGGCTACAGCCTAGGATAGCCCCTACTTAAATCCGTCTCTGGCCGAGGAAGGACAGAAATGGCGCTGCCATTGCCGACCCTATTTCCGGTTGAATTCCATCGGATTCCCGCTACTATCCGATCGCAATCCGATGTCGGACGGAGCGCAAGCGAGTGGCGCGTCGATTGCGCCCGAGGCGGCGACAGCGGTGGTGGGTCACGAGTATCGCATACGGATCGCGAATTCCTCGTCGCACAACGTAGCCTTTCTCTTAAAAATAAATAATTTTAATAAAATAATTTTTTTTTTTTTTTTTGCATTCCAACTCCCTCGTGCTCGATCACTATTCACTGTACCGAAGTTTCGCTACCGGCACGATGCTTTTACAAGTCACTGACTGGTTCGGCCGGATCCGATTGCACATGGTTTCATGTGGGCAACACGTGGATCACAAATCGGATTCGGAGCTACGTGTTTAGATCCGAATCAACGGGCCCACAAGAGGAGGGCCCTGCGTTACGGACAAGTCAGAAGAAAGGTACGCGTTAGGGTGTGCTCCGTGGGTATCAGGCCACCGACACGCCGATGGAGTTTACTTTTTAGAAAATACTGATAATTTGCGGGGGTACTTTCGTCTTTTCAAGATCCGCATATGCACGGCCACCGGAGTTTATAAAACAAGGAACTCGAGACGGTTCTCGCCGGCGATGATGGCGATGGATCCTTTTAGGTTCGTCTTCTAAGCGTGTTCGTTGTCTTCATCGAACTTCCGGCGGGGCTTATCCGGTCCTAAGCTTCTAAAATCGGAGGGGGAAAGAGTTTTCTTTTTCTTTTTCTTTTGTGTCGATTGTGTTTTCTGCGATTGGGTAGGTGGCGATGAGGAAGGGCCGCGCGCAGGTGGAGAATCGGACAAAGACGGCGGAGAGAGCTTGGGAAGCGGTGGAGATGAGGTTCCGCGGCGTTCGGAAGCGGCTCTGGGGCCGTTTCGCGGCGGAGATTCGTGACCCCTTGAAGAAGACGCGGATCTGGCTCGGCACCTTCGACTCCGCCGAGGACGCCGCTCGCGCCTACGACGCTGCCGCTGTCGCCCTCCGAGGGCCCAAGGCCAGAACTAATTTCCCCTTACAGCCCTCGTCTTTCCCAACTCAGAACCCTTCACAGACCGCTCAGAAGCTGACATCTAGGAGCCAAAGCAGCACCGTGGAGTCCGCCAGCGGTCCAAGGCTGCCTTGTTCTTCGGTGCCGATCCGTCTGCGGCAGCCAGTGCAGAAGCGGAAGGTCAATCCTCCGGCGCCCCCGCGTCCGCTATATGGCGACGATGACTGCCACAGCGACTGCGGATCCTCTTCCTCCGTCGTCGATGACGACGACATCATCATTCCTTCCTGGCGGAAGCCATTGCCGTTTGATCTTAACCTTCCGTATCCAGATGATGATCTCCAGGACACGGTTCTCCGCCTCTAATGGACGTCTGTAGACCTAGAGAAGAGAACAAAATCGGAAAAAAAGTGGTTTCCTCCTTGTCTCCTGAGTTCTTCTGACTTCTCCAATGAATACTACGATCTGTATGTACAGGGTTGAATTGGAGCTTTGAAAGGTAACTATAGGTAAAATTTCTGGATTGGATTGGATTGTTAAGAACAAAACTGAGGTTTCTCTTGGTTCTGTTGCCATTTTCCTTTTGTTCACTGTGCGAACAAATCTCTACTCACTTTGTCAAAATGGAAAAGGAAAGAAATTCAAGAAGTATCAAGCTTGGAATGCTCAAAGTTCTACCTTTTTCTTGTTTGTTCCCTGCAGTATAGCAGGACCTGTTGATGAACATTTCATGTCAAGCCATAAGAACTTACCATGATAAATAGTTATTTGATAACAGTCCTTTTCAATACATGGACTTGGATCTGCTTCTATTTTGTGGTCTATGGGTGTATCTTTTCTTCTTCTTTTGTTACAATTTCGGCAGAAGATTCTTCAATGCTTTAATGTAATAGTAAATAATTGCAATTCAATTACTGTTTCTTAGTATAGTGTTTACATATTCAAGGTAGTGATCTCTTGGACTGTGCTAAAGCTAATGTTTGCATTATTTAGCTAATCTTTCAGCTATTTAAGTTTTTGAAAGTCAGTTACCTGCAGGTTTTTCTTCTCTAATCTCTACTTGTTGCTCTCTTTTTCCTTTACCAATTTTGAAATTTGTGTGAAATGACTGTTTTTAACATTATGGTAGGCCACATTTAAGCTTTTATACAGTATCTTCTACAGCTTGTCTTCCTAATATTCTTAGTGTGAATTTACATTGATCTTGACAGTGTATGTAATACTCAGTGTATTTTCAACTCTATGGTTCACTAGAAATATTCTGTATGTAATGCTTTAACTTTTTTAATTTCATTACCTTTCTTTCAACTAAGTAGGGGAATTCAAATCCTATAGATAACTTGTTTGATACATCTCTGATATTGATTAACAATTCATTTTATTTTTAATGTTTGCATCACAATATGCTTAACTCCACACAGTAAATATTTAATGTACCTCTGATGCCACTGTTCTATAACTTAACCTTGCTCTTTCTCCCTTTTAAATAGAAGTCCTTTGCTTTGTGCAAAACTGAAGATTTAACTCAAGCTTGGAAATTAAGCACAGTTGATTTTTGTACCAAAATCATATCTGGATTTCATTTTCGATCTGTATCAAATGTTTATTTATTGTATTTCCATCTCAGTTATTTCCTAACCTTTGTATTTTCTGAAGACAGTAGCAAAGGAAGCACTCCTACAATGGCTCTTAAATTGCAGGCATGTGAAGACTTTGTATTACAAGTTCTTTTTTCTTACCAACAAGAGAAAGCAACCCTCAACTTTAGCAATTTGTGAAGCAAAGTTAATGCAGTGGTTAGACCAAACTATTGTTTAGTGATATGGTGGGTCGAAAAGCACCGATTCTGGGATTGCATTTGAAGCATATAGTTGACATTTGTGATCCATCTGATTCGGTTTGGTGGGGCAACATTGAGAGGCAAGTCCTCAAGCATGCAAGTGAAGGCATTTCCCCCTCTTTTTGTTGTGTTGTTTAACTTTTACTTTGGCTTTTAGGCATCTGATGTTGTGTGATTTAGAATATTTGAGATTGTGATTTAGATGGCATTAATTCCATGTTCTTGATCCTCAACTTGCTTATGGAATGTTTGACTTGCAATTAAGAATGTGGCTGTAGGTTTTTTCTTTCTTGTGTTCATACTCGAAGAAAGTTAAGAGTTGTGTTGGATTGTGTTTGAGTTCAAGAAATAGATGGAAAATTGGATTGTAGTTGAAGGGGAAGTTTCATTAGCACCATCATTTGTGAGTTTTTTTTTATTTGGATATTTTTTGCCCTAATGAATTCTAATTATGTATTATAGAAAAGTAAAACATGTCTAGTAATGCAAAAAAAGGCTTGCACAATCATCTATTTCATTTCCCCCCCTTTATTGACCTATATAAATAACCATGAAACACATTGCCCAAATAAGGACTAGAGTATGGAGGATTCAGTACATACCAAGTTGTTTACTAGGAACCATAACAAGGTTCATAGCCGAGAAGGCATACCTCCGGCGACGACGAGTGTTTCTCCGGTGATGTAGGCCGAGTCATCTGATGCAAGAAAGGCAGCAGCGGATGCCATGTCTTCTGTAGTTCCAAGCCTCTTCAGCAGTGTTTGATCCTCGATAGGTTTTCTCTGCATTTAAGCAAAGGTAGCTGCTTATCATCTACGGAAAATGAGAGATGAACTGATCGAAACCGCGGTAATGGCTTAGTTAGATCCAAAGCACAATACAACAAAAGAACTTCAGAGTTAGAGATGCATGATAATCGCAAGAGCTCTTAAACAAAAGAAGAGAACAAGTACAAGAGCATCATTGGTCGTGATGGCTGCAGCAAAATGTGTAGGGACGAATCCAGGAGCTATACAGTTGACGCGGGTATCCGGGCTCATCTCGGAAGCAAGGGCCTACAAGAAATTTAGATAACTGTCATATGATTTATCAGAGCACAGGCAACCCAGAAGAGATCACAAACTACTATCACTACGAACCAACATACGAAAATGATAGTCGGAGTTATAGGCTCATGAAAAATATAGCCGGAAGTATCGATATCGTTCAGATACATGAAGAATATAAATGTGCACTAAAATACCTGAATTGTTAAGTTTGTGAATAACTTATTTAGCCAACTTCCAGACCAGTAAATTATTCATCTACAAGGATTCTAAATCACTAAACATGAACAAGTAGTAAAACCAACCACCAATCTCCACAAACTCCAGCTCTGCTACTCTCCTTGGTGAAACACTACCATGTGAACTTCACCACTGCGAATGCTATGAGAGTTTCATTGTATGTGAACTTCGCGGACACATGTTACCGCATATGAGCTCTACCTCATGGAAACTTGGTCGCCATTTGGGCCACCGTGCATGAGGTCTGCTCATGCAAGCTCTTGAAGCATATGTATTAGATACATGAAATAATCAGTGTCTTGCACTGCGATATGGACAACAAAAGAACATAAGGCCACATTGACTCAAGTCCAAGTGTCATGGAACATTCAGCGTGTAATATTTTTGGTGTTGATGTTTGAGCAAATGAAGATACAGGATTTGATACTAACTGTGCGAGGATATCAATAAGTTCCGGAGAAGCTCCATAACAGGAATAGAGAAAATTCATCAATAATGTGAAATTGCATAATCTATGAAATGTCCTATCAATGTACCATGGCATTTAGAGAATATATAGTCCATATGAGATAACACTAAGAAAGAGAAGTACTTTAGTGAGTCCAAGAAGGGCAGTCTTCGTAACACCATACATGGCCATGGAAGCCGTTGGGTGGTAACCTGCAATTGAAGATATAAGGATAACAGAAGATCCCTTCTGCAAGTAAGATGCAGCAGCCTGAAAGAGGAACAAAGTTAATATACGCAACAAGACTAAGGAACTAACGAAGTGAAACCAGAACAAGATGCAAACTACCTGGAGGATAAGGATTGAAGACTTCACATTGATCTCCCAAAGTTTATCTAGAACTGATTCTTTGGTATCCAATATACCATCAACTGATGGATTAACAGCAGCATTTGACACAACTATATCTATGCGGCCATATTTCTACAAGAAAGTCAGATATAACATCTGTCAGATGTGTATCAAAAACTAATGCTAAACAAGAGGAAAGTATGTCCCTGAGCAGAAGACTTAATGAATAAAGAGAAAATAAACAAAACCTCAACAACCACCAAACTGGTATATTAATACAAGGCAAGGAATATTATTAGCAGAATGTGTAAATTTGGTATTGTACTCATTGGGTCTCTCAAATCCAAGTGATCCATTCAAGTATGCAATTTAATGAATGCCTTCGTTCCCATCAACTCATAACAAGATAGACAAAAAAATGAATGAAAGATATGTTCTTTTTTTCTTCGTGTCAAAAAGTAACAACTGAACCAGCATCTGAATCTCAGAAATACTTCTCTTTCAAACTACATCTATAAGGACACCTAAACCATCAAATCGGCATACAGAAACAAATCTAACTTGCCAAGAAAAACAGGTACTAAATTTAACATGCACCAGACAAACAAAGCAAAAAAATTCAGTCTGAGTTAATATTTCTTAAATACTTTGTTACTTGAACATATATTTGTTTGAGATCCTTCAAGCGGAATTCACCAGCAAAGTGATGGAAGAACACTCATCAAGCGTTACAAAACAAAAACTGGAAGTTGATTTCGTCTATCCAAAAATCCAGCTCACTTGCTAATTCACCAACCCAAATCCTCATAGATCGAAAGAAAGGTACTTCCTTTCGCAGCACATCCACTCCAAAATCACATTTTAACAGGAACATCATTCTTTAATCAAGTAAAGGAGCGCTCACCTGGACGGTCTTCTCCACGAGATCCTTCCGGTGCTGAGGATTCGACACATGACAAACCGCCCCTAACACCTCAACTCCCTTCGACCGTAGCTTCTCCACCGCCTCATCGACATTATTCTGTTCTCCCACGAGAAAGCACCAATCAATCGATTATAGAAAAAAACAGAGAGAAGGTGCGAAGCGAACCTTCTTCCGGGAGGAGATGACGACGGAAGCGCCCTCGAGACCCAGCCGCTCGGCGATGGCGAAGCCGATCCCTTGGGTGGAGGCCGTGACGATCGCGACCTTGCCCTCCAATCTCCTCATCTCGTCTCGTCGTCGTTTCGAGAAAACCAAAGCGGCGATTTATTTAAGGGAGAAGCATTTTTTCTATTTTCACCAAGAAGTTAGTAATTTACAGCTTAGTCTCTAACATTTATAAAATCATTCTTTTGGGGGCCTAAATGTCATACCATTTTAAATTTGGATAAAAATCAAGATGACTTTTTTTAAAAAAATAGTCAAAAGGAGCATCCCAAATTTATTTTTAATCAAAAGATATCTCATCTCATATTTTGCCTATATATTTACCTAAATATCTTTTATTTTATATTATTCAATATTATTATCTTCCGTCTAAATCTTGAATCGATCTGACACATTGTAATAGTTACGATTTCATAACTGTTATAATGTGAATAAAAATTCATATTATAACAACTATAATTTTATAGTTATTACAACGTGAATTTAAGATTGAATTCACATTATAACAGTTATAGTTTCATAGTTGTTACAATGAATTCAAATCGATTTAGAAATTAAGATTTAAAATTTAAGCAAGTGATAATAATATTAAAGAATATTTAGAAAATTATATACGATTGAACAATAAAAAAACATCTTTTTAATTAAAAAAATGTATTTTTTCCAACAAACTAATAATACAAGCACAAGAGATACAAAATGTAGTTTATAAAGAGATGAGGTGTAAAATGCAAAAGTTAAATTAGGAAACAAATTGAAAAAAAAAATTCTCATGCAAAACACGTCATACCGCTCTTGTTGCTACCTAAACAATGATGGTCAACGGATATGGGTCCCAGAGGGAGCTCGTCATGCTATACATTGCCATGGGTGGGTAAAATTGGGGGTAAATTTAGAGATTAAATTAGGAATAATTGACTTAAATTGGAAACATTAATTTGTTTTCCTTTTAATTTATTTTTCATTCTATATCTCTTATGTTTCTTAATTAAAACGACTTACTTGACTTTCCACCGTTGAAGAGAACACAATCCTCGCCTTTATTGTAGATTTTTAGGAGATGTAGCAGATTCTTAGGCAGTAATATAAGAATGGGCGACGGTAAATCAAGACGTGCTACTTCAACATCTCTAGTTTGATATACTATATATGGGAGGCACGAAATAGAAGGCGTTATTAAAACATTATCTTAAATTTTGATTGAATTTTTCGCAAGGTGCAGATCCATGTGTATCGATTTGTAAATCTCAAGGCACGATAGCATCCAAGCTGCCGATGACTTTATTCCTGAGATGAAGCTAAACTAATAGGGTTTTTTTTATGGTTGTTGTTATAGATGAATATTTATTTAAAAAATTTTTATTGCCAAGACTTAAATTTGGATCATAATATCTTAACCAACTATACTACAACTATTGACATTCTTATGCGTTAATTAATTATTTAATAAATAATTAATAATTTTATTTTATTATATTACTAATCTTGATAATTGGAAAAAAAATAAAAGATTAAATAAAAAATTTTGCTAGACGAAAGGAGTAAAAGCAATTTCAAAGAGTAAAATAATTTTGATAAGTTGAAAGTGTAAGTTTTTTATTTTTTTTAACTATTGAGATTATTTTTTTATTATTTTTATCAATTATTATTATTTAATATTCATTACTCTTTAAATTCTATACATAAAAAGTTTCAATTTTTATCAATAATTATTATTTATCATTTTCATACCAACTTTTCTATTTTCATCTTTAATTCTCAAATCTCAATTTTTTTTTACTTTAATTTTTCAATTATAATAGAAAAAAAAAGATTCGAGTGGCAAAGAAATAATCAATCCGAATTAGAAATTTATCTCAATAATAAATTCAAGTAAGTTCGAACACCAAAATATAAAAAAGTATTGATAACAATACTTCTAAAATCAAAAAACTCTTTTAAAATCATAAAAAATACATAGACAACTTAACTTCTAATTAAAAATCTTTTTTTATTTTTTTTATAAATTTAAAATAATAATAAATATTAAATCGTAACGAATCATAAATCGTAATTGTCTTGAATGATTAAAGTTAACAATCGATTTGCTAAAAACAATCAAATCAATAATTCTAAACTGTCGATTTCGAACCATGATCGAGTCTGCTTTCTTTCTTGCACTAAATGTTGTAACACAATTGGAATAATTTTACGATGACTGCGAGGGCCAAGGCATTCTTCCCCCTTCTCGTCTTTAATTTGTTTTGTTGTTCTAAATGTTCTTGTAACAATGCTTGCTTGGAATAATCTTACAACGACTGTCAAAGCAGAACGCCTTCATCTCTGTACTAAATGTTGCAACACGATTACAATAATTTCATTCTGAAACGACTAGCAAAGCCCAAGGAGATCCTCCCTCCTCCTTTTCGTCTTTGTTTGTGGAGCTACGTTCTAACATGGACACATCCTCAAGACACCACCAAGAACTTTTACTGCAATTTGAACAACATATCGAACACGAGATTACATTGAATTTTTTTTCATTACGATCTTTCATCTGTTTTAACTGAGCCTCTCAAAGCATTTGACCCACCAAAAATAAGAACAACATATCCAACATATCGAGCAAATGCATCAACATGGTTTCTGGTTCCATCCTTCTGAGAGTTCGTTCGATCAGTTCCTGACGCTCGGACGTAGGCATGAAATCATCTGCGGAATCAATCGATTGTTTCAGAATCAGATGAGATGAAAAACAAAATATTCATCAACATGTCTTTCTATAAAAAGTTTCTCCTACTGGCAAGATTTAGGGAAAAAAACTACATTTTCGAACAATTGGAAGTAGAAATGTTCAATTTAGGATGTCTCAAGACTAAACATGGAATGTATGATTTACACAGCATTAAAGTTTGAGAATCAGCTCGACAACACATAATGTGCTACAAGCCATCCACAAAACAGCTCAAGGAATATTCAAGGCCACAAAAACACATAATGTGCAGCTCAAGATGTGTCAAAGCAAACCAAGATTGTGTTTTTCAAAACGCAAGATGATTTAATCAGCTAGTGATCTTCGAAAGTCTCAAATTGTGCTGCAAAAAGATTCGAGGTAGAAAAAACACATTTGTGGACACCAAGAAGACTAAAATATTCAAGTAGGTGTGTCTCAAAGCTAAACAATGGATAAATTTGTGATTTTCACAGCTAAATTGATTTGGAAAGACCTACAAGTATCGGAGATGGACCTAAACCATCATTTGGTTGAAAAAATTATAGCAGTGCATTTTGGTAAACCGCAAAAAAATTGACTAAATGAGACGAGAAACAAAGTAAAGTACAGTTTATAACTTACCCTACTAAAAAAGGAATGCTCTTTCTGGGAGTAGGACCTGTGGCTGGGTGGAGGAAATGCAGGTTGAGGAGTAAATGCTGCAATGGGACTTGCAGCTGCTGCCTTCTTGTCTTCTTTAACTTGGTTGAAGATGACAGTGTATCCAGCAGCTGATTTAGGATCGGCTGCATCCCATTCTCCGAATTTAGGCACTGCAGTGGTTCTTTGGCGACTCTGCCAAAATAAGAATGAAACAAATTATAGACTTCCTAGACAACCAACTTGTCTGATGGAATACAAACTGCATTGACATAATTCCCTACTAATAGGAAAAGATCCTTGCTTAGGATTAGTGTTACTCAATCAAATTTTAAATGAAACTGAAGTACTTTGTCTTAGTTGTTCTCTACTTTGTGATGCTTGAGAAAGAAAATTGTTCTTACCGGTGTTGCATGTAGAGCATTTGAAGTTCTTCCCTGCTTGACTGGTGACTGAGAAGCAAAGAAGCTAGCTTCGCCTAAGCTCCTATGGTTTCCATGGTATCTACCTTTGTGTTTCCTTTCTTCCCTGCCATCAGTTGCTCTTGGTTCATGCTTCCACCCATCGTACTCCCGATGCTTGTCCCTGTGCCGGCCTTCCTTTGGATATTGAGGTTCTGCAGCTAGGCCTCCAGGTTTGTGGGGCTCTCCTCTGGGTTTACGAATCTCTCCTCTGGATTTGTGGAGCTCTCCTCCTGGTTTGCATAACTCTTCAGCCTGCTCTGGATCATATGGATTGAAAATGCTTATGCCAGAAGCTTTTTCCTTGCGTGCCGTATCAAAACATGTCGTGTAGGCAGCATTTTCATTCCAATCACCAAAGCGCGGCACATGCCCCCGCTGTTGTGAAACAAAGAACAATAGCAATTGAATAGAGTTTGATAAATAAAGAACATGATTAAGCATTGGTGAAACCTATTTTAACTATTAGATTAATTTCAACCGAAAAACCAAATCAGATAGTTTAGTTTCTTCGGAGACAACCTCACTAGTTAAATGCAAATTCTCTTATCTTTTCCAATGCTAATGTCGTAATAATGCAAGTTGATCACAAGTGTATGAAACATACAAGGAATCTTAAGTGATAAAAGAGAGAAAAAGAACACCGAGACCAATTTTAGAAGCTAAAGTAAGGTGAGGTATAACAATTATCATAGATATAGAAAATGCTACTCAAGGAATGCGCAGGTCGCTATGTTGCAAACTAAACAACAAATCAAACAGCAGACAGATCTTTTCAACAAAAGAATGGTTTTATAACAAAAGAAATTGGAATTCCCATTCCATGATAACAATGAACTCATTTGTGAGGAAACATACACACTTTGGATTACTAATATTGTTTGTCGAAAATTTTATCTAGAGATCTCACAAAAAGTTACAGCATTTCTGTGCCAATCCTTCTTGTGCCATGCTAGATAACATATTTATTTAACACATTTATTATGGTAGGCATGCAGAGGCAACTCACTCAAATGCAATCGAAATCCTTTTCAATCTGTCCAAACAAATATGTGAAACCTTAGTTCTTGAAAATTCACTTTCCTTTCATTCAGGAATTGAAGCAATCTAATGGAACCTTGTAGCTTAGTTGAGAAATTTCAGTTTGAAATAGTAATGATGGCAAAAGCATTCAGAATAAATTTACCACACAACAACATTCCATCCAAACAACAGGAATTCAATCCACATTTCCTAAATCGTTTATAGAAAAAGGGGGAAACTAGAACAGTAAGAAACCACAAGCGGGGGAAAACAGATGACATTAAGCAAACCAAACCCTAAAAAGGAAAGAGGAAATTTTTATTCAAAAGCAATCCGATCGATATGCCAAATGGCGAAATCACGGATCAGACAAGCGATGGAATCAAAACGGCAAAAGGAGCAGCAATTAAAACCAAGCCATTTCCCAGGAAACACCAGATGAGGAAATCATACAGCAAAAGGAACAAAAAGAAACGATTTTTGACCCAAAAAAAGGGAACTGAAGAGGAAAACTAGGGGAAGCAATGCACTCACTGCCATGACGAGGCAGGCGGGGAGATGCGTCGCGTTTGGTGCAGAACCAACAGGAGAAGGAACTCCCTAGGGCTCGAAGAGAGAAGCGAAAGGAGGAGGAGGTAGATATCCAAAGAGGGAGTGGCCACGCCTCGCTGGGAGAATGCTAAACTTGGAGAGAAAGAGAGAGGGAGGAGAAGCCATGGACAAGGAAAGCAACGCGATTTCCGGGGATTTACATTTCGCCCCTTTAATTTTCCATATCGCTTTTTTAATTCATTCACATCCATAAAGTTTTATTATTTCTAAAAAGGCCCACGACGCGTTGCCTCGCACGTGCGCTTCCGTCGTTTTCAAATCCGGCGGCGCGCCCATCTCCACTCCGGAAACACGGCGGCCAGCCACCGCCGGTCCTCCTCCTTCTCAGACCTTCGCCGGTTACCTTCCCGTCTCCTCTCGCAACGATGGCCCGTAGATCTTCGCTGGCCCCTCGGACGGCGACCGGATCCGATTCCAGACGGACCAGGAACCCTAGAGAAACCAAGAAACCTCCTTTCGTTGACCCCGCAAGGCACGCAGCTCTGCTTTCAGGTTCCTCGTCCATCATTTCTCATCGCTCGCCTCTCCATCTCATATCTCCCCGCTCTGATTCCCTTGCAGCTACATGGCGGTGAAGAACCAAAAGCTTCGGGAGCAATTCGACGCCAGCGCCGCTTCGCTTAGCCGAGTCGGAAGCGGGAAGGGAATATTCTCTGGTGTCTCGATCTTCGTTGACGGATTCACGATCCCTCCCAGTCAGGTGCCTCCATGCTTTGGCGCAATTTTATCATTAGACCTGTTGAATAGGCCGTGACAGTGTGTTCTGTTCTTGGATGGGTGCCTGTAGGAGCTCAGAGCTTGTATGCTGAATCATGGAGGCCGCTACGAGAATTATTTTTCGAGACGCTCTGTGACACATATCATTTGCAGCCATCTGCCCGACAGCAAAATGAGAAATTTCAGGTCATCTAAGAACATCACAATAGCTTTTTGTGTTTCTTAAAACATTCATTTAATCGTGTATCGTGATCTTTCTCTATGGTTCAGGGCATTCAGTCGAGGGCTTCCAGTAGTGAAACCTGCTTGGGTGGTTGAATCCGTGGCTGCCAACAAGCTTTTGAGCTGTAAATGTCTTTACTCCTTTTTTATTGCTTCCTTCAAGATTTATCTTTCAGATGATATTTGGCTACTGCCTTTTGCTAAATAGTTGCTTCCTTTAATGATAGTTGAGCAAATCAACACAAATTTCTTGAATGTGGTAGTTAATCACTCATGAGGTCAAATACAAAGTCTAGTTGCCCATTGAGTTGGATGGAAAGTTGATTCAGGATATTTCAGAGTTGTCTTTTCTTCTCATTTTCTAGTTATCACATGCTAGTCCTCTCCCAATCAACCAAAAAAATTCTATTTCACTCTATTCTTACTTGCTAATAAAGAGTGAGACAACACAAATAGGTGCAAAAACATAGATGGCTGGTGAAATAGAAATGGGAGATGGGATAACTGATGGTGAGATATATGCCATATCGAAAATGGATCATTCAACATTCGAAAATGTAAGTTGCTGTTGTTAAGTAGGCATGATTTCTATAGTGCATATCCTTGAAGAAAATCGTACTCAATTATAAAGATAATCGTTGTTGTTTCCACTTCATCTTTCGCACATTGATTAGTATTAGTTAACTTCATGACCTTGTGAGGTTCCTCATAGATTTAGCATAAGTGTTGCAAACACCAATATAGTCGATTTTATTTGATGCTAAATGAAATGCATTTCTTATTTATTTAATTTTTTTCTTTTTATTTAGGGGTTCCTTACCAGTTAAATGAGCTTGAGAATGGAACTCATAAGCAACAAAAGTTGTCTTCCTACTTTACTTCTAAGACTATATCAAACCGGAGGGATGACAAAAAGCCTGTGGCTCTTAGACCACTATCTACCAGTAGGCCGTTGTTACTTAAGGATGAAAAATTGAAACACTTGATGGTCGATGAGGAAGGTGAATGTTCAACATACAGAGAAGTTATGTTTAATGAAACCGAAAAGTTCTGTGAGGTGGAATACGCAGCATCAAAAATTGATGATATGAAAGAAAAACACAAGGGAATAGAGATGGGACAGACTGTTGCATGTGTGAATGAAGTAAAGTTAAAGGAACGATTGGATTGCCCATATGATGGACCTCGCAATCAGCAGCACCAGGTGAAATGTTTTCTTCTACTAACATACAACGTACTTGTAACTATTTTTCTATTCTATTTCTATTGGTTTTCATGATCCCTTGATGTTTTAATTTACAACAAGATTTATAGATATATTTTAATTTATAATTTTTTGTCTTGTACATGTTTGTCCACTCAGCAAGCTATCTAATACTATATGGTTATGATAACTGAGACTTACTGATTCTACTGAGTTTCTCCTTGCTAGGAAATGCTATTAAGTCTTATCTAATTTATGATGAATAAACAAATTAGGTTCATCATGGGAGCAATTTTTCCTGCAAATATTATTCAACATCAGTTTGGCGGGTGCATCAATAATGTAATTCAAACTACTTTTGTAGAAACAGCTCACACACTATACTACTGAACTCCTGTATTTGGCATTGGCAACCTGGTCTTATGTTTCTTCCTCATATTGAGTTTAGCTTGACATGAAGTCAATGGATTTGAAATTTCTATTGTCGAGAGTAGATTTGTATCATCTACTGGTACAATTTTTTATGTTTAAACTTGTCTTTATTTGTCTTCTTTTTGTCAATCCTCTATTAATATTGGCTATATTTATGCTCATCTTGGTTATCTGGCCATTTCTAGGGAGCTAATGAAAATGGACTTCAACAAATTCAGGCAGGCACAACATCGTATTCAAGGCCAGATGATTTACACCCTACTAATGCTGATAATTGGTCAGATATGATACCTCAGTCTCTTAGTCAGCTAGATTACTCAGTGCTCGATCAGCTACCTAAAGAATTGAAGGCTGATATTGTTGCATCCTTGCCTCCACACAGAGCCCCTAGTTGTCCTGGAAATGACCCTAACACTAGTCAGAAAGATTTTCTTTCTGACAGAAATGAGAATCCTGGAGATCCTAATATGACTATGTGGATGGAAACTCCTCCAGGTTGGGTTAAGAAGTTTCAATGTAGTAATTGTTTGGTCTTGAACACTATTGCAACACGGTTTACCAGATCTGATACAAATGGTCTTCTTTCCTTGGCACTTGAGTCCCTAGGTCCTTTTCTGTCTTCATTTTCTGACTTAAGTTCAATGGAATCAGATGAAATGATTTGCAGCTTGGTTGAGCTTTTCAAGCAATATATTAAGCTGAAGGTCGAATCAGATATTGAAGAATTATACATTTGCTTTCGGATTTTACGAAGGTGCATCTTTATAGTTAATAGCATATGTTCCGAACTTCTCGAGTCTTTTTTGTATCAGGATGCGTTTTTCTTTTCTTTTGTCCTTTTAACTGGGGAAGCTTTGTTCATCCTCAATGTTGTGTTTTCCCCATCATGTTTTTGTTGTTTACGGTGTTTATCGAAATTGTTAATGTTCACTTGAATCATCCTCATGCTTGCCAACCAACTTCTTGCTTCACTAATTACAACAAATTTGATCATGCAGGTTTGCAACAAATTTCAAGTTCCTATTTCAAGTGTATGACCTGACTCTTCCTTTTCTTCAGGTAAAAATTCCAACAACTATCTTCTTTATTTACAGAATTGGCTTGACATGGAAGAATCCTCACATAATACGATCTTTATTCTTTGCTCAAATATATTTTCTTAGGGAGAACAAACTCAATGAATAGCTCAGTAAGAGCTTGTTTGTGTTTGTTTCAAAGAGAAAATATATAAAATATACAAGTTGAACACTAGACTCGTTAATGTTCATAACAAAAATGTGAATAGCTTATAAACAAACTACAAATCTATAACACTTGTAAACCTATCTCATATTTCTATGCTCTATTTCTTTCGATGTTCTTTCCTCATACTCAAAATATGTTGATGCAAGTTATGCTCTTTAGACGTCAATTCTTAAGTAGCATAATTGAATCAAACAGAGGACTAATATTACCTTTTTTGGTGTTTTATATTGCTACAGGCTTCCATTAGCGAGTACTACGGAGGAAATTTTAATCTTTCTTTAGGCGAATAATGAGGCCTTAAGTGTTTATTCTTCCATTTGAGACTGCTTTATTATCTATAGGATTTAGTTATGAAGAAATTTATTTGTATCAAAACAAAATAGCAATTCAATCACTAAATTTATAGTGTTTGGTTAACATGTCAACAAAATGTATCAATACCATCTGTTTAAAGCCATTGCAGGCCTTGACAAATCGAAAAAAAAATAAGTTGAGAAGAACATACTTCTCACACATGGAGAAGGAATGAAAAAATGCTTTAGGCTCTGTTTGGTAATGTACATTGTCCATTGACATTATTCCCACTTTCCCGCGAAATGAAATTCGAAATTGAGGATCAGTTGACGGCATCTACGACCAACTTCCGCGACTTGATAACAGACCACTTCAACCGCCGGTAGTATGCAGCTTGGAGAAGTGCAAGTGAGAGTACAAAAATCCATTTGAATCCCATCTGCCAGAGCACAACGATAAGTTTAGCGACAAAAGCTAATGTGTAGGAAGAAATATAAATGCAAAGGGCTGGAGATTACCAGTTTCCTCTCCTCCATCTCAGGTTCGGCCGCCCAAGATAAGAATGATACGACATCCTTACCCATCTGGAGCGATAGCGGCGGCATTCGAGAAATTAGTATCTAATCCAACAGTGTATGAATATGGACACAACTTGTGTTCAATTACCTGAGATTCAGTTGCTGGAGTACCATCCTCATTCTCGACAGCACCATCGATAAGCATTTTTGGCATGGCTATCGCACCGCCAGGGAAATAAGGATTATAGTGAAGCCCCTCGCGAATCTATGTAATCACATTGATAACAAACATTACGCGACCAATAAAAAATAAAGATCACATATAATCATTTCATGGTGACACTTGATGGCTAATGAGACTTCACGCAAAAGGAATAAATGAAACTGAAACCAGTGTATTACCATAACACCAGCAGGAGGATCGCGGTCTCCGGTGAGAAGAGCAAACACATAGTTCTGTCCATTGTGTCGTGCCTAGGAAAAAAGACAGAAAATCAAGTTTGTCAAAGAAAACATTAGGGACGAGTAACCAAGATAGTCAGGGGAGGTAGTAGTACCTTTGTGATCAGACTCAAATCTGGAGGATATGCGCCTCCATTTGCAAACCTTGCCGCTTGTTCATTTGAGTATGGCTGAGGAAACCGATCGCTTAATTTGCCAGGACGAGTGAACATTTCCCCTTCATCATTGGGGCCATCAACAACCTGAATTTCGGCAGCCATTGCTTTGGTCTCCTCTTCAGAGTGTACGCCACACCAACAAGATCTCGATATGACACCAGAGACATAGAATGACAAGAAGCACAGACTTGTTGATAAACTTGGTGACCCCGCCGAATTCTGTGCATATCGTGTTGTGTCA